>NW_027362768.1:189933562-190587312 GCF_046119375.1 Phyllobates terribilis
GGGGACACATCAACATCTCCAGAGAGGGGACACATCACATCTCCAGAGAGTGGACACCTCAACATCTCCAGAGAGGGGACACGTCAACATCTCCAGAGAGGGGACACACCGACATCTCCAGAGAGGGGACACATCATATCTCCAGAGAGGGGACACACCAACACCTCCAGAGAGGGGACACACCAACATCTTCAGAGAGGGGACACATCAACATCTCCAGAGAGGGGACACATCAACATAACCAGAGAGGGGACACACCAACATCTTCAGATAGGGGACACATCAACATCTCCAGAGAGTGGATACATCAACATCTCCAGAGAGGGGACAGATCAACATCTCAAGAAAGTGGACACACCAACATCTTCAGAGAGGGGACACATCAACATCTCCAGAGAGGGGACACATCAACATCTCCAGAGAGGGGACACATCAACATCTCCAGAGAGGGGACACATCAACATCTTCAGAGAGGGGACACATCAATATCTCCAGAGAGGGGACACATCACATCTCCAGAGAGGGGACACATCAACATCTCCAGAGAGGGGACACATCAATATGTCCAGAGAGGGGACATATAAACATCTCCAGGGAGGGGACAGATCAACATCTCCAGAGAAGGGACACACCGACATCTTCAGAGAGGGGACACATCATATCTCCAGAGAGGGGACACACCAACATCTCCAGAGAGGGGACACATCAACATCTCCAGAGAGGGGACACGCCAACATCTCCAGAGAGGAGACACATCAACATCTCCAGAGAGGGGATACATCAACATCTCCAGAGAGGGGACAGATCAACATCTCCAGAGAGGGGACACATCAACATCTCCAGAGAGGGGACACATCACATCTCCAGAGAGGGGACACACAAACACCTCCAGAGAGGGGACACACCAACATCTTCAGAGAGTGGACACATAAACATCTCCAGAGAGGGGATACATCAACATCTCCAGAGAGGGGATACATCAACATCTCTAGAGAGGGGACACATCAACATCTCCAGAAAGGGGACACACCAACATCTTCAGAGAGTGGACACATCACCATCTCCAGAGAGGGGACACATCAACATCTCCAGAGAGGGGACACGCCAACATCTCCAGAGAGGAGACACATCAACATCTCCAGAGAGGGGATAAATCAACATCTCCAGAGAGGGGACAGATCAACATCTCCAGAGAGGGGACACATCAACATCTCCAGAGAGGGGACACATCACATCTCCAGAGAGGGGACACACAAACACCTCCAGAGAGGGGACACACCAACATCTTCAGAGAGTGGACACATAAACATCTCCAGAGAGGGGATACATCAACATCTCCAGAGAGGGGATACATCAACATCTCTAGAGAGGGGACACATCAACATCTCCAGAAAGGGGACACACCAACATCTTCAGAGAGTGGACACATCACCATCTCCAGAGAGGGGACACATCAACATCTCCAGAGAGGGGATACATCAACATCTCCAAAGAGGGGACACATCAACATCTCCAGAGAGGGGACACATCAACATCTCCAGAGAGGGGACACATCAACATCTCCAGAGAGGGGACACACCAACATCTTCAGAGAGGCTACACATCAACATCTCCAGAGAGGGGACACATCAACATCTCCAGAAAGGGGACACATCACATCTCCAGAGAGGGGACTCATCAACATCTCCAGAGAGGGGACACATCAACATCTCCAGAGAGGGGACACATCAATATCTCCAGAGAGGGGACACATCAACATCTCCAGAGAGGGGACACATCAACATCTCCAGAGAGGGGACACATCAATATCTTCAGAGAGGGGACACAAAACATCTCCAGAGAGGGGACACATCAACATCTTCAGAAAGGGGACACATCAACATCTCCAGAGAGGGGACACATCAACATCTTCAGAGAGGGGACACATCAACATCTCCAGAGAGGGGACACATCAACATCTTCAGAGAGGGGACACATCAACATCTCCATAGAGGGGACACATCACATCTCCAGAGAGTGAACACCTCAACATCTCCAGAGAGGGGACACGTCAACATCTCCAGAGAGGGGACACACCGACATCTCCAGAGAGGGGACACATCACATCTCCAGAGAGGGGACACACCAACACCTCCAGAGAGGGGACACACCAACATCTTCAGAGAGGGGACACATCAACATCTCCAGAGAGGGGACACATCAACATAACCAGAGAGGGGACACACCAACATCTTCAGATAGGGGACACATCAACATCTCCAGAGAGGGGATACATCAACATCTCCAGAGAGGGGACAGATCAACATCTCCAGAAAGTGGACACACCAACATCTTCAGAGAGGGGACACATCAACATCTCCAGAGAGGGGACACATCAACATCTCCAGAGAGGGGACACATCAACATCTCCAGAGAGGGGACACATAAACATCTCCAGAGAGTGGACACATCAACATCTCCGGAGAGGGGACACATCAACATCTCCAGAGAGGGGGCACATCAACATATCCAGAGAGGGGACACACCAATATCTCCAGAGAGGGGACACATCAACATCTCCCGAGAGGGGATAGATCAACATCTCCAGAAAGGGGACACACCAACATCTTCAGAGAGTGGACACATCACCATCTCCAGAGAGGGGACACATCAACATCTCCAGAGAGGGGATACATCAACATCTCCATTGAGGGGACACATCAACATCTCCAGAGAGGGGACACATCAACATCTCCAGAGAGGGGACAGATCAACATCTCCAGAGAGGGGAGACACCAACATCTTCAGAGAGGGGACACATCAACATCTCCAGAGAGGGGACACATCAACATCTCCAGAGAGGGGACACATCACATCTCCAGAGAGAGGACACATCAACATCTCCAGAGAGGGGACACATCAACATCTCCAGAGAGGGGACACATCAATATCTCCAGAGAAGAAACACATCAACATCTCCAGAGAGGGGACACATCAACATCTCCAGAGAGGGGACACATCACATCTCCAGAGAGAGGACACATCAACATCTCCAGAGAGGGGACACATCAACATCTCCAGAGAGGGGACACATCAATATCTCGAGAGAAGAAACACATCAACATCTCCAGAGAGGAGACACATCAACATCTCCAGAGAGGGGACACATCAACATCTCCAGAGAGGGGACACATCAACATCTTCAGAGAGGGGACACATCAACATCTCCAGAGAGGGGACACATCAACATCTTCAGAGAGGGGACACATCAACATTTCCAGAGAGGGGACAAATCACATCTCCAGAGAGTGGACACCTCAACATCTCCAGAGAGGGGACACATCAACATCTCCAGAGAGGGGACACACCGACATCTTCAGAGAGGGGACACCTCACATCTCCAGAGAGGGGACACACCAACATCTCCAGAGAGGGGACACATCAACGTCTCCAGAGAGGGGACACGGCAACATCTCCAGAGAGGGGACACATCAACATCTCCAGAGAGGGGATACATCAACATCTCCAGAGAGGGGACACATCACTTCTCCAGAGAGGGGACACACCAACACCTCCAGAGAGGGGACACACCAACATCTTCAGAGAGGGGACACATCAACATCTCCAGAGAGGGGATACATCAACATCTCCAGAGAGGGGACAGATCAACATCTCCAGAGAGGGGACACACCAACATCTTCAGAGAGAGGAGACATCAACATCTCCAGAGAGGGGACACATCAACTTCTCGAGAGAGGGGACACATCACATCTCCAGAGAGGGGACACATCAACATCTCCAGAGAGGGGACACATCAACATCTCCAGAGAGGGGACATATAAGCATCTCCAGAGAGGGGACAGATCAACATCTCCAGAGAGGGGACACACTGATATCTTCAGAGAGGGGACACACCAACATCTCCAGAGAGGGGACACATCAACATCTCCAGAGAGGGGACACATCAAGATCTCCAGAGAGGGGGCACATCAACATCTCCAGAGAGGGGGCACATCAACATCTCCAGAGTGGGGGCATATCAATATCTCCAGAGAGGGGGCACATCAACATATCCTGAGAGGGGACACACCAACATCTTCATGAGGGGACACATCAACATCTCCAGAGAGGGGACACATCAACATCTCCAGAGAGAGGATACATCAACATCTCCAGAGAGGGGACAGATCAACATCTCCAGAGAGGGGACACATCAACATCTCCAGAGAGGGGACACATCACATCTCCAGAGAGGGGACACACCAACACCTCCAGAGAGGGGACACACCAACATCTTCAGAGAGGGGACACATCAACATCTCCAGAGAGGGGATACATCAACATCTCCAGAGAGGGGACTCATCAACATCTCCAGAGAGGGGACAGATCAACATCTCCAGAGAGGGGACACACCAACATCTTCACAGAGGGGAGACATCAACATCTCCAGAGAGGGGACACATCAACATCTCCAGAGAGGGGACACATCACATCTCCAGAGAGGGGACACATCAACATCTCCAGAGAGGGGACACATCAACATCTCCAGAGAGGGGACATATAAACATCTCCAGAGAGGGGACAAATCAACATCTCCAGAGAGGGGACACACTGATATCTTCAGAGAGGGGACACATCACTTCTCCAGAGAGGGTACACACCAACATCTTCAGAGAGGGGACACACCAACATCTCCAGAGAGAGGACACACCAACATCTTCAGAGAGGGGACACACCAACATCTCCAGAGAGGGGACACATCAACATCTCCAGAGAGGGGACACGCCAACATCTCCAGAGAGGTGACGCATCAACATCTCCAGAGAGGGGACACATCAACATCTCCAGAGAGGGGACACATCACATCTCCAGAGAGGGGACACATCAACATCTCCAGAGAGGGGACACATCAACATCTCCAGAGAGGGGACACATCAAGATCTCCAGAGAGGGGGCACATCAACATCTCCAGAGATGGGGCACATCAACATCTCCAGAGAGGGGGCACATCAACAACTCCAGAGAGGGGGCACATCAACATATTCAGAGAGGGAACACACCAACATCTTCAGAGAGGGGACACATTAACATCTCCAGAGAGGGGATACATCAACATCTCCAGAGAGGGGACAGATCAACATCTCCAGAAAGTGGACACACCAACATCTTCAGAGAGGGGACACATCAACATCTCCAGAGAGGGGACACATCAACATCTCCAGAGAGGGGACACATCAACATCTCCAGAGAGGGGACACATAAACATCTCCAGAGAGGGGACACATCAACATCTCCAGAGAGGGGACACATCAACATCTCCAGAGAGGGGGCACATCAACATATCCAGAGAGGGGACACACCAATATCTCCAGAGAGGGGACACAACAACATCTCCCGAGAGGGGATAGATCAACATCTCCAGAGAGGGGACACACAAACATCTTCAGAGAGGGGACACATCAACATCTCCAGAGAGGGGACACATCAACATCTCCAGAGAGGGAACACATCAACATCTCCAGAGAGGGGACACATCAACATCTCCAGAGAGGGGACACATCAACATCTCCAGAGAGGGGACACATCAACATCTCCAGAGAGGGGACACACCAACATCTTCAGAGAGGGGACACACCAACATCTCCAGAGAGGGGACACATCAACATCTCCAGAGAGGGGACACGCCAACATCTCCAGAGAGGGGACGCATCAACATCTCCAGAGAGGGGACACATCAACATCTCCAGAGAGGGGACACATCACATCTCCAGAGAGGGGACACATCAACATCTCCAGAGAGGGGACACATCAACATCTCCAGAGAGGGGACACATCAAGATCTCCAGAGAGGGGGCACATCAACATCTCCAGAGATGGGGCACATCAACAGCTCCAGAGAGGGGGCACATCAACAACTCCAGAGAGGGGGCACATCAACATATCCAGAGAGGGAACACACCAACATCTTCAGAGAGGGGACACATTAACATCTCCAGAGAGGGGATACATCAACATCTCCAGAGAGGGGACAGATCAACATCTCCAGAAAGTGGACACACCAACATCTTCAGAGAGGGGACACATCAACATCTCCAGAGAGGGGACACATCAACATCTCCAGAGAGGGGACACATCAACATCTCCAGAGAGGGGACACATCAACATCTCCAGAGAGGGGACACATAAACATCTCCAGAGAGGGGACACATCAACATCTCCAGAGAGGGGACACATCAACATCTCCAGAGAGGGGGCACATCAACATATCCAGAGAGGGGACACACCAATATCTCCAGAGAGGGGACACAACAACATCTCCCGAGAGGGGATAGATGAACATCTCCAGAGAGGGGACACACAAACATCTTCAGAGAGGGGACACATCAACATCTCCAGAGAGGGGACACATCAACATCTCCAGAGAGGGAACACATCAACATCTCCAGAGAGGGGACACATCAACATCTCCAGAGAGGGGATACATCAACATCTCCAGAGAGGGGACACATCAACATCTCCAGAGAGGGGACACACCAACATCTTCAGAGAGGGGACACACCAACATCTCCAGAGAGAGGACACATCAACATCTCCAGAGAGGGGACACGCCAACATCTCCAGAGAGGGGATGCATCAACATCTCCAGAGAGGGGACACATCAACATCTCCAGAGAGGGGACATATAATCATCTCCAGAGAGGGGACAGATCAACATCTCCAGAGAGGGGACACACTGATATCTTCATAGAGGGGACACATCACATCTCCAGAGAGGGGACACACCAACATCTTCAGAGAAGGGACACACCAACATCTCCAGAGAGGGGACACATCAACATCTCCAGAGAGGGGACACGCCAACATCTCCAGAGAGGGGACGCATCAACATCTCCAGAGAGGGGACACATCACATCTCCAGAGAGGGGACACATCAATATCTCCAGAGAGGGGATACATCACATCTCCAGAGAGGGGACACACCAACACCTCCAGAGAGGGGACACACCAACATCTTCAGAGAGGGGACACATCAACATCTCCAGAGAGGGGATACATCAACATCTCCAGAGAGGGGACTCATCAACATCTCCAGAGAGGGGACAGATCAACATCTCCAGAGAGGGGACACACCAACATCTTCACAGAGGGGAGACATCAACATCTCCAGAGAGGGGACACATCAACATCTCCAGAGAGGGGACACATCAACATCTCCAGAGAGGGGACATATAAACATCTCCAGAGAGGGGACAAATCAACATCTCCAGAGAGGGGACACACTGATATCTTCAGAGAGGGGACACATCACTTCTCCAGAGAGGGGACACACCAACATCTTCAGAGAGGGGACACACCAACATCTCCAGAGAGAGGACACACCAACATCTTCAGAGAGGGGACACACCAACATCTCCAGAGAGGGGACACATCAACATCTCCAGAGAGGGGACACGCCAACATCTCCAGAGAGGTGACGCATCAACATCTCCAGAGAGGGGACACATCAACATCTCCAGAGAGGGGACACATCACATCTCCAGAGAGGGGACACATCAACATCTCCAGAGAGGGGACACATCAACATCTCCAGAGAGGGGACACATCAAGATCTCCAGAGAGGGGGCACATCAACATCTCCAGAGATGGGGCACATCAACATCTCCAGAGAGGGGGCACATCAACAACTCCAGAGAGGGGGCACATCAACATATCCAGAGAGGGAACACACCAACATCTTCAGAGAGGGGACACATTAACATCTCCAGAGAGGGGATACATCAACATCTCCAGAGAGGGGACAGATCAACATCTCCAGAAAGTGGACACACCAACATCTTCAGAGAGGGGACACATCAACATCTCCAGAGAGGGGACACATCAACATCTCCAGAGAGGGGACACATCAACATCTCCAGAGAGGGGACACATAAACATCTCCAGAGAGGGGACACATCAACATCTCCAGAGAGGGGACACATCAACATCTCCAGAGAGGGGGCACATCAACATATCCAGAGAGGGGACACACCAATATCTCCAGAGAGGGGACACAACAACATCTCCCGAGAGGGGATAGATCAACATCTCCAGAGAGGGGACACACAAACATCTTCAGAGAGGGGACACATCAACATCTCCAGAGAGGGGACACATCAACATCTCCAGAGAGGGAACACATCAACATCTCCAGAGAGGGGACACATCAACATCTCCAGAGAGGGGATACATCAACATCTCCAGAGAGGGGACACATCAACATCTCCAGAGAGGGGACACACCAACATCTTCAGAGAGGGGACACACCAACATCTCCAGAGAGGGGACACATCAACATCTCCAGAGAGGGGACACGCCAACATCTCCAGAGAGGGGACGCATCAACATCTCCAGAGAGGGGACACATCAACATCTCCAGAGAGGGGACACATCACATCTCCAGAGAGGGGACACATCAACATCTCCAGAGAGGGGACACATCAAGATCTCCAGAGAGGGGACACATCAAGATCTCCAGAGAGGGGGCACATCAACATCTCCAGAGATGGGGCACATCAACAGCTCCAGAGAGGGGGCACATCAACAACTCCAGAGAGGGGGCACATCAACATATCCAGAGAGGGAACACACCAACATCTTCAGAGAGGGGACACATTAACATCTCCAGAGAGGGGATACATCAACATCTCCAGAGAGGGGACAGATCAACATCTCCAGAAAGTGGACACACCAACATCTTCAGAGAGGGGACACATCAACATCTCCAGAGAGGGGACACATCAACATCTCCAGAGAGGGGACACATCAACATCTCCAGAGAGGGGACACATAAACATCTCCAGAGAGGGGACACATCAACATCTCCAGAGAGGGGACACATCAACATCTCCAGAGAGGGGGCACATCAACACATCCAGAGAGGGGACACACCAATATCTCCAGAGAGGGGACACAACAACATCTCCCGAGAGGGGATAGATGAACATCTCCAGAGAGGGGACACACAAACATCTTCAGAGAGGGGACACATCAACATCTCCAGAGAGGAGACACATCAACATCTCCAGAGAGGGAACACATCAACATCTCCAGAGAGGGGACACATCAACATCTCCAGAGAGGGGATACATCAACATCTCCAGAGAGGGGACACATCAACATCTCCAGAGAGGGGACACGCCAACATCTTCAGAGAGGGGACACACCAACATCTCCAGAGAGGGGACACATCAACATCTCCAGAGAGGGGACACGCCAACATCTCCAGAGAGGGGATGCATCAACATCTCCAGAGAGGGGACACATCAACATCTCCAGAGAGGGGACATATAATCATCTCCAGAGAGGGGACAGATCAACATCTCCAGAGAGGGGACACACTGATATCTTCATAGAGGGGACACATCACATCTCCAGAGAGGGGACACACCAACATCTTCAGAGAAGGGACACACCAACATCTCCAGAGAGGGGACACATCAACATCTCCAGAGAGGGGACACGCCAACATCTCCAGAGAGGGGACGCATCAACATCTCCAGAAAGGGGACACATCACATCTCCAGAGAGGGGACACATCAACATCTTCAGAGAGGGGACACATCAACATCTCCAGAGAGGGGACACATCAACATCTCCAGAGAGGGGACACATCAACATCTTCAGAGAGGGGACACATCAACATCTCCAGAGAGGGGACACATCAACATCTCCAGAGAGGGGACATATAAGCATCTCCAGAGAGGGGACGCATCAACATCTCCAGAAAGGGGACACATCACATCTCCAGAGAGGGGATACATCAACATCTTCAGAGAGGGGACACATCAACATCTCCAGAGAGGGGACACATCAACATCTCCAGAGAGGCGACACATCAAGATCTCCAGAGAGGGGGCACATCAACATCTCCAGAGAGGGGACACGCCAACATCTCCAGAGAGGGGACACATCAACATCTCCAGAGAGGGGACAGATCAACATCTCCAGAGAGGGGACACATCAACATCTCCAGAGAGGGGACACATCACATCTCCAGAGAGGGGATACATCAACATCTCCAGAGAGGGGACACATCAACATCTTCAGAGAGGGGACACATCAACATCTCCAGAGAGGGGACACATCAACATCTCCAGAGAGGGGACATATAAGCATCTCCAGAGAGGGGACAGATCAACATCTCCAGAGAGGGGACACACTGATATCTTCAGAGAGGGGACACATCACATCTCCAGAGAGGGGACACACCAACATCTTCAGAGAGGGGAAACACCAACATCTCCAGAGAGGGGACACATCAACATCTCCAGAGAGGGGACACGCCAACATCTCCAGAGAGGGGACGCATCAACATCTCCAGAGAGGGGACACATCACATCCCCAGAGAGGGGACACATCAACATCTCCAGAGAGGGGATACATCAACATCTTCAGAGAGGGGACACATCAACATCTCCAGAGAGGGGACACATCCACATCTCCAGAGAGGGGACACATAAACATCTCCAGAGAGGGGGCACATCAACATATCCAGAGAGGGGACACACCAATATCTCCAGAGAGGGGACACAACAACATCTCCCGAGAGGGGATAGATCAACATCTCCAGAGAGGGGACACACAAACATCTTCAGAGAGGGGACACATCAACATCTCCAGAGAGGGGACACATCAACATCTCCAGAGAGGGAACACATCAACATCTCCAGAGAGGGGACACATCAACATCTCCAGAGAGGGGATACATCAACATCTCCAGAGAGGGGACACATCAACATCTCCAGAGAGGGGACACACCAACATCTTCAGAGAGGGGACACACCAACATCTCCAGAGAGGGGACACATCAACATCTCCAGAGAGGGGACACGCCAACATCTCCAGAGAGGGGACGCATCAACATCTCCAGAGAGGGGACACATCAACATCTCCAGAGAGGGGACACATCACATCTCCAGAGAGGGGACACATCAACATCTCCAGAGAGGGGACACATCAACATCTCCAGAGAGGGGACACATCAAGATCTCCAGAGAGGGGGCACATCAACATCTCCAGAGATGGGGCACATCAACAGCTCCAGAGAGGGGGCACATCAACAACTCCAGAGAGGGGGCACATCAACATATCCAGAGAGGGAACACACCAACATCTTCAGAGAGGGGACACATTAACATCTCCAGAGAGGGGATACATCAACATCTCCAGAGAGGGGACAGATCAACATCTCCAGAAAGTGGACACACCAACATCTTCAGAGAGGGGACACATCAACATCTCCAGAGAGGGGACACATCAACATCTCCAGAGAGGGGACACATCAACATCTCCAGAGAGGGGACACATCAACATCTCCAGAGAGGGGGCACATCAACACATCCAGAGAGGGGACACACCAATATCTCCAGAGAGGGGACACAACAACATCTCCCGAGAGGGGATAGATGAACATCTCCAGAGAGGGGACACACAAACATCTTCAGAGAGGGGACACATCAACATCTCCAGAGAGGGGACACATCAACATCTCCAGAGAGGGAACACATCAACATCTCCAGAGAGGGGACACATCAACATCTCCAGAGAGGGGATACATCAACATCTCCAGAGAGGGGACACATCAACATCTCCAGAGAGGGGACACGCCAACATCTTCAGAGAGGGGACACACCAACATCTCCAGAGAGGGGACACATCAACATCTCCAGAGAGGGGACACGCCAACATCTCCAGAGAGGGGATGCATCAACATCTCCAGAGAGGGGACACATCAACATCTCCAGAGAGGGGACATATAATCATCTCCAGAGAGGGGACAGATCAACATCTCCAGAGAGGGGACACACTGATATCTTCATAGAGGGGACACATCACATCTCCAGAGAGGGGACACACCAACATCTTCAGAGAAGGGACACACCAACATCTCCAGAGAGGGGACACATCAACATCTCCAGAGAGGGGACACGCCAACATCTCCAGAGAGGGGACGCATCAACATCTCCAGAGAGGGGACACATCACATCTCCAGAGAGGGGACACATCAACATCTCCAGAGAGGGGATACATCAACATCTTCAGAGAGGGGACACATCAACATCTCCAGAGAGGGGACACATCAACATCTCCAGAGAGGCGACACATCAAGATCTCCAGAGAGGGGGCACATCAACATCTCCAGAGAGGGGACACGCCAACATCTCCAGAGAGGGGACACATCAACATCTCCAGAGAGGGGACAGATCAACATCTCCAGAGAGGGGACACATCAACATCTCCAGAGAGGGGACACATCACATCTCCAGAGAGGGGATACATCAACATCTCCAGAGAGGGGACACATCAACATCTTCAGAGAGGGGACACATCAACATCTCCAGAGAGGGGACACATCAACATCTCCAGAGAGGGGACATATAAGCATCTCCAGAGAGGGGACAGATCAACATCTCCAGAGAGGGGACACACTGATATCTTCAGAGAGGGGACACATCACATCTCCAGAGAGGGGACACACCAACATCTTCAGAGAGGGGAAACACCAACATCTCCAGAGAGGGGACACATCAACATCTCCAGAGAGGGGACACGCCAACATCTCCAGAGAGGGGACGCATCAACATCTCCAGAGAGGGGACACATCACATCCCCAGAGAGGGGACACATCAACATCTCCAGAGAGGGGATACATCAACATCTTCAGAGAGGGGACACATCAACATCTCCAGAGAGGGGACACATCCACATCTCCAGAGAGGGGACACATAAACATCTCCAGAGAGGGGACACATCAACATCTCCAGAGAGGGGCCTCATCAACATCTCCAGAGAGGGGACACACCAACATCTCCAGAGAGGGGACACATCAATATCTCCAGAGAGGGGACACATCAACATCTCCCGAGAGGGGATAGATCAACATCTCCAGAGAGGGGACACACCAACATCTTCAGAGAGTGGACACATCAACATCTCCAGAGAGGGGACACATCAACATCTCCAGAGAGGGGACACATCAACATCTCCAGAGAGGGGACACATCATCATCTCCAGAGAGGGGACATATCACCCTCACATTGAACATACAAGATTAATTATAACTGGAGAAGTGATAGAGAGCTGACATTCCAACCTCCATTGAAGTAGGGACCTCCTGCAGCAACCAGTTAATTACAAAAGGAGATCTTCTCTGAGAACTAGACACTAAGTCTTGGATTCATATATTCAGAGGTGGAGAAGTACAAGGCAAGAGCTTCCTCTGTTCAAAGCACTGGTGGCAGACTTACTGGAGCCAGTGGTCAGAGATGAATATTGGTGTTTTCATCGATCCAATATTTATGGGAGATATAATTTCAGCGTTGTTGCAAAGTGACTAACATAACGCATTCACCCACACCACTGTAAGGCCATTCTAACACCTCCAACTTAATATCGGAGGTGAATAATGCTATCCATGCCATGTTTCATCTCTATAGACAGGTAAAATCGCAATAGGAAATATGACGACAATATCTCCTACCTGGGACCTCCAGGGGCAAAGATATCCTGGAAATTGGGGATGTCATAATCTTCTAAAAGACCTAGCACATCCCATGATCAACCCTCATATGAGCTCACCATGGGGAGGTATGTGGGCGTAACCTTGATCTAATAAAAATCAGAGTTTGGGTGTTGGTCATTCATCATCCATTTCTGGAAGACACAGTTCTCTGTTAGAGTGTCCCATTTTCCTAAATCGGAGCACTTCCCTCCATGAAGATAAGAGCCTTTCCTGCAACATCAGGTTTAGTAATTCTTTTTCGTTATTTTTTTTTATCTCATTTAATCATATATACTGTATTGCTTGTTCCCATTTTGTATCATCTTGTATATTTTTTATAAACACTGCCTAACTTTCTGGATTAAATCTATAAAATGTAATAGCTCTGTTCCTCTTGCTCTGTAAACCGCACCCCTGAAGCCATACGTTACCGGTAATGGGTGTCAATCAGCCTGTATAAACGATTGGTGGTGGCAGCTAGTAGTTTCTTTCATTATTCTGGAGTTGGCAGTGACCATATTGGGGGTATATACATATATTTCATGTGTTGGAATCGGAGGTGTATATACCATATGCTTACTGTGAGTTGACCAATAACCGGCCTAGTAGTGGAAGCAGCCACGGCCTCGTCCATCACTCGTCAGTAAATTGCATAATTGTCCTGACGATTGGAGGCAGTGGAGTTGCATCACCTGAAGAATTGGTGGCAGCGGTGGGATCTCCATTATCTCTCCGGTGTTCTCCTTGACAGGTTCTATATGTGCATGTTAAAGGTCTGTTCTTACACAAAGCAACCAGTCAGTTGTCAAAAGGACGGCTAGATTAGGGCTGCTAGGAAAACGATTTATTTGTATTCTTTTCTTAAGTTACTCTTTTTTGCCTTGTGGTATTATTCATTGACTTCTTGCACTAATTCTAATTCTTTAAGAGGTGCATGTGGTTCATAGATTTTGTATCAAATCACAAACATTTTTTATTTTTGTCTTTAAAATGTTTTATTGACTTTATTTTAGCACAAACAAGTCACACGGCAGCTCCTTAACCAAGACTGTTGCTTTGCAGCGCACCAGGTATGTAGTTACGAAGCTATTTCACCCATTAGTACACATGAATAGCAAAATAGCAACTCCACATATAATCAGTAGCAAAAAGGAGAAAGAATGGAGTTTTTTAAGCTATAAAACGTCTTAATTTATTAGTTGACATATATCATAAAAATGAGCATACAAAGATCGACAAAACAGGTAACCAAGCAAAACAACACCACTTCATCAATGAACAGGTGCTTCTCACAAAATTAGAATATCACCAAAAAGTTAATTTATTTCAGTTCTTCAATACAAAAAGTGAACCTCATATATTATATAGAGTCATTACACACAGAGGGATCTATTCCAAGTGTTTATTTCTGTTAATGTTGATGATTATGGCTTACAGCCAATGAAAACACTAAAGTCATTATCTCAGTAAATTAGAATAATTAACAAAAAACACCTGCAAAGGCTTCCTAAGCATTTAAAAAAGTCCCCTAGTCTGTTTCAGTAGGCTCCACAATCATGGGAAGACTGCTGATTTGACAGATGTCCAGAAGGCAGTCATTGACACACTCCAGATGGAGGATAAGCCACAAAAGGTCATAGCTAAAGAAGCTGGCTGCTCACAGAGTGCTGTATCCAAGCATATTAATGGAACGTTGAGTGGATGGAAAAAGTGTGGTAGAAAAAGGTGCACAAGCAGCCGGGATAACCGCAGTCTGGAAAGGATTGTTAAGAAAAGGCCATTCAAAAATTTGGGAGAGATTCACAAGGAGTGGACTGCTGCTGGAGTCATTGCTTCAAGAGCCACCACACACAGACGTATCCAGGACATGGGCTACAAGTGTCGCATTCCTTGTGTCAGGCCGCTCATCAGCAATAGACAACGCCAGAAGCGTCTTACCTGGGCCAAGGAGAAGAAGACTTGGACTGTTCTCAGTGGTCCAAGGTGTTGTTTTCAGATGAAAGTAAATTTTGCATTTCATTCGTAAATCAAGGTCCCAGAGTCTGAAGGAAGAGTGGAGAGTAGTGTTGAGCGAGCACTAAAATGCTCGGGTGCTCGAAGCTCGGGCCGAGCTCACCGTGATACTCAGGTGCTCGACCCGAGCAACGAGCCCAATGTTAGTCTATGGGAGACCCGAGCATTTTTGCGGCGGCACCCCCGGCAGTCTGTAGAAAGCCTAAAAAGTCCCCAAAACGATAGTGACAGCGCTCAATAGACATGGGGACAGCATGGGGATCGCCCCAGGAAGCATTTCTGACCCCCAGGTCACAGCTGTCAGCAACGTGGTCAGAGGTATTAAGCCACTTTTACGGGCCCACAATAAAACGTTCAAAAACGAAACTGAAACTGCTTTCCTGTGAAATGTGTTAAGGAACTTCCTTTCCAGGGTAAAGACTTGTGTATAAGGTAAAATAAATAGCCAAAAACAAAAATACTCCTCCACACCTTGGGCTATGTTCACAAGCAGCATTTTTTATGCGTTTTTGCACTTTTGTATTGCTTTCAACCGTGACAAATGCATTCACCGGGAAATGTCATTTTAACATTTTACAACCCTATCTGGCCATGTGCTGTGTGACACATGCATACAGTGCTGAAAAGACATGGGAACAGCATGGGGAAGACCCCTGGAAGCATCTCTGACACCCAGGTCACTGCCTAAAAGTGTGCCCAACAGAAGTGATCTTTGCCGCATCAGAAGATGCAGACTTGCAACTATCCCCGTGCAAGTCCTTGTCTATCTGGGATGGATATTAGGACTGTCTGTTTGATTTTGCAGGCTTTAGAGACCCTACACTACCTATTTCGCAGTATAAATCTCTCCCTAGCTCAGCAGCGCTGTCCCTACACTGTCTGATCCAGAGCGACTGTGTCCAAGATGGCGGCGCCCGGTTTTAAATACTCGAGGTGACGCTGTGCGGCCAGCCAATCACTGTAATGCCCACAACCAACATGGCTGCGGCGTTACAGTGACTGGCTGGCAATCCCTGCATGTTAATTGGCTCTGTAAAGAGCGCCAAACATGCAGGGCGGAGACCCGAGCTCCCGCCCGAGTAACCTGGAAATGCTCGGTGCTCGCCGAACATCCCGAGTAGTGAGATGCTCGGGCGAGTACCGAGCAGTGTCGAGCATGCTTGCTCAACACTAGTGGAGAGGCCACAATCCAAGCTGCTGGAGGTCTAGTGTGAAGCCTCCACAATCAGTGATGGTTTGGGGGGCCATGTCATCTGCTGGTGTAGGTTCACTGTGTTTTATCAAGACCAAAGTCAGCGCAGCCGTCTACCGGGAGATTTTACAGCCCTTAATGCTTCCCTCTGCCGACAAGCTTTTTGGAGATGGAAATGTCATTCTCCAGCAGGACTTGGCCCCTGTCCACACGGCCAAAAGTACCAATACCTGGTTTACACACAACAGTATCACTGTGCTTGATTGGCAGCAAACTCGCCTGACCTTAACCTCATAGAGAATCCATTATAGAGAATCTATGGGGTATTGTCAAGAGGAAGATGAGAGATACCAGACCCAACAATGCAGACGAGCTGAAGGCTGCTATCAAAGCCACCTGGGCTTCCATAACACCTCAGCAGGGCCACAGGCTGATCGCCTCCATGCCACATTGCCGCATTGATGCAGTAATTGATGCATAAGGAGCCCGACCAAGTATTGAGGGCATTTACTGAACAGACATTTCAGATTTTAAACACATTTTTCAAGCTGTTGTTATAAAGTATTCTAATTTACTGAGATAATGACTTTTGTGTTTTCATTGGCTGTAAGCCATAATCATCAACATTAACAGAAATAAACACGTGAAATAGATCCCTCTGTCTGTAATGACTCTATATAATAGATCCCTCTGTGTGTAATGACTCTATATAATAGATCCCTCTGTGTGTAATGACTCTATATAATAGATCCCTCTGTGTGTAATTGTCGGGGTCGTAGCGACATTCCACTCGTCCTCCAGTCACTCCAAATTAAGGTTATGAGCATGGGTCAACCATTCAAAGAATGAGTCAGACAACAAGCTGGTTCAAACTCAGAGCATGCTCAGAAGGCTACTGGCAAGCCACGATCTCAGCAATGTTCCTCCTTTATTTCTGTATGCACAAACTTAAATACACTACATAATGGGGAGGGGAAAGGGGTTGTTCGGGGCGGGGTAAACCATAAATGGATTGTTCGGGGCGGGGTAAGCCATAAATGTCTAGTATCCGGCCACTCCTGATTGGTCCATGTCTCCTTAACTCAGTCTCTGGGCAGACAACAGTCAGTTGATGATTCGGTTTCATTTCTCTGAAACAGGTGCTGGCTGATACCGGAACCATCTTAGCATAAATTTCGATCTAAGTAACACGTAGCAAGGAAAGCTTATTGTTATAAGACACAAAATGGTGGTTAGTACATAAGCAAAGCGTATAAAAGTATAAAAGTAGAGAAAATATATATTCTTTATTACCCTGACATTCCCCCCTAAACACTAAGCTTTCCCTTGCTTCGGGGCCTTTGAGACTGTCCATGTGTGGGGAGAGGGGAGGTGGATTTCTTCACCCAATTATCTTAGAAGCTGCCCCCTTATGGGACGCCCCCAAACAATTGAGCCCTACCCTAAATAACACATGGAGTTCTCCCAACTGACCCTAAACTAAATCTCTCAATTGGACTCTGTCATGGGGGGTCTGGTCAGGCTTGTTCAAAGGAGTGTATTTCTCCATATCTTCCTTACTGGTATCATCATGTAACAGAGATGTGGTTTCTTGATTCAAAAAGGTCCCGGATGTTGGAACAGCATTGTTTATAGCTTTCCTGTATAAGGGGACTATACAGCATAGGACCACCAGGCCCAATACTAGTAGACCTCCCATTACTAGACAAGCTTGTTGGAGGAATCCCTTGAGCCCTCCCAACCAACCTGAGAAAAAGGAGGTATCTACCCCCGCATTCGCCTTCACTTCCTCTGCCAGACTTGTTATCCTTTGAAGAGCTATCATGGTTTTCCCATTCACTCCAGAGTTCTGGGGAATGTATGTGCAACATTCTTCCCCTATCATCCCACATACTCCACCTTTCTCAGCAAGAATCATATCTATTGCCAATCTATTTTGAAGAGTCATCCTCGTATTGGGCCCTAGTTCCTCAACTATGCCCTGGAAGGCATCTCTGCTGTAATTTATAAATCTCTGTTCAGTGTAATAGACATAGTTTATCCAATCTACATTCCTATTGATCTATATAGCCGGGATGAGTGAGAGAAATCCAGCAACTACTTGATTCTGGGCCTTGTACTCATCTGGGACCCCCCTAGGGACTCCTATAGAGTCTATATAGACCTTCGGGTCTTCTGCATAGCTCATATGCAGCTGTTCCAGACTTCTCTTTTTCCTGGTCAGTTCAGGAGTTGTTTCCAGGTTCCAGGGCAGGATTCTGAATTGCATGGCTAATTTTACTAGGGTGCACTGTCCGGTCCAGGTGGTGGGAAGCCTGGGTCTGAGTCGTCCATCCCCACAGAGCCAATAACTATCATATATATATCTAGAATGATTGCTTAGTAGATCAGTGTCCACAGTCTCGTTAGTCTGACAGAAACCGTCTTTGAAAATTCCTAAAGAACGACCGGTAGAGTTGTCAGGGGAATAGCATGTATAATTATCTTTGGTTATTGTTACTTCACCTGGGGTCCGAATTTTTGCCTTGGAGCTAACCAGGGGAATGTATTCAGGACAAGAGCTGTCGTCTAATTTATTTTTCAGCAACTTTAATAAGCAGAGGGTACTATTATGGTCAGCTGGGAAAGCATGGGTGTACAGATGAGTATTGGCGGCTGCACAGGCCACGCAACTTACGGATATGTTCTGGGCTCTAACATTGTACCATACCCATTCTAACCATAGATTTTTACGGGGATTTACCTGGGTTTCTATGGAGAAAACTTCTTCCCACCCAAGCCCTGGGATGGGAATGACCTCGTTTAAAATTTTTTGCAGCATAACACCTTCGCTAGATTGACTTGTGTTCAAAGGGGCTGGTGTAGGTTTTGTTTGTATATCTTTTAGCTCTATTATTCCTTGCCTAGGGTTTATAGCACCATTGTAGCTACTCAAAACATATTTCCCCAAATCTCCTGTTTGAGGGTTCTCCAAATTCAGATATAAAGGGAAGCAGTCTTTTTCCCATGAACATTTTGGTCTACGTGGCCACTGTACCTTATCTATAAATCCAGTGCTCAGGGTCATTCGGGTTAATAGAGATCTCCCTTCTCGGTCCTTCCTGTTTACAGCCTCCTTTGGTTTGTATCCCCAGTCAGTATCTCCCGTATTCCACCCCACATCTGACCAATAATAGCAATTTTCATTTCCTGGACGGGTTACACAGAGATAAAACGTTCCTCGGGCACAAGCATTATACCAGTACCATGTCATTCCTGCACAATCCACTATGTCACAGTAATCAAATCGATATGTCTGAATTTTTGCGTGAGTATCTACCCAAAATGTGGTAGCTGTCCACCCTGGGACAGACAGTAAGCATATGGAAAGGATATAGAAGAAGGTAGTCATCTTTTATAGGCTCGTTTTGTCTCTCTTGCAGTGGGAGGCGTGAATCCAGGTGCTCTTGCCCTCAAGCTTCAGAGCTGTAGGAGTAGTCAGGATCACAGTGTAGGGGCCCTCAAATCTGGGTTGGAGACAGTCTTTCTGGACAAACTTCTTTACGTACACCAGGTCGCCTGGGGTGAAATCATGTACCGCATCACCTGTGGATTCTGGGAGAGAAGCAGATACTGTAGAGCGGGTGTTAGTCAATTCTTTAGACAGAGCAATTGTGGCACCCCAGGGGTCTGGTTTCCACAGTAACAGCAATGTTATGTCTGAGAGCAGGTGGGAGGTCTCTTGGTCAGGGATCCTATGCATGCCACACCTCCTGCCCAGTCCTGGGAGGGGAAGTACTTCCCCTATATAAACCTAGGGCTGAGGCAGGGTTAGTGAGTAGAGAAGAAGTAGAGAAGAGAAGCAGATATAGGAAAAGAACATCAGGAGCTCTGTGGGAGCAGTGCTATAAGGAGTCAGGGGCTGGCAGCTGCAGAGCTCGCCCTGACTGGGAAGCTATCACCGGACCCGGAGTCCGAGGCTGTGGGGACTAACTCCTACCCAGCAGCAGAAACCGACCGGCAGGGGATTTCAGGTCCTCTGGCCAAGAAACCCGAAGGCACGGTCACACGCGTGGGACCAGCACCGCCGTCGTGGAGCGGACGCCACTAGAAGGCCCCGAGTCACCGGCCATACGGGTGAGCACCACACGGTACACTCAGGGACGTGGGCTACTTATACCCGCCTCTAGCAAGGTAGCCAGAAGAGTACAGTCAGTTTGGGAGGCCTACAACTCCGCCTGGCCAGGGGAGATCCCATCTACTCAAGGACTGGCCAGGCCCCGATCGCTAGCCAGTACTCCGGGAGGGTCTATCTTTATCACCAGTAAAGACCCTGAACTACACCGCATCGTCTCTGAGTGATTCCTGCTACCCCCATCATCCACGTCGGCTGCCCTGAGGCCATACCCCTCCCGTTGGGGGTGATACTATTACGCTGCACAATCCTACCACCGGCCTCAGCGGTCTGTCCTGCAGCGGCAGCTCCTTCGCTGCATTCAACGGGTGGCGTAGTCGTCCAACATCTACCGCTAATACAACGCCACTTAGTCTGACTCCCTGGGCACGGACCGGGTCACCGCCACGAGACTACAACCCTCAACAGATCCGGCTCCGGGTAAGCTCCTGCATGCGCAACGCTGTGCGACACAGGCCCAGGGGTGCGTCAACTTTTGGCGTAGTCGGCAGGATCTCGTGCCCGCAACCACCGGGTACTGCGTGCCTGAAAAAGACTGTTCAAACTTACCAGTGGTGAAGATTCCCGCCATCCGTGGAGGTTTCCCGCCATCCGGCGCCATCTTCTGCCTTCTTCCCGCCATCCGCGAAGTTTTCCCGCCATCCGGCGCCATCTTCTGCCTTCTTCCCGCCATCCGTGGAGTTTTCCCGCCGTTGGACGCCATCTTGAAGACGCCGCGCGGGAAGAAGAGGGGCGTGGACTCCGAAAGCGCGCGAGAACTGAAGCCCCGCCTCACGTCCGGACGTTGCGTAAGGTCCTGGAAGGAGCCCAGCAGACGCCGACGTCACAGGAGCGCGACGGAAGGTCCTCAACCCTGACGATCCACTGCGGAGCCGCGGCCTATGGAAGAGGATCATCGCAAGGTAGGCCACGGTCCACTAGGGGGGAGGAAGATGTCGGATACGGAGGAGAGCTTCACTGCCTCAACCCCCGCCAGCGCCACCGCTGCTGCAGTCATGCCTTTCACCATGCCCTATATCCCGGGAGCGGCCTGGCTACCCCAGTACTCAGGGGAGTCACATACCCTGCATGACTTTAGAGAAAAGCTGGATAGCCTCTTCCAGGTGTATCCCCTCACAGAAGAGCAAAAAGTGAGCATCCTGGTGGCCCAATTAACCGGGGCAGCCCAAAGGGAGGTAAAGTCCTGGCCACCTGGGGGGAGGACTGTTGCAGGGATACTAACCCGGCTGAGGGACACCTTTGATACCCGCACCTCAGCCGAGATCAAGCTTAGATTCTACGGGTGCAAGCAGCAAGCACACGAGAGTATAAGGGACTATGCCCTGAACCTACAAGAGGCCCTGAGAGCCATTAAGCAGACCGACCCTGACGGCGTGGGAGACGAGGACAGGCTGTTGACTGAACAATTTATAGAGGGTTTATATTGCAATGCCCACCGAACCCAGTTGCGGGCAATGGCCTTACAGGACCCTCATCTGGGATTTGCACAGTTCAAGGACAGAGCCATCCGGGTGCTCCGAGAACCGGCACCAGGTGGCGTTGTGACCCACAGACGCCCCACTACCACTTACCACCAGGAGGCGGCGCCCTTGTCGGCAGGGCCTGTGGGAGCTGATGCGCAGGCTTTGAACAATGACCCGGCTCCAGACCTGCACCATCAGGTCCAAGAGCTAGCTAAAAGCGTTGCCGCGCTAACCCGAACTGTGCAGTCTTTACAGGTTTCCACTCCAGGGAAGATCCAGCTGGCATCCGGACCGGAGGACATCCCGTGGCGTCGACCAAGGAGGACCCCACCGGCCAGAGGAAGACCCAGCGACCGATACAACGAGGACGGACAACCCATCTGCCGCCGCTGCAATCAACCCGGACATATGGCAAGGTACTGTCCTTTAAACTGGCACAACCTGGGGTAGAGGGCCAAACCCCAGGAAAAAGATCATCAGGCCCATCGAACTGGCGCGACAAATATGTGGGAGGACGTCCAGTCTTGCCTGTGGTACTGGATGGCATCCCTATGAGTGCCCTACTGGACACCGGGTCACAGGTTACCACTATCCCGTACGTGCTCTTCAAGCAGTACTGGAATGACTCGGATATCACCCGCTACACTGACGACGATTTGAGTATCATCGCCAGCAATGGTCAGCCCGTGCCACAGATTGGATTTAAAGAGGTGACCATTAAAATCGGTAGAGTTGAACTGGCGGCACAGGGACTGATCATTGTAGACATTGACAAGCACGAGAGTCACCCAAAGATAACTCTAGGAACTAATGTAATTGAAAATTGTCTTGCAGAGGTGATTTTCCTTTTACAGCAGGTTGCCAAGAACGCCAGCTCCGGCCAGCAGCGAGTGCTCCAGAAAGAGATCCGGGCACTGATGCGACGGCAACAGATAGAACTCTCCGGTGGTGAGATTGGTAGCGTAAGAATGTGTGACCCTTTCCCTATTGCCATGCCCTCAAAAAGTGAAATGATGATTTGGTGCCGGGCAGCTATTGGTCTGAGAGGTAGAGATTACCAGGCAATGGTAGAACCAGTTTACTCAGACAGTAGGCCCACCATTTTGACAGCACGGGGGGTGGTCAATGTACGCCATGGGAGGGTGCCCGTTCGCATAATAAATATCGGGAAGAGGGAAGTGTACCTGCCCCGGTATGCCACGCTAGCCAAATTGTATACCATCAATCAAAATTCCATACAGTCCGTAGAACCCTTGCCTCCATCTTCCCCGGAGGAAAGTAACGGCTCTAAGGAAACAATGGAGGACTGGTGTCAGCAACTACATTTGGGTACTGACTCCACTCCCTCACACCAGAGACAGGGAGTCTATCGGGTGGTTCAAGAGTACGAGAGAGTGTTTAGTAAACACCCGTTAGACTTCGGGCGAGTCAAGGGGGTAGAACACCACATCCCCACGGGAGACCATCTTCCCATAAAAGAGAGGTATCGACCCGTACCCCCTGCACACTACCAACACGCCAAGGGGATGCTTAGGGACATGAAGGAGGCTGGGGTGATCAAGGATAGCTGTAGCCCCTGGGCAGCTCCACTAGTCTTAGTCAAAAAGAAAGACAACACCATGAGGATGTGTGTAGATTACCGGAAAATCAACCGTATCACACACAAGGATGCGTACCCCTTACCAAGGATAGAGGAGTCTTTGGCTGCTTTAAGATCTGCTAACTTCTTCTCTACCTTGGATCTCACTAGCGGGTACTGGCAGGTTCCTGTAGCAGATGCGGACCGGGAGAAGACCGCATTCACCACCCCGATGGGACTTAGCGAGTTTACCTGCATGCCGTTCGGACTCTGTAACGCACCAGGAACCTTTCAACGATTAATGGAGTGCTGTCTGGGCCACAGAAATTTCGAGACGGTCCTGTTGTACCTGGACGATGTCATCGTATATTCCAAGACTTATGAGGACCACCTGAAACACCTGGCGGAAGTGTTCGAAGCTCTGGCAAACTACGGCTTAAAGGTAAAACCCTCCAAGTGTCACCTCCTAAAACCAAAGGTGCAGTACCTGGGACACGTGGTGAGCGCTGACGGAGTGGCTCCCGACCCTGATAAGATCACCGCAATTAAGGAATGGCCAAGTCCCTCCAGTGTAAAGGAAGTGCGGCAGTTCCTCGGGTTGGTAGGCTATTACCGCAGATTCATCCCCGGTTTCACCAAAAAGGCAGCTCCTATGCAGGACCTCCTGATAGGCCAGTCCCGGAAGGCCAAGAACCAGAAGCCGCCCTTCAAATGGGAGAAGTTAGAAGAAGAGTCCTTCCGCCAGCTGAAGATGGCCCTCACGGGGGATGAAATCCTGGCGTACCCTGATTACAGCCAGCCCTTTATCCTCTACACCGACGCAAGTAACATCGGGCTAGGAGCCGTACTGTCCCAGATCCAGCAGGGGAAAGAACGAGTAATCGCTTACGCCAGTCGAAAACTGCGACCCACCGAAAGAAACCTGAGAATTACAGCTCATTTAAGCTAGAGTTCCTGGCAGTGGTGTGGGCAGTCACCGAACGCTTTAAGCACTACCTCGCTTCTTCCCGGTTCACCGTGTACACGGATAACAACCCGTTGACACACCTGGACACGGCAAGACTCGGTGCCCTAGAGCAGAGATGGATGGCCCGTCTGTCCAACTACGAGTTCACAATCAAATACCGGGCAGGACGCTCCAATACCAACGTGGACGCCCTGTCCAGGATGCCAAACCTACCGGACGTAGGAGAAGATCCAGAGGGACTGGAAGAAGTCGAACTCCCCGCGTTCCACCGTCATGGGACTATCCAGTATTCCCATCGGGTAAGGAGTAAGCAAGCCGCTACGTTTAACCCCTTGCCTCACTACAACTGGGAGGAAACGCAAGACAGTGACCCTGCCGTCCGACTGGTGAAGGAGATGCTGACTCGGCCAGAGGCTCGCCTTGACCCAGACGCTCCGGAGGAAGCCAAACAACTGTGGGCTGAGAAGAGTCGACTGTTCCTTTACAAGGGGAAGTTGTGCCGCAGAATGGTTAACTCCCGGACGCATGAACTAATCTGGCAAGTAGTGGTGCCACGAAGAGACGCAGCCATGGTGATGGAGGCATACCACGACGGGGCTGGACACTTCGGATGGAAGAAGTTGGAGTTCCTGCTGCGCGGGCGGTTCCACTGGGTAGGCATGAGGGGAACCATCGAGAGGTGGTGCAGAGACTGTGGCCCGTGCAAACTAAGAAGGAAGGACCGTGCCAGCCAGAAGACCCCCCTTCAGTCCATCGTCACCAAGCAGCCGTTGGAACTGGTAGCCTTGGATCATGTAAAACTGACCCCAAGCAGAAGTGGCTACGTCTACGCGTTAACCATTGTGGATCATTACTCCCGGTTCTTGGTTGTCGTCCCCGTTAAGGACTTAACAGCTCAAACAGCAGCTAGAGCCTTCCAGCAGCACTTCTGCCGTCCACACGGGTACCCGGACCAAGTGCTGACGGACCAGGGACCTACCTTTGAAGCGGAGGTCTTCCAGGAATTCTGCAATCTGTATGGCTGCCGGAAGATAAGGACGACACCCTATCATCCGCAAACTAATGGACTTTGTGAGAAAATGAACCAGGTGGTAATGGATCTTCTGAAAACGTTGCCCCTGGAAGAACGCAGTCTGTGGCCTGAGAAGCTGCCCGACCTGGTGGACCTATACAACTACATCCCTGTAGGTTCCACCAACTGTACCCCGGCTTACCTAATGAGGGCAAGGCCTGGTAAGCTACCTGTTGACCTGGAGATGGGAGTCCTGACACCCGAGGACACTTCACCGGAAGCAGACTTGGACACAGAGAGGCAGCAGCAGTACCGGAAAGTACAGGAGAGCGTGGAGCGAAGTCTCTGTCTCGCTAGGGAAAGACAAGAGAAAACTTACAACCAGTATGCTCCCGCTGTTCCCCTGGTACCCGGAGAGCAGGTCTTGAAGAGGAAGAGACGGCTCCACAAGTTGGACGACCAGTGGGAGAAGGACCCGTACACCGTACTGCCCTCAAGCCACGACAACCCGAAGGTTTGTACCATCAGTAAAGACGGAGGGGAAACCACAGCCATTGTATCCCGGGATCACTTGAAGAAGTGTCCCGAACAGCTACGGAACCCAGAAGGAGAGCAAGAAGACCCTCGACCCGTAGAGGAAAGGGAAGATATGGTTAGTACTGTGCTCGGAGACTTCCCTCGGTCCTGGACTCAAGTCAATGGTGCAGTTGTGGTACCCGTCCTCACGTTCCTCCAACCAGCATCCCAAGTGCCTACGGAGCAACAGGTAGAGCTGGAAGAGCAGCCGGTCCAGGAGGCAGCAGACTCCACACAAGCAGAACAGGAGGATCAACCCTCTGCTCATAGTGAGCCTGCCGTACCCCTAGTGAGCCAAAGAGCCCGTAAACAGCTGCCCAGTTTACCCTTGACAGCTCCTACACCCTGTAGTTCAGGGCCAGACAGTCAGCTCCGTAGGTCCACTAGGGCCACTAGAGGCCAGTTACCCGCACGTTGGAGGATTTGAAGTGTTTAAATTGTTTTATTGAGGTCACCTGTCTGTTACTTGTAAATAATTATGTGTTTCTAGTTATTTTTAGGAGTCCTTGGTGGATTTACCGGGAATCCTTGTACAATTGGTTGGAGCGTAACCTAGAAATGGACTAAAGACTGTTAAGGACTCGGGGCAGGACAGACCCCTACCTGGTTACGTCTCCCTGTTTTGGTGAAATGGACACCTTGCTTTTCTTCAAAATTGCACCCGGTTGCGGACACGCCGTAACCATCTTTATGTGTTTTTCTTATTGTATTATTATTGTTTATACTTTGTTATGTTTTTCTAAAAATATGTTTAGTCCCGGAGTACTAAATTTCACTAGGGGGGAATGTGGCACCCCAGGGGTCTGGTTTCCACAGTAACAGCAATGTTATGTCTGAGAGCAGGTGGGAGGTCTCTTGGTCAGGGATCCTATGCATGCCACACCTCCTGCCCAGTCCTGGGAGGGGAAGGACTTCCCCTATATAAACCTAGGGCTGAGGCAGGGTTAGTGAGTAGAGAAGAAGTAGAGAAGAGAAGCAGATATAGGAAAAGAACATCAGGAGCTCTGTGGGAGCAGTGCTATAAGGAGTCAGGGGCTGGCAGCTGCAGAGCTCGCCCTGACTGGGAAGCTATCACCGGACCCGGAGTCCGAGGCTGTGGGGACTAACTCCTACCCAGCAGCAGAAACCGACCGGCAGGGGATTTCAGGTCCTCTGGCCAAGAAACCCGAAGGCACGGTCACACGCGTGGGACCAGCACCGCCGTCGTGGAGCGGACGCCACTAGAAGGCCCCGAGTCACCGGCCATACGGGTGAGCACCACACGGTACACTCAGGGACGTGGGCTACTTATACCCGCCTCTAGCAAGGTAGCCAGAAGAGTACAGTCAGTTTGGGAGGCCTACAACTCCGCCTGGCCAGGGGAGATCCCATCTACTCAAGGACTGACCAGGCCCCGATCGCTAGCCAGTACTCTGGGAGGGTCTATCTTTATCACCAGTAAAGACCCTGAACTACACCGCATCGTCTCTGAGTGATTCCTGCTACCCCCATCATCCACGTCGGCTGCCCTGAGGCCATACCCCTCCCGTTGGGGGTGATACTATCACGCTGCACAATCCTACCACCGGCCTCAGCGGTCTGTCCTGCAGCGGCAGCTCCTTCGCTGCATTCAACGGGTGGCGTAGTCGTCCAACATCTACCGCTAATACAACGCCACTTAGTCTGACTCCCTGGGCACGGACCGGGTCACCGCCACGAGACTACAACCCTCAACAGATCCG
Source organism: Phyllobates terribilis (assembly GCF_046119375.1). NCBI lineage: Eukaryota > Metazoa > Chordata > Amphibia > Anura > Dendrobatidae > Phyllobates > Phyllobates terribilis. Next base: position 189,961,779 of record NW_027362768.1, read on the forward strand.
GCTCCGGGTAAGCTCCTGCATGCGCAACGCTGTGCGACACAGGCCCAGGGGTGCGTCACAATCACAAATTTTACTACTCTATCATGTGTTTCAGACAACTCTTGGGGCCTAATTTCTCCTATTTTAGGTGGGGTCCCAAACAAAATTTCATAGGGAGTTAGCCCATGTTTAGCTCGTGGGGTGTGTCTGATATGATACAATACTATAGGGAGTAGGTCGGGCCAGGGGAGGGGATGATCTTGGGTCATTTTCAAGAGCTGGGTCTTGAGTGTGGAATTCATCCTTTCCACTTTGCCTGAACTGGCAGGATGGTATGGAGTGTGGAGCACCAAATCTGTTCCCAACATGTTCCAAAGTTCTTTGTAGATATTTGCTGTGAAAGCTGGTCCTTGATCCGATTCTATGACTTGGGGAACTCCAAATCTGCAGGCAATTTCAGTGATCAGTTTCTTGGCTGTGACTTTAGCAGTCATGTTGACAACCGGGTAGGCCTCGGGCCAGGCTGAGAACATATCCACGGCTACCAAAACGTACTCATATTTTCCTGCTTTAGGCATTTGGATATGGTCGACTTGTATTCTCTGCCAAGGGTAGTCTGGTTTAGCCAGGTGTTGGAGAGGGACCCATGCCGTACACGTTGGGTTGCAGGTAGCGCAGACAGAGCAGGATTTTGAGTATGCAGTCACAGTGGAAGAGATTCCGGGTGCAAAGTACAGTTTCTTGATACATGCCAAGGCTTGATTCTTTCCTCTGTGTGTAGGCCCGTGAGCCCATGCTGCCACGGCTGAGTACATGCGCCTGGGCAAGCAAGGTTTTCCGTCCACTTGATAAAGAGTTGAGTCGACCTTTAAATCTTTGCGACCTGCCAGCACGGCTCCCGCCGCTTTCCATTGCTTGACTTCTTCAGTGGGGGTCTTCCTTTGTTCTTCACACAATTTTTCTTCAGGCATCCTGACCCCCCTGGATTCCACTCGTGTCTCCGCTGGACTTGTATGGTCTTCCGCCGGCTGTTCTTTGGCTCTTGCTCTAGTGAGCGCCACAGCTACGGTTTGCAGGGTCTCCCCCATCTCTTCTTCCTTTTCCTGCCACTTTGATGACACATTCTCCACTGCCGCAGCCTTGGGTGCTTGGTCAGCTAGGTGGTTGCCCCTGGCTTCCCTGGAATCTAGTCTTCCATGAGCCTTGACCTTGATAACAGCAACCTGAATGGGTAGTTCCAGGGCCTTCATTAGGGCCTTAATCCATGAGGCATGCTTCACTGGTGTACCTGCAGCTGTGATGAATCCTCTAGACTTCCACAAGAGTCCAAAATCATTGCAAATTCCATGTCCATACCTAGAATCGGTATATATGTTTGCCGTTGTTCCAGCTGCCAGGTGGCAGGCTTCTGTGAGAGCTACAAGTTCAGCTTCTTGTGCAGACATGTATGGTGGTAGAGCTTCAGCCTTGAGGACTGTTAGGTCTGTTGTGACAGCATATCCCGAGTGGAACTTCCCTTGAGGGTCTGCGAAACGGCATCCATCAGTCCATAGGTGCAAGGCAGGGTGTGCGAGCGGATGTGCCACCATATTCTCTGGAGCAGAAGTCTCTTCCTGCAAAATTTTTATACAATCATGAGGTTCCACCAATGGACCTTCACCCTGTTCGTCTTCCCCCCTAGAAGGTGGAAGCAAAGTGGCAGGGTTGATAGTCAGACATCTGGTAAATGTTATATTGGAGGGCAACAATAGGGAACACTGCAGCCGCAGGTGTCTTTGGTTGGTTAGATGTTTCGGAGAGGTTTGTTGCAGAACAGCCAAGAGATCATGGCCAGCCTGTATAACTAGATCATGTCCAAGGATGATATCAGCTGACTTGTCAAGGAGGATGTGAGCAGCGTGGATGCCTTAAGGCACGTGGGGGCAGTTCGGGCGACAGGGTCCAGGCGGGCTGAGTAGTACCCTAAAGGCCGATAATTATGATCATAGCGTTGTGCTAGAACTCCAGAGGCATGACCTTCCGATTCAGAGACAAAGAGGTGAAATGGCTGAGTATAGTCTGGTAAGCCCAAGGCCGGGGCAGAGACAACAGCCTGTTTAAGGCTGTCAAAACATAGTCTGCGTTGGTGAGAGATACGTGAATCTTCAGCTTGAAACCAGACGGAGCCTTCGTCCTTAAGACAGTCATACAGGGGTTGCATAAGCTTTGAGGCATCCGGGATCCATTGCCTGCAGTAAGTGATGAGACCAAGGAAAGTCTGCATAGCGGAGTAGGTGGTTGGGAAGGTGATATCCATGATGGCTTGATTTCTTTCTTCAGTCAGATGTCTAGCACCTTGTGATATACAATGTCCGAGGAAAATGACCTTGGGCAGACACCATTGGACTTTGCCTTTCGAGACTTTACAGTTAGCTGAGTGAAGAACCAGAGAAGGGATGCTGACATCTCTGGCAAATTTTCTTCAATGCCGCAGAGTAAAAGATCATCCACATATTGTAGAAGAGTGACCTGAGGGTTCTCTTGAACCCATGGCTCCAGAATAGACTTCATAGAATGAATGAATTGGTTAGGAGAGTTCTGGGCTCCTTGTGGAGTCCTGGTCCATATAAGCTGTGCTCCTTGAAAGGTAAAGGCAAAAAGAAACCACGAATCTTCATGCAAGGGTATTCTGAAGAAGGCGTTGGCCAGATCTAACACCGTAAACAAGGTGGCCGTTGGAGGCACCTGAGACAAGAGGGTGTTTGGGTTGGGTACCACTGGAGTTTCTAAAATGGTAGCTTCATTGGCGGCTCTGAGATCCTGAACCAACCGGTATCTTGGAGGCTCTCCCGGAGCGGTTTTCTTTTTTACAGGAAAGAGGGGTGTATTGCATGGAGATACACATCTGACAAGGACTCCTGACTCCAGGAGGGAAGCGATTTGGGTACCCAAGCTTTGTTCTTGTGCCGCCTTGAGGGGGTATTGTGGCAACCGTGGGTACCTGTGTCCAGGCTTGAGGTGTACTTGGACCGGGGGAACCTGCAGGAGGCCAACGCCCTCTGGCCCGCTGGACCACAGAGAGTGAGGGAACTGTGAGGTATCAAGAAGAGTGTGAGGTTGTATGGTCATCATCATGAGAGGGAAGGCTTTGAGAATGCAGCGGTCTTCAGTCCCTTGTTCGGAATGAGGGTCACGCAGAAGAAGCTCCATACCATGGTTTCCGAAGGTAATAGTTGCCTTCATCCGCTCTAAGAGATCGGCTCCCAACAAATTAACGGGGCAACTTTCTGAGACCAAGAATCTTGTGAGTACTCCAGTGAATGGTCCTGCAGACACAGGGACTGTGAGTGGAGAGGAAATATGTTGGCCTTCCACCCCAACACAGGTGAGGGTATCCGGTGATAGGGATACCGAGGGAGGTAGCTGTGTGGAAGAAATGACAGATGTGGCCGCCCCAGTGTCCACCAGGAACTTCAATGGTTGATGGTCCACCTGTAAAGTGACAGTCCCACAGGCGGCCGTGGGGTGCGTAGCCGGGAAAGTGGACACTGGTTGACTGGGCCGTCATTGGCGTGGGTGAGATGGTTCACGGGAAGGTCCATGATTGTGTGGACCGTCATGAAACGAGCTGTCATGGTACTGTCTGCGGGTTGGACAGTCTCTGAGAATGTGATTAGGGCTACCACATTCCCAACACAGCATGCGTCCTTCAGAATCACGAGATTGTCTCTTGTCTCTAGGTGGCCCCCTGTCATTTCTTCTGTCTTGTTTTCTATATGTGGGAGGAGTATCATCACCTGTGCCTTTAACCATTACCCACTTGATTCCATGTTGGTTGCCAGGGGGTGGGTAGCTTTCTTGAGCTTGATATACCATGGCAGGAGCGGCTTTCTTCTTTGGCTTAGTATCCTTTTCCATTTTTAGCATAGCTTTTTGGAAAGCTTTGACAATGTCCACCGCGTCGTTAAAAGAAGAAGAACGAATCTCGGGGCGTACCCTCAGAACCTCATCTCTGAGAGCGTCTTGTAGGCCATCTACTAGGGCCTGAACCAACAGGGCGGCCTGCGTCTTGACGTGAGGACTGTATCCGAGATCCTCAAAATGCATGCTGAGTCTTGCAACATATCTTTCCACAGATTCATCAGGGTCTTGTTGAACATCTTGTACAGACCCAGCTTGATCTGACAAGCGATCCTGAGCCCAGGCTTTTAACTGTTTCATGTATTCTAGGCCGGATTCATACGTACTAAGGGATCCTGCTTTTGTGGAATCCATGGCCTTTTCAATAGTAGGCAAGAAATATTCCTTGGCCTTCACAGATGTGATACCTGCCAAATCAGCCCAGGTTGCACCATAAATAGCTCTGGTTGTGTCCAAGCGTCTAGCATACTGCATGGGAGATTTATCGGGATCAGGAAGCTTTGAGACCAGAGTGTCTACTTGTACTGGGGTAAAGGGTTGATATTTGATCATCCCTAAAGGTCCAGGAACTTGTTGAGGACCGGGCAGCGTCGCGTGTGCCTTGGTGGTGTTTGGGGTGGCCGCTAGGGAGGATTCTTCAGGCAACAGAACCGCATTAGGTATCGGTGTCGGGGAGGAGGTTGCCACTAGTAGCTTAAGGGCCAAAGGCATAGCAGCATGAACTGCTGGACTACGGACACATACAATGCGTATTGAGTCCAATCCATGGGGGAGGGTCTCCATGCCTTCCTTGAGGGCTAGTACGTGTTCCTCCATGCAGGGCCCGAGTGGGTAGCCGAAAATTCCAGAAGATATAAGTGGTATCGCTAAAGTGCGTCTGGGCATATCCTGATGACTCAATTTTCCTGCATGGAGGAGTACTGAACGGATGGTAGATGCGAGAGTGGAACGTGACTCTTCGGGGTTCTGGGGGTCATAAATAGGACCCACTGCATGTATGATGACATCAGCGGGCAGTCTACCCGCACGGGTGACTAAGGTCTGGCCTTTTGAAAGCTCTCCGTTTTCGGCTAAGTGAGCCTGGCATTCTGCAGCCAGAGTGGAACCAGCAGCAAGGGCAATTTTACGAGCCAATCCTCCAGCATGGCTCATACGGGTGTTTGCAGGGTTGACTATGGCTCCCACCCGATGTGTAAGGATGTCACCATAGCCTATTGACAGAGTGACAGGGCGTCCTGATGGGTCTACTAGATTCCGGGAGCGGCAGGGGTCCCAGACTTCTGAGGGGCTGGGGGGTGGTGCTCTTTCAGCAGTTGCTTGGAGCAAGGGCCGGAGTATGGGTAATGAATGTGGGGTGGAGGATGCCATAGGAGACGTATGGGGTAAAGGGAGGGGCGCTGGAGTATCTTGAGCCCATCCCTCATCTGGCTCCGTATCGTCTTGAGTAACAGTATGTTGGCGGAGCGAGAGCAGTCTGGCCTGAAATTCTGGGGAGTTGAGGAGGATATCCCCAGAGTTATGGGCGACCCCCATGGGGAACAGAGGGAGCGCCTCAGCATCGTGGACTGGAGCAGAGGGTATCACATTAGTTTCAGATGGGTGCTCTGGGACTGCGGGCTTTTCCACCTGTGCTGGCGGCTGGTAAAAAGCACCGGACGGATCTAGTAATGGATATAGGTCGGATTGGGGTTTCACGGGCCTCCCACAACAAGTAAAAGGTGTAGTAAGATGGCCGTTGGAGGGAGGAGTTGGAGTGGGGGTGGGATTGTTCTTGGAGACAGGCTGGGCATCGTGCCATGGGCGGCCCGCCCCACAGACACAGCAGAACTTCGCCCAGGGCGGGTTCTGCTCTTCGCACATACGACACGTCCATCCTTCCGATGATTTGGCGCCGGCGCCATTATAGGGTGGTGGCTGAGGGCTCGGTGTAGTGACAGGCATCAACGGGGTTACGGCCAATTTAGGGTCACATAACAAATCACATTCTGCAGCTTTCATGTATCTGAACAAAGGCTCGGCATTCTCTGTTCCCCCTGCACCATCTACTTCTTTCCAGCCCTCAACCTTTAAATCATTTGCTACTCTAAGATATGCCTGAGTCTGGTGCAGGAGTCCTACATCACTCAACTTCCCCTTATTTTGTATAACGCATTCTTTCACACTGAAGGCTGAAGCCTGCCCGTACTGGGTAGTCTTATCATTTTACAGATTCCTAACATTCTTAACAGCCTTCTTGCCTTCCCGTGACTCTACTAGCTGGATGACTCCCACTGCACCATCCGGCAACTTGTGAAGTCTTTCAGATTTGAACATACGCAACATTTTCTTATAGAATGCAATGATCTGTCGCGACTCAGATCACTGGTGCAGTCCACAGGTCGCCACCGGTCAGTGTAGAGCACACCTCAATACACTGGTGAGATAGAGAGACACCTCAATCTATCCCCTTCCCTAACCTTGAATGGCGACTTTACAGTGCGACTCACCACGGCACCCTGACTACAGGGCGCCACCCGACAGTGTAGAGCACACCTCAATACACTGGTGAGATAGAGAGACACCTCAATCTATCCCCTTCCCTAACCTTGACTTTACAGCAGTCTCTGTGGTAGACGAAGAGCACTCCTCAATTCGTCACAGATTCTTTCTTCCTTACACTTCAATTCAGGGATGGCTTGGAATCGACTATCAGTCACGGGAGGCAACTATCTAAGAAAAGTACAGTGACCGGGGGAGGAGGAGGTGGTGTGCACACGAGCACGCGCAGGCATGCGACGTCACTCGGTCTCACAGTTGCTGGTTCAGGACGTGGCGCGGGACGCCTGAGGTCTCACCACTCGACCGTTCACCCACCCAGATCCAAACTGACAACCCCACAGGAACCGCTGCGGCTGACACACAGGCAAGTGAAACATATAAAATATATCTCGACTTACCGTGTTCGATGGAGGTTGATCAGGCCTCAGATTCAGCCGCCGCGGTCACCACCAGGGAAGTCAACAATATGGGTCCGGGAGGGCGGCGTACCGCTAGCCACGCCCCACGTTGGGCGCCATTTGTCGGGGTCGTAGCGACATTCCACTCGTCCTCCAGTCACTCCAAATTAAGGTTATGAGCATGGGTCAACCATTCAAAGAATGAGTCAGACAACAAGCTGGTTCAAACTCAGACCATGCTCAGAAGGCTACTGGCAAGCCACGATCTCAGCAATGTTCCTCCTTTATTTCCGCATGCACAAACTTAAATACACTACATAATGGGGAGGGGAAAGGGGTTGTTCGGGGCGGGGTAAGCCATAAATGGATTGTTCGGGGCGGGGTAAGCCATAAATGTCTAGTATCCGGCCACTCCTGATTGGTCCATGTCTCCTTAACTCAGTCTCTGGGCAGACAACCGTCAGTTGATGATTCGGTTTCATTTCTCTGAAACAGGTGCTGGCTGATACCGGCGCCATCTTAGCATAAATTTCGATCTAAGTAACACGTAGCAAGGAAAGCTTATTGTTATAAGACACAAAATGGTGGTTAGTACATAAGCAAAGCGTATAAAAGTATAAAAGTATAAAAGTAGAGAAAATATATATTCTTTTTTACCCTGACATAATGACTCTATATAATAGATCACTCTGTGCGTAATTACTCTATATAATAGATCCCCCTGTGTGTAATGACTCTATATAATAGATCCCTCTGCGTGTAATGACTCTATATAATAGATCCCTCTGCGTGTAATGACTCTATATAATAGATCGCTCTGTGTGTAATGACTCTATATAATAGATCGCTCTGTGTGTAATGACTCTATATAATAGATCCCTCTGTGTGTAATGATTCTATATAATAGATCCCTCTGTGTGTAATGACTCTATATAATAGATCCCTCTGTGTGTAATGACTCTACAGTATATAATAGATCCCTCTGTGTGTAATGACTCTATATAATAGATCCCTCTGTGTGTAATGGCTCTATATAATAGATCTCTCTGCGTGTAATGACTCTATATAATAGATCCCTCTGTGTGTAATGACTCTATATAATAGATCACTCTGCGTGTAATGACTCTATATAATAGATCCCTCTGTGTGTAATGACTCTATATAATAGATCCCTCTGTGTGCAATGACTCTATATAATAGATCCCTCTGTGTGTAATGACTCTATATAATAGATCCCTCTGTGTGTAATGACTCTATATAATAGATCCCTCTGTGTGTAATGACTCTATATAATAGATCCCTCTGTGTGTAATGACTCCATATAATAGATCACTCTGTGTGTAATGACTCTATATAATATAGGAGTTTCACTTTTTGTATTGAAGAACTGAAATAATTTAACTTTTTGATGATATTCTAATTTTGTGAGAAGCACCTGTATGAATGCATAAACGTATTTGGGTATAACCATTAAAAAACGCCGTAGTCATACACATATATATACAGTGGCATGTAAAAGTTTAGGCACCCCTGGTCAAAATCACTGTTATTGTAAACAGTTAAGCAAGTTGAAGATGAAATGATCTCTAAAAGGCATATTGTTAAAGATGACATATTTCAGTTGTATTTTAGGCAAATAAATATATATATTGTAATTTTTTTTCATTTTAAAAAATTACAATAAGGGAAATGGGCCTATGCAAAAGTTTAGGCACCCTTGGAGATTTGTGTGCTTTGATAATTTTGACCAAGGTTTTTGACCTTAATTAGCCTGTTAGGGTTATGGCTTGTTCACTACCATCGTTAGGAAATGCCAGGTGATGAAAATTTCCCAGCTTTATAAAAACCAAGCCTCCTCTAACTTTATGCCAAAAAAACAGCAGCCATGGGTTATTCTAAGCAGCTGCCTAGCACTCTGAAAATGAAAATGGTGGAGGCCAATAAAGCAGGAGAAGGCTAAAAGAAGATAGCAAAGTGTTTTCAAGTTGCCCTTTCCTCAGTTTGAAATGTAATTAAGAAATGGCAGTTACCAGGAACAGTGAAGGTCAAGATAAGGTCTGGAAGACCAAGCAAAATTTCAGTGAGAGCTGTTCGTACGATTGCTAGAGAGGCAAATCAGAACCCCCGCTTAACCTCAAAAGACCTACAGAAAGATTTAGCAGACTCTAGCTTTGTGGTTCATTGTTCTACTGTTCAGAGACACCTGCACAAATATGACCTTCATGGAAGAGTCATCAGAAGAAAACCTCTCCTGCAGCCTCACCATAAAATTCAGCATCAGAAGTATGCAAAAGAACATCTAAACAAGCCTAATACATTTTGGAAACAAGTTCTGTCGACCGAAAAGGTTAAAATAGAAGTCTTTGGCCACAATGATCAAAGGTATGTGTGGAGAAAAAAGGCCACCAAATTTCAGGAAAATAACATCTCGCCAATTATTAAGCATGGGGGTGGATCAATCATGCTTTGGGGTTGTGTTGCAGCCGATGGTACAGGGGACATTTCACGGGTAGAGGGAACAATGGATTCAATGAAATTTCAACAAATTCTTGATGCAAACATAACACCATCTGTAAAAAAGCTGAAGGTGAAAAGAGGAGGATTCTACAAATGGTTAATGATCCTAAACAAACATCAAAATACACAATAGGCTACCTCAAAAGGTGCAAGCTGAAGGTTTTACAATGTCCCTCACAGTCCCCTCTTCTGAACATCAATGAAAATCTGTGGCCAGACCTCAAAATAGCAGTGCATGCAAGATGACCAAGGAATCTCACAGAACTGGAAGGATTTTCCAAGGAAGAATGGATGAAAATCCCTCAAACAAGAAGTGAAAGACTCTTGTCTTGCTACAAAAAGCTTTTACAAGCTGTGATAATTTCAAAAGGGGGCGCTACTAGGTACTAACCATGCAGGATGCCCAAACTTTTGCATTGGTCCATTTTCCTTTTTCGACATTTTTAACCCCTTAACCCCCGAGGGTGGTTTGCACGTTAATGACCAGGCCAATTTTTACAATTCTGACCACTGTCACTTTATGAGGTAATTACTCTGGAACGCTTCAACGAATTCCCCTGATTCTGAGATTGTTTTTTCGTGACATATTGTACTTCATGATTGTGGTAACATTTCTTCGATATCACTTGTGTTTATTTGTGAAAAAAACGGAAATTTGGCGAAAATTTTGAAAATTTTGCAATTTTCAAAATTTTAATTTTTATGCCCTTAAATCAGAGAGATATGTCACACAAAATAGTTTATAAATAACATTTCCCACATGTCTACTTTACATCAGCACAATTTTGGAACCAAAATTGTTTTTTGTTAGGGAGCTATAAGGGTTAAAAGTTGACCAGCGATTTCTCATTTTTTCAACAAAATTTACAAAACCATTTTTTTAGGGACCACATCACATTTGAAGTCACTTTGAGAGGTCTTTATGACAGAAAATACCCAAAAGTGACACCATTCTAAAAACTGCACCCCTCAAGGTGCTCAAAACCACATTCAATAAGTTTATTAACCCTTCAGGTGCTTCACAGGAATTTTTGGAATGTGGAAGAAAAAAATTAACATTTAACTTTTTTCACAAAAATGTTACTTTAGACCCAATTTTTTTTATTTTCACAGGGGTAACAAGAAAAAATGGACCCCAAAATTTGTTGTGCAATTTCCCCTGGGCACGCAGATACCCCATATGTGGGGAAAAAACACTGTTTGGGCACACAGCAGGGCTCGGAAGGGAAGGAGCGCCATTTGACTTTTTGATTGTAAAATTTGCTTGAATAATTAGCGGACGCCATGTTGCGTTTGGAGAGCCCCTGTGTGCCCAAACATTGGAGCTCCCCCACAAGTGACCCAATTTTGGAAACTAGACCCCCGAAGGCACCTATCTAGATGCATAGTGAGCACTTGGAACCCCCAGGTGCTTCACAAATTGTTTCGTAAAAATGAAAAAGTGTTTTTTTTTTCACTTTTTCATTTTTACGAATCAATTTGTGAAGCACCTAGGGGTTCCAAGTGCTCACTATGCATCTAGATAGGTGCCTTGGGGGGTCTAGTTTCCAAAATGGGGTCACTTGTGGGGGAGCTCCAATGTTTGGGCACACAGGGACTCTCCAAATGCAACATGGTGTCCGCTAACAAATTGAATGGAAAATCGGCTCAATTTGTAAGCGTTTGGAGAGCCGCTGTGTGCCCAAACATTGGAGCTCCCCCACAAGTGACCCCATTTTGGAAACTAGACCCCCCAAGGCACCTATATAGATGCATAGTGAGCACTTGGAACCCCCAGGTGCTTCACAAATTGATTCGTAAAAATGAAAAAGTGAAAAAAACCACACTTTTTCATTTTTATGAATCAATTTGTGAAGCACCTGGGGGTTCCAAGTGCTCACTATGCATCTAGATAGGTGCCTTGGGGGGTCTAGTTTCCAAAAAGGGGTCACTTGTGCTGGAGCTCTTATGTTTGGGCACACAGGGGATCTCCAAACGCAACATGGTGTCCGCTAACAATTTGAGCCGACAATTTGTTAGCGGACACCATGTTGCATTTGGAGAGTCCCTGTGTGCCCAAACATTGGAGCTCCCCCACAAGTGACCCCATTTTGGAAACTAGACCCCCCAAGGCACCTATCTAGATGCATAGTGAGCAGTTGGAACCCCCAGGTGCTTCACAAATTGATTCGTAAAAATGAAAAAATGGAAAAAAAATACTTTTCCATCTTTACGAATCAATTTGTGAAGCACCTAAGGGTTCCAAGTGCTCACTATGCATCTAGATAGGTGCCTTGGGGGGTCTAGTTTCCAAAATTGGGTCACTTGTGGAGGAGCTCCAATGTTTGGGCACACAGGGGCTCTCCAAACGCAACATGGCGTCCGCTAACAATTTGAGCCGATTTTCCATTCAATTTGTTAGCGGACACCATGTCGCGTTTGGAGAGCCCCTGATGTGCCTAAACAGTGGAGCTCCCCCACAAGTGACCCTATTTTGGAAACTATACCCCTCAAGAATTTTATTAAGGTGTATAGTGAACATTTTGAACCCAGAGGTACGACACAGAATTTGATAACATTAGGTCATCATATTGAATAAGTTGTCATTAGTCTTGAGCGCAAGTGCTCGCTACTTGAGTTTGCATCGGGTACTCAGGTATGCACCATGTACTGCGTGTGTTCGAGTGACATGCTCGAGTCCCCGCCCGGATGTTTCACGGTTATTAGACACCCAAAAAAAACATGCGGGGATCGCTCGTGCATGGCAAGCAATCCCCGCAAAGTTTTTTGGGCCGTGAAGCATATGGGGCGGAGACCCGAGCATGTCACTCAAATACCCACGATACTCAATGCATACCAGAACACCCGATGCAAACTCAAGTAGCGAGCACTTGCGCTCAACACTAGTCGCCATATCGTCATCTTTTTTTCTTACTTTTGAAAAAAATCCTAACCCCATCACAACCCCAACCCCAGCCCTAACCCTAACACAACCCTAACCGTAGCACAACCCTAACCGTAGCACAACCCTAACCCTAGCACAACCCTAACCCCAGCACAACCCTAACCTGAGAGTTTATTTTTTACGCCGTTCCTCATGCGGTATAAGTGATTAGACGACCTTATTCTTCGGGTCGGTGAGACTACAGTGATACCAGAATCATATGGGGTTTTATGACTGACAGCTGTCACACTCTAAAAGACGCATTTTTTGTAAAATCTAGTTTTTGCATCGCATATTTTGAGAGCTATAATTTTTCCAGATTTTGGAAGACAGTCATTTGACGGCTTGTTTTTTGCGGGATGAGTTGACGTTGTTATTGGTGCCATTTTCAGGCACGTGACATTTTTTGATCGCTTTCTATTCCGATTTTTGGGAGGCAGAATAAACAAAAACCAACAATTCAGGAATTGTTTTTTTTTTTTTTTTTTTAATTCTGTTCCGCGTGTGGTAAAATTGATAAGGCAGCTTTATTCTTCGGGTCAGTACGTTTACAGCGGTACCACTTTTATATCGTATTTCTATGTTTTGCACTTTTACATAATAAAAGCAATTTTATAGAAAAAATTATTTTTTAGCATAGCTTTATTCTGAGAGCTATAACTTTTTTATTTTTCGGCTGATGGAGCTGTATGGCAGCTTGTTTTTTGCGGGACGAGATGACGTTTTCAGCGGTACCATTTTTATTTATATTTGTTTTTTTGATCGCGTGTTATTCCATTTTTTGTTTGGCGGTATGGTGATAAAGTATTGTTTTTTGCTTCGGTTTTTTTTTTTTTTTTTTACCGTGTTCACTGAAGGGGTTAAGTAGTGGGACATTTTTATAGGTCAGGTTGTTCCGGACGCGGCGATACCAAATATGTGTACTTTTATTGTTTGTTTTTTTTATAATAATATTTATTGATGGGTACATTATATTTTTATTTTTGGTGGATTATTTTTTTTATTTTTTTATTTTTTTATTTTTACAATTTTTTTTTTTTTTTTTTCACTTTCTGATAGTTTTAATACTTTATTACTTTATACCACTGTGGGACTTTCACCTTTTTTTCTCTGATCGCCTGCATGGCACAGGAATGCAGCACCATCCCTGTGTCATGCAGGCTGTCAGCGCTGGACAGGGAGAAGATTGTTTGGAGATGCACTGCGCATGTCCAAAAAATCTTCCTGCTGTCTGGTGACCCGGATGTTGTCATGACGTATAGACCGCCTCGTGAGTTCTACCATAGATTTGATCAAATTAGCATAGATTATTGTTGCATCTCTCAAGGTTGCCCACCGCTAATGCTTCACTCACATCCGTTAGACGTAAGACCACCCTCATTGAGATTCCATGGGAGAAAACCCATCATTTTCATTATCTTGTAAGTATCTCTAGTAGGTGGCGGTGCATTTTATGCAGATTTGTTGCTTTTCAGCGTGAATCAGACACAGAAAAAAAAAATAAAGTAAATAACCCTTACAATGCCGTATATTGGTATAAATATATTCCTTATGATTTATTTTATAAAAAATAATAGACAAGGCTGATTAATAGAGTTCTTGACATTTACATATGAAGACGCTGTACAGATAATTCTGGGGAAATGTCAGGAGCAGACACGGGATACAACATGGAGAAGAGCAGGTTCAGTTCTGGATTTGCTTCAGTGTGATAGATTTTATCTTCACGATGATAGATTCTGATTTTCCCCTTGGATACGACACAGAATTATTTCTGCCAACAGGACGTACAAAGCAGGGTGACTCCTACCCAAAAAGACATATCAGATGATGAGATGATTATGATGATGATGATTACCACGACCAGTTATCCTACAGGGCCACCTACCCCTTTGATACTGTTTGGAGATTTCTATTTCTGATAAAAAAATACTTAATTAAGGATTGTCATTGTCACTCAAAGAAATAGTATCTTGAAGTGTGTTTCTAATTTCCTTCTTTTTTTTTTACTGAACATTTCCTGAGATTGGTGGAGGGAGATGATCAGCTTTAAAAAAAAACAAAAAAACATTATTTTGTGATACTCTGTCGGGAGATGTCTATGCAGTAAGTGTCTATATGTGGCCGCTTAGTGGTTGGGATGTGAACTGCAGCCCATTAAGGATAGCATGTATTCTAGTTGTATTGTGGGAAATTGGAGTCTTTAACAAAATGTGGACACATCTCCAAAGAACACGTCGTCTGCCCCTCGCCGTTATGGGAGGTGATTATCGCCGATGTCTATGCAGCTTCCATTTTATTACCATCGAGCATTTACATTTCCGGGGGTCTCGCAGGTACTGGACGCCTCCTGACATCTCTACCTCGAAAATACTTGCGTAATATAAGAATCCTGGAGCACTGTTTGTTTTCTTACAACTCTGCATTGTGTCTTTTCTGTGTTTTTCCACCAGAAAACATGAGACTCTGCCCCTTACACTCAGTTATCAATGCATTCACATATTTCCAGGAAGAATAATAGAGGAACAGCACTAAGCAAGAGTTCTAAGAAAAGTTCTTCCAGATGTATAGTTGTATGGGGAACGCGAACATAACTGATACTGACATAACAGGAAAGTGAACAGACCCTTTTTGAAGCGGATTGTGAGTGCCGATAATTTAGATTTAAATATGCAAATTACGTGTAGTTCCTAAGTTAGTGGAGAGTTGGTGCAGAGTGAAATCGCAAGGGCCAAACAATTCCTGGCACTGGCCCGTCCCCCCGAGATCATCAGCTCTGAGCTCCGGTATAGCGTAGGAGCCTCACAATGCTGCGGATTCGGACCTCGCTTACATCTCAAACCGTCCTAACTCTTAAATATTCCTTGTGCTTTCAGCAAACGCTTCTCTTTTCATAGATAATATCATAAATAAATCAACTGCAACTGTAAAATTATACTGTCTTATTAAATCCCCCCCATATGCTGCCAGTTGGTGTCTCCCTGCTGTTGACCGACCTCGCTCTCCTGTTCTGCCTGTTGTCAGGTGTCATCCTCCTCTGGCAGCAGAGACACCGGGACAGATTACAGAATAGGGGGACGTGTCTTTGTCTTTCTTCAGGAGATGGAGGGGCTTTGTCTCTTTACATGAAGCAGAGCCGTTCTTGCTACAATGTGGTGGGTCTTTGACTCTCTACAGAAACTAAGGGAGAAGCTTTGTCGCACTGCTTCTGCTCAAACTCCATACAGGTCTAACAGAGAGAAACAGGCTTTCAGTTCAGGGCAGGTGGGCTACTGGACATTGGCATGAGCAATGCATGCTGGAAAGTGATGTAAAGAAAGAAAGAAAGTTCCAACACCTAAAGTGCTGGCAGAAGTTGAAGAGAAACTGCTGAAAAGTGGATATCAAGTTACAGAGCCGTAGAATCAGGACAGTTCCTGGATATACAGTTATATGAAAAAGTTTGGCCATCCCTATTAATCTTAAGCTTAATGTTTTATAAAAATTGGTGTTTTTGCAACCGCTATTTCAGTTTGATCTATGTAATAACTGTTGGACACAGTAATGTTTCTGCCTTGAAATGAGGTTTATTGTACTAACAGAAAATGTGCAATCTGCATTCAAACAAAATTTGACAGGTGCATAAGTATGGGCACCTCACCAGAAAAGTGACATTAATATTTAGTAGATCCTCCTTTTGCCTCTAGTCGCTTCCTGTAGCTTTTAATGATTTCCTGGATCCTGGATGAAGGTATCTTTGACCATTCCTCTTTACAAAACAATTCCAGTTCAGTTAAGTTTGATGGTCGCCGAGCATGGACAGCCCTCTTCAAATGATCCCACAGATGTTCAATGATATTCAGGTCTGGGGACTGGGATGGCCATTCCAGAACATTGTAATTGTTCCTCTGCATGAATGCCTGAGTAGATTTGGAGCGGTGTTTTGGATCATTGTCTTGCTGAAAGATCCATCCCCTGCGTAACTTCAACTTTGTCACTGATTCTTGAACATTATTGTCAAGAATCTGCTGATACTGAGTGGAATCCATGCGTCCCTCAACATTAACAAGATTCCCGGTGCCGGCATTGGCCACACAGCCCCAAAGCATGATGGAACCTCCACCAAATTTTACTGTTGGTAGCAAGTGTTTTTCTTGGAATGCTGTGTTTTTTTGCTGCCATGCATAACGCCTTTTTGTATGACCAAACAACTCAATCTTGGTTTCATCAGTCCACAGGACCTTCTTCCAAAAAGAAATTGGCTTCTCCAAATGTGCTTTTGCATACCTCAGCTGACTCTGTTTGTGGCGTGCATGCAGAAACGGCTTCTTTCGCATCACTCTCCCATACAGCTTCTCCTTGTGCAAAGTGCGTTGTATAGTTGACCGATGCACAGTGACACCATCTGCAGCAAGTTGATGCTGCAGCTCTCTGGAGGTGGTCTGAGGATTGTCCTTGACTGATCTCACCATTCTTCTTCTCTGCCTTTCTGATGTTTTTCTTGGCCTGCCACTTCTGGCCTTAACAAGAACTGTCCCTGTGTTCTTCCATTTCCTTACTATGTTCCTCACAGTGGAAACTGACAGGTTAAATCTCTGAGACAGCTTTTTGTATCCTTCCCCTGAACAACTATGTTGAATAATCTTTGTTTTCAGATCATTTGACAGTTGTTTTGAGGAGCCCATGATGCCACTCTTCAGAGGAGATTCAAACAGGAGAACAACTTGCAAGTGGCCACTTTAAGTAGCTTTTCTCATGATTGCATACACCTGGCTATGAAGTTCAAAGCTCAATGAGGTTACAAAACCAAAAAAAGTGCTTTAGTAAGTCAGTAAAAAGTAGGTAGGAGTATTTAAAACAAGAAAATGATAAGGTTGCCCATACTTATGCACCTGTTAAATTTTGTTTGAATGCAGATTGCACATTTTCTGTTAGTACAATAAACCTAATTTCAAGGCAGAAACATTACTGTGTCCAACAGTTATTACATATATCAAACTGAAATAGCTGGTGCAAAAACACCAATCTTTATAAAACATTAAGTTTAAGATTAATAGGGGTGCCCAAACTTTTTCATATAGCTGTATCTTATTGGTAAAGAGAAAAGAATCCTGCACTCCGAAGATGTGAAAAAAAGATAATAACTCTTTATTTGTAGCGCAATCCAA
The DNA here is from genome assembly GCF_046119375.1 of Phyllobates terribilis. Taxonomy (NCBI): domain Eukaryota; kingdom Metazoa; phylum Chordata; class Amphibia; order Anura; family Dendrobatidae; genus Phyllobates; species Phyllobates terribilis. The sequence continues at coordinate 189,979,181 of NW_027362768.1, forward strand.
AATATTATTTGGATAACAGTCCCAAATAATCGGCGCTGATCATTTGGAGCTGTAATTCGTTACTAACACAGAGCTATACTCTACTTTACCCCCCACAATTAGAGATGAGCGAACCCAAACTGTAAAGTTCAGGGTTTGTATCGGACACCTAGTGTCTGATGCTGAACTCCGAACATGGACCTCTCCTGGAAGTCCGCTGTATAGTTCAGGAGTTCGGGGAGGAGAGAGAGACAGAGAGAGAAACAGAGAGAGAAACAGAGAGAGACATAGAGAGAGAGAGAAAGAGGCAGAAAGAGAGAAACAGAGAGAGACAGAGTGAGAGACAGAAAGAGAGAGAGAAAGAGAAACAGAGAGAAAGAGAGAAACAGAGAGAGAGAGAGAGAGATAGGGAGAGAGAGAGAGAAAGACAGAGAGAAAGAGACAGAAAGAGAGAGAAAGAGAGAAACAGAGAGAAAGAGAGAAACAGAGAGAGAGAGAGAAAGGGAGAGAGACAGAGAGAGAGAAAGGGAGAGAAAGAAACAGAGAGAGACAAAGAGAGAGAAAGAGACAGAGAGAGACACAGAGAGAGAGTAAGAGACAGAGAGAGAGAAAGAGAGAGATAGAGAAAGAGAGACGGAGAGAAACAGAGAGAGAGAGACAGAGAAAGAGAGAGATAGAGAAAGAGAGAGAGGGAGAAAGAGAGATTTTCCAGCACCAAAGTTCGGGACCCCATTGATTTCTATGGGGTTCAGGTTCAAGCTCGGGTACAGTTCTGGTACCCAAACTGAACTGTGAACTAAAGTTCGGTCGAACCTGAACTTCCGCGGTCGGCTCATCCCTACTCACAATTAAACAATCCGTCTGATGAAGTTCTGACCTCCGTGACCGAAAAGTTCTTATTTTTTGGACTGCAGTAAACAATAAAGTGTTATTCTCTTTTTTTCACATCCACAATGTGCCGGATTCTTTTTCTTTATCTTGGTGTTATGGAGGGGTATCCTGTCCGAGCACCCACTGACGCGGAGTGATGTATACCGTGCCCCTGTGGGTTTGACTGGTACGTGCACCAAAAGCAATTTTACATTGTGTTGGATACAGCGCTCTTCTACTCTAGCAGTTATACAAGAAGGGTCTCGGCTCACCAATCCCACCTGCAGTGCACCTCTGCTTAGAGAAGGGTCTCGGCAGCCCCAATCCCACCTGCAAGGCGCCTCTGCTTAGAGAAGGGTCTCGGCAGCCCCAATCCCACCTGCAGTGCACCTCTGCTTAGAGAAGGGTCTCGGCAGCCCCAATCCCACCTGCAAGGCGCCTCTGCTTAGAGAAGGGTCTCGGCAGCCCCAATCCCACCAGCAGGGCGCCTCTGCTTAGAGAAGGGTCTCGGCAGCCCCAATCCCACCTGCAAGGCGCCTCTGCTTAGAGAAGGGTCTTGACAGCACCAAACCCACCTGCAGGGCGCCTCTGCTTAGAGAAGGGTCTCGGCAGCCCCAAACCCACCTGCAGGGCGCCTCTGCTTAGAGAAAGGTCTCGGCAGCACCAATCCCACCAGCAGGGCACCTCTATTTAGAGAAGGGTCTCGGTAGCACCAATCCCACCAGCAGGGCGGCTCTGCTTAGAGAAGGGTCTCGGCTCACCAATCCCACATGCAGGGCGCCTCTGCTTAGACAAGGGTCTCGGCAGCACTAAGCCCACCTGCAGGGCGCCTCTGCTTAGACAAGGGTCTGGGCAGCACCAAGCCCACCTGCAGGGCGCCTCTGCTTAGAGAAGGGTCTCGGCTCATCAATCCCACCTGCAGGGCGCCTCTGCTTAAAGAAGGGTCTCGGCTCACCAATCCCACCTGCGGGGCACCTCTGCTTAGAGAAGGGTCTCGGCTCACCAATCCCACCTGCGGGGCACCTTTGATTAGAGAAGGGTCTGGGCTCACCAATCCCACCTGCGGGGCGGCTTTGCTTAGAGAAGGGTCTCGGCTTACCAATCCCACCTGCGGGATGGCTCTGCTTAGAGAAGGGTCTCGGATCACCAATCCCAACTGCAGGGTGCCTCTGCTTAGAGAAGGGTCTTGGCTCACCAATACCACCTGCGGGGCGCCTCTGCTTAGAGAAGGGTCTCAGCTCACCAATCCCACCTGCAGGGCGCCTCTGCTTAGAGAAGGGTCTCGGCTCACCAATCCCAGCTGCAGGTCGCCTCTGCTTAGAAAGGGTCTCGGCTCACCAATCCCACCTGCAGGGAGCCTTTGCTTAGAGAAGGGTCTCGGCTCACCAATCCCATCTGTGGGGCGCCTCTGCTTAGAGAAGGGTCTCGGCTCACCAATCCCACCTGCAGGGCGCCTCTGCTTAGAGAAGGGTCTCGGCTGCACCAATCCTACCTGCGGGGCGCCTCTGCTTAGAGAAGGGTCTCGGCTCACCAATCCCAGCTGCAGGGCGCCTCTGCTTAGAGAAGGGTCTCGGCTCACCAATCCCACCTGCAGGGCGCCTCTGCTTAGAGAAGGGTCTCGGCTCACCAATCCCAGCTGCAGGGCGCCCCTGCTTAGAGAAGGGTCTCGGATCACCAATCCCAGCTGCAGGGCGCCCCTGCTTAGAGAAGGGTCTCGGATCACCAATCCCACCTGCAGGGCGCCTCTGCTTAGAGAAGGGTCTTGGCTCACCAATCCCACCTTCGGGGCGCCTCTGCTTAGAGAAGGGTCTCGGCTCACCAATCCCAGCTGCTGGGCGCCTCTGCTTAGAGAAGGGTCTCGGCAGCACCAATCCCACCTGCGGGGCGCCTCTACTTAGAGAAGGGTCTCGGCAGCACCAATCCTACCTGCGGGGCGCCTCTGCTTAGAGAAGGGTCTCGGCAGCACCAATCCCACCTGCGAGGTGGCTCTGCTTAGAGAAGGGTCTCGGCAGCACCAATCCCACCTGTGAGGCGCCTCTGCTTAGAGAAGGGTCTTGGCTCACCAATCCCACCTGCGGGGCGGCTCTGCTTAGAGAAGGGTCTCGGCAGCACCAATCCCACCTGCGAGGCGCCTCTGCTTAGAGAAGGGTCTCTGCTCACCAATCCCACCTGCGGGGCGCCTCTGCTTAGAGAAGGGTCTTGGCTCACCAATACCACCTGCGAGGCGGCTCTGCTTAGAGAAGGGTCTCGGCTCACCAATCCCACCTGCGGGGCGCCTCTGCTTAGAGAAGGGTCTCGGCTCACCAATCCCAGCTGCAGGGCGCCTCTGCTTAGAGAAGGGCCTCGGCTCACCAATCCCACCTGCGGGACGGCTCTGCTTAGAGAAGGGTCTCGGATCACCAATCCCACCTGCAGGGTGCCTCTGCTTAGAGAAGGGTCTTGGCTCACCAATCCCACCTGCGGGGCGGCTCTGCTTAGAGAAGGGTCTCGGCAGCACCAATCCCACCTGCGAGGCGCCTCTGCTTAGAGAAGGGTCTCGGCTCACCAATCCCACCTGCGGGGCGCCTCTGCTTAGAGAAGGGTCTTGGCTCACCAATACCACCTGCGAGGCGGCTCTGCTTAGAGAAGGGTCTCGGCTCACCAATCCCACCTGCGGGGCGCCTCTGCTTAGAGAAGGGTCTCAGCTCACCAATCCCACCTGCGGGGTGCCTCTGCTTAGAGAAGGGTCTCGGCTCACCAATCCCAGCTGCAGGGCGCCTCTGCTTAGAGAAGGGCCTCGGCTCACCAATCCCACCTGCGGGGTGCCTCTGCTCAGCACTTGTCCTCAATCTCTGCCAGCACAGTGCTGCATTCTTCCATCTACCAGCAGCAGATTTATTCTGAAATGCGTGGGATCTGCTGATAACTGTCAGGATAAGGGATATTCATGGCTGCAGCAGATAAATCACAGGCCATGGCCTATTTTGTCCTTATTTTCAGCTTGGGAGCGGTGACAGATACAGTGTATCCGGTTGCTACGTTGTCTCATTTTGTTAATATTCTCCAAATGATTACAAACCCGGAGCAGCTGTTCAGTAAACAGGAACCTCTCATCCGCTGTCCAGATATACTGCGCCGTTATAACATATTACGTAACATATTGCACATTGTAAAAACAAAGGTCAAACCTGCTGCTCGTTGCTGTATATCCATAGGAAGGAAAGACATTCAGGATTATTAAATAACATCAAATATACACAGTAATGAGGAGTTGTGGTCTCAGCGGGGGCCCTGGAGTCTGAGGGGCCCTAAAGACCCCTAGAAGAAAACGATAAATTACATGTGATACAAATTTGCATTATGACCCCAGAGATTCAGGTTTCGCCTCAGTAACCAATAAACCGTAGGAGTTTATTCTCGTCTGATCAGTTACTATACGTTGCATGGTAATGTCTGAGCGGGGGTCCTGCAGTTTTCATTGCCCCCTTATGGCCTGTATAATATTTCTCCTACTAGAGCAAGCGCAGAAAATCGAAGGTAGATATTGAACAGGTTGTATAGGAAGTAAAGAAATATGGATTCTGCGACCTTCAGTAAAAGACACAATGACAGCCGTGATACGAGCGGATGACGTCTGGTTCCATCGTGCTGGAGGTCTCTATACTCAGCCGCCTCCAATATTTGCTGTAAATCGCTGGCGTCCATCTGTTTATCTCAGACACATGAAGCAACACGGCACGTTTTTGAATAATCTGTAGTATTCTTCTTGTATCTGCAAAAGTAAAGCAACGATCAGTTGTAACCGAGGGTCTGCGAGATGGAAAGCTGCAAAATGTGATTCAGATGGAAAAGGAAAAATAGTAACAATAATTGCACATTTTTCTCTGAATTGCACCAGTTTGTCTATGAAGTAACCATGGAGCCTAATAGCAAAACACAGGAGCCGACTCCAATCTACTAAGTCAACATTCAGCCTGTTCAGACCATACAAAGCCCAAGATTAATATGGCCTCCACTATATGATGTCTTTTCCTAATGCAGATAGATAATATACACAGTGATGTCACAGTACAGGGATAATACACACAGGGATGTCAAAGTACAGAGATAATGCACACAGTGATGTCACAGTACAGGGATAATACACACAGTGATGTCACAGTACAGGGATAATACACACAGTGATGTCACAGTACAGAGATAATACACACAGTGATGTCAAAGTACAGAGATAATGCACACAGTGATGTCACAGTACAGGGGTAATACACACAGTGATGTCAAAGTACAGAGATAATGCACACAGTGATGTCACAGTACAGGGATAATACACACAGTGATGTCAAAGTACAGAGATAATGCACACAGTGATGTCACAGTACAGGGATAATACACACAGTGATGTCACAGTACAGGGGTAATACACACGGTGATGTCACAGTACAGGGATAATACACACAGTGATGTCACAGTACAGGGATAATACACACAGTGATGTCACAGTACAGAGATAATACACACAGTGATGTCAAAGTACAGAGATAATGCACACAGTGATGTCACAGTACAGGGATAATACACACAGTGATGTCACAGTACAGGGGTAATACACACGGTGATGTCACAGTACAGGGATAATACACACAGTGATGTCACAGTACAGAGATAATACACACAGTGATGTCAAAGTACAGAGATAATGCACACAGTGATGTCACAGTACAGGGATAATACACACAGGGATGTCAAAGTACAGAGATAATGCACACAGTGATGTCACAGTACAGGGATAATACACACAGTGATGTCACAGTACAGGGGTAATACACACGGTGATGTCACAGTACAGGGATAATACACACAGTGATGTCACAGTACAGAGATAATACACACAGTGATGTCACAGTACAGGGATAATACACACAGTGATGTCACAGTACAGGGATAATACACACTATGGTGTCACAGTACAGGGATAATACACACAGTGATGTCACAGTACAGGGATAATACACAGTGATGTCACAGTACAGGGATAATACACACGGTGATGTCACAGCACAGGGATAATACACACAGTGATGTCACAGTACAGGGATAATACACACAGTGATGTCAGAGCATAGAGATAATACACACAGTGATGTCACAGTACAGAGATAATACACACAGTGATGTCACAGTACAGGGATAATACACACGGTGATGTCACAGTACAGGGATAGTACACACAGTGATGTCACAGTACAGAGATAATACACATAGTGATGTCACAGTACAGGGATAAAGCACACAGTGATGTCACAGTACAGAGATAATACACACAGTGATGTCACAGTACAGAGATAATACGCACGGTGATGTCACAGTACAGGGATAATGCACACGGTGATGTCACAGTACAGGGATAATAAACACAGTGATGTCACAGTACAGGGATAAAGCACACAGTGATGTCACAGTACAGAGATAATACACACAGTGATGTCACAGTACAGGGATAATACACACGGTGATGTCACAGTACAGGGATAATAAACACAGTGATGTCACAGTACAGGGATAATGCACACAGTGATATCACAGTACAGGGATAATATACAGATACCTATGTACTGTGACATCACTGTATTTGTTATCTCTCACTATTTGTATTATCCCTGTACTGTGACATCACTGTGTGTATTATCCCTGTACTGTGACATCACTGTGTGTATTATCCCTGTACTGTGACATCACTGTGTGTATTAACTCTGTACTGTGACATCACTGTGTGTATTATCCCTGTACTGTGACATCACTGTGTGTATTATCTCTGTACTGTGACATCACTGTGTGTATTATCCCTGTACTGTGACATCACTGTGTGTATTATCTCTGTACTGTGACATCACTGTGTGTATTATCCCTGTACTGTGACATCACTGTGTGTATTATCCCTGTACTGTGACATCACTGTGTGTATTATCCCTGTACTGTGACATCACTGTGTGTATTATCCCTGTACTGTGACATCACTGTGTGTATTATCCCTGTACTGTGACATCACTGTGTGTATTATCCCTATGTCTTGTGCATGAGGTTGTAAAGCCCCCATACACATTAGAGTAAAGCTGTCTGAAGTCGCCAATGTTCGGACCATCTAATGTGTTTAGAGGACGTCCTCACTAACAGATGATGTCCAGGGAAAGAAGGGTCAGAATATTAAACACTAACAGACCAATTCATGAAGGTGTTTACACCATTGTAACATTCTGCTTAAAAAGTTGCAACATTTTCGTGACATTTGGAAGATGCACAAAACTTTTGTTACTTTTGGCATTTTCACACCAGTCCCCGCCGCCGGCTTTGCCAAAGTGGAGCATGGATGGCACAGGGTGAGGCTAAGTCCACCCGACTAATTCATGAAAATTCACGGCACATTGGTGACATAACTTTGTATGACTGGAGTAAGACCCCTGGAGGGGGCGCAGCTCAGTAGGTGCATCTTACTCCTGCACTCCTTCATTAACACTGGTCTTATTGAAATGTGTAAACCTTTTATTGCTTGCCAAGAGAATCGGCTGCTAGAACACTTGCGCACGCGGCGGAGATGAGCATGCATGTGCATGGTGAAAGAGGTTGGATGCAAACAATTGATAAGTATGGCCACCTTAAGACTGCAAAGATGAGAGAACATTCTAGAACTGACTGTCCTTAATCTGGTGTTCCCCTTTAAATATCTTGTATTTCTCTTTGTTCCACTGACTCCGTCCGTTATACCCGTTATTACGGTCTCATTACACATCTTATACTTCAGGAATAGTGTGGTGTCGGCGCTCATCCCAGCTCTGCACGGTCATCCCAGCTCCGCACGGTCATCCCAGCTCCGCACTGTCATCCCAGCTCCGCACTGTCATCCCAGCTCCGCACTGTCATCCCAGCTCCGCACGGTCATCCCAGCTCCGCACGGTCATCCCAGCTCCGCACTGTCATCCCAGCTCCGCTCGGTCATCCCAGCTCCGCACTGTCATCCCAGCTCCGCACTGTCATCCCAGCTCCGCACTGTCATCCCAGCTCCGCACTGTCATCCCAGCTCCGCACTGTCATCTCAGCTCCGCACTGTCATCCCAGCTCCGCACTGTCATCCCAGCTCCGCACGGTCATCCCAGCTCCGCACGGTCATCCCAGCTCCGCTCGGTCATCCCAGCTCTGCACTGTCATCCCAGCTCTGCACGGTCATCCCAGCTCTGCACGGTCATCCCAGCTCTGCACGGTCATCCCAGCTCCGCACGGTCATCCCAGCTCCGCACTGTCATCCCAGCTCCGCACTGTCATCTCAGCTCCGCACTGTCATCCCAGCTCCGCACGGTCATCCCAGCTCCGCACGGTCATCCCAGCTCCGCTCTGTCATCCCAGCTCTGCACTGTCATCCCAGCTCTGCACTGTCATCCCAGCTCTGCACGGTCATCCCAGCTCTGCACGGTCATCCCAGCTCCGCACGGTCATCCCAGCTCCGCACGGTCATCCCAGCTCCGCTCGGTCATCCCAGCTCTGCACTGTCATCCCAGCTCTGCACTGTCATCCCAGCTCTGCACGGTCATCCCAGCTCTGCACTGTCATCCCAGCTCTGCACTGTCATCCCAGCTCTGCACGGTCATCCCAGCTCTGCTCGGTCATCCCAGCTCCGCACTGTCATCCCAGCTCTGCACGGAGATGTTACACGTCTGCCTTAGATCTTCATAAACCTCAGATTTCCATTCGCATAAGAATGTTTTTGTTTTGTAGTAAATGGGCCCCTGCGAGTGCGACGAGAGATACATAAAGTCAAAATGCTTAAATGCTTCTGCTCCCCGGCCTCCTGGAATTAGAGTCATTTCCACAGATAATGTATGGAAATATTCAGAGTGCTGGCACATTTGCATATGAATGATCTCGTACAGTAATTGATATGCAGCTATAACACGGGGCCAAAGCGCACAACAAACAAGTAACAGAAGCAGCGTTCACCCATCAGCAGCGCCGCTGCCGGGAAACCACATTATGTGCTGACCTGAGGCTTATATGTTAGGGCCGTGCATGCACAGAGCACCATCACCCTGCCTCATCACACTGCAGAACATCGCGCCATACCACTGCAGAACATTGCACCATCACACTGCAGAACATTGCACCATCACACTGCAGAACATTGCAGCATCACACTGCAGAACATTGCATTATCACACTGCAGAATAATGGCCCATCACACTGCAGGACATTGCATTATCACACTGCAGAACATTGCACCATCACACTGCAGAATATTGCACCATCACACTGCAGAATATTGGCCCATCACACTGCAGAACATTGCATTATCACACTGCAGGACATTGCATTATCACACTGCAGAACATTGCACCATCACACTGCAGAATATTGGCCCATCACACTGCAGGGCATTGCATTATCACACTGCAGAATAATGGCCCATCACACTGCAGGACATTGCATTATCACACTGCAGAACATTGCACCATCACACTGCAGAATATTGCACCATCACACTGCAGAATATTGGCCCATCACACTGCAGAACATTGCATTATCACACTGCAGGACATTGCATTATCACACTGCAGAACATTGCACCATCACACTGCAGAATATTGGCCCATCACACTGCAGGGCATTGCATTATCACACTGCAGAATAATGGCCCATCACACTGCAGGACATCACGCCATACCACTGCAGAACATTGCACCATCACACTGCAGAATATTGACCCATCACACTGCAGAACATTGCACCATCACACTGCAGAATATTGGCCCATCACACTGCTGGACATCGCACCATAACACTGCAGTACACTGCACCATCACACTGCAGAACATTGCACCATCACACTGCAGGACATTACATTTTCACACTGCAGAATATTGACCCATCACACTGCAGGACATTGCTCCATCACACTGCAGGACATTGCTCCATCACACTGCAGGACATTGCTCCATCACACTGCAGGACATTGCTCCATCACACTGCAGGACATTGCTCCATCACACTGCAGGACATTGCTCCATCACACTGCAGGACATTGCTCCATCACACTGCAGGACATCGCTCCATCACACTGCAGGACATCGCTCCATCACACTGCAGGACATCGCTCCATCACAATGCAGGACATCGCTCCATCACACTGCAGGACATCGCTCCATCACAATGCAGGACATTGCAGTGGGTCACACAGGCACCGTGGACGTCCACTTGATAGAAACTCATTCTTCAAACCCGGTTGCCTTCTCCATTGCTCCATATCCCAGTTTTAATGCTCACATCCTCATTGTAGATGATTTCAGTGGTGGACACTGGACAGTGGTCATCATTGACACAGACCGGTCTGCAACTAGGCAGAACCATACTCTGCAAGCTGTGATTCTCTGACACCTCTCTGTTATATCTATGATGCATGTTGCATACTGAATATGCTGCACAAGACCTGCCGTATACCGAGAACACCTCACAGGACCTGCCATATACCAGGAACACTCTACAATACCTTCTGTATACCAGGAACACCCCACAAGACCTGCCGTATACCAGGAACACTCTACAAGACCTGCCGTATACCGAGAACACCCCACTAGACCTGCCGTATACCAGGAATACCCCACAAGACCTGCCGTATACCGGGAACACCTCACAGGACCTGCCGTATACCGAGAACACCCCACAAGACCTGCCGTATACCAGGAACACTCTACAAGACCTGCCGTATACCGAGAACACCCCACAAGACCTGCCATATACCGAGAACACCCCACAAGACCTGCCGTATACCGAGAACAGCCCACAAGACCTGCCATATAAGGGGAACACCCCACAAGACCTTCCGTATACCGACAACATCCCACAAGACCTGCCGTACACCGGAACACTCTACAAGACCTGCCGCATACCAGGAACACTCTACAAGATCTGCCGTATACTGAGAACACCCCACTAGACCTGCCGTATACCAGGAACACCCCACAAGACCTGCCGTATACCAGGAACACCCCACTAGACCTGCCGTATACCAGGAACACCCCACTAGACCTGCCGTTTACCGGGAACACCCCACAAAGTCCAAAGTATACTGGAAACACTCCACAAGACCTGCCATATATCAGGAACACCCCAGAAGACCTGCCGTATATCGAGAACACCCCACAAGACCTGCCATATAAGGGGAACACCCCACAAGACCTTCCGTATACTGACAACATCCCACAAGACCTGCCGTACACCGGAACACTCTACAAGACCTGCCGCATACCAGGAACACTCTACAAGATCTGCCGTATACCGAGAACACCCCACTAGACCTGCCGTATACCAGGAACACCCCACAAGACCTGCCGTATACCGAGAACACCCCACTAGACCTGCCGTATACCAGGAACACCCCACTAGACCTGCCGTTTACCGGGAACACCCCACAAAGTCCAAAGTATACTGGAAACACTCCACAAGACCTGCCATATATCAGGAACACCCCAGAAGACCTGCCGTATATCGAGAACACCCCACAAGACCTGCCGTATATCGAGAACACCCCACAAGACCTGCCGTATACAGGGAACACCTGACAAGACCTGCCGTATACCGACAGAACCCCACAAGACATGTCGTATACTGGGAACACCCCACAACACCTGCCGTATACCAGGAACACCCCACAAGACCTACTGTATACTGGGAACACCCCACAAGACATGCCGTATACCCGGAACACCCCAAAAGACCTGCTGTATACCAAGAACACCCCACAAGACCTGCTGTATACCGGGAACACCCCACAAGACATGCCGTATACCCGGAACACCCCAAAAGACCTGCTGTATACCAAGAACACCCCACAAGACCTGCTGTATACCGGGAACACCCCACAAGACATGCCGTATACTGGGAACACCCCACAAGACCTGCCGTATAGCAGGAACACCCCACAAGACCTGCTGTATACCGGGAACACCCAACAAGACCTTCCGTATACTGGGAACACCCCACAAGACCTGCCATATACCGGGAACACCCTACAAGACCTGCTGGGGCTATATATGAAAATTTGGGACGATTAAAAGTAATGACATTGTTGTCAATTTCCAAAATTCACAGTAAATGAGTTTTAAGGGCCCAAAATAATAACTGCTTAATTAAGTATAGAAGTTATTCCCTGTCCTCAGCATTGGGGGTAACGTGCTCCTGATGATTGGCGGTCCCATGGATAATGAATAGAGCAGGGTCTCATACTCAACTTCTGCTCCAATCGGTCCGGGCTGTGCACAACCCTGTTCTTGGGATCGGCCTTATGGATAAGGAGAGAACTTAATACAAACCCTGTAAGTAATGTCCTGAGATTAATATCAACCTCGTATAAAAAGCAAAGGTTAAGCGTCAGACAGTATAGAAGGCAAAGTACAGTGGAGGATGGGGGGAGTAGTGATTTATATCTCACCCAACAGTTTAAGTCTATTTATTAATAACATATTGCAGTTTGATTTCTTTCATTGTTGTCATAGGAACTAACTCGCGATTTATTCCGGCGTAATGTGTCCCTCCGTGACTTCTGTACAAGAACTTATAGTTAAAGAAATCTGCTGTATACTATCTATCTGCAGCGGCATGTAAAAGTTTGGGCGCCCCTAGTCAAAACTACTGTTATTGTGAACAGTTAAGCAAGTTGAAGATGAAACGATCTCTAAAGGTATGTGGACGATGCGTACCACCCTGCGGCCCCCGACACAGCGGAATAGTCGCCGGCGGCTTCCTCTCTTTACGCAAATGAGCAGCGCCATTTTTTTTTTCACCTGCGGACTTTCCTCATAGACGTTAGTCCATGGGGAAAGTCCACACGTGGACCCGCAAGAGAAATTGACATGTTGCAGTGTGGAAAGACGCGCCGCATGTCAGTTTCCGAGGGTGTGCGGAGACGCATAGTGGACATGGCGTCTCTATAAATCCCATCCACTATGCTGTAACATCTGCCCGCTGCATAAACCCGCAGCGGCTCCGGATCGTGTGCACAGACCCTTAAAGGCCTAAGGTTAAAGATGACACATTTCCTTTGTATTTTAGGCAGAATATATATATATATATATATATATATATATATATATATATATATATATATATATATATATTCATCTTTTACATTTTAAAAATTACAAAAAGGAAAATGGGCCGATGCAAAAGTTTGGGCACCCTGCATGATTAGTACCTAGTAGCGCCCCCTTTTGAAAGTATCACAGCTTGTAAACTCTTTTTATAGCCAGACAAGAGTCTTTCACTTCTTATTTGAGGGATTTTCCTCCATTCTTCCTTGGAGAATTCTTCCAGTTCTGTGACATTCCTGGGGCGTCTTACACACTTTGCTATTTTGAGATCTTGCCACAGATTTTCAATGATGTTCAGATCATGGGACTGTGAGGGCCATTGTAAAACCTTCAGCTTGCGCCTTTTGAGGTCGTCTATTGTGGATATTGACGTGTGTTTAGGATCATTATCCATTTGCAGAATCATCCTCTTTACACCTTTCAGCTTTTTTACAGATTAACCTCCACAGTTGGCCAATCACTTTTCTAAAGTTGTTTTCAATAAGTGCTGGAGCCTACCTGCCTTTGAAAATTATAGGATTTGGCCCAGGAGAGGTAAGTGTAATAATGTAGGTTCCCATTGATAAGAGGTCACCTTATTGTGGCTGGTGAGCACACACGAATATTTCAATGTGTGCACTAATAATCTCCATTTTATAAGTATAGTCTATATAGCAGTAATGCTGTTTAAATGTTGTATATTCAATGTTTGACATCTTAGCATATATAGTGACTGCTGTGTTCTTTGGTTTGTACAGAATACAGTCACAGCAGCTTGCTTTGCACCTGTTCACACTTGCTTTATTCTGTTAGAAGTTGTTTCTTTGTAGTATGCACTTGCCGTTGGTGACGTCCTCCACACTTGACTGATCTGTTCTCTAAAGCTAATTATTATTAGTATTAGATCCTACCTGCCCTTTGTACACTTTAACCCAGGAAAAGTGAGTGTGATACTGTAAGCTCTCATCAATAAAAGTTATCCTTGTTGTGGCTGGTGGGCACACATGAATTGAACACTTTGTGCGCTAAGTGCTTCAATTTTATAAGTACAGTCTATATGGCGGCAATGTAGATTACAGTTTATATATTCAGTGTTTTCATATATCTTAGTCTACACAGTGGTTGCTGCAGTTTCCCATCCATCCATCCATCCTCAGGAACTAATTTTTTATTATATTTTATACAGACCTTTTTAGATAAAATACAGAGGAAGATGAAGATGAACATTCCTTGGAAGGCGTTGGAGATTGTGAAAAGATAAGCGGTGACCACAGACCCATTTACCACATGCAGGACGCCAAACATCCATGTTGCACCGAGAAGGAACAGGAGAGCGAGAGCCCCCCGCGCACAGGACCTGCGTTAGAATGGAAATTCATTAAAACAGCCAGTAATTCTGGATACCGGGCATATCACAATATACGGCGCGGTCAGGACACGGCTCGTACGTGCTCTGATATCGCCGAGCTTCCAGCAATAGTCTGCTGCAGATATTCTACACCCCGGGTGACTGGCACCGTCATATGACTTCATTCTAAATCTACTGCCAGAAATTCCCATGGGTCAAAATCTGTCTTTAATAATCATGTGAAGCGTTGCCGAGCTCGGAGAAAACGCTTCTCGTATTGTCTGGCAGGTTATGAATCTTTATATATAGAATAGAAGGTAATTATCTGGGGAAGTCTGTATCTCTTGTTCCGCGATGATTTAATAATGTAAATCTGTGTGATAACTTTTGTAGCAAACTTTTACATTTCGTTTATTCCAGGAACTCTGAAAACTTTCCGACAATTAGGGTGCAAAAAAAGTGATGAGGTATCCATGCAATGTAGCCTCAGGGTCCCACTGGCACAGAAGAGAAGCAGACGAACTTATGATGGGACCAGGGTCTCACACAATTAGTCTTATAGATGGAGCAAGGGACAACAGTTTTGGGAGCCGATCACTTGCCACCAGTATATGGCATCGCACTTCACAACTGTACGGAGGCTTTTCACCATCCAAATATATCCAAATATATCACCATCCAAATATATCAAAAATGTAAAACTAAACATATTGGTATCATTGTATTCATAAAAGTCCGATCTGTCATCATATATAATTAAAAACATTTAACCTGTAAACTAAATGTCGTAAAGAAAGAAAAACACTGGATGCTGCATCTCCCCCTCAAAAATGCTATAAAAGAAAATTAAAATGTCAAAATATTATCAAAATAAATGACAGCTGGGAAAATAAAAAGTTACTGGAATCAGAAAATGGCAACACAAAACTTTAAAGTATTGTTCACAAAGTTCAGAATTTTAAATATTTAAAGTAATAAAACACTTTTGTCAGTTTGTTGTCGCCATCATCGTACTGATTGGGAGGATTGTTTTTGACACACATTGAACACCGCAAAAACAAAAATCTTAGACTGAGTTTTTTTTTTAACCATTTAACCACACGTGGAATTTTTTTTCCCCGTTTTTTAAGTAAAATGAATGGTATCCTTCAAAAGGAGAACTCTCCCACACAAAAGAAGCCCTTGAACGGCTATGGGGATGGAAATATATAAAAGTTATGGCTCTTGGAAGAAGAGGAGGAAAAAAAGAAGGCAGAAAAACAAAAACTGGCTGCGGCAGGAAGAAGTTAAAATGGGACACAATGAGCTGTGAATACGTGACCATGTTCTCAGGGTGTACAGTCCACATGACAGCCCGCACCAAGAGGATTCAGACAAGATAGAGAGAGTCACAGAAAGGTGATGGAGTCTTTCATAGGAATTTTTTATGTTTTTTTGATCTGTATTTTTTACCTAAATGTTTTTATTACACTTTTATTTTTTTTCAATAAACTGGCCATTATGACCTAAACCTTCATCCTTTACCTTATGTTTTCGTAGCAACTAACTTCTGGCTTCAACATCGCAGTATGCCGGAAAACTTTATATATGATGACTCCAAATGCCATCAGGTTAACCTGAAAATGTAACAATACAAAGACAGAAGAACATAAATGTATCTACACATAATAAACAGCACAAGTTCTTCCTTCATTTCTCATTATTTTTAACACTTCATTTAAAACCCCTCCCAACAAAAAAGTCATATATCAAGAACACAATCGTTCTTCCAGTCCTTTTCAGTCCAATCACTGTACAGATAGATTCTGCAGGAAGAGCAGGGACCGGACTGCAGAGGACGGGGGTAAAGTTACTTCTCTGATTATGCCCCTCAGACTCTTTGGGACGTCTATAAGATGACTGTCCGGAGAAGAGAAGGTGACGCTGCTATGAGTCCTGTATCTGCCGGCAGTAAAGTGTCCTGAGACCATTCATGTGTGGGGGCTCATTCACAATGGGGGCTTCTCATCCATGGAGAGGCTCATTCACAATGGGGGCTTCTCATCCATGGAGGGGATCACTCACAATGTGTGGGGGCTTCTCATCCATGGAGGGGGGCACTCACAATGTGTTGAAGCTTCTCTTCCATGGAGGGGGTCACTCACAATGTGTTGAGGCTTCTCATCCATGGAGGGGGTCACTCAAAATGTGCGGGGGCTTCTCATCCATGGAGGGGATCACTCACAATGGGGGCTTCTCATCCATGGAGGGGATCACTCACAATGTGTGGGGGCTTCTCATCCATGGAGAGGGGCACTCACAATGTGTTGAAGCTTCTCATCCATGGAGGGGGTCACTCACAATGTGTTGAGGCTTCTCATCCATGGAGGGGGTCACTCACAATGTGCGGGGGCTTCTCATCCATGGAGGGGGTCGCTCACAATGTGTGGGGGCTTCTCATCCATAGAGAGGGTCATTCACAATGTGCGGGGGCTTCTCATCCATGGAGGGGGTCACTCACAATGTGTGGGGGCTTCTCATCCATGGAGGGGCTCACTCACAATGTGTGGGGGCTTCTCATCCATGGAGGGGCTCACTCACAATGTGTGGGGGCTTCTCATCCATGGAGGGGCTCACTCACAATGTGTGGGGACTTCTCATCCATGGAGGGGCTCACTCACAATGTGTGGGGGCTTCTCATCCATGGAGGGGCTCACTCACAATGTGTGGGGGCTTCTCATCCATGGAGGGGGTCACTCAAAATGTGCGGGGGCTTCTCATCCATGGAGGGGCTCACTCACAATGTGTGGGGACTTCTCATCCATGGAGGGGCTCACTCACAATGTGTGGGGGCTTCTCATCCATGGAGGGGCTCACTCACAATGTGTGGGGGCTTCTCATCCATGGAGGGTCTCACTCACAATGTGCGGGGGCTTCTCATCCATGGAGAGGGTCACTCACAATGTGTGGGGGCTTCTCATTCATGGAGGGGGTCTCTCACAATGTGCGGGGGTTTCTCATTCATGGAGGGGCTCACTCGCAATGTGTGGGGGCTTCACATCCATGGAGGGGATCACTCACAATCTGCAGGGTCGCTCACAATGTGTGGGGGCTTCTCATCCATGGAGAGGGTCATTCACAATGTGCGGGGGCTTCTCATCCATGGAGGGGGTCACTCACAATGTGTGGGGGCTTCTCATCCATGGAGGGTATCACTCACAATGTCTGGAAGCTTCTCATCCATGGAGGGGATCACTCACAATATGCGGGGGCTTCTAATTCATGGAGGGGCTCACTCACAATGTGTGGGGGCTTCTCATCCATGGAGGGGATCACTCACAATGTGTGGGGGCACCTCATCTATGGAGGGGATCACTCACAATGTGCGGGGGCTTCTCATCCATGGAGGAGGTCACTCACAATGTGTGGGGGCTTCTCCTCCATGGAGGGGGTCACTCACAATGTGCGGGGGCTTCTCATCCATGGAGGGGCTCACTCACAATGTGAGGGGGCTTCTCATCCATGGAGGGGGTCACTCACAATGTGCTGGGGCTTCTCATCCATGGAGGGGCTTACTCACAATGTGTGGGGGCTCATTCACAATGGGGGCTTCTCATCCATGGAGAGGCTCATTCACAATGGGGGCTTCTCATCCATGGAGGGGATCACTCACAATGTGTGGGGGCTTCTCATCCACGGAGGGGGGCACTCACAATGTGTTGAGGCTTCTCATCCATGGAGGGGGTCACTCAAAATGTGCGGGGGCTTCTCATCCATGGAGGGGATCACTCACAATGGGGGCTTCTCATCCATGGAGGGGATCACTCACAATGTGTGGGGGCTTCTCATCCATGGAGAGGGGCACTCACAATGTGTTGAAGCTTCTCATCCATGGAGGGGGTCACTCACAATGTGTTGAAGCTTCTCATCCATGGAGGGGGTCACTCACAATGTGCGGGGGCTTCTCATCCATGGAGGGGGTCGCTCACAATGTGTGGGGGCTTCTCATCCATGGAGAGGGTCATTCACAATGTGCGGGGGCTTCTCATCCATGGAGGGGGTCACTCACAATGTGTGGGGGCTTCTCATCCATGGAGGGGCTCACTCACAATGTGTGGGGGCTTCTCATCCATGGAGGGGCTCACTCACAATGTGTGGGGGCTTCTCATCCATGGAGGGGCTCACTCACAATGTGTGGGGGCTTCTCATCCATGGAGGGTATCACTCACAATGTCTGGAAGCTTCTCATCCATGGAGGGGATCACTCACAATATGCGGGGGCTTCTAATTCATGGAGGGGCTCACTCAAAATGTGTGGGGGCTTCTCATCCATGGAGGGGATCACTCACAATGTGTGGGGGCACCCCATCTATGGAGGGAATCACTTACAATGTCCAGAAGCTTCTCATCCATGGAGGGGGTCACTCACAATGTGTGGGGGCTTCTCATCCATGGAGGGGATCACTCACAATGTGCGGGGGCTTCTCATCCATGGAGGAGGTCACTCACAATGTGTGGGGGCTTCTCCTCCATGGAGGGGGTCACTCACAATGTGCGGGGGCTTCTCATCCATGGAGGGGCTCACTCACAATGTGAGGGGGCTTCTCATCCATGGAGGGGGTCACTCACAATGTGCTGGGGCTTCTCATCCATGGAGGGGCTTACACACAATGTGTGGGGGCTCATTCACAATGGGGGCTTCTCATCCATGGAGAGGCTCATTCACAATGGGGGCTTCTTATCCATGGAGGGGATCACTCACAATGTGTGGGGGCTTCTCATCCACGGAGGGGGGCACTCACAATGTGTTGAAGCTTCTCTTCCATGGAGGGGGTCACTCACAATGTGTTGAGGCTTCTCATCCATGGAGTGGGTCACTCAAAATGTGCGGGGGCTTCTCATCCATGGAGGGGATCACTCACAATGGGGGCTTCTCATCCATGGAGGGGATCACTCACAATGTGTGGGGGCTTCTCATCCATGGAGAGGGGCACTCACAATGTGTTGAAGCTTCTCATCCATGGAGGGGGTCACTTACAATGTGTTGAGGCTTCTCATCCATGGAGGGGGTCACTCACAATGTGCGGGGGCTTCTCATCCATGGAGGGGGTCGCTCACAATGTGTGGGGGCTTCTCATCCATGGAGGGTCTCACTCACAATGTGCGGGGGCTTCTCATCCATGGAGAGGGTCACTCACAATGTGTGGGGGTTTCTCATTCATGGAGGGGGTCACTCACAATGTGTGGGGGTTATTCATTCATGGAGGGGTTCACTCGCAATGTGTGGGGGCTTCACATCCATGGAGGGGATCACTCACAATCTGCAGGGTCGCTCACAATGTGTGGGGGCTTCTTATCCATGGAGAGGGTCATTCACAATGTGCGGGGGCTTCTCATCCATGGAGGGGGTCACTCACAATGTGTGGGGGCTTCTCATCCATGGAGGGTATCACTCACAATGTCTGGAAGCTTCTCATCCATGGAGTGGATCACTCACAATATGCGGGGGCTTCTAATTCATGGAGGGGCTCACTCACAATGTGTGGGGCCTTCTCATCCATGGAGGGGATCACTCACAATGTGTGGGGGCACCTCATCCATGGAGGGAATCACTTACAATGTCCAGAAGCTTCTCATCCATGGAGGGGGTCACTCACAATGTGTGGGGGCTTCTCATCCATGGAGGGGATCACTCACAATCTGCAGGGTCGCTCACAATGTGTGGGGGCTTCTCATCCATGGAGAGGGTCATTCACAATGTGCGGGGGCTTCTCATCCATGGAGGGGGTCACTCACAATGTGTGGGGGCTTCTCATCCATGGAGGGTATCACTCACAATGTCTGGAAGCTTATCATCCATGGAGGGGATCACTCACAATATGCGGGGGCTTCTAATTCATGGAGGGGCTCACTCACAATGTGTGGGGGCTTCTCATCCATGGAGGGGATCACTCACAATGTGTGGGGGCACCTCATCTATGGAGGGGATCACTCACAATGTGCGGGGGCTTCTCATCCATGGAGGAGGTCACTCACAATGTGTGGGGGCTTCTCCTCCATGGAGGGGGTCACTCACAATGTGCGGGGGCTTCTCATCCATGGATGGGCTCACTCACAATGTGAGGGGGCTTCTCATCCATGGAGGGGGTCACTCACAATGTGCTGGGGCTTCTCATCCATGGAGGGGCTTACTCACAATGTGTGGGGGCTCATTCACAATGGGGGCTTCTCATCCATGGAGAGGCTCATTCACAATGGGGGCTTCTCATCCATGGAGGGGATCACTCACAATGTGTGGGGGCTTCTCATCCACGGAGGGGGGCACTCACAATGTGTTGAGGCTTCTCATCCATGGAGGGGGTCACTCAAAATGTGCGGGGGCTTCTCATCCATGGAGGGGATCACTCACAATGGGGGCTTCTCATCCATGGAGGGGATCACTCACAATGTGTGGGGGCTTCTCATCCATGGAGAGGGGCACTCACAATGTGTTGAAGCTTCTCATCCATGGAGGGGGTCACTCACAATGTGTTGAAGCTTCTCATCCATGGAGGGGGTCACTCACAATGTGCGGGGGCTTCTCATCCATGGAGGGGGTCGCTCACAATGTGTGGGGGCTTCTCATCCATGGAGAGGGTCATTCACAATGTGCGGGGGCTTCTCATCCATGGAGGGGGTCACTCACAATGTGTGGGGGCTTCTCATCCATGGAGGGGCTCACTCACAATGTGTGGGGGCTTCTCATCCATGGAGGGGCTCACTCACAATGTGTGGGGGCTTCTCATCCATGGAGGGGCTCACTCACAATGTGTGGGGACTTCTCATCCATGGAGGGGCTCACTCACAATGTGTGGGGGCTTCTCATCCATGGAGGGTATCACTCACAATGTCTGGAAGCTTCTCATCCATGGAGGGGATCACTCACAATATGCGGGGGCTTCTAATTCATGGAGGGGCTCACTCAAAATGTGTGGGGGCTTCTCATCCATGGAGGGGATCACTCACAATGTGTGGGGGCACCCCATCTATGGAGGGAATCACTTACAATGTCCAGAAGCTTCTCATCCATGGAGGGGGTCACTCACAATGTGTGGGGGCTTCTCATCCATGGAGGGGATCACTCACAATGTGCGGGGGCTTCTCATCCATGGAGGAGGTCACTCACAATGTGTGGGGGCTTCTCATCCATGGAGGGGGTCACTCACAATGTGCGGGGGCTTCTCATCCATGGAGGGGCTCACTCACAATGTGAGGGGGCTTCTCATCCATGGAGGGGGTCACTCACAATGTGCTGGGGCTTCTCATCCATGGAGGGGCTTACTCACAATGTGTGGGGGCTCATTCACAATGGGGGCTTCTCATCCATGGAGAGGCTCATTCACAATGGGGGCTTCTTATCCATGGAGGGGATCACTCACAATGTGTGGGGGCTTCTCATCCACGGAGGGGGGCATTCACAATGTGTTGAAGCTTCTCTTCCATGGAGGGGGTCACTCACAATGTGTTGAGGCTTCTCATCCATGGAGTGGGTCACTCAAAATGTGCGGGGGCTTCTCATCCATGGAGGGGATCACTCACAATGGGGGCTTCTCATCCATGGAGGGGATCACTCACAATGTGTGGGGGCTTCTCATCCATGGAGAGGGGCACTCACAATGTGTTGAAGCTTCTCATCCATGGAGGGGGTCACTTACAATGTGTTGAGGCTTCTCATCCATGGAGGGGGTCACTCACAATGTGCGGGGGCTTCTCATCCATGGAGGGGGTCGCTCACAATGTGTGGGGGCTTCTCATCCATGGAGGGTCTCACTCACAATGTGCGGGGGCTTCTCATCCATGGAGAGGGTCACTCACAATGTGTGGGGGCTTCTCATTCATGGAGGGGGTCACTCACAATGTGTGGGGGTTATTCATTCATGGAGGGGTTCACTCGCAATGTGTGGGGGCTTCACATCCATGGAGGGGATCACTCACAATCTGCAGGGTCGCTCACAATGTGTGGGGGCTTCTTATCCATGGAGAGGGTCATTCACAATGTGCGGGGGCTTCTCATCCATGGAGGGGGTCACTCACAATGTGTGGGGGCTTCTCATCCATGGAGGGTATCACTCACAATGTCTGGAAGCTTCTCATCCATGGAGTGGATCACTCACAATATGCGGGGGCTTCTAATTCATGGAGGGGCTCACTCACAATGTGTGGGGCCTTCTCATCCATGGAGGGGATCACTCACAATGTGTGGGGGCACCTCATCCATGGAGGGAATCACTTACAATGTCCAGAAGCTTCTCATCCATGGAGGGGGTCACTCACAATGTGTGGGGGCTTCTCATCCATGGAGGGGATCACTCACAATGTGCGGGGGCTTCTCATCCATGGAGGAGGTCACTCACAATGTGTGGGGGCTTCTCCTCCATGGAGGGGGTCACTCACAATGTGCGGGGGCTTCTCATCCATGGAGGAGGTCACTCACAATGTGTGGGGGCTTCTCCTCCATGGAGGGGGTCACTCACAATGTGCGGGGGCTTCTCATCCATGGAGGGGCTCACTCACAATGTGAGGGGGCTTCTCATCCATGGATGGGGTCACTCACAATGTGCTGGGGCTTCTCATCCATGGAGGGGCTTACTCACAATGTGTGGGGGCTCATTCACAATGGGGGCTTCTCATCCATGGAGAGGCTCATTCACAATGGGGGCTTCTCATCCATGGAGGGGATCACTCACAATGTGTGGGGGCTTCTCATCCACGGAGGGGGGCACTCACAATGTGTTGAGGCTTCTCATCCATGGAGGGGGTCACTCAAAATGTGCGGGGGCTTCTCATCCATGGAGGGGATCACTCACAATGGGGGCTTCTCATCCATGGAGGGGATCACTCACAATGTGTGGGGGCTTCTCATCCATGGAGAGGGGCACTCACAATGTGTTGAAGCTTCTCATCCATGGAGGGGGTCACTCACAATGTGTTGAAGCTTCTCATCCATGGAGGGGGTCACTCACAATGTGCGGGGGCTTCTCATCCATGGAGGGGGTCATTCACAATGTGCGGGGGCTTCTCATCCATGGAGGGGGTCACTCACAATGTGTGGGGGCTTCTCATCCATGGAGGGGCTCACTCACAATGTGTGGGGGCTTCTCATCCATGGAGGGGCTCACTCACAATGTGTGGGGGCTTCTCATCCATGGAGGGGCTCACTCTCAATGTGTGGGGGCTTCTCATCCATGGAGGGGCTCACTCACAATGTGTGGGGGCTTCTCATCCATGGAGGGGCTCACTCACAATGTGTGGGGGCTTCTCATCCATGGAGGGGCTCACTCTCAATGTGTGGGGGCTTCTCATCCATGGAGGGGCTCACTCACAATGTGTGGGGGCTTCTCATCCATGGAGGGTATCACTCACAATGTCTGGAAGCTTCTCATCCATGGAGGGGATCACTCACAATATGCGGGGGCTTCTAATTCATGGAGGGGCTCACTCACAATGTGTGGGGGCTTCTCATCCATGGAGGGGATCACTCACAATGTGTGGGGGCACCCCATCTATGGAGGGAATCACTTACAATGTCCAGAAGCTTCTCATCCATGGAGGGGGTCACTCACAATGTGTGGGGGCTTCTCATCCATGGAGGGGATCACTCACAATGTGCGGGGGCTTCTCATCCATGGAGGAGGTCACTCACAATGTGAGGGGGCTTCTCATCCATGGAGGGGGTCACTCACAATGTGCTGGGGCTTCTCATCCATGGAGGGGCTTACTCACAATGTGTGGGGGCTCATTCACAATGGGGGCTTCTCATCCATGGAGAGGCTCATTCACAATGGGGGCTTCTTATCCATGGAGGGGATCACTCACAATGTGTGGGGGCTTCTCATCCACGGAGGAGGGCACTCACAATGTGTTGAAGCTTCTCTTCCATGGAGGGGGTCACTCACAATGTGTTGAGGCTTCTCATCCATGGAGCGGGTCACTCAAAATGTGCGGGGGCTTCTCATCCATGGAGGGGATCACTCACAATGTGTGGGGGCTTCTCATCCATGGAGAGGGGCACTCACAATGTGTTGAAGCTTCTCATCCATGGAGGGGGTCACTCACAATGTGTTGAGGCTTCTCATCCATGGAGGGGGTCACTCACAATGTGCGGGGGCTTCTCATCCATGGAGGGGGTCGCTCACAATGTGTGGGGGCTTCTCATCCATGGAGGGTCTCACTCACAATGTGCGGGGGCTTCTCATCCATGGAGAGGGTCACTCACAATGTGTGGGGGCTTCTCATTCATGGAGGGGGTCACTCACAATGTGCGGGGGTTATTCATTCATGGAGGGGTTCACTCGCAATGTGTGGGGGCTTCACATCCATGGAGGGGATCACTCACAATCTGCAGGGTCGCTCACAATGTGTGGGGGCTTCTCATCCATGGAGAGGGTCATTCACAATGTGCGGGGGCTTCTCATCCATGGAGGGGGTCACTCACAATGTGTGGGGGCTTCTCATCCATGGAGGGTATCACTCACAATGTCTGGAAGCTTCTCATCCATGGAGTGGATCACTCACAATATGCGGGGGCTTCTAATTCATGGAGGGGCTCACTCACAATGTGTGGGGCCTTCTCATCCATGGAGGGGGTCACTCACAATGTGTGGGGGCTTCTCATCCATGGAGGGGATCACTCACAATGTGCGGGGGCTTCTCATCCATGGAGGAGGTCACTCACAATGTGTGGGGGCTTCTCCTCCATGGAGGGGGTCACTCACAATGTGCGGGGGCTTCTCATCCATGGAGGGGCTCACTCATAATGTGTGGGGGCTTATCTTCCATGGAGGGGTTCTCATCCACGGAGGGGATCACTCACAATGTACGGGAGCTTCTCACATATGGAGGGGGTCACTCACAATATGTGGGGGCTTCTCATCATGGAGGGGGTCACTCACAATGTATGGGGGGTTCTCATCCATGGAGAGGGTCACTCACAATGTGAGGGGGCTTCTCATCCATGGAGGGGTCACTCACAATGTGTGGGGGCTTCTCATCCATGAAGGGGCTCACTCACAATGGGTGGGGCCCGGGGGCTTCTCATCATGGAGGGGGTCACTCACAATGTGTGTGGGCTTCTCATCCATGGAGGGAGTCACTCACAATGTGTGGGGGCTTCTCATCCATGGAGGGGGTCACTCACAATATGTGGGGGCTTCTCATCCATGGAGGGAGTCACTCACAATGTGTGGGGACTTCTCATCCATGGAGGGTGTCACTCACAATGTGCGGGGGCTTCTTATCCATGGAGGAGGCACTCACAATGTGCGGGGGCTTCTCATCCATGGAGGGGGTCACTCACAATGTGTGGGGGCTTCTCATCCATGGAGGGGGTGACTCACAATGTGCGGGGTCTTCTCATCCATGGAGGGGCTCACTCATAATGTGTGGGGGCTTATCTTCCATGGAGGGGTTCTCATCCACGGAGGGGATCACTCACAATGTACGGGAGCTTCTCACTTATGGAGGGGGTCACTCACAATATGTGGGGGCTTCTCATCATGGAGGGGGTCACTCACAATGTATGGGGGGTTCTCATCCATGGAGAGGGTCACTCACAATGTGAGGGGGCTTCTCATCCATGGAGGGGTCACTCACAATGTGTGGGGGCTTCTCATCCATGAAGGGGCTCACTCACAATGGGTGGGGCCCGGGGGCTTCTCATCATGGAGGGGGTCACTCTCGATGTGTGGGGGCTTCTCATCCATGGAAGGGGTGACTCACAATGTTCAGGGTCTTCTCATCCATGGAGGGGCTCACTCACAATGTGTGGGGGCTTTTCATCCATGGAGGGGTTCTTATCCATGGAGGGGATCACTCATAATGTGTGGGGGCTTCTCACTTATAGATGGGGTCACTCACAATGTGTGGGGGCTTCTCATCATGGAGGGGGTCACTCACAATGTGTGGGGGCTTCTCATCATGGAGGGGGTGACTCACAATGTGTGGAGGCTTCACATCTGTGGAGCGGATCACTCATAATGTGTGGAGGCTTGTCATCCATGGAGGGGGTCACTCACAATGTGTGGGGGCTTCTCATGCATGGAGGGGCTCATTCATAATGTGTGGGGGCTTTTTATCCATGGACCATGTCTTCTTCCATCATTGAAGACCATGTGGTGATGATGCATTTTCTCCCATGATAAAGTCCAGGTCACAAGTCAAAAGTGAGAACTAAGTGGCTCAGAGAACAAAACACTGGTTTTGTCCAACTCACTTAATGAGTTCAAGAGAGGCCTGGACGCCTTTCTTGAGAACAATAAAATTACATCTTATGCTTAGGATAG
Organism: Phyllobates terribilis; assembly: GCF_046119375.1. Classification (NCBI taxonomy): domain Eukaryota; kingdom Metazoa; phylum Chordata; class Amphibia; order Anura; family Dendrobatidae; genus Phyllobates; species Phyllobates terribilis. Next base: position 190,005,766 of record NW_027362768.1, read on the forward strand.
TTAATTAATCCAGGGATTTAATCTGACTGCCAGATTGGTGTCGGGAAGTGAATTTTTCCTCAATGATGTAAATTGGCCTATACCGCATGTTTTTTTTTTGCCTTCCCCTGGATCAACGCTGCGGAATAGCTGCAGTGCACAAGAAATAGGCTGAACTGGATGGACGCTTGTCTTTTTTTGGCCTTATAAACTATGTAACTGACATTTTGGGTCCACGGACAGAAACTCTCCAGATCTCAGTCCCATTGAGAACCTGTGAATTAATCAGCCTGGAAACATCTGATGTAAAGATGTAAAACCACCGCAGCAGAAAACTTTGTGAAAATCAAAATTTGTGTGAAGCTCAAAACTTTTGGCCACAACTGTGCACTCCTCATCATTGAAAATTGCACCACATTGCGTTTCAATGTTGAGGTGTGAATGCAGCAGCAGAACCGTCCTCAGACGACCATTAATAACCTCAGTGATAGCAGCCGAGGCCGGAGGTGCCGGGATTTCTGCACAAGGTTCAAACTCCAGAATAAATAAATAAATCCAGAGATTTTGACAATTTTGTTTCCATTTTTCCACCATTTACAGATCAGTGACTTCTCCGTCCTGTGATCTCCATCATCCACCACTTCTTCTTGGTGTTGTAATTTCAATGTTGATCGTGTATTTGGTGGATTTTTTTTGTTATTGTATCTTTTACAGAAAGTTACTTATCCCCTCTTGCTCCAATTATTCAATTGCGGTATTTATTGTGATGTGGAAGATCTTTCAATAACTTTCTGTCTAGTTACAGACTTTGCCTATAAGAAAGTAATCATCTAAAATAGGAACATTTGAGCTTTCGTTCCACACTTCATCTCCTCAGTTACCTCTAAGTTTAGAAGTTCTGTAAAATTTCAAAAACACCATTCCTTACAGGAATTTGGCAATGATACTTGTAACCCAATATTGCAGATTTTGGAGGAATATGTGATTGTCTCTTTTAAAAATCTGCAAATTTTTGCATCCTCTGCAACTCCAGCCCCCCCCCCCCCCATAAAACATTTACTGTTTCGGATTAACCCACATTATTCAGAGTTAAAGTTTCCAGTTGTAAAGTCAGAGTTTTCTCCTTTTTTTCACCTGTTTTTTCTATATATTAATATGACTTATAAACAAACCTCGGACAGGAAAACAGCCCGAGAAAATATGCTGATGATGCAAAACAGACAGCCAAATCAGATCATGTCGTTCTGGAACACAGTCAAGCATAAAGTATGTAAGATTATGGAGGAAATAACTTTTGTTGAGACCTCTGTTAGGTCAGAAAAGTTTACGGTGAGTTTTTAAGCCAAATGCAACAACTTAGGAGACCGCACGCTGATCCACAGGAACAATTTTTCTAGATGCGCCAGGTCTGCAAGTCACCAAGTGTCTGTTCATCTGAAATAGCCGGCTTCTGTATGATGCTACAATTTGGGTTAAAAATAACTGCGATGATTACAGGGCACATGGGAATTTGAGGAACATGAAGATGATAGTGTAATCTTCTGAAAAGGCGTCTGATCACCAGTGACCGGCGATACAACACAATGCCTGAAGTATCAGATTACCAGACTGCTGATATAGTTTATTCCTAAACCTCCTGCCGAGTTTTCCAAAGTACGAGCCAACTTGTCAAATTTTATTTTATGCTTTGAAAAGTTCAAGTTGCAATGATTATCCTTCCCCCCAAAGAAAAAGAAAACATCCGGTCACTTAAAAGACCACAAATTAATTTTTAAAATTGACTTGACTTTAGGAGTCGTCCAACCCTATTGGTGTGCATGGAGAAGAGAAGGACCTATAAGGCCAACTGTGATGGTGTGCAGCAGGTCAGACTCCACTGTTATATAGACCTTTTAGCCGTCAAAGTCCCAGTGGTCTCTCCTTTACTTTTTATTTTTCCTCTTCACTTTACGAGAGCTATAATTTTTTTTTAATTTTTTGGTTGAAAGTTGTATGAGATCTGTTTTTTTGCGGTACAAGCCGTAAGTTTAATCATTATCACGTTGGGGTCCAAACAACTTTCTGATCTTTTAACTTCATTTTTACGCAAAGTCAACAAAAATTAGCTACTCTGCCATCGTGATTCTTTTTTTTTTTTCATTTTGTCGTTCACCATTTGGGACAAATATTCTGATATGATATTCGTTCAAACGCTTTTGCAGGCGCCAATAACAAATATTCCAACTTTTTTTTTAATTTCCATTCTAGATAAAAGTTATATATATAATACATTGCAATACTGTAATATTGCAGCATAATGTAAAGTTACTGACCTCTTCTAAAGCTCAGCTACAGGCTATAGAGGTGGCCTGACATGGTGGTCATGGGGGCTTCAGTTGGCCCCTAGTTGTCATGTTTGCAGTGGAATAGGGGGGCAATAGGCAGAAGTAAGGACCCCCCTCCCTATTTCCAGCCTTCTCATTGCCACTATCACTTCTGAGAGTGGCATCTAAGGGGCTGAACTGCTTTTATCAGGGTCTGCTCTGATCGCAGCAGTTAGATTTGAGTGCTGGATATGTAGTCCCGCTGCTGAGCTCCTTGCATGGAGGGAATACATCCTCCATATATGTAGGATGGATTTTACCAATGGAAATTTAGGCAGAATGATCCATTACCCTCTCTGTTATCCCTGTTGCAAATCTCCACCCTCTTTCTTGCTGTCTGGAGAGGGACGTCCAGCACAAGTCCCACACAACAGCCAAGACTGATTACTTTATGCATATGATCAAGGTAAATTTTATTTTTCAGATGATGTTTGGAAAATGAATGATGGGGCATGCCGAGATTCAACATGCCCAATCCTTTGCTTGAAGTGTCTTCTTCTCCAATGAAAAGCACATGCACATTTAGCCTAACTAAGCAGGGGAAAAAAGAAGGAATAGATTGGATTTAGAACTCTGATTATTTTTTTGCAGAGAGTTGATCAGACATATAATATCTGGACTATAAGGACGCTGGGAAAAATAAGAAACTTTGTTGCATGGACTCTATTTGTCCCATTGGCAGCTCATGCCGTATCTCTCGGGTGCCAGGTCAGGCTTTTACAAGGTAGGACACGCACAGTAGCAAATTTTTCATTGCAAGCAATGGGTTACGGCACATCTAAGCGCCTTGCAATACGCTGTTAAACAATCCTCTTAATCTTACTTAAATCAAAAATGCTCCAATAAAACACTGGAGAATATTAATAAAAAAAGGAATGTTGTACTCACGAGAATGATGAGACAGGCCGGCCCAATAAAACTCCATATAAAATTATTCTCTGTGCTCAGCCAACATCTTCAAAATAAATAAAATATCACAGCATCAATAATTTATCCTGTTGGGAAAATACATCTGAAAACCAAGTGCTACAATGTAGACACACTTACACTTTATCTGTGCCGTAATACTTGTACCCCAACACGGCCGAAACTCCTACCACCACGGCCGGGCTGCAGTATCCAAAAATGTAAAAATTCTTGTGGAGGAATCCTCGGTTGTAAATAACTCCGACCACGATGAGATACAGGTGAATCCCTTCTATGCACATCCAAGCGAAGGCAGCGAGGAAGAAGTAATGGAGAGATCCCGCAATGACGGCACAAAGGACCTGGGACACAAGGGACACGTTTCAGATTGCATCGTCCACCTTCAGATTTACTTTAGTGCTTTCCTCAAATCTTGACATACTGAATCTCGAGAAGTATTTAATGATTTTTGCTTTATCTTTACTTTTATAATGCATTTTTTTTTCTGAGAATATTAACATACTACATCTACGCTAAGCATGTATCATTATGAAGAATTCCTTATAAATGTCGCCCGGCCCCGGCAATCCTTACAGTTATATCATGTGAATGATTTTGTAACTAGTAACATTTCAGTACATTAAGCGTAATCTAGAGATTAGCAAATCAATTGAATATTTTAATACATTTTCTGGACGAGGCAAGTTTTGAACAAGTTGCATTTTGATGCACATAAATGGCCCCCCCCCAAAAAAAAAATTGCCCTTCACCATTTAATGCATTGCAGAATATTGAATCAGCCAGAGAAGGACCTCATAACCTCAGCTGCAGCCAGGTGGGCTTTCCATCATGCCGTGCCGCTATCACATCAAATGGTATAGCAAAGAGAATCAGGAAGGACTGAAGAGCCTGTACGAAAGCCAAAACAGGGAATGCAGCAGCCATTTTAGTGTGAATCTGGATTGTGAAAGGACGTCAGATCTCACTGCTGAACCATAGAGATAGAGTAAGGAATTAACCAGCCCATTGTATATAAAAAAGCATTTGCTGGTGCGACGATACAGCCTATAATCTTAATAAACCAGACGATTAGATTTGTTAATCCAAGAGAAATACACTATTATCTTTATGTTGACTTGTAAATGTATGTGTATTTCTCTTGGCGGGTCAAGAAGAACATACAATTTGTAGCGTCGGCGTCCCTGCCTCCTGCTAGGCAGGGACGCTGTTCCCCTCACCTCTCCGCTCCGTGCCCGGCGTCCTCCTCCCGCTCTGCTGGCAGCACGCGCTGCTTCCCGGCCACTGTGCTTAGGGCGCACGCGCGCTCCCCCTCTCTTAAAGGGGCCGCGCGCGCCGTCCTAAGGAGTCCCCGGCCAATGGCCGGAGGACCTCACCATATATAAGGCACCTCCTCCAATTTGGAGGTGCCCGAGCAATGTTGTTGCAAAGCCTTCACTCTGCTTCAGCCCTCAGGTCCCGTTACCAGTTACCTGCCAGATTCCTGCTTGATACCTGCCTGATATCTGCTTACCTGCTTGCAAGCCTGCGGTCCAACGGTCTGCCTTCCGACACCTGTCAGTCTGTCTATGGACCAGCCTGCCCGCTCACCTGGGAGCGCTCACCTGCTACCTGCCTGCTAGCCTACCTGGAGGCTCTGCCGTCACTTGCCGTGACCACCTGCCAGTCCAGAGACTCTTGCCCGCTCACCTGGGAGCGCTCACCTGCTACCTGCCTGCTAGCCTACCTGGAGGCTCTGCCGTCACTTGCCGTGACCACCTGCCTGTCCAGAGACTCTTGCCCGCTCACCTGGGAGCGCTCACCTGTTACCTGCCTGCTAGCCTACCTGGAGGCTCTGCCGTCACTTGCTGTGACCACCTGCCCGTCCAGAGACTCTTGCCCGCTCACCTGGGAGCGTCCACCTGCTACCTGTCTGCTAGTCTACCCAGAGACTGTCCCTGTCACTTGCTGTGACTACCTGCCCTTCTACCCAGAGATTGTTCCTGTCACTTGCCGTGACTACCTGCCCTTCTACCCAGAGACTGTCCCTGTCACTTGCCGTGACTACCTGCCCGTCTTCCCTGGGAGCCACCCGCTTCCTTACAAGGACCGCCCCCTTGTATAGTTGCTCAGAGGTTCCGCCTCCCAGACCCGTTACAGTTTGCTCGGGCCATGGAACCCGGTGGCACCCAAGCTCCCTCGCTCTCGGACCTATGTCATGAACTATCCCGTCAGAGGTCCCAACAGGAGTCCATCCTGAGTCATCTGCGGAATGTCAACTCTCGCCTGGACACTCTGACTGCTCCATCAGCAACCACCGCTAGTGTCATGACTCGCAGCCCGGCAGCGACGCTGCCCACCAATACCATGGCATCCTGCCCCGGACCCCGGCTTTCTGCACCTCCACGCTTCGGAGGCGACCCCGCTCAAGCTCGGGGCTTCATAAACCAGTGCACCCTGCACTTTGAACTCCTGTTCCACCAGTTTATCTCCGACCGGGCCAAAGTAGCCTTCATCATGTCCCATCTCACGGGGGAGGCACTGGCTTGGCTAAATCCTCTATGGGAGAGAGGAGACCCCCTGGTGTCCAACCTGCCAGCCTTTCTCACGGCTTTCCGGAAAGTCTTCGACGAACCCGGACGGAAGACCTCATCCGCATCATCTCTGCTACGCCTCCATCAAGGAAATCTTACCGTGGGCCAATATGCCATACGGTTCCGTACCCTTGCTTCGGAGCTGGCCTGGGATAACGACGCCCTGGTGTCTGTCTTTTGGGAGGGTCTGTCCGGCCGTATTAAAGATGAATTCGCCGGTCGGGACATACCTACCACTCTCGACGACTTAATAACTCTTGCCACCCGGATTGACATCCGGTTCCAGGAGCGCGCCAAAGAGGTCACCCGTGAGAGGAGGTTTCCACGTCTAGCCTCTACCTTTCAGAAACCTGTCACTTCTCCCGCTACTCCCCAGGCGCACTCACCCGAGCCTATGCAGGTCGACCAGACCAAGATGGTCAAAACCCGTCAAGAGTTACGCCATGCCGAGGGGAGCTGCTTCTACTGTGGCAGTAAGGAGCACCGGATCCGTTCCTGCCCGGAGAGGTCGGGAAACGCCTGTGTCTTGTATCGCTCAGAGAGGTCGTCCTAGACAAGAGTAAACCCTCTCCATCTCTGTTGCTGTCGGTCTCTATCATCTGCGGGGAGAACCGTTATTTTGAACTAGCCCAACTTGACTCTGGAGCTGCCGGAAATCTCATTTCTCAGTCTCTGGTAGAGAAATACCGCATTCCCACCAAACCTCTAGCTGTACCCTTATCTGTCGCTGCCGTGGATGGGGGCCTCTTACCACATCCCATCCAACTCATCACTGAATCCATAACCCTGCAGGTGGGAATGCTGCACTCTGAGAGCATCTTCTTTCATGTTCTGCCTGGACTCTCTCACGCCCTCTTACTAGGCCTACCTTGGCTTCAGAGACATGCACCCGTGCTTGATTGGCAGACCGGAGAAGTCCTTCGCTGGGGACAGGATTGCCATAAGACTTGTTTAGTTCCCGTCCATCCTGTCCGTCCTTCTCCTACTCCAGCCAATCTACCTGGTCTTCCGGCTCCTTATTGGTCGTATGCGGACGTCTTTAATAAAAAGGAGGCAGAGACATTACCCCCTCATAGACCATACGACGGCCCAATCGACCTGATGCCCGGCGCTACTCCTCCCCGTGGGCGCATTTACCCTTTGTCCGCTGCTGAGACCCGATCCATATCAGAATATATTGAGGAGAATCTGGCCCGGGGATTCATCCGGAAATCTACTTCCCCGGCGGGAGCAGGTTTCTTCTTCGTCAAAAAGAAGGACGGCTCACTCCGTCCCTGTATAGACTATAGAGGCCTTAACCAGATCACGGTGAAGAATAAATACCCCCTTCCACTCATTCCGGAATTATTTGACCGTCTGAGGGGGGCTAGAATCTTCACCAAGCTGGACCTCCGTGGGGCGTATAACCTGGTCCGTATCCGTCAGGGGGATGAATGGAAGACGGCATTCAACACCCGGGATGGCCACTATGAATACCTGGTAATGCCCTTCGGTCTCTATAACGCTCCCGCCGTCTTTCAAGAGTTGGTCAATGACATCTTCGGGACCTTCTCTACTCCTGCGTAGTGGTGTACCTGGACGACATCTTGGTCTTCTCTCCGGATCTCCCCACACACCGGAGGGATGTTCGTCAGGTTCTGCTCAGGCTCAGGCAGAACCACCTCTACGCTAAATATGAGAAGTGCCTCTTTGAGCAGACCTCGCTTCCGTTTTTGGGCTACATAATTTCTCAGACCGGCCTACGAATGGATCCTGAGAAACTGTCTGCCATCGAGAAGTGGCCTCGACCAGAGGGGTTGAAGGCTATTCAGCGGTTCCTGGGCTTCGCCAACTACTACCACCTCTTCATACCGCACTTCTCTTCCCGGACTGCCCCAATCTCTGCGCTCACCCGTAAGGGCACTAATCCCAGAGAATGGCCGCCCGAAGCTGAGGAAGCCTTTCTTTCCTTAAAACAGGCTTTCTCTTCCGCCCCGGTGCTGCATCGCCCGGACGGCAACAAACAATTCTTCCTGGAAGTTGTCACCTCCTCCTCTGGAGCCGGAGCGGTACTTACCCAAAAATCGTCTTCCGGGAGAATGGTAACTTGCGGCTTCTTCTCCAAACTCTTCTCCTCTTCCGAGCGCAACTATTCTATAGGAGACCGAGAGTTATTGGCCATTAAGCTGGCATTGGAGGAGTGGCTTTACCTGCTCGAGGGGGCTCTTCACCCGGTAATAATTTACACGGACCACAAGAACTTGGCTTACCTCCAGAGTGCCCAGAGACTTAACCCCCTCCAAGCCCGGTGGTCCTTGTTTTTTGCTCGCTTTGACTTTGTTCTTCATTTTCGCCTGGCTGACAAAAACATCAAAGCTGACGCCTTGTCCCGATCCTTCCTAGTGTCTGATCTTGAGGAGGAACCTAAACACATCATCGATCCCGCCAGAGTAATGCAGGTGGCCCCCGTGAGTCTAAATCGTCTCCCTCCCGGAAAGACGTTCGTAACGGTACCTGATCGGGAGAAGATCCTACACTGGGGTCACTCGTCAAAGCTTGCTGGCCATGCCGGTCAGAAAAAGACCCTCCAGCTTATCACCCGGCACTACTGGTGGCCTACCCTGCACAAGGACGTAATAGACTTTGTTTCTGCCTGTGTGTCCTGCGCCCGCAACAAGGTTCCGAGACACCTGCCAGCCGGTCGCCTCCTTCCTCTTCCAGTACCTGCTGCCCCCTGGCAGCATATAGCTATGGACTTCATAACAGATCTCCCTGTCTCTGCCGGTTGTACGGTCATTTGGGTGGTCGCTGACCGCTTTTCCAAAATGGCTCATTTCATTCCCCTGCCAGGCCTCCCGTCTGCACCCGAGCTGGCTAAAGACTTTATCCGCCACATCTTCCGTCTCCATGGCCTGCCCCTCCACATCGTGTCGGATCGTGGGGTTCAGTTCATCTCACGCTTCTGGAGAGCCACATGTAAGCTGCTAGACGTCACCCTGGACTTCTCCTCCACATACCACCCACAGTCCAATGGTCAAGTGGAGCGGATCAATCAGATCCTGACCAGTTACCTCCGGCACTTTGTTAATGCCCACCATTCAGACTGGTTGGATCTCCTGCCATGGGCCGAATTCTCTTACAATAATCACGAGAGCGAATCTTCCTCCAAATCCCCGTTTTTTGTAGTCTTCGGTCAGCATCCTCGGATCCCTTTTCCCGTCTCCACCTCGTTGGACAATCCGGCTGCGGAATCTCTCGTTAGCAAATTTTCCTCCATTTGGGAGAGTACCCGATCCGCACTCCTTCAGTCGTCCGAGCGGATGAAAAAACACGCTGACAAAAAACGCCTGGATCCTCCACAATTCCGTCCTGGAGATAAAGTCTGGCTCTCGTCCAAGTATGTCCGGCTCAAGATTCCTTCCTATAAATTAGGGCCTCGGTTCATCGGCCCACTAGAAGTTATCAAACAAATCAACCCAGTGGCCTATAAATTGAAACTCCCGGCCAACTTGCGGATCCCTAACTCCTTCCATGTATCTCTCCTCAAACCCGTGGTACTTAACTCTTTTTCCAAGTCTACAGGTACGCCTCCTGCTCCGGTTTCCGCTGAAAACGAGTTTGAGGTAGAGAACATTCTGGCCACTAAAAGGGTAAGAGGAAAAACCTTTTTTCTGGTAGATTGGAAGGGGTTTGGTCCTGAGGAGAGAACGTGGGAGCCCCAGGAGAACATCCATGCCCCTCTCATCCTTGATAAATTTCTGTCTGGCCTAAAAAAGGGGGGGCCTAAAGGGGGGGGGTACTGTAGCGTCGGCGTCCCTGCCTCCTGCTAGGCAGGGACGCTGTTCCCCTCACCTCTCCGCTCCGTGCCCGGCGTCCTCCTCCCGCTCTGCTGGCAGCGCGCGCTGCTTGCCGGCCACTGTGCTTAGGGCGTGCGCGCGCGTGCTCCCCCTCTCTTAAAGGGGCCGCGCGCGCCATCCTAAGGAGTCCCCGGCCAATGGCCGGAGGACGTCACCATATATAAGGCACCTCCTCCAATTTGGAGGTGCCCGAGCAATGTTGTTGCAAAGCCTTCACTCTGCTTCAGCCCTCAGGTCCCGTTACCAGTTACCTGCCAGTCACCTGCCAGATTCCTGCTTGATACCTGCCTGATATCTGCTTACCTGCTTGCAAGCCTGCGGTCCGACGGTCTGCCTTCCGACACCTGTCAGTCTGTCTATGGACCAGCCTGCCCGCTCACCTGGGAGTGCTCACCTGCTACCTGCCTGCTAGCCTACCTGGAGGCTCTGCCGTCACTTGCCGTGACCACCTGCCAGTCCAGAGACTCTTGCCCGCTCACCTGAGAGCGCTCACCTGCTACCTGCCTGCTAGCCTACCTGGAGGCTCTGCCGTCACTTGCCGTGACCACCTGGCAGTCCAGAGACTCTTGCCCGCTCACCTGGGAGCGCTCACCTGCTACCTGCCTGCTAGCCTACCTGGAGGCTCTGCCGTCACTTGCCGTGACCACCAGCCAGTCCAGAGACTCTTGCCCGCTCACCTGGGAGCGCTCACCTGCTACCTGCCTGCTAGCCTACCTGGAGGCTCTGCCGTCACTTGCCGTGACCACCTGCCTGTCCAGAGACTCTTGCCCGCTCACCTGGGAGCGCTCACCTGTTACCTGCCTGCTAGCCTACCTGGAGGCTCTGCCGTCACTTGCTGTGACCACCTGCCCGTCCAGAGACTCTTGCCCGCTCACCTGGGAGCGTCCACCTGCTACCTGTCTGCTAGTCTACCCAGAGACTGTCCCTGTCACTTGCTGTGACTACCTGCCCTTCTACCCAGAGACTGTCCCTGTCACTTGCCGTGACTACCTGCCCTTCTACCCAGAGACTGTCCCTGTCACTTGCCGTGACTACCTGCCCGTCTTCCCTGGGAGCCACCAGCTCCCTTACAAGGACCGCCCCCTTGTATAGTTGCTCAGAGGTTCTGCCTCCCAGACCCGTTACACAATTATTTGTATAACCCTGATTGTTGTCTCCACTTTGATTCTGGAACAATGAATGTTTGCTAATTATGCTGATTAACCTTTGTGGACCCTATGGCTTAATGACTCACAAGACAGGAGGACAAACTAAGCAAATTCATTAAATGCTCAAACAATGAGACATGAGGCTGCCCTTTCCCCCCCAACCTGTGGATGTGTACTTAAAAAGGACATGTGCTTCTGTAGCAGAGAGACTTGGGACAGAGATTGAAAAGAGACTTTACAAGAAGAATCAAAGATCAGACACACTCTTCACACCGTCAGCTTGGTAGTATGGCTTTACCCAAAGAGACACAGAGTTGGATTCTACATGATTCTAGCCTAAGGGTATATAGCCCTGACTGGAAAGATACGGATCTGCTCCATTGACCATCAGAGAGTCATGGGTACGTTTGGGGAAACCAATTTGGGATGATGAAGTCACCTGGCCTCATGGATATGTTGTTTGGGGTTGCCAGGTGGGACCCTCCGGTCGCCTGGAAATCATGGAGACATTCGGAGAAGCCAGATTGGGACCAGCTGGTCATCTGGCCTTGTGGAAATGTGGCACTCCAGAGGGACTGGTTGCCACAGTGGTATTGCTTCCCTCAAAAGAGGTGATGCCATGTCTGGAGGCAAGCAGGGGTTTCCTGGTCAGGAGCACAATACATGCAACACTTCCTGGCTTCAGACCAGCAAGGGGAGGACCCTCCCCTTGGCAACTGGATCTGGAGGCGGGGTTAGTTGAGTTCAGTGTGAGGAGTCGAGTTGTGGACACGAAGGAGCAAGGAGCCAGGGACTGGAGCTGGAGATAGCTCGTCCTGGCCAGTATACACAGAGTACCGGACACCGGAGTCCGAGGCTGTGGGGATTGAAAACCCAGCAGCAGATACCGCAGGGCAGGAGATTGCAGGTCTCCTGGCCCCATCAGAAGCCCGGAGGCTCAGCAGCACAAAGGGATATTTGCAGGCGTTGCTTCACTGCTGACAGCATATAGCATATAGACTAGAAAAAAAGCTGGCACTTTTGTAGATAATTAAAACTTGAATTTTCTTATTCATTTTCCATTAAAAAGTAACAATGCTGTCTCAAGCGAACATCTCTAATGCGTTTCCGGCATTGTCCACCTCTACAACTAAGGACATGGACAATGGTGGGAATGTGTCAGAGATGTTTAGTTGGGACAGCAATGTAACTTTTTAGTGAAAAATAGATAAAAAAAACCCCTAAGTTTTAATTACCTGCGGGAAAAAACAGCTTTTTTTTTCTCTTCTATAAGTTACAAAACACTGAATTAACATTGCTGACAGTGTGCGACAGCTCAGCAGTGAAGAATAGTTATCATCCGTTTACCAATACTCATCGATATGGAGGTCACTGTGACATTACTAAGGTTGTGATTGGAACAAAGAGTTTGTCATGAGTTGGATTCAGTCCTAGGAGACCTCAGAGTGTTACACACGTCTGTTCAGGGCAATTGTAGAACTTGTGATTTGCCTCAAATCGAAATTTTTCTGAAAAATTCAGCAAAGCTGGAGAATTGTAATTTCAAACCATTGTCTTATTTCCAGTGTAAACATTAACAAAAGTTTCTCAAGTTTCATAGAAAAGTAACACTGGGAGCAGGAAAGTTCTCATCACAGCGACTGATCTATGGGAATAAAAAATGGACTAGATGGTTTCCAATAATCACATTGAAGAACACTGATGTCATCTCGTCCCAGCCAGAAATGGCCGATTAGTAACAGATTTATGAGGACTGGGGTCTCTTACGCCCCGCTGAAACTGAAATTAAAGTCTCTGCATTATTAACATGTTTACGGCGATGCAGGAGCCAAAATGAATTTAGTAAGGCGACTTCAGTCAATAATTTAGATCAGTCAATCCTCGGGAGATCAGTCTCCTCCAGAGGTGTCGCGCTTACTCCCCCTCCGCATTCAGAACTCGTGCATGCTCAGCCGAGCCAGGTATACATGTATATGGGGGGATACGGAGTAACAGCTATCCGCAGTATACAAAAAGGCTTAAAGGGAACCTGCCAGATGATTGATGCTGCCTAAACCATGAGCGGCATAACTCAGACACTTGGACAGGTGTCATCCCTGTGTGCATGTACATAGAGAGAGACCTGTCAGTCTTGGGGAGGGAGGTGGTGAGAAGATACTGGCTGGACTAGTCGTCCAATGCACATAGTCCCTGGCCAGCGTTGCAAAGCAAGTTTTGTCCGAAATGTTGCAAAGTTTCAGAATAAAACATGCTCGGCTGCAATAACTCCACGGTTCAGGCAGCATGAATCAGCTGACAGGTTCCTTTACGCCCCCCCATCCTTCCTAGATCTATTGCTTTATTGCTTTGAATCAGAGGGAAGTAGAGGGAGGTAAAGCAGATGGTGCTGGGGAAATACATAGAAGACCATTAGATGGGTATGAGCAAACCGATTTAATGCATATTGATTTAATGTTGATTTTTTGGGGGGGAATTTGCTGGACCTAGAAAATTCAAACAATTGGTGATTTGCTTTCTGTGAATCACTCAATACGGCCACTATCATTTTACTGGTATTTCTTCTTGCAGAAGGTTGCATAAGCCAGAGAAGGATTATATTACCTCGGCCAGGGGGGGCTCTTCTCCTTACAGCTATCACAGGAGGGACAATCATAGCCATTATAAAAGCCGAGGCAGGGAAAGCAGCAGGCATTTTTATGGTGAATATGGACAGTTAGAGAATGTCATAGCTCAGTCTAAGGGTGCAGTCAGACAGGTGTATACATCGGACCAAGATCAGAATGCAGTGCATGGATTTCCCATGTCATGCTTCATGTCATGCTTGGTCAGTCCGTGCACTGCAATCTTGGTCTGATTTATACAGCCGTCTGACTGCAGCAAAATAGTGATAGAAAGTCCTAAAACACTGAATACACTGTACATATAGTGTGTGACAGCACAGCAGTGAAGAAATATTACCATATATGTGGACATGACTAAGGTTGTGTTTCCATTAAAGAGCTTGAAGGTGGTGGGACACAGTCCTAGGAGAACCTCACAGTGTCCTACATGATTTTAATCTCTCCGATATTGTTTGGAAAATGTATTTGTGAATTTAAATGGCAAAAGATGGTTCTCGTCTCTACCATTAGATTTAGAGTTTTGTTATTTTTTTATCGCCTCTTAAAACGTTCTGGAAATCTTTAATGCTTTCACTCTAGGGCGGTGTATATCTATATCCAGACCCGGAGATGCGAGAACACAGGTGGGTATATCACATCGATCGTTCACAGGATAATCCACTTCTGCTGCATCTGGTGAGACTACAATTGAGAACCGTTACTGCTTTCATCCGAGGATCCGTTACATATTCATGGCAGGTTTCAGACGCTCCGAGGGGCGTAAACTGTAATGCAATCAGAGCGACGGCGGTTTTCGAGCTTTTTGTGTACAATTGTATTACAAAAATTGAAAGGGGAATAAGGGGCCCAAGTTTCATAAAACTTACATGATAAACAGGTAATCCTGCAGATCCGAACAGCGAGACCCTAATGTACCACGCCGGACGCTTTTTTTCCATCTAATAAATGGGCCCAAAACATTTTTTTTTTAAAAAACTTATTTGTCAAAAAATTTATGTTGACAGAAACAAAATCTCATTGGGGAGGAGAGTATAGTAGCACCTATGACTGCGGAGAGCGGGGGAGGGGCTGTATTGGGCTCACCGGGATCAGTTTCTGTGACATTTTGATCGCAATCCCAGTCTCAATAATCATTGTGGGCATCTAATGACTAGCCGGAGGCATCAGCAGGTAGACACTCACTGGTAAAGTGTTTATTACACCAGCAACATGCCATAGATGTCTTATAAGTAGGGGGGGGGTAACACTTTTAGGACCCCTCAAGACATTACCAAATCTAATGAAATTCAAACTCAACAGAACCACTTGAATTTGTATGGTAAATTTGATTTGCAGCATATTTAAATCAAATTGAATGGAAATGGCGCTTATTTTAGGAGCACAATGACAGTGCGCTTTCTCGCCGGCTCAGATTAGCAGTAATGAGCTGGCAACAGAGCACCCAGTGTGCAGAGACCAGCGTCACTCCCGCAAATTACATCACTTGTCTCTGCACGCCGGACATTCTGACAACGCGCTCTGTTGCTGACTCATTACTGCTTATCTGAGCTGGTGAGAGAGTGCACTGTCATTGTGCAGGCATTGATGACGCTTCGTTTCAGGGAGGGGGCAGGGACTGCAGCAGTGACCGCAGCCATTGCCCCCTGATGACGCTTCGTTTGAGTATCCCAGCATGCACTGGGATTCTCAAACAAAGCGGTATCAAAAAGGAAGTTAAAAAAAAGTAAAGCTCTTAGAGTAGTTAGGGAAGGATGGTGAATTTTTAATTGAAGTATATTAGAAAATAGCTTAGATTATGGCAATAAATAGGGATTTAGGATGAAAATTACCTTGGCCTTCGGAACACCCCTTTAAAAAAATTAGATGTGATACTCCCCTTTCATTGGCTGTTACCCATCCTGCCGTGTGGTTTCTTCCAGCACCGGCGGTCACTCTTACGGACTCTTCTACACTTCTGGCAATGACTTGGCCGCACGCAACATCTCAATGTTGTGGAGCTTGGTCAGTGCCGGAGACGCTGATGAACCGTGAGAGTGACTGGAACCAGAGGTCACCGAGCGACAGGAGAAGTGAGGGATTTTTTTGTTCTCTTTTCCGGCCGTAAAACAAATCCAGCAAAATGACGCCGTCTTTGCTGGATTTGAGCAAATTGAATCACAGAAAAATTGGATTCTGGCAAATCTTATTTTTTTGGGGTGAAAAAAAAGTTGTCTCCGGACTTCACCTATCAATGGCTTCAGCAGTCAAATGGAAAGGTGACCCGGAGTGAGCCCAGATCTTTCCATTCAGGTGTATGGGAGTCACAGAAAAAGCTGATCAAGGTGGTGATGACCCCACTATTCTGCCACAGACACCGATCACCGCATGCAGCTACAGCTCCCACTCCGTAATAGGAGATATTTTTAGGGCTCCTTTCCCATTGTGTAAATGGAGGGGGGCAGATTTGCTCCGTCAGCCGCGCACTTTCCAGGTCTGGTGCCATCGGTTTAGTTCCCCTCTGCCTGCACCTATTAGAAGATTATCCTGCAGAATTTGCCTATTATTCGGCATTCTAATGACCACGTGATCCGACTCCGCGCACATCAGACCCAGACTGTTTGGGTGCATTCAAAGTTTAATTACTGCGCTGAAAGGGAACATTAATAGTTATTATATTTCTCCGGAGAAAAGTGCAGGAACCGGAGAACAGCTCCAGCCTTTGCCACAGGTAGAAGAGAACGGGATCATAGTAAGTGAAAAGAGCTGTGACAAACTAGCGGTTATGTAATCCTCCCCCCCCCGAGGAGAATGAAAATAAAACAAGATAGATGATGCTGTTCGCTATTAAGACTTGTTCAGACACCGAGATCTCACACTAAGCAACAAAACAAAAGAAATGGAACAAAAAAAAAAAAAAGCCACAGACCGACTAAGACAAGGTACAAAACAGTAAATGGCTCCACGGGTTACAGCTAAACGATCGAAAAGAATATATTCCCAAATGGAAGCGCCAGACACCTTCACAAGAGCGCCGTCTGTCCAGCCTCCTGGTAAATATCCACCTCCACACAAAGGTTCACAAAGCTGGGCCGAATAAGTGCTTAAAGGATGCGGACACCTTCGGGGCATTTTTTTCCCCCTTAAAATATATAAATTTTGGGCTAAAAATCATTTTTGCTATTGGGATTTATTAAAGATTTCGCACTGTTCGTCTTCTATAGCCTCAACTTTGCACTGTCTATTGCAAAATGAGTCATCTGAGAATCCGTCAGCGAGTTCGTTCTGACTGTAGAGTGTTTGACTCATTCATCTGTCTTTTTTTCTGAGCTCCTTTAAACTGATTTATGACAACTCCTACAAATCTATCTGCCCCATGCCATAACATTACATTATCATGACATTAGCTACTTGCCACTTAGCTTATTGACAATGTTTTAGTTACATGTCCCTGCCACTAGAGGGAGCAAAGTAAAATCCTGGCTACCTCTCCCTGCCACTAAAGGGAGCTAAATAAAATTGGAGCTACCTGTCTCTGCCAACAGGGGGAGCAAATAATAAAATTTTAGCCACATGTCACTGCCACTTAAAGGGATTAAATAAAATTATAGTTACTTGTCCCTGCCACTAAAGGGAGCTAAATAAAATTGGATTTTCCTGTCCCTGCCAACAGGGGGAGCTAAATAAAATTGGAACTACTTCTCCTAGCCACTGGTGGGTGGAGGGGGCATGAATAATTAAAATTGTAGGTACCTTTGCTTTCCTCTATGGTAAACTAAATAAAAGGGGGAAGTAAATACAATTGTAGCTACCTCTCCCGGCCACCAGAGGGAGCTAAATAAAATTCAAACTACCTGTCCCAGTCACTAGAGGAAGCTAAATAAAATTCTAGGTACTTGTCCCAGCCACTAGGGGGAGCTAAATAAAATTCTACCTACCTGTCCCAGCCACTAGGGGAAGCTAAATAAAATTCTAGGTATCTGTCCCAGCCACTAGGGGGAGCTAAATAAAATTCTACCTACCTGTCCCAGCCACTAGGGGGAGCTAAATAAAATTCTACCTATCTGTCCCAGCCACTAGGGGGAGCTAAATAAAATTCTACCTACCTGTCCCAGCCACTAGGGGGAGCTAAATAAAATTCTAGCTATCTGTCCCAGCCACTAGGGGGAGCTAAATAAAATTCTACCTACCTGTCCCAGCCACTAGGGGGAGCTAAATAAAATTCTACCTACCTGTCCCAGCCACTAGGGGGAGCTAAATAAAATTCTAGCTATCTGTCCCAGCCACTAGGGGGAGCTAAATAAAATTCTACCTACCTGTCCCAGCCACTAGGGGGAGCTAAATAAAATTCTACCTACCTGTCCCAGCCACTAGGGGGAGCTAAATAAAATTCTACCTACCTTTCCCAGCCACTAGGGGGAGCTAAATAAAATTCCAGCCAGGAAATGTAGCCTTACAGTGGTTGTCTATGTAATACAAGGACGTGTTGAGTCCTTTAGAATTGGAGTAACTCTTTTGGAGCGTTTCTTATTGTGGCTTCTGAAGGAGTATTGCGGTTCAAATGATTTTTTTTGCGATGTACACTTGTTTTTGTGACTTTGCTCATTACTGTTTAAAGTCTATTTTTGGAATTTTTGCAATGTTCAGATATATTTTGGACTTGTAATACCACTTCTCACCACCAAATCAGTAAACCTTATCCCCTGACTCTAATGCAACAGCGCCCCAACGTCTATTCTCCAGGTTTTTAAAGCATGCACAAATCGCTCCCCCCCAGCCAGAAATAGAAGTCCTCACATTTTACCCAGTGGGAAGAAATATAGAACGTTTTCTTTCTGCAGAAGGAAAGACTGTACAATCCCTTTAAAGATGTCAAACTTGACTTTCTATTAAGCGCTCAGTTTTATTTATCTTGATGATTTTTATTTTTTTTTCCGCTGTATATAACGTATATTTTCTTGGCTTCCTTACTGCAAAACAAAATCCAGCTGTGGAACATGCACAAAAGATATTTGTTTCCAGTTCTTCTGAAACCCTGAATAAATAAGAACAGGACTAGTTTTCAAAGTGAGTAAGTTTTAAAGTGGCATCTGCTGCAGAACATAACTCGGCTCGTGCAAGTTTCCATAGAAATGTAAGAAATAAGCCGAGTATAGAAAAGCTGATTGAGGCTCCCCCCGGGGAGGATAAACATTAGTTACCGCTGCCTCGTGCCTCCTCGTGAATATTACCACCTTCCAATATTTAAACAATAAAACAAAAGCAATTATTCCTGTGTGACGCGTCGGCTCCGGAGCCTTCAGTGTCACACTGCGGAATTGATTTCCCCTGGCATATCTATGCAAGATCTTCTTTAAATACATATATACTGTACACGCGCGAGGAGACGTTATTGCTTTCTCTCCAGTCGGCAAGACGAGAGGCCAAAAATATTTCACAGTGAAAGCGGACGACGAGGGGGCTAGAAAAATAGGAAGCTCGGTCTTTGTTTTATGGTAAAATATATATGTGTGGACCCAAGAACGCAAACAGCAGCCGAGTAATGCTGAGGTATGAGAGGTCCACGCTACGGCCACAGGGGAACATGAAGAGATACAATGAAAATAAAATATGTCTGATTGCACCGACAACTGGGTCCTCTCTTAGCAGTGCTCAAATTTGGTTTATAAAATATAATTTCAGATAAATCTGCTTTCTTTCTCCACTTATGAGCCACTTCTTGCTCTTCCTCAACTCAATACTGCTGTACAATTGTCACGGGTGTATCAGAGGTGACAGACAGTCGCCCTGCAGTGGGTTGCAGGAGATCTCTACGTTTGGCATTACAGACATCTTCTTAGAGGCTGGCTGTCCCTAGGACCCAGTAGCCACCTCCCTCTGGTTAATAGCTCCCTGGCCTGGGTGTATATATACCTCGTGTGTCTGAGAGGGAGGTGCCAGCTATATTCATTACTACTTGTGAGGCTTAGCAAGAGTAGCACTTCGTCCTCTCTGGAGCTTGAGGTCGAGTTCGCATTTGTCTGGGGTCATCTAAAGCTAAGCATTCTCCCCCTGTTTGTCTACCCTTGATGTCTATAGAGTTTAGTGGAGACCTCCTAGACTGGTCTAGTGTCACCCTGTCTCAACTACCGTCCCAATAAATGTCATGCCAGTTGTGGGAAAGACTTAGTGCAATACAGATGGAAGAGGGAAAGGCAGCCCAGACTTTAGGGAAAGGAGGAAGTGGAGACCTCCTAGACTGGTCTAGTGTCACGCTGTCTCAACTACCGTCCCTATATTGCTTCTTCAGCAATCGCCGCACGCGTGCCTCGCCCTGTCTTTCCCTGGCGTATGGCTAAGGCTAGGGATGGGAGGAGATGAGCACTAGTCAGCCCCACTAAACTCTATAGACAAGGGTAAACAAACAGGGGGAGAATGCTTAGCTTTAGACGACTTCAGACAAATGCAAACTCGTCCTCAAGCTCCAGAGAGGACGAAGTACTGCTTCTGCTAAGCTTCACAAGTAGAAATGAATATAGCCGTCACCTCCCTCTCAGACACACCAGGTATAAATACACCCAGGCCAGGGAGCTAATAACCAGAGGGAGGTAGCCACTCGGGCCTAGAGACAGACTCTCATCTAAGAAGATGTCTGTAATTCCAAACGTAGAGATCTCATGCAACCAACTGCAGGGTGACTGTCTGTCACTAGTGTGGAGCGAGTATGTTCTATTAACCCTTTCGCCCAGTATCCTCAGGCCGAGCACCGAGTATTTACAGCTGCTCGGTTAAATCGCTCCCGTGTGCATGATTTGCAACTGTTTGACAGCTTTATTACATGTGAGGAATGTCTATTTCTTACACATTCCTCACATGTAATAAAGCTGTCAAACAGTTGCAAATCATGCACACGGGAGCGATTTAACCATATCACCGAGCAGCTGTAAATACTTGGAGCTCGGCCCCAGCATACTCGGACAGAACATACTCGCTCAACCCTATCTGTCACCTCTGATACACCAATGAAAACAATACTCTCATTGTTGCTGCTGCTTTCTAGTAAGTGTTTTATCTCACTCCAGAGTTGGAGTCACAGCTACACTGCTCAGTAATACGAATATCCTTCATATTGCTACTTCTATCTAGGAAGTGTTTTATTTCATCCCATAGGTGGATTCACATCTACGCTGCCTAATACTGCTGTACAATACTCTCAATGTTGCTGCTGCTTTCCATTAAGTGTTTTATCTCACTCTAGAGTTGGAGTCACAGATTAACTGTGCAGTAATGCTAATATCCTTCATATTGCTACTACTATCTAGGTAGTGTTTTACCTCACTCCATAGGTGGATTCACATCTACACTGCCTAATACTGCTGTACAATGCTCTCATTGTTGCTGCTACTTTCTAGTAAGTGTTTTATCTCACTCCAGAGCTGGAGTCACAGCTACACTGCTCAGTAATACTAATATCCTTTGTATTACTACTCCTATCTACGTAGTGTTTCCTCTCACTCCATAGGTGAATTCACATCTACAATGCTCTCATTGTTGCTTCTGCTTTCTAATAAGTGTTTTAGCTCACCACAGAGCTGAATTTATGAATACATCACGCAGTATTGTTGTACATTGTTTTTCACG
This sequence comes from Phyllobates terribilis, assembly GCF_046119375.1. Classification (NCBI taxonomy): domain Eukaryota; kingdom Metazoa; phylum Chordata; class Amphibia; order Anura; family Dendrobatidae; genus Phyllobates; species Phyllobates terribilis. The sequence goes on from NW_027362768.1 coordinate 190,026,806, forward strand.
AGTGCTTTATATCACCACAGAGCTGGATTCACATCTACAGTGCTAAATACCATTGCATGTTTTCTTCCATGCTGCTGCTTTCTAGTAAGTGTTGTTTCTCACCCCACAGCTGGACTCACAGATACTCTGCTCGTTACTGACTGACTTTGTCTTCCATGCTGCTACTTTATAATCTTTTTTCTCACACCAGAGCTGGATTCACAGCTGAACTGCTCAGTACTGTCGAATAATGTATTCCATTGTGCTGTTGCTTCAAAACATTTATTACATAGAGACAAAAGAGCACAAATTCTTCATGTTCGTGTGTGTATTATATGGGAGATATCAAATCAGCTAGTATTTTATGAAAAAATGTAGGATACAAGTGATATAATGGCCAGAAATACTGTTATGAGCCGCAATTCACATCACAACCACTGGGTGGCCACATAGAGGCACCCATAGTACAAATATGTCCGGCGTACCACAAAGCCATGTTCTGTTGGTCTGACAATCATCTGCCAAATGCCAGCCAAAAGAAAAGGTGAGGAAAGACACCCGATTCCATTTCACACCTGATTCCATTGTTGGCCTAATACCCCTATTGGAGACAGAATCCAGCAGTGTTATGCCATGTGAACGGGGCACATGATTGCTGTGCGGTTCTTCGTGGGAGGGTCTTGGCACTGAACTTCCTGCAGCTGCCACTAGGGGCAGAACATTACAGTTAGATTTCATTGGAAGAAATTTCTGCGACTTAACAACAATCCAAAAGCAAATGCACAGAATGGGTTTGTTATCCACAGAAATATTTGCAACCCAATATATACCTCCTACAACATTAGCTTTATACATCTATACATGACATGCAGCAAAAATTATATCAAAACAGGTCAACAAATGTAATATGAATTATTCCTGAGTTTGGGGCTCCTTCTGAGTTCTGCTCTGCAGCACTGTGATTTCTGAGGTTGCTCCTGAGATCTGGTCTGTTAATAGAGCTCCTTGTGGGTGGAGTAGCATCAACAAACTTAATCTAGTGATACTTTCTATCACTGGGACAAAGTTTGTTATAGAACTTGTCACATTTTTTGGCATCTTGAAGCTCGTGGGCCCCAATACAAAATCTTCAATAGGGCCCCAAAGTATCATGCGTCTTTAAATATTATTGGTCTTTCATATGGGACAATTGGACATATTAGGCCCCCAATCTCCTGGGACCTGGGTCAAAACCTTTGCACCCATTACAACTGTATAATTTTAGGGGACCTACAGGGCCACATATGGAGTCTAAGGTCCTCACGGCGTGATATAAACGGATTCCATAAAATGACGTCTAGTTCTCAGAATCGCCGAGCTCGGCACATTAAGGAGATGAAATATTGTTGAGGCTAGCATACCTGAAATGGGCCATAGGGGAGAAGGGGCGAGCCGGGCGGGGGGCAGCAGCATTAGCATGAAGCATTTACTGCAGGGAGGACGCCATAAATATATCACAACATAAAAACCTGAATTAAAGTAGTTAAGTAATTTGGGGAATGAATTACAGCAATTTCTCTTAGCTAAAGATGCTCAGCAGATAAGAATGGCAGATGATTCATTTGTGAGAATTAGCATATTGTAATAATCGACGCTTTCTCCCAACTGGTCCTTTAATGTTTTCTAAATTATGCATTTATGTACTTTGCCAATTGCTGCAGATTTAAATTAAAGAGTTTCTAATCTTAAATACAATGTAACAACCTAAGTTATATATGAGCAGGACGGTGCAGCGTCTACACTGTATCCCCCCCGAGAAGATCATTAGTTACAGATTATTACTAGCCGATAGTTCTGCTTCTTATTCATTCAGAAAATGTGACATTTTTACTTCCTAACTTTGGACCACGGACAAAGAAGAACAAGAAGGATAAGGCTTCATTCACACGACCGTCTTGTTGTCATATTTTACACACTTTTTGTGTTGCAGCCGCAATTCCGATCCGACCACGGGGGTCCTGAGATGAAGATGGCATTTTAGGCATAAGTAATGCTGTTATCTCGGGTCAAGACATCTGCAGTCAGGCCGGGCTCTGCGGCCGTGTAGCTGTGTGAATAAGGCCTTAAGATGACCCACTAACACTTCTCGATGTTGTCCATTGTAAACTTTTTTCGCATAAACCAAAGATAAAACGCCTCATTCATATCTTTCTTTATCTCTTCTTTCATTTTTACAGATGTTACAACTGTGAACTTGACTTGCAGCCATAGAATGAGAATGGCCGGACTACTGAACCACTGAGCCGGGCTACAATGGAGCAGGAGCCACCAGGGCGGCGACAGAGAATGATAATAACGTGTTCAGCACCTTCACCGTAAGATAAGCTCATATCTGCAGCACCATATTATATACTGTATACTGTGCACTTCTCACTGTATACTACATACTGTGTACTGCTATATACTATATACTGCACACTATATACTACTCATTATATACTGTGTGCTACCTGCTATATACTGTACACTGCCCGCTGTATACTATATACTACTCATTATATACTGTGTGCTACCTGCTATATACTGTACACTGCCCGCTGTATACTATATACTGCACACTATATACTGTATACTACTCATTATATACTGTGTGCTACCTGCTATATACTATATACTGTATCATCTCTTGTAGACAGAGCCCTCGCGGGCAGGGTCCTCGCTCCTCCTGGACCAGTCGCCGTCACGTTTGTTAAAGATTTTTGTAATTGTTTTTGCTATGTATACCCCAATCACATGTAAAGTGCCATGGAATAAATGGTGCTATAATAATAAATAATAATAATACTGTGTACTACATGCTATATACTGTACACTGCCCGCTGTATACTATATACTGTACACTGCTCGCGATATACTAAATACTGTATACTGCTCGCTGTATCCTATCTACTGCTCGCTATATACTGTGCACTTCTCATCATATACTACATACTGTGTACTGCTTGCTATATACTGCACATTATATACTGTATACTACTCATTATATACTCTGTACTACCTGCTATATACTATATACTGTGTACTACATGCTATATACTGTGTACTTCATGCTATATACTGTGTACTGCTCACAATATACTATACGCTGCTCGCTGTATCCTATATACTACTCGCTATATACTGCTCTCTGTATCTTATATACTGTATACTGCTTACTATATACACTGCTCGCTATATGCTATGCATGTACTGTATACTGCTCTCTATATCCTATATACTATGTTCTGCTCGCTATATCCTATATACTGTATTGTGCTCGCTATATCCTATATACTTTATACTGCTCGCTATATCCTATATACTGTATACTGATCACTATATACTATATACTGCTCGCTATATCCTATATACTGTATACTGATCACTATATACTATATACTGCTCGCTATATCCTATATACTGTTTTGTGCTCGCTATATCCTTTATACTGTATTGTGCTCTCTGTATCCTATATACTGCTCGCTATATCCTATATACTGTATACTGCTCTCTATATCCTATATACTGTATACTGATCACTATATCCTATATACTGTATACTGATCACTATATCCTATATACTGTTTTGTGCTCGCTATATCCTATATACTGTATTGTGCTAGCTGTATACTGCTCACTATTTACTGCTTGCTGTATCCTATATACTGATCACTATATACTATATGCTGTATTCTGCTCAGTGTATCCTATATACTGATCACTGTATCCTATATACTGTATTCTGCTCGCTGTATCCTATATACTGTATTGTGCTCACTGTATACTGCTCACTATATACTGCTTGCTGTATCTTATATACTGTATACTGCTCGCTATATCCTAAATACTGTATTGTGCTCGCTATATCATATATACTGTATACTGATCACTATATACTGCTCGCTATATCCTATATACTGTATACTGATCACTATATACTATATACTGCTCGCTATATCCTATATACTGTTTTGTGCTCGCTATATCCTATATACTGTATTCTGCTCGCTGTATCCTATATACTGTATACTGCTCGCTATATCCTATATACTGTATACTGCTCGCTATATCCTATATACTGTATTGTGCTAGCTGTATACTGCTCACTATTTACTGCTTGCTGTATCCTATATACTGATCACTATATACTATATGCTGTATTCTGCTCGCTGTATCCTATATACTGTATTGTGCTCACTGTATACTGCTCACTATATACTGCTTGCTGTATCTTATATACTGTATACTGCTCGCTATATCCTATATACTGTATTGTGCTCGCTATATCATATATACTGTATTGTGCTCACTGTATACTGCTCACTATATCCTATATACTGTATTCTGCTCGCTGTATCCTATATACTGTATTCTGCTCGCTGTATCCTATATACTGCTCGCTATATCCTATATACTGTTTTGTGCTCGCTATATCCTATATACTGTATTCTGCTCGCTGTATCCTATATACTGTATTGTGATCGCTGTATACTGCTCACTATATACTGATCACTGTATCCTATATACTGTTTTGTGCTCGCTGTATCCTATATACTGTATTGTGCTCACTGTATACTGCTCACTATATACTGCTTGCTGTATCCTATATACTGTATTCTGCTCGCTGTATCCTATATACTGTATACTGCTCGCTATATCCTATATACTGTATTCTGCTCGCTATATCCTATATACTGTATTCTGCTCTCTATATCCTATATAATGTACTGTGCTCGCTGTATACTGCTCACTATATACTGCTTGCTGTATCCTATATACTGATCACTATATACTATATACTGTATTCTGCTCGCTGTATCCTATATACTGTATTCTGCTCGCTGTATCCTATATACTGTATTCTGCTCACTGTATACTGCTCACCATATACTGCTTGCTGTATCTTATATACTGTATACTGCTCGCTATATCCTATGTACTGCTCGCTATATCCTATATACTGTATACTGCTCGCTATATCCTATATACTGTATTGTGCTCGCTGTATACTGCTCACTATTCACTGCTTGCTGTATCCTATATACTGATCACTATATACTATATACTGTATTCTGCTCGCTGTATCCTATATACTGTATTCTGCTCGCTGTATCCTATATACTGTATTGTGCTCACTGTATACTGCTTGCTGTATCTTATATACTGTATACTGCTCGCTATATCCTATGTACTGCTCGCTATATCCTATATACTGTATACTGCTCGCTATATCCTATATACTGTATACTGCTCGCTATATCCTGTATACTGTGTACTGCTCGCTATATCCTATATACTGTATACTGCTCTCTATATCCTATATACTGTATACTGCTTGCTATATCCTATATACTGCATACTGCTCGATATATCCTATATACTGTATACTGCTCGCTATATCCTGTATACTGTTTACTGCTCGCTATATCCTATATACTGTATAATGATCACTATATACTATATACTGCTCGCTATATCCTATATACTGTATACTGCTCTCTATATCCTATATACTGTATACTGATCACTATATCCTATATACTGTATACTGCTCGCTATATCCTATACACTGTATACTGCTCGCTATATCCTATATACTGTATACTGCTCGATATATCCTATATACTGCTCGCTATATCCTATATACTGTATACTGCTCGCTAAATCCTATATACTGTATACTGCTCGCTATATCCTATATACTGTATACTGCTCGCTATATCCTATATACTGTATATTGCTCGCTAAATCCTATATACTGTATACTGCTCGCTATATCCTATATACTGTATTCTGCTCGCTATATCCTATATACTGTATACTGCTCAATATATCCTATATACTGTATACTGCTCGCTATATCCTATATACTATACACTGCTCGCTATATCCTATATACTGTATTGTGCTCGCTGTATGCTATATACTGTACACTGATCACTATATACTATATACTGCTCGCTATATCCTATATACTGTATACTGCTCGCTATATCCTATATACTGTATACTGCTCGCTATATCCTATATACTGTATTGTGCTCACTGTATACTGCTCACTATATACTGCATCTTATATACTGTATACTGCTCGCTATATCCTATATACTGTATACTGCTCGCTGTATCCTATATACTGCTCGCTATATCCTATATACTGTTTTGTGCTCGCTATATCCTATATACTGTATTCTGCTCGCTGTATCCTATATACTGTATTGTGCTCGCTGTATACTGCTCACTATATACTGATCACTGTATCCTATATACTGTTTTGTGCTCGCTGTATCCTATATACTGTATTGTGCTCACTGTATACTGCTCACTATATACTGCTTGCTGTATCCTATATACTGTATTCTGCTCGCTGTATCCTATATACTGTATACTGCTCTCTATATCCTATATAATGTACTGTGCTTGCTGTATACTGCTCACTATATACTGCTTGGTGTATCTTATATACTGTATACTGCTCTCTATATCCTATATACTGTATTGTGCTAGCTGTATACTGCTCACTATTCACTGCTTGCTGTATCCTATATACTGATCACTATATACTATATACTGTATTCTGCTCGCTGTATCCTATATACTGTATTGTGCTCACTGTATACTGCTCACCATATACTGCTTGCTGTATCTTATATACTGTATACTGCTCGCTATATCCTATATACTGCTCGCTATATCCTATATACTGTATACTGCTCGCTATATCCTATATACTGTATACTGCTTGCTATATCCTGTATACTGTATACTGCTCTCTATATCCTATATACTGTATACTGCTGTCTATATCCTATATACTGTATACTGCTTGCTATATCCTATATACTGCTCGATATATCCTATATACTGCATACTGCTCGCTATATCCTGTATACTGTTTACTGCTCGCTATATCCTATATACTGTATAATGATCACTATATACTATATACTGCTCGCTATATCCTATATACTGTATACTGCTCTCTATATCCTATATACTGTATACTGATCACTATATCCTATATACTGTATACTGCTCGCTATATCCTATATACTGTATACTGCTCGCTATATCCTACATACTGTATACTGCTCGATATATCCTATATACTGCTCGCTATATCCTATATACTGTATACTGCTCGCTAAATCCTATATACTGTATACTGCTCGCTATATCCTATATACTGTATACTGCTTGCTATATCCTATATACTGTATACTGCTCGCTATATCCTATATACTGTATACTGCTCGCTATATCCTATATACTATACACTGCTCGCTATATCCTATATACTGTATTGTGCTCGCTGTATGCTATATACTGTACACTGATCACTATATACTATATACTGCTCGCTATATCCTATATACTGTATTCTGCCTGCTATATCCTATATACTGTATACTGCTCGCTATATCCTATATACTGTATTCTGCTCGCTATATCCTATATACTGTATTCTGCTCGCTATATCCTATATACTGTATACTGCTCGCTATATCCTATATACTGTACACTGATCACTATATCCTATATACTGTATACTGCTCGCTATATCCTATATACAGTATACTGCTCGCTATATCCTATATACTGTATACTGCTCACTATATCCTATATACTGCTCGCTATATCCTATATACTGTATACTGCTCGCTAAATCCTATATACTGCTCGCTATATCCTATATACTGTATATTGCTCGCTAAATCCTATATACTGTATATTGCTCGCTATATCCTATATACTGTATACTGCTCGATGTATCCTATATACTGTATACTGCTCGCTATATCCTATATACTATACACTGCTCCCTATATCCTATATACTGTATTGTGCTCGCTGTATGCTATATACTGTACACTGATCACTATATACTATATACTGCTCGCTATATCCTATATACTGCATTCTGCTCGCTATATCCTATATACTGTACACTGATCACTATATCCTATATACTGTATACTGCTCGCTATATCCTATATACTGTATACTGCTCGCTATATCCTTTATACGGTATACTGCTCTCTATATCCTATATACTGTATACTGATCACTATATCCTATATACTGCTCGCTATATCCTATATACTGATCACTATATCGTATATACTGTATACTGCTCGCAATATCCTATATACTGTATTGAGCTCGCTATATCCTATATACTTTATACTGCTCGCTGTATCCTATATACTGTATACTGATCACTATATACTATATACTGCTCGCTATATCCTATATACTGTATACTGATCACTATATACTACTCGCTATATCCTATATACTGTTTTGTGCTCGCTATATCCTTTATACTGTATTTTGCTTGCTGTATCCTATATACTGCTCACTATATACTGCTCGCTATATCCTATATACTGTATTGTGCTCGCTGTATAGTGCTCACTATTTACTGCTTGCTGTATCCTATATACTGATCACTATATACTATATGCTGTATTCTGCTCACTGTATCCTATATACAGATCACTGTATCCTATATACTGTATTCTGCTCGCTGTATCCTATATACTGTATTGTGCTCACTGTATACTGCTCACTATATACTGCTTGCTGTATCTTATATACTGTATACTGCTCGCTATATCCTATATACTGTATTGTGCTCGCTATATCATATATACTGATCACTATATACTGCTCGCTATATCCTATATACTGTTTTGTGCTCGCTATATCCTATATACTGTATTGTGCTCACTGTATACTGCTCACTATATACTGCTCGCTATATCCTATATACTGTTTTGTGCTCGCTATATCCTATATACTGTATTGTGCTCACTGTATACTGCTCACTATATACTGCTCGCTGTATCTTATATACTGTATACTGCTCGCTATATCCTATATACTGTATTCTGCTCGCTATATCCTATATACTGTATTCTGCTCGCTATATCCTATATACTGTATTCTGCTCGCTGTATCCTATATACTGCTCGCTATATCCTATATACTGTTTTGTGCTCGCTATATCCTATATACTGTATTGTGCTCACTGTATACTGCTCACTATATACTGCTTGCTGTATCCTATATACTGTATTCTGCTCGCTGTATCCTATATACTGTATACTGCTCGCTATATCCTATATACTGTATTCTGCTCGCTATATCCTATATAATGTACTGTGCTCGCTGTATACTGCTCACTATATACTGCTTGGTGTATCTTATATACTGTATACTGCTCTCTATATCCTATATACTGTATTGTGCTCGCTGTATACTGCTCACTATTTACTGCTTGCTGTATCCTGTATACTGATCACTATATACTATATACTGTATTCTGCTCGCTGTATCCTATATACTGTATTCTGCTCGCTGTATCCTATATACTGTATTGTGCTCACTGTATACTGCTCACCATATACTGCTTGCTGTATCCTATATACTATATACTGCTCGCTATATCCTATATACTGTATTCTGCTCGCTATATCCTATATACTGTATTCTGCTCGCTATATCCTATATACTGTATTCTGCTCGCTATATCCTATATACTGTATACTGCTCGCTATATCCTGTATACTGTATACTGCTTGCTATATCCTATATACTGTATACTGCTCGCTATATCCTATATACTGTATACTGCTCGCTATATCCTGTATACTGTATACTGCTCGCTATATCCTATATACTGTATACTGATCACTATATACTGCTCGCTATATCCTATATACTGTATACTGCTCTCTATATCCTATATACTATACACTGCTCGCTATATCCTATATACTGTATTGTGCTCGCTGTATGCTATATACTGTACACTGATCACTATATACTATATACTGCTCGCTATATCCTATATACTGCATTCTGCTCGCTATATCCTATATACTGTACACTGATCACTATATCCTATATACTGTATACTGCTCGCTATATCCTATATACTGTATACTGCTCGCTATATCCTATATACTGTATTCTGCTCGCTATATCCTATATACTGTATTCTGCTCGCTATATCCTATATACGGTATACTGCTCGCTATATCTTATATACGGTATACTGCTCGCTATATCCTATATACGGTATACTGCTCTCTATATCCTATATACTGTATACTGATCACTATATCCTATATACTGTATACTGCTCGCTATATCCTGTATACTGCTCACTATATACTGTATACTGCTCGCAATATCCTATATACTGTATACTGCTCGCTATATCCTATATACTGCATACTGCTCGATATATCCTATATACTGTATTGAGCTCGCTATATCCTATATACTTTATACTGCTCGCTGTATCCTATATACTGTATACTGATCACTATATACTATATACTGCTCGCTATATCCTATATACTGTATACTGATCACTATATACTATATACTGCTCGCTATATCCTATATACTGTTTTGTGCTCGCTATATCCTTTATACTGTATTGTGCTCGCTGTATCCTATATACTGCTCACTATATACTGCTCGCTATATCCTATATACTGTATTGTGCTAGCTGTATACTGCTCACTATTTACTGCTTGCTGTATCCTGTATACTGATCACTATATACTATATGCTGTATTCTGCTCACTGTATCCTATATACAGATCACTGTATCCTATATACTGTATTCTGCTCGCTGTATCCTATATACTGTATTGTGCTCACTGTATACTGCTCACTATATACTGCTTGCTGTATCTTATATACTGTATTCTGCTCGCTATATCCTATATACTGTTTTGTGCTCGCTATATCCTATATACTGTATTGTGCTCACTGTATACTGCTCACTATATACTGCTTGCTGTATCTTATATACTGTATACTGCTCGCTATATCCTATATACTGTATTCTGCTCGCTGTATCCTATATACTGTATTCTGCTCGCTGTATCCTATATACTGTTTTGTGCTCGCTATATCCTATATACTGTATTGTGCTCACTGTATACTGCTCACTATATACTGCTTGCTGTATCCTATATACTATATACTGCTCGCTATATCCTATATACTGTATACTGATCACTATATACTATATACTGCTCGCTATATCCTATATACTGTTTTGTGCTCGCTATATCCTATATACTGTATTGTGCTCGCTGTATAGTGCTCACTATTTACTGCTTGCTGTATCCTGTATACTGATCACTATATACTATATGCTGTATTCTGCTCACTGTATCCTATATACTGTATTCTGCTCGCTGTATCCTATATACTGTATTGTGCTCACTGTATACTGCTCACTATATACTGCTTGCTGTATCTTATATACTGTATACTGCTCGCTATATCCTATATACTGTATTCTGCTCGCTATATCCTATATACTGTATTCTGCTCGCTGTATCCTATATACTGCTCGCTATATCCTATATACTGTTTTGTGCTCGCTATATCCTATATACTGTATTGTGCTCACTGTATACTGCTCACTATATACTGCTTGCTGTATCCTATATACTGTATTCTGCTCGCTGTATCCTATATACTGTATACTGCTCGCTATATCCTATATACTGTATTCTGCTTTCTATATCCTATATAATGTACTGTGCTCGCTGTATACTGCTCACTATATACTGCTTGGTGTATCTTATATACTGTGTACTGCTCTCTATATCCTATATACTGTATTGTGCTCGCTGTATACTGCTCACTATATACTGCTTGGTGTATCTTATATACTGTATACTGATCACTATATACTATATACTGTATTCTGCTCGCTGTATCCTATATACTGTATTCTGCTCGCTGTATCCTATATACTGTATTGTGCTCACCATATACTGCTTGCTGTATCCTATATACTGTATACTGCTCGCTATATCCTATATACTGTATACTGCTCGCTATATCCTATATACTGTATTCTGCTCGCTATATCCTATATACTGTATTCTGCTCGCTATATCCTATATACTGCTCGCTATATCCTATATACTGTATACTGCTCGATATATCCTATATACTGTATACTGCTCGCTATATCCTGTATACTGTATACTGCTCGCTATATCCTATATACTGTATACTGATCACTATATACTGCTCGCTATATCCTATATACTGTATACTGCTCTCTATATCCTATATACTGTATACTGATCACTATATCCTATATACTGTATACTGATCACTATATCCTATATACTGTATTGTGCTCGCTGTATCCTATATACTGTACACTGATCACTATATACTGTATACTGCTCTCTATATCCTATATACTGTATACTGATCACTATATCCTATATACTGTATACTGCTCGCTATATCCTATATACTGCTCACTATATCCTATATACTGTATACTGATCACTATATCCTATATACTGTATACTGCTCGCTATATCCTATATACTGCTCGCTATATCCTATATACTGTATACTGCTCGCTATATCCTATATACCGCTCGCTATATCCTATATACTGTATATTGCTCGCTAAATCCTATATACTGTATACTGCTCGCTATATCCTATATACTGTATTCTGCTCGCTATATCCTATATACTGTATACTGCTCGATATATCGTATATACTGTATTCTGCTCGCTATATCCTATATACTGTATACTGCTCGCTATATCCTATATACTGCTCGCTATATCCTATATACTGTATATTGCTCGCTATATCCTATATACTGTATTCTGCTCGCTATATCCTATATACTGTATTCTGCTCGCTATATCCTATATACTGTATACTGCTCGCTATATCCTATATACTATACACTGCTCGCTATATCCTATATACTGTACACTGATCACTATATACTGCTCGCTATATCCTATATACTGTATTCTGCTCGCTATATCCTATATACTGTATACTGCTCGCTATATCCTATATACTGTATACTGCTCGCTATATCCTATATACTGTATACTGCTCTCTATATCCTATATACTGTATACTGCTCGCTATATCCTATATACTGTATACTGATCACTATATCCTATATACAGTATACTGCTCGCTATATCCTATATACTGTATACTGCTCACTATATCCTATATACTGCTCGCTATATCCTATATACTGTATACTGCTCACTATATCCTATATACTGTATACTGCTCGCTATATCCTATATACCGTATACTGCTCACTATATCCTATATACTGTATACTGATCACTATATACTATATACTGCTCGCTATATCCTATATACTGTATTCTGCTCGCTATATCCTATATACTGTATACTGCTCGCTATATCCTATATACTGTATACTGCTCGCTATATCCTATATACTTTATACTGCTCACTATATCCTATATACTGTATTCTGCTCGCTATATCCTATATACTGTATACTGCTCTCTATATCCTATATACTGTATACTGCTCGCTATATCCTATAGACTGTATACTGATCACTATATCCTATATACAGTATACTGCTCGCTATATCCTATATACTGTATACTGCTCACTATATCCTATATACTGTATACTGCTCGCTATATCCTATATACCGTATACTGCTCACTATATCCTATATACTGTATACTGATCACTATATAGTATATACTGCTCGCTATATCCTATATACTGTATACTGCTCGCTATATCCTATATACTGCTCGATATATCCTATATACTGCATACTGCTCGCTATATCCTATATACTGTATACTGATCACTATATACTATATACTGCTCGCTATATCCTATATACTGCATACTGCTCGATATATCCTATATACTGTATACTGATCACTATATCCTATATACTGTATACTGATCACTATATCCTATATACTGCATACTGCTCGATATATCCTATATACTGTATACTGCTCGCTATATCCTATATACTGTATACTGATCACTATATACTGCTCGCTATATCCTATATACTGTATACTGCTCTCTATATCCTATATACTGTATACTGATCACTATATCCTATATACTGTATACTGATCACTATATCCTATATACTGTACACTGATCACTATATACTGTATACTGCTCTCTATATCCTATATACTGTATACTGATCACTATATCCTATATACTGTATACTGCTCGCTATATCCTATATACTGCTCACTATATCCTATATACTGTATACTGATCACTATATCCTATATACTGTATACTGCTCGCTATATCCTATATACTGCTCGCTATATCCTATATACTGTATACTGCTCGCTATATCCTATATACTGCTCGCTATATCCTATATACTGTATATTGCTCGCTAAATCCTATATACTGTATACTGCTCGCTATATCCTATATACTGTATTCTGCTCGCTATATCCTATATACTGTATACTGCTCGATATATCGTATATACTGTATTCTGCTCGCTATATCCTATATACTGTATACTGCTCGCTATATCCTATATACTGCTCGCTATATCCTATATACTGTATATTGCTCGCTATATCCTATATACTGTATTCTGCTCGCTATATCCTATATACTGTATTCTGCTCGCTATATCCTATATACTGTATACTGCTCGCTATATCCTATATACTATACACTGCTCGCTATATCCTATATACTGTACACTGATCACTATATACTATATACTGCTCGCTATATCCTATATACTGTATTCTGCTCGCTATATCCTATATACTGTATACTGCTCGCTATATCCTATATACTGTATACTGCTCGCTATATCCTATATACTGTATACTGCTCACTATATCCTATATACTGTATTCTGCTCGCTATATCCTATATACTGTATACTGCTCTCTATATCCTATATACTGTATACTGCTCGCTATATCCTATATACTGTATACTGATCACTATATCCTATATACAGTATACTGCTCGCTATATCCTATATACTGTATACTGCTCACTATATCCTATATACTGCTCGCTATATCCTATATACTGTATACTGCTCACTATATCCTATATACTGTATACTGCTCGCTATATCCTATATACCGTATACTGCTCACTATATCCTATATACTGTATACTGATCACTATATACTATATACTGCTCGCTATATCCTATATACTGTATTCTGCTCGCTATATCCTATATACTGTATACTGCTCGCTATATCCTATATACTGTATACTGCTCACTATATCCTATATACTGTATTCTGCTCGCTATATCCTATATACTGTATACTGCTCTCTATATCCTATATACTGTATACTGCTCGCTATATCCTATAGACTGTATACTGATCACTATATCCTATATACAGTATACTGCTCGCTATATCCTATATACTGTATACTGCTCACTATATCCTATATACTGCTCGCTATATCCTATATACTGTATACTGCTCACTATATCCTATATACTGTATACTGCTCGCTATATCCTATATACCGTATACTGCTCACTATATCCTATATACTGTATACTGATCACTATATAGTATATACTGCTCGCTATATCCTATATACTGTATACTGCTCGCTATATCCTATATACTGCTCGATATATCCTATATACTGCATACTGCTCGCTATATCCTATATACTGTATACTGATCACTATATACTATATACTGCTCGCTATATCCTATATACTGCATACTGCTCGATATATCCTATATACTGTATACTGATCACTATATCCTATATACTGTATACTGATCACTATATCCTATATACTGTATTCTGCTCGATATATCCTATATACTGTATACTGCTCGCTATATCCTATATACTGCATACTGCTCGATATATCCTATATACTGTATACTGCTCGCTATATCCTATATACTGTATACTGCTCGCTATATCCTATATACGGTATACTGCTTGTATACACTGTATATCCTGCACTTTTACCTTGTTTTTGGTCATGTTTATCCCAATGATGAACAGCAGCTCGGCGAGGAAGAGCGCGCAGCAGAGATTCTTGTGAATCGTCGTCCTGGTGCTCTGGATTTCACTGAAGAAGAAGAAGGTGAAGATGCAGAGGGAGAGACAAATCAGGGAGATGATTATCCCAAGCTGGGTGATCCGTGTGAGGACGCTGTGCTGAGTGGCCACCTAGAGGAGACAAACACACGGAATAAACAGGATGAGGACGAGCCGCGCCGGGGACTTGACCCGGATTTAACGATTGACAGCAATATGTAATTAGCAGCGGCGTTCCGCACATCACGGGCTGCTGATACACATTAGGCTGCGCCGTTTCATGGGCTATGATACCGCGCTCTCGTCTTCTACCAGCCGCTCTCCAGCATTTGCGAAACTACAACTCCCAACGTTAGAGGAAGTAAATCAGTCAAAATTAACATTTTAAACTAACCACATAGGAAGAGCAACAATAAAAATAGCTTTTATCTTTTCAAATCTGTTCCTTCATTGTGCAAAAAAGAACATTATTGCAAACTGCTAGCAATGGTGCTCAATGCGCTCTTGACGTGGCTAAAACAGGGCACCCTTCATCCCACTTATTTAGCATCCTGCTGCCTCCTTCTAAGTTGATTGAAAAAAACTGGCTTGCCTAGAGGCAGTAATGTCTGGAGACAAACCTTCAGCTTGAGTGCCCTACCCTGCAGGAGCAAGTGAAAACATCACTCTCTCCTCTCTGCTGACATCACTCAATAATTAGCTGCACCTGATGATGTCAGAAGCAAAGAGAGTGATCTCTAAGAGACCAAATTCTGCATGTGTAGCTGGTAGCTACGATAAGGCTTTGCAGACTTTGGTCTCTTAGAGAAGAGTTCACATTGGCAGGATCCTGGTATCGAGAAATACCTTATCGTGGCTACCAGGTACACATGAGTTGGCCAATTTATGTGCTAAGATTTCTCAGCTATTTCTATTTTCTAGAGCAGTAATGCTATTCAAAGTTCAAAAATGTCATGTTCGCATACTTAGCATTGCAAAGAGAGTGATGTCTGTGCTCATTCCTGCACTATAGTGTTACCATCAGAGAGGAGAGAGTGATGTCTGTGCTTGCTCCTGCACTTCAGTGACATCAGCAGAGAGGAGAGAGCCATATCTGTACTCACTCCTGAACTTCAGTGACATCAGCAGAGAGGAGAGAGTGATGTCTGTGCAGGTTCCTGCACTGCAGTGACATCAGCAGAGAGGAGAGAGTGATGTCTGTGCTCGCTACTGCACTGCAGTGACATCAGCAGAGAGGAGAGAGCGATATCTGTACTCACTCCTGCACTTCAGTGACATCAGCAGAGAGGAGAGAGTGATATCTGTACTTGCTCCTGCACTTCAGTGACATCAGCAGAGAGGAGAAAGTGATCAAACTTGGAGTTGAGACACCAGCTCATCTGTACTTGCAGCGCATCGCAGTATTGGAGCACGGAAGCCGTCACAACCGAGACGTGAACTTACAAATTGAAAAGAGTAAATTTTCCTGCTCCAGATAAAAACTTTTTATCTGGAACTGGAAAATCTACTCTTTTCAATTTGCAGGAGAGAGTGATGTCTGTACTCGCTCCTGCACTGCAGTGACATCAACAGAGAGGAGACAGTGATGTATGTACTTGCTCTTGCACTTAAGTGACATCAGCAGAGAGGAGAGAGTGATGTCTGTGCAGGTTCCTGCACTGCAGTGACATCAGCAGAGAGGAGAGAGTGATGTCTGTGCTGGTTCCTGCACTGCAGTGACATCAGCAGAGAGGAGAGAGTGATGTCTGTGCTCGCTACTGCACTGCAGTGACATCAGCAGAGAGGAGAGAGTGATGTCTGTGCTGGTTCCTGCACTGCAGTGACATCAGCAGAGAGGAGAGAGCGATATTTGCATTTGCTCCTGAACTGCAGGGACAGGACATACACAATGGAGGTTTATCTTCTGACATTGCTGGCTCTGGGCAAATCGACTCTGTTAATCATCACTGAAGGAGACACCGGCATGCTAAATCTGTGGGTGTAATGGTACACTGTTTAGCTACACCTGGTTTAGACTGAGCACCCTCATTTGCATATTACCAAAAGATTTTTAAGGGGGCAACGGATGAACAAATTTGAAAACTGAAGAACTATTTTTTATTGTTGCGCTTTTACCTACAAGATTATGGAGCCGATAATCGTTTGTGTTTTTTTAAGGCACTTTTGCTTCTTGACTTGTGGCTTTTGCTGACTTCTTTTTTGCACCAAATTAATCAAAATGGTGCATGACATTCATAAATTTTACGCAAAGCCCCAAATTGTCTTTTTTTTTATATCTTCAACTGGATTTGCAACTTGTTAGTGTGAAAAGTCAAATGTTTCTCAAAATGTTACAAAAAAAATGTGCCAAAATAACTGGCATCCATAAAATTTCATGACTTTTTAAAAAAGTAGTATTTCGGAAATCTGTTTAAAATCATTTGGAACAGCCACGTGGATATAAAATTCAGAAAACGAAACCAGAAAAAAAAACAACTTGAAAAAAGACGCAAATCGTTTAATACATTTGTTGCAAAGTCACTAATTGAGAGGTAATCACTCCAAAAAACGGGTGGAAATGCAATGCTCAAAAATTGTAAACTTAAGCTGACAGACGTCCTTTAAATCTGTATAATTTTACTTTTGAGCAGTTTGGGTCCTACTTGCAACATTTTAAAGATAATGCAACTTTTTGCACTAAAAATGTGCAAAAAAAAAAGCATAAGACGCAAAGAAAAAATAACTTTTTTGATTTTGCGCAAAATTCATCAGCTGCACGCAACGTTTTGAAGAATTTGGAGCAAGATAAAACTAATGAATTTCCACAAGACATAAAAAGAAAAGTCACTTAAAAGATTAAAATGATGATCAGAGCCTTAATGGCAAATACGGGAAACCGTACTGCACTTGTCAGAGTCACGGCTGGCAGCACGATAATGGTGCACACCACATAAATGACCATCTCCGGCAGTGATCGCTCTTATTTGGTTGATAAGTATTTGGCTACAAAGTGCCCATTTAAATGACTTTTCCCCCTGGCACCACTCTACATGCATGGAAGCACATACAGTGAATTATAAGGTATGCCGCCATATGCCAGCACTGCATACGCCCAGCAGACGCGCTTTACGAGTATGCTGGGTCTATGGTACCCTATCGATATATTTGGGGCATTTGCTGTAGTAAACAATAGTCAATGACTCTTTAGCTCCCAGGCCACGTAACGTTTGTTTGGCACTCAGAAGATGAATTCTTTGCAGATTTTACGCTGGATAAGCACTTACAAATTATAAAAATTAGCAAAATGCAAAATAAAAAAAAGCCGTAAGCAAAAGCCGAGATGGATTAAAACTCATTGACTTCGGCGAGTCTCCTCAAATCCATTTCTATTAAGCATAAAGTAATCTCTGCAGACACCAATGAGAAAATAATATGAAGTCTGTGATTGGGTTTTACCTGATCAATAATTAGAGAACGCTGAGAATCATTATTTATTTAAAGCTTGCTATATAGAATTAGAGAAGGAGCGGATGTCAGCGCTTTAGTACGAAGCTTAGCAAATAGTTAAATCCATTCCTCATCATGATTCTACCTTCTATTAGCCTTATAAAAATCAAATATTAGTCAGGAGAGGCAGGAGTTAACCCCTAAGTGACTATCTAGATGCTATTTTTCAGAAGTCACTCGGGGCCTTACACTAGAGCTTTGCCTTTTTATGACAACCATCTCCCGGGTGTTTAGCTGTGAAATGACAGATGAGCTTTTGCTTTAATGATTGGGATCAGAGGAACCTCCGATCTTGTTCGTTTAATGTGATCGGCCACTACTTATACTTAGTTTAATAACGGGTTCATGATGGCGCTAACATGAAAAAAAACACACACACTGCCCGGATCCCGGCTACTTCTCAGTAATGCGGCTAGAGTACGCCCCCCCGTCCACTGATTGTCTGCAGTGGTCACGATCCATCCAAGCCAGAAGGAAGCATTAAATCTTAAAAAAATTCAGAAAAACATGTTGCAGAAAACACGATCTCCAGCAGGTATCTCTGCATCAACAACAACTCGATTATTTCCTAGATCTCGCACAGTGAATTCAAAAAGATCCCAGACTTGCATTTTTTTTGTTCATCTCAGATTCCAAAAAATGTAATGAAAAGTGATTGACAAGTTGCATTGACCCAAAATAAACTGAGGCTAAAGGCTTAAAATACCATTCTTGGTGCAGCTGTATCAACAAAACAATAAAAAAGGAATGTTTCTTGAAAAGCAGAGATGAAAAAACAATAGGCTGGGCATTAGGGGGTTAATGGGGCCATAGATTTTCCTGGAATTACTGTTAGTCGTCCCTTTGATCTTACTGGGAGGATTTCCACCTCTCTGGTGATATTCACAGGAGTAAAGGAAGCTGAGATATGTGGAGCTGTTTGATGGGATCCCTCACTGTGAGAGTTGGTGGTGCGGTTTCTTAAAGGGAAGTTATCATTAGAAGACGACCCATTGGTTAAATTGTTATTTTGTTGTTTTTTTGTGTGTGTAATGTATATATATATATTTTCTTTAATTTTTGATAATATGTTTTTTTTTTTTTTTTTCATATTACAATTTGTACTAAGAATAAAAATTTAAATATTGCAATTCTCACGCCAGCCACTGGGGGTTTCTTACACATAGTAAAGGAGAGGGTCAAAACCAAAATGGAAATGAATCCTAAGTATCTATTTAATAAAATAATCGAATCACTTACTTACACTTTAATTAAAAATTCCCCACCGTTCCCTCTCTACTTTAGCTTCTGTTCTGATGATGTTTTGTTTGAGAATCCGCAGTGCATGGTGGGATAATTAAAAAGGGACGTCATCAGGGGACCGGGGCTGCAGTCACTGGCGCAGCTGCTCTCCCCACCCTGCAGCGCAGCGTCATCAGTGATGTCTATTTCAGGGGCGGGGCTACTCCCTGCTCTACTGAGCATGTGCTGGTTATCAGATGTGACACATGCTCAGTGTGCGCTCGCTGCTCACAGTGACCTGCCCTCAACATGGACGTCACTGATGATGCTTTTAGCTTCAGGGTGAGGAAAGAATCACCGGACCCCCGGTTGACATCCCATTTGAGTAACCCAGCAGGCAATGGGGATTCTCAAGGGAAAGGTCATCGGAACGGAAGGAAAAAAAAATTAAATTATATTAGAAAAGTGAATAGATTAAGTAGACACTTAGGATTAAATTCAACTTTGGTTTTGGAGAAACCCCTTTAACTTCCCGCTGTTTCTAGAAATCCACTAGAACATTAGCTGCAATGACCAAATCTATTGTACTGAAGCATCTAATGAGCGTGTGCAAAGATCAGGAGGGGGAGGAGGTGATCTGTGACATTTATTGTGAATGGTGGATCCTGTGTCATCTCCTGTACATAGAGGTGTTATCAGTCATTGTACAGGAGGAGGAGGTGAGCTGTGACATCGCCTATTGTGAATGGTGGCTCCTGTGTTATCTCCTGTATATAGAGGTGTTATCAGTCATTGTACAGGAGGAGGAGGAGGTGAGCTGTGATATCACCTATTGTGAATGGTGGATCCTGTGTTATCTACTGTATATAGAGGTGTTATCAGTCATTGCACAGGAGGAGGAGGAGGTGAGCTGTGACATCACCTATTGTAAATGGTGGATCCTGTGTTATCAGCTGTATATAGGGTTATTATAAATCATTGTACAGGAAGAGGAGGAGGTGAGCTGTGACATCACCTATTGTAAATGGTGGATCTGTGTTATCTACTGTATATAGAGGTGTTATCAGTCATTGTACAGGAGGGGGAGGAGGTGACCTGTGACATCACCTATTGTGAATGGTGGATCCTGTGTTATCTACTGTATATAGAGGTGTTATCAGTCATTGTACAGGAGGGAGGAGGAGGTGAGCTGTGACATCACCTATTGTGAATGGTGGATCCTGTGTTATCTACTGTATGTAGAGGTGTTATCAGTCATTGTACAGGAGGAGGAGGAGGTAAGCTGTGACATCACCTATTGTGAATGGTGGATCCAGTGTTATCTACTGTATATAGAGATGTTTTCAGTCATTGTACAGGAGGAGGAGGTGAGCTGTGACATCACCTATTGTGAATGGTGGATGCTGTGTAATCTACTGTATATAGAGGTGTTATCAGTCATTGTACAGGAGGAGGAGGTGAGCTGTGACGTCTATTGTGATTGATGGATCCTGTATTATCAGCTGTATATAAAGGTATTATCAGTCATTGTACAGGAGGATGAGGTGAGCTGTGATATCATCTATTGTGAGTGGTGGATCCTGTGTTATCTACTGTATATAGAGGTGTTATCAGTCATTGTACAGGAGGGAGGAGGAGAGCTGTGACTTCAGCTATTGTGAATGGTGGATCCTGTGTTATCTGCTGTATATAGAGGTGTTATCAGTCATTGTACAGGAGGAGGAGGAGGAGGTGAGCTGTGACATCACCTATTGTGGATGGTAGATCCTGTGTTATCTACGGTATATAGAGGTATTATCAGACATTGTAATACTACCTTTGATAATATAATGAGTCTCCTGAAAAGGTTTCCTGATAAAACAGGAAGTTTAATTGTACAATAGCCCCAGTGTTAA
The DNA here is from genome assembly GCF_046119375.1 of Phyllobates terribilis. Lineage (NCBI taxonomy): Eukaryota > Metazoa > Chordata > Amphibia > Anura > Dendrobatidae > Phyllobates > Phyllobates terribilis. The sequence goes on from NW_027362768.1 coordinate 190,049,321, forward strand.
AATGGCAAGATCACCTGGCTGAAGCAATAGGTCGTTTCTTGATGATAACTTTCCTTTCACATACATCGGGACCCTTTATTCCAGTCACATGAAACCCTTCTCACTTACCATACTTTATATTGTTGAGCAATAAATAAGTAAATGGATAAGATGATGCCCTTCCTCCAGAATAAGTAAATGAAGATGGGTGCAAATAACTTTATTAAAAGGCTATATTACTTCGCATTTCTCGGATGTCCCGTCCTCTTCATCAGGTACGTAGATACCCACACATATCAGCACATGCTATATTTTCCATATAATTTGTGCATTTCACAACTCCATAAGGTGAGTGATTTTTATTATCATTATCACGAGTGATCATCGGATTTCAGTGCTATTGCGCCCCATATTTATTGCATACTTTATATTTTTGGTACTGTCTCTTTAAGACACAACGTACACAATAAACAATTTGACAGATCCTCACCTGGTTATAATTAGGGGATGACATCAGAATAGCGAAATGAGTCAGGTGATCACATTTGCAGGCCGTGTGGGAAATATTGGAATATTCCACCTCGCACCCTTCCGTAGACCACTCTCCCCGCAATGTCTCTGGCGCGTATTTCCAAAATGCACATTTTGTTGCTTCTGTGTCCATTGACGGCTGAAAACAATCGATAAAGTGGAAAAAGGTTTTATATGTTGATAAATAAATTAAAAAAAATATAGCATAAAGTGTCGTACTGCGGCTCTGTACAGCCGGGTCCGAAATGTCTGAGATGTTTCCCAACGTTAAGCTCGGTGTCCGATCGGCGGACGATGATATAGACCAGAGGAGCCGAGCAGAAGGATTTATTGTTTTTTTGTAAAATGATTAAATAAAACTTCTATTTTTTCATTAAAATCCCTGCTTAGGAGTCCAGAGGGCGGTTCTGCTTCACAATAACCTTTACTAGTAGGACCGCCCACTGGACTCCTAAGCGGAGAAAGTGCAGAATAAGACAACTTATACTGAATCGTTTTCCTATAACATTATACATTAACCTGTTCAGCTCCTTCAGCTCTATAACATGGAGCTACAGTACACCCCGCTACAATAGTAATATACAGATTAGAAGCCATTCAGCAGTCTGGGAAAGCTGGATGACGGCCACTGTGGATATTGTTATAAGGGACATATTAGTTTATCACGGACATCCAATAGTTGTCACAAGCTTTCCCAGATCCCTTGAAAGGCAAACCCGACCCACTGTTACTTTGTTACATTGTGACATTGTTACACTGTGACCAGCGATTGCTGTATGGTGGTACGGGAGCGACAAGCGCCCCCTAGTCCTGCACCGCACCATATTTATTTATAGGGTTACTGCGGCAACACATATCACTTTCAAACTTCCAGAATTGTAACTTCTTCAATCAAGTTGCCATAGAAACTGTCCAATGCGAGATAAGATGTATCAATTACAACGATAACTAGAATCATGTTTGCTGCGATGGGAATTACGGAGATGCAGCAGAAGACGCGCGGTATAGCGGTATAACGGGGAGACGCCGGCTATGCATCTCGCTCTGCGCCTTCCTAGTCCTGGAATTAATACTCGCTTATCTCTCGCAGCCGATTGCGACCGCATCCACACAACAGGCTCCTTTTCATTTTACTGAGCATTAAAGACAATTCTAATTCGGTTGCGTCGTCGTCTTCCTGATTTAGAGCCCCCGTACTGTACGCCGCTCTATAATCGTCCGCTCGGCTGATATTATTATCGGATTGTGCGGAAAGCCTGTAATTATGAACACTGTACGTTCTTCCAGTAGTAATTCAATAAGGCTGATTTACCTATCTGGAGATAGGACTATCTGATGTTCTCTCTAGTCTTTCTATGGGATATATCTAAATTTACTAATTTCGTCTTTTATTCTCACCATGGAGCAGATACGGGGACACTGACAGATCCTATAACCTATTATTCCATCACCACCTACCAGCCATAATAAGAGACTAAAGTAATGGCAGCGAATATTGACAGGAGCGGCTTGGAGGGGGCTGGCCAAGGACTAGGAAGGGTTAAATTATTTAGAAACAAGGCTGGGGGCTTCACTCCAATTGATGGAAAGTCTCGCTACAACTCTGGGAAAAGTAGTTCTAGACGATCCATCATCATACTGACGTGTCTATGTTACTGTATATTTTTATTGCACTAGAAATAACAATTCCAAAAAAATCCTTTCTTGTGCCATTCCTCTTCTATTCCTCCTGGAAATATATGAATGAATAACAAAAAGGGTCTTACAATGCCCCTTGTTAACGCGATGCACCTTAACATATTCTGACTTTGTAATGTAACTAACTGTCCAGTAAATCATCACTTTCCAGGAGGAGAAACAGAGCGGCACAAAGAAAGAAGGTTCCATTGTTTATCTAGAAATGTAACTATTTACTGAAGTAGAATTGTCAGGACAGTTGAAAGTTCCTCTCTGCAAAGTCTCCTAAGCATTAGCACATTGTGGGAGGTTTTATTAATAATGCTGTATTTGCATAATATTTTGCAAATTTTCACAGGCCTGAAAATATATTATCACAAGTCTCGCTATATTTAAGTTATTAAAGGGAGTTTTCTGGGATCAGAAAATATTAGACCAAAAGTAGAAAATGGCATAAAATAACTATCATTTACCTTATAAATCCCCCTGTGGTTCCAGTGCGGCTTCGATGTTCACATGCAGTTTACCCACATGTTTGTTGCAGTCAATCACTGGTTTCAGCAGTCCCATATTATACACCACCTCTAAGGACAGTGATTAGCTGCAGCAGTCACGTGAGTCTACGGCAGGGATTGCTGCACAGAGGTAAACAGACACCAGCTGGGAGATTCATCAGATAAACTCATGGTTAGTTATTTTATGCCATTTACTTCCCGAGAGAATATCTCTATTTTTTAAATTTGATTATTGATTATTCTTTGCAAAGTTTTGAATGTTTGTAATACACACCATTACTTTATTTTTCTATCTCCACTCTTAAAACCATACTGAAAGTGCTGTTTTAATGGCATAGTTAATGCTCTTTTATAAGCTGCTTTGCACTGCTGCTCTTGCAAGAATCTGTGCTCAAAATCTATTTAGGAGCACTCTTACCGCCTGAGCGTGGAGGAGGGGGACAGAGAAGCTCAAATTGGGGGAAAAATGGCTGCAAATGGTGTTTGAGTGCTGATTCTTGCTAAAGCCGTGCTCAAAACAGCTGGTAATAGAGTATAAATTAGGCAGATAAACCAGCACCCTCAGCATGGTGTTAGACAGAAGAATGGAAAATAAGGTAATGAAGTGTATGCCAAAAAGTCATAACTTTGTAAGGGTTGATCAAAATAAAAAAGATAGTTACTGTTTATGCCTAGTTTTTGCCAATACCAATCTTTTATATCATCTTTTTGGGCAAATTGAAAACTCATTTCCCTCAATCAAGACAGAAACCACTAAATATTGTTTATGCCTCTGTGATTTCTTGTCTCGGTGCAGCACTCTATGCACATAACTGGCTGGATGTAATTCAGATGCTGCTTAGTGCTGAGACTTCCTGCTGAGGGAGGGGAAGGGAGAGAGCTGCCTCGCTCATGGGCGAGACACAGAACTATTCACATGGTAGCTGTTGTGGGTGACCAAACTACTGCTGCAAATGATTCCATGCAGATATTATTTTGGGTTTATGTTTATGAAGGAACCCTCGCGTCTAATCGAATATAATACAGGTACTTGTCTGACTTTCTGCAAAGCACAAAATATCACTTTTATTTATTAAGAAGATGCAGAAATGCACTCACCTGTAAATGCTTCAGAATAAACAGGATTTTTTCCAGTTGGTAAAGTGTCGGAGGATTGGAGTTGATCGCTGCTGCAATTACTGGAGAATTTACAATCTCACTTGCCTCTAAAGTGTTATAATTGTCTGTTTCTGCATTGTCTTCCAACGATGAAAGGAGAGATCCGATATTGTCATATCGAAGGAACACGACACTTACCGTACCTGGCGTCAGGAGAGAACACAGAAATGTCAGTCTGCACATCAGAAGCTCGCGCATTTTGTAGCGTTTCCTGTTATTTTGTGCAAAGTCGACATGTCATCAATACATACACACAGAAGGCAGAACATTGTATAGTATATATGTATCCAAGAGCAAAAACAAAAAAGAAGAAACTTCCTACTGCTTCCATATAGGGGTTTGTGTACACGGCACCCCTATGATGGCGGCAGAGCACTCGATTGTGTTTTTGCACCCGCTTGTGTTTTTTCACCTGCTTGTATGTTTGCACCCGCTTGTATGTTTGCACCCGCTTGTATTTTTTTCAACTGCTTGCATTTTTGCACCCGCTTGTATGTTTGCACCTGCTTGCATTTTTGCACCCACTTGTGATTTTTTTCACCCGCTTTATGTTTGCACCCGCTTGTATGTTTGCACCCGCTTGTGTTTTTTTTCCACCCGCTTGTGATTTTTGCACCTGCTTGCATTTTTGCACCCGCTTGTATGTTTGCACCCGCTTGTGTTTTTTTCACCCGCTTGTATGTTTGCACCCGCTTGTGTTTTTTTCACCCGCTTGTATGTTTGCACCCACTTGTGATTTTTTCACCCGCTTGTATGTTTGCACCTGCTTGCATGTTTGCACCCGCTTGCATGTTTGCACCCGCTTGTGTTTTTTTCACCCGCTTGTATGTTTGCACCCGCTTGTGATTTTTGCACCTGCTTGCATTTTTGCACCTGCTTGCATGTTTGCACCCGCTTGTGTTTTTTTCACCCGCTTGTATGTTTGCACCCGCTTGTATGTTTGCACCCACTTGTGATTTTTTCACCCGCTTGTATGTTTGCACCTGCTTGCATTTTTGCACCTGCTTGTGATTTTTTGCACCCGCTTGTATGTTTGCACCCGCTTGTGTTTTTTTCACCCGCTTGTGTTTTTTTCACCCGCTTGTGTGTTTGCACCCACTTGTGATTTTTTCACCCGCTTGTATGTTTGCACCTGCTTGCATTTTTGCACCTGCTTACATTTTTGCACCCGCTTGTGATTTTTGCACCCGCTTGTGATTTTTGCACCCGCTTGTATGTTTGCACCCGCTTGTATTTTTAATGTGAAGCGTTTCAGGAAAACGCTGACGGTCGTCCTCCCGAAAGGCCTTCACTGGCACATTTCAGACATGTTTGCGGCTGCTCTGCCGCCGGTATCTTATACTCTACACGTATAGGATGCCGTGCACTGTGTGAATACCCTAATACTTTTTTTTTTTACCTCTTCATTACCAGAGAGTTTACCTGCCTTTATTACTGAGCCTATTTTGTCTCTTTTTTTTTTGCTTTTTTGCATGGCTGAACTACATGAAGTTTTGTTTTGTTGTTTTTTTCTGTTTTTTTTTTTTTTTTTTGCAGCTTGACCTATAATTTTAATTAGTGACATTTTGGAGAACTTAAACTTGATTGATTTAACTTTTATTAATCTTTTTTTTTTAGGGGGGAGTGGGCAATGGATAAAATACAGCAATATTGGCACTGTTTTTTGCCTATTAAATATTCACTGGCCTTTGGCACAGTCTAAGAGGCATAAAGTCATTGAACCCGTCTACACCCTGTGCTTGCCTTTGATACCTTTTACTGTGACAGAGGAAGCTTTCTCCCTCTGTCTAACTGCCTGGATGCTGCTACATCTAATGGTCCCATGCATTTAGGGGGTAGTAACGCTCCATTAATGCTGCAGGCGCTGCCCAATGATCATTGTGATATAGCAGCATGATGATGGCGATGTGCAGCTCCACCTGGTGGAGTAAAATAGATAACCATTTATATTTGTTGGCTCACAGATAATAACTCACCTCCCTAATGTTTTTACATAAATGAAGCAAAAGAATAGTCTTTATAAGTTCTCATGGCGCTACCTCTAGTCTTTGGCTTGATGCACATCGCAGAGCCATATGTGGGATCCACAAAGCGATTTGCGTCCATCCCACGTGCCCCTTGTGTTGTGCTTTGTGGGGCGACATAACACAGAGTTATTCTCCTCTATCTGTTTAATAAATTGGCATTTGCTGGATTGTGCAGCAATTTTTAAAAAAATTTTTTTGGTAGATTTCAAATTATTTGTAAAGAAACTTCTGTATGAAATTGGAGGCGCAGACCTGTGATTTCTAGAACACCGTGTTGCAGAAAGTTCAGAGTCTTCGCTACTTTTTCCACCCAATTTTTCCTTGAATGACAAGAAAAACCAACACCCAAAGTTTCCTCAAGAACATTTCCCAAGACGTTACATTGTCGCTGCTCCCCGGCCACTGAATTGGGCTTTTTAAGCATTGCATTATTCTGTCATGTAGCAATCATTTAAATACAGATAAAGGAATCTGTTCCTGTCCGTCGTCCTCAGAGCCGGCGCTTTCCTGCTGTGATTGTGAATGCCCGGGTCTGCCAAATAATTACTCCTTTAGCTCCATACTTTTATTTCGCTTTCCCGTCTACCTCCACAAACACTAACAGTAAATACATGTATATTCCCCCCCCCCCCTAAATACACGGTAGATGGTTGTTTGCCTAATTGCACCTAGATTAATACTTGAGGGGGCGATTTGACAAATGCTGTCAGGTCTCGCATTGCATTGTGCTCATTTATTCAGCTAATACTATTTTAATGAGCTGTGGCACATTTCTTTGATTAAATCGTTCTTTAAAGTCATTTGCTCTGGCTATTAAGGACTGAGCTCGCAGTGTTATTCACCTCCATTGTCATTGGTATTCAGAGCCCGGATCCCGCTGTCTGAACTGCTAGAGAAAACAATGTACGGTATACAGGTGACTGTAAATGTATTAGAGAAAACAATGTATGGTATACAGGTGACTGTAGATGTATATGATGCATGTGAACTGTACATTGTATATATATTCACAGACACCTGTATATTAATGAACACTACGGCATTACACATCTGAAGCTGCACAATCTCAATCAAATGAAAGAACAGGTCACTTTCTCCCTCAAGATCATCATATTCCTCTCCTTCTGCTGTCATTATTCCTATCATTGCATTGGCTACTGAGCATCCCCCGTATACTGGACTTTATGACACTATTGTATGTAGCCCCAACCTTATTAATAAATTCACAAAACTGAACAGGTCACTAATCCCCCCCCCACAAGATGAGCACACTCTTCTCCTGCTGCTGTCATCACAGTATCTGATTGGCTAGAGTGTTATCTCTATTCATTTATGATGATGTCTCTTTCAGATCTAATCTCATCCTTGTTATTATCAGATGAATGAACAAGTCACTGTCCCTACAAAACCAGCACATTCCTCTCCGGCTGCTCACAAAGAACATCTGATTGGCAATGGTGTTACATCTCTACTTATCGTGACAGCAACCTTGTCAGGTCTAACTTAATTTTTATTAATATCCACACAAGATTGAACAGGTCACTGCCCCCGAGAAGATCAACACATTCATATCCTTCTGCTATCATTAATCAAAACAACATCTAATTGGCTACACTGTTCCATCTCTTACCCTGGTGACACTTATGATAGTGTCCTTGTTAGATCTATTTTCCTAGTTATTATAAAGGTGAATGAACAAGTCACTGTCCCATATAAAATCAGTACATTCCCCTCCTGCTATTATCACTCACATCTGATTGATTACAGCGCTCCATCTCTATTTATTTAAGATATTAATCCTGTGTGATCTAATCTCATCCTTATCAATATAATCGCATGGGTAAACAACAAAGTCACTGCTCCCTACAAGATCAGAACATTCCTCTTCTGCTGCTATTATCACTCACAACATCTGATTGGCTACGGTGCTCCATCTCTACTTATTCCTGACGGTGACTCTGTCAGATCTAATCCCATTCTTATTAATATCATCACATATGTAATTTAGTCACTCCCTCACATAAAATCAATGCACTCTTGTGCCGCTGCTGTCACCATTCTCTTCATCTGAATGGCCAATTCAGGATCTGTACCAGTCTACTTCAAAACCTTGGCCTTAACGTCTGCAGTCTTATCCTCTTTAATATAGTTACATGAGAGGTCACTGACTGCAACAAGATCAACATCCTCCTCCGCTGCTGCTGTGATCATTTGTATAACCCTAGTGTTCTATACACACTGACTTCATGATGTTACGGCTGTCACAAGCAGTCCCTATACTTACTCTATTCATCTTGGTGAGGATTTTGGCGTGCGCCTTCCCAATCATCTAGTAGCCTCTTTCTTCATCAGTCCCTGGTAGATTTCTTGTCTTTCTAGTGACCGTATCTATGGCCAGATCCATTAAACAATCCTATATCTGGTATATTTTCAGTAGCTGAGATCCCGAATCTCGAAGCGCACCCATGATATCAGCACTATATAAAAATCCTACTAATGCGTACGGTACTTTAGTTATTAATCTCCAGCCTATAAGAAGTTACGACACAATATAATTAAGAGCAGGGAGCGCCATCCGAACTCCGCTCATTTTCTTTCTAATGAAGAAACGTAAAGTTTAATTACATTTGAATATGCGATACAAAATAGCATGATAAACAATTCTATGTATTAATGACGGTTCCCCTTTAATTAGGGCCCGTTAATGCGCCCGTTATTTCTACGCCTGCCGCAATTTGCATACAAATATTTAGATCATTCGGCATTTTCATTGCAAATGGAATATCTGAAGCTTTCGGAAGACTTGTTTTAACCCGCTAGAAACCCGCAGCAAATTGTTCTAACCTTTCCCGTCCTACACACGGCGGCGTGCGCTCGCTCCTTACCGTTCGGCGCCGAGGCTTCTTTTTTCTTTGGAGAAATCTTGATGTAATCTCCTTCCATAAGAGCGTGCGGGTGAATGTGCTTCATGCGGTTAGAGTCAAAGGTAAACAGTTTGAGAGCTGCAAAAGACAGCGGAGGAATTACGTGTTACTGCGGCGCGCGGCTGTTGACGGAAATAATTATGGTAAATATATACAGCTCTCACAATAGGTACGAGGGGGAACAGCCGAAAGGCAGAACATGTTCAGGACTCTCGCAAGAACTTTCTGCATAAACCATATACAGTAGGCTGCTATAAAGCTCTTTGGGGTATTCAGCAGCCATGTAACTGAACTCATGAAGCCGTAAAGGGATCGTCCCATAAAGAACAGTATAACACATAGCCCATAAGTGTATAATAAGTGGGGGTCCGACCAAGAAAAGGGGCCCCGAGTGATGGAACTTGAAGCTCGTGAGCCCCAATGCAAAATCTCCAACTATTATGGGTCTTTTAATACTATTGGACTTCTCGTATGGGAAAAGGGACCTTTTTGTGACACCCCCCCCCCCACTATAATCACTATAGCATCCCCATGCTCCCCCTCAGAATGGAACGGTAGAACACAAACATAACCAACGCTCCATTCACTTTGGGACCTGTGGTCATGTGCACCTCCACTCCTGAACACTCATCCGCTCCATTCACTTCTATGAGTCATAAATACACATAACCGCGGCAATTATATGGGGACATGGGGCCCCTGTTGAGAGGATTGTGGGGGTCCGGCCATTTGGTGCTGAATGCTGTAGTTGGAGAAAACGTATTTATTTTTTTTCATGTTGCAAAAAAATGCAATTGATAAAAAAAAAAAAGGTTAGAACCCAAATTCTGAGATCAACTCTCACGTACGAGAGCCAAGTGTGAATGGAGTATTAGTGCACATCCATGGCCACCACTACATTCACTTCTACGGGTCTGTGGGAGCAGTAGCACCTATGTGTGACCATGACTCCAAGAAACTGCTGCACCATTACCATGGAGGACTGGGGACCTTTGTTCTCAGGATTGTGGCGGTTCCAGTGGTCAGACGCTCATCGATTAGACATGTACTGCCTATCCTGTGCAGAAGTGATAAATGTGGTTGGTGGGATAAACCCTTTAAAGAGGACTCTGATTCCTATTTGCTACTCTTACACCTCCTGAAGGTACATAATCGAGACACACGAAGCCACCATGATTCTGCACTATGGAGCCATCGGCATCCAAGTGTCACCGTATAGTGCCAATATTTGGGAGGTATTCTCGGAACGGATTACTACCTACTATGGCATCTAATGGAGCGTGTCACCACAAAAGATCCCTCTGCATGTCCCTATGTTACACTGGAGAGGTACACTATAACCTCACAGATGTGTAATGGTGCCATATTACATCTCTGTATGTGTGCGGGTGCAGGAGAGGAGATCTGTAGACTTTTGCACTCTTGGGGTAGGCATTGTTCTGGCACCAGAATACTGTGACCTTCGGACTCATTGTGAATCATTTTTATGTGCTTTATTTGTTTGAGGCATCTAGTTTGATCCCACATTGAGCTAATGACAACCCCATAGAGCCTTGTTTCTGCAGTGTCACCAGAAGAGACATAAGGACATAATTTTTCTTTATTTTATTGAAGGGCTATGTCTAAATTTTGAGTTAGAAAGTCAACAAAAGGGTGTCCTGCCCCAGCTGCAAACTGTCACGGTGTCAGGTGTAACAGGTAGTCGCTCTGGATCTGGCTGTAGAAGGTCTCTGCGCTTGGCATTGCACACTCCTTCCTAATCCTTCTTCCTTGAGGACTCAGCGGTGACCTCCCTCCTGTTGCTGATTGACACACTCTTGCTTGGTAGTTAAAAACTCTCAGTTTGCTCCAGGGAATCGCCGTTGATAGTTCTATGTACCTTTATGCAGGCTTGGAGCACTAGCAGTTGGCTAGCTTCTTCTCTGGTGCCCTTGGAGGACAGTTGGCGTTATCTCTCTGGCATCTGCTCAAGTTAAGTTAATCCCCTTTGTTTTTTTACCTTTTTATCTTTAGTTTGTAGTGGGGCCTAACCAGTGCTCACCCCTCCCCCTCCTTATCTAGGGCCAAGCTCTAGGGATATACAGGGTTTAGGGTCCTGCTCGGTGATAGGTGTGGAACCTATATAGGGATGGTAGGGTAGTCAGGGTGATATTAGATCTGCCTAGCGGTCTCCACTCCCCCTTTCCCTAGTGTTTGGGCTTCCTTGCCCTCTTCCCTTCATGTTGCATTTAGTCTTTCCCTCACCTTGTTTGACACAAACTATATGATTACTTTTTGTTTACCGTGGTACCAGATCCAACCAACAAAACTCTGGTGAATCATAAGATGAAATGTGTCTGAGCTTCTGTGCTATGGACATCCATATGTACGGGTGTGGGACTGTGCCTGGGATCAAGGACCTTGGAATCAGAAGAACCAAGGCTCTTGTGTGATCTGAACCTTTCATAGTGCTGATCATTACAGATCCTAGAGGATGAACTGCACAAATCAAGCAACAATGGCCAATAGTAAGGGCTCGTGCACTTGGCCGTATTTTTGGTACGAGTGTGATCTAACAAAACATCGAATCGCACCCGGACCAATTTTATTCTATGGGACCGTGCACGGTCCGATTTTTTTTTTTTTTTTTTTTTTTCCACGGACTGAGGAAAAATTACAACGTGCCCGAGTTGGATGTGATTATTGGATCGCACTTGGCCATGCAAGTCAGTGAGTCCGTGGAAAACATTAGACTGCGCTTGGATGATACCTGAGTTCAGTTCAATTTTCACGGACTGACACAATGGAGAAGATGGAGACGTTTTTGTTTCCATCTTCTCCTCATCCGAGAGAATCGGATCACACTATAATCACACTCTGGTGAATCTCTGACCACAGTGTGATTGACACAATTGACCCGATTTTCTCGGATGAGAGAACCTGCGCTCGTCCGCACCTGCCCCGAGAACGATCATCACTCTGCGTCCGGTCTGCTGTGGTTTACAAGTGACTCTTAGTGCTTTTTTCTCTATTTTATGGCTGAGTCCAGTCTTCTGTCGTTTTTGATGGACTCTTTCTCCCGTGTTTTTTAACTTTATGCGGAGAGTTTCCTTCATATTTTGCGGGATCGCTCCTCCAGCCCCGGGTCCTGAATTGCAGTAAATTGCAGGCAGAGTTAGAGCCGTGAGTGCAGATAAAGCCCTGGTGGAGTCCACCATGCTTTATTACGTCACCATGGTAACCATGCACGGTAACGTTCGGCTATGCTCCTCACCTAACCTCCGCCTTCCCATAACCAGAGATTAGGGCCCGATCTGTAGTTATGGTGACACGTCTGAAGGAAAACAAAGACACAATCGTTGCCCGTACTGGACACATCCCGATATTACCCGATGAGCTGGGCTTCAGCTGTGTTATTTCTGCAGATTAGCAGGCAATATAACATTGCAGCCATTTGGAAAATCTGCCGTCTTGGACTCTTTACATTGGAAATCCTCAGTATTTCTATAATCACCTGATAACTCCCCGAATCAGGACTTGGCAAAAGCAAATGATTTCTGTGTCGCTTTCTATTTTCTGCACATGAAGCCTTAAAATGACCCCGAGATAATGATACTATAGAGCCTGATGGCAGAAAGTGACGGCTTCTAATGGAGGCCGAGGGAGGCCGCACTGGAGGCCGCAATATAAAATCACTATGATATAAATGTACATAAGGGGCCTTGAAAAAGTCTTCATACCTGTGAAACCAACACAAAGTAGCAAGCGTTTGTGACATGTAAAGGAAATGATACGAGGTTTTCTAAATATTTAAAAGAATATAAATTTGATAATTGTGTCGTTCATTTGTATTCAGCCCCCCGAGTCAGTACTTTGTAGGACCACCTTTTTCTGCCATTAATGCTGCAGTCTTTTGGGGTCTGTCTCTCCAGCTTTCTCTGCTGCAGTCTTTTGGGGTCTGTCTCTCCCACCCTTCCCTGCTTTCCCTGCAGTCTTTTGGGGTCTCTCTCCCACCCTTCCCTGCTTTCCCTGCAGTCTTTTGGGGTCTGTCTCTCCAGCTTTCTCTGCTGCAGTCTTTTGGGGTCTGTCTCTCCAGCTTTCTCTGCTGCAGTCTTTTGGGGTCTGTCTCTCCCACCCTTCCCTGCTTTCCCTGCAGTCTTTTGGGGTCTGTCTCTCCCACCCTTCCCTGCTTTCCCTGCAGTCTTTTGGGGTCTGTCTCTCCAGCTTTCTCTGCTGCAGTCTTTTGGGGTCTGTCTCTCCAGCTTTCTCTGCTGCAGTCTTTTGGGGTCTGTCTCTCCCACCCTTCCCTGCTTTCCCTGCAGTCTTTTGGGGTCTGTCTCTCCAGCTTTCTCTGCTACAGTCTTTTGGGGTCTGTCTCTCCCACCTCTCTCTGCAGTCTTTTGGGGTCTGTCTCTCCAGCTTTCTCTGCAGTCTTTTGGGGTCTGTCTCTCCCACCTCTATCTACAGTCTTTTGGGGTCAGTCTCTCCAGCTTTCCACTTCTAGAGGTGACATTTTCCCCTTCTTTGTACACTCGCTCAGTGAGATTGGATGGAGACGTCTGTGATCAGCAACTTTCACGTCTTGTCTCAGTTTCTTTGGGATTTGGGTCTGGACTGTGACTGGGCCGCTTACATACAGGAATATGCTCTGATCGAAATCCTCCATTGTAGCTCTGGCAGGATGTTTAGGGTTGTTGTCTTGCTGGAAGGTGAACCTACGCCCCAGTCTCAAGTCCTTTGCAGCCTTTAACAGGTTTTCCTCCAGGATTGCCCCGTTTTTAGCTCCATCCATCTTCTCATCCTTTCTGACCGGCTTCCATGTCCCTGCTGAAGAAAAGCCTCCCCACAGCAGGATGCTGCCACCACCATGCATGACCGTGGCGATGGTGTTTTCAGAGTATGTGCAGTGTTAGTTTTCCGCCTCTCATAGCGTTTTGCATTTAGCCCAAAAAGTTCTCTTTTGTTCTCATCGGACCAGAGCTCTGTATCCACATGCTCACTGTGTCCTCTCCATGGCTTTTTGCAAACTGCAGACGGGACTTCTTGTGGTTTTCAAAAATGGATTTTTTCTTATTACCCTTCCATAAAGGCCAGATTTGTGGAGTAAATGACTAATAGTTCACCTGTGGACAGATTCTCCCCCTGAGCTGTGGATCTCGGCAGCAACTCCAGTTTGACTCTGGGCCTCTTGGCTGCTTCTTTCATTAGTGCTCTCCTGGCTTGGGATGTCAATTAAGGTGGACAGCCATGTCTTGGTAGGTTTGCAGTTGTGCCATACTCCTTCTATTCTTGCATGATGGATAGAACAGAGCTCCCTGAGATGATCTGAGCTTGGGTTATTTTTTATACCCTAACCTTTTCCTGCTTTCCTGTTCTTCACAACTTTATCCCTGACCTGTCTGGTGGGCTCCTTGGTTTTTAGCTTTATCCCTGACCTGTCTGGTGTGTTCCTTGATTTTGCTGATGCTGTTTGATCCCTAATGTTCTCACACAAACCTCTGAGGCCGTGACAGAACAGCTGTAGTTATACTGAGGAGAAATCACACCCAGGACGCAGTGTACTAATTATGTGACTTCTGGGGGCGATTGGTCACTCAGCATTTTATTTAGGGGTCTCAGACTACAGAGAGCTGAGTACAAACGCACATCATAATTTTCAGATTTACAAAATAATTTGAAAACCATTTATCATTTCACACTTCATTTCACACTTCACAAATACTTGCTACTTAGTGTTGATATCACATAAAATCCCAGTAAAATACATTTACGTTTGTGGGTGTAATGTGAAAAAAAAAATGTGGTAAAGCTCACGGGGCATGAATACTTTTTCAAGGCAATGTAGATAGATAGAAACAGGGATAAGTAGATATGAAGTTAATACACAAAAAGAAACAGAAAGTTCTTTATGAGATAGTATAAGGAAGAAGCCGTTGTCCCTCACCCATATCACTGGCATCGACATCGACCTGGGTTGTTTTTTGGAAGTTCTGTGACATCTCTAGCGTCAGCTGCTCGGTTGTGTGCAGAAGTTTGGTTAAACTTTTCTTTCTGTTCTCTTCTGTTAACTTCTTCCAAACTGAAATTTTATCCTTTTCAACAAAGTTGTTCACAGTGTTCACAAAAGTCTGAAGAAAGAAAGAGACCTGATTACGGCGCACGCCGCCATTTACTATTCACTCTTTTTTTTTTTCACAGGAATGTCAAGCCTGAATCACTTACGGTAATGGTGGTATTAGTGAGAGCCTCTTTGTTTGGCGCTGTCTTATTTAAAGTGCCTAGCAGCGGAGAAGACGCGGCGAGCACTTCAACATAGGAAATCACATCCACAGGCAGCAGCTCTCGTGTTGTACTTTTCTGAATCTCTTTTAGAATTGCTATTGGCTCCTTGATGGTGTTGACCTAAATTAGACACGGAGAGATGAGCGGAAGCAGGTTTGCTGCAATTCGCAACGTCTGGATCGCAGAGTAGGAATCGGCTAAGGCTGGAAATTTTCAGTGCGTTACCCTGCAGATAACGGCCGTCATGTAATAACAACATATTCATTAGAATTCAGCAATAATTAACTCAGCCATAGATGATCGATTACACACATTTTGTATTGGAACAACACAAAAAAAAACAGAGAAAAAAAAAAGCAAATTGGACATAATTTCACACAAAACACCAAAAGTGGGTCAGAAATTGTTGGCATCTTTCCAAAATTGTGGGTAAACAACTTTGCTTCCAGCATGTGAAGCTCGTTCACACTCGCCTGTGGCAAGTAACAGGTGTGGATAATATGAAAATCACACCTGAAACCAGATAAAAAGAGGAAAAGTTGACTTAATCTTTGCATTGCATAATCTGTGTGTGCCACACTAAGCATGGAGAACAGAAAGAGGAGAAGAGAACTGTGTGAGGATTTGAGAACCAAAATTGTAGAAAAATATCAACAATCTCAAGGTTACAAGCCCATCTCCAGAGATCTTGCTGTCCATGGTGTGCAACATGATCAAGAAGTTTACAACCCATGGCACTGTAGCTAATCTCCCTGGATGTGGACGGCATAGATAAATTGATGAAAGGTTGCAAAGTAGGATAGTCCGGATTGTGGATAAGCAGACCCAATCAAGTTCCGAAGAAATTCAAGCTGCCCTGCAGGCTCAGGGTGCATCAGTGTCAGTGCGAACTATCCATCCACATTTGAATGACATGAAACGCTATGACAGGAGACCCAGAAGGACCTCACTGCTGACACAAAGACATAAAAAAGCTAGACTGCAGTTTGCCAAAATGTAGGCGAGTGAGCCAAAATCCTTCTGGGAAAGTGTTTTGTGGACAGATGAGACCACAATAAAGCTGTTTGCTAAATCATATCATTACGGATTACCAAAAATTGAATGAGGCCTAGAAAGAAAAGAACACAGTACCTACAGTCAAATATGGTGGAGGTTCAAAGATGTTTTGGGGTTGTTTTGCTGCCTCTGGAACTGGATGCCTTGACTGTGTGCAAGACATCATGAAATCTGAAGATCACCAAAGGATTTTGGGTGGCAATGTAGTGCCCAGTGTCAGAAAGCTGGGTTTGCATCCTAGGTCATGGGTCTTCCAGCAGGATGACCCCAAACATACTTCAAGAAGCCCCCAGAAATGGATGGGAACAAAGTGCTGGAGAGTTCTCAAGTGGCAGCAAGGAGTCCGGATCTAAATCCCATTGATCACCTGTGGAGAAATCTTACAATTGCTGTTTGGAGAAGACGCCTCCAAATATGAGAGACCTGGAGCAGATTGTAAGAAGAGTCCAAGATCCCGCCTGAGAAGAGTAAGAAGCTGATGGTTATAGGAAGTGATTGACTGCAGTTATCTATTCCAAAGGGTGCAACCAAATATTAAGCTGAGGGGGCAACAATTTTGTCCGACCAATTTTTGAGGGTTTTGTGTGAAATTATGTCCAATTTTGCCTTTTTTTTCTCTGTTTTTTTGTGTTGTTCCAATACCCAAGGAAAGGAAATAAACCTGTGTATAACAAAATGTGTGCAATTGCAATAATTTTCTGGGAGAAATACTTCATTTTCTGGAACAATTTCAAGGGTGCCAACACTTTCAGCCATGACCGTATATAATCATACTGTGTCTACGCTACAGTATATACACACAATCGATGCTATATACTCACACAGTATTTTTAAGGGTAACTACGAAAGTATAAAAAAAAACTTTTTTATCGCCGTCATTATACTTATCTGGAGAATCTCTACGTCAGATTATTTTTACCAGACAATGAATGATAAAAAAGAAAAAAAAGTTAAAACACAATGGCAGAATTGTATTTTTTTTCACAATTTCACCATTTTTTGCAATTTTTTTTTTTTCCCATTTTTCAGAACATGGAAAAGTGAATGGTGTCTTTCAAAACTACAACTTGTCCAGGTAAAAGCAAACCCCTCAATGGAAACATTAGAAAAATTCAGGCTCTTGGAAAAAGGAGAGGAAAAAACAAAACAAAAGAGCAAAAATGAAAAACATCTGGGTCCTTAAAGAGTTAAGGATATTTTTCCAAACTGAAAAGCTACTTTAAAGAAGTAGTTATTCTATTAATGGTGCAGATGTGATACATATGTGACGTTATCATATATGGAGGTTAGTAGACCGCTCCAGCCTTTATGTATCAGCCGGGGGGCGTGAAGCTTTTCTTTCCAAACTAATCACCAAGAAAAGCCTGAAGCACAAAACTCCTAGACAACATCCTCAGCTCTACTTACCTTGCTAATTGTCTGGTTAATGTTTGCAGAGATGCATTGATCATCCAGATGACACTTAATCTTTACATTTTCTATAAATAAAAAAAAAAAAGAAGAAAAATAAACTGTAGAATACTAAACACCACAATGCAGTCTAATTAACAATGGTAGAGTTCACAGTGTTAATAAAGTTAACACCACATGATATTACATATTTCACAGTTTCCCATACATTAACATTGTGTTAATTGTTTAACTCTCGCTTAAAAGTGCTGCCACCAGGTGGCGCATTGAGCAGTGTGTACTGAAGACCTCATGACTAATGAGCATAAGTAACCTTAACAGCGAACCCAGTGGTTAGCTATGGTATTGCAGGTATTTTTTTTTGTTCCTTTCTTCATTTCTACACTTAGATAAATGTAAATGATTTCATAATCTATATGTGAAATGTGTAGAGCTGAAGGAAATCAAGACGAGACAAAGTTCTACAGACCACTAACTAAAAGAATGGCCTGAAAATCTAAACCAAAAAATGGTGCAAATAATCGAACGAGGGAGGTAAGGTTAGGAAACTTCTTAAAAGAGTTATAAAAACAGTATTTCCATAATGGCATATGGCTGCACATGGAATTGTAGGAACCCTGTGTCCCTCTTCACATGCTCCAGGTATATGGCACCACTATATGGGTGTTAGTAGATCTTAGACTTCTGCTGGCCCTCACTGAAATCTGGATCCGGGATTCTGACACGGTCTCCCCTGCCACTATTTCTCGTGGCGGCTTGCATTTTTCCCATTCCCCGAGACTTACGAACAGACTTGGTGGTGGAGCCGGCATACTCCTGGCCCCACAATGCACCTTCCAGGTTATCCTCCCAGTACCATCACTCTCATTCCCTTCTTTTGAGGTCAACACCATCAGGCTCTTCCATCCCCTCTCCCTCAGAGTAGCAGTCGTATACCGTTCCCCAGGCTCACCCACCCAGTTCCTTGACCATTTTTCTGCCTGGCTGCCGCACTTCATGTCCTCAGATTTACCAACCCTTATCCTGGGAGACTTCAACATCCCCATAAACAGCACCACCTCCTCATCCGCATCCCAGCTTCTATCTTTAACCACTTCTCTTGGCCTCTCACAGCTTTCAACCTCCGAGACACACAAAGACGGAAACACCCTTGATCTGGTCTTTGTCCGGCTTAGTTCAATCCCCCACCTAAATAACTCCCCTCTTCCCCTCTCTGATCATAACATTCTCTCCTTCATGCTCACAAATCCTCGCCTGCCCCAGCATACTCCTACCTATCACACATTCAGAAATCTACAAGCCATTCACCCTCATACACTTACGGACTCCCTTCACTCATCACTGTCCCCAATCTCCTCTTTTTCCTGTCCGGATCTGGCTGTAAACCACTAC
Source organism: Phyllobates terribilis (assembly GCF_046119375.1). NCBI lineage: Eukaryota > Metazoa > Chordata > Amphibia > Anura > Dendrobatidae > Phyllobates > Phyllobates terribilis. Next base: position 190,068,251 of record NW_027362768.1, read on the forward strand.
AATGACACCCTCAGAAGCACGCTGGACCAAGTAGCGCCCATCACCCTCAAACCTCTAAACACAGAGTAAAACAGCCCTGGCTCACACCGCAAACCCGATTTCTCCAGCGTTGCTCTAGAAGTGCCGAACGCCTATGGAGGAAAACTCGCACACTAGAAGACTTTATCCACTACAAATTTATGTTAAAAACCATATAACTCTGCCCTTCACCTCGCCAAACAGACCTACTTCACCACCCTGATCTCCTCACTATCCAACAACCCCAAAAATTTTTTCGATACCTTTCACTCCCTCCTCAGTCCTAAAGCACAGGCCCCCATCACGGACATTTGTGCCGAGGACTTTGCCTCCTACTTCACAGAGAAAATAGACATCATCCATCAGGAAATCAGCTCCCAGCCACCAAGTGCCATGACTCCCATCCCACACCACATCTCCTCTGGATCACTCTCCACATATGACCCAGTCACAGAAGAAGAAGTCTCCAGGCTCCTCTCTTCTTCTCATCCCACCACATGCACCACTGACCCCATCCCCTCACATCTACTCCAGTCTCTTTCTTCAGTCGTCACTACTCACCTAACTAAAATCTTCAACCTCTCCCCCTCTTCCGGTATCTTCCCCTTCTCCTTCAAACACTCCATCATTACTCCATTATTAAAAAACCCTTCCTTGACCCTTCGTGCACAAACAACTACAGACCAGTCTCCAATCTTCCCCTCATCTCTAATCTCTTGGAGCGCCTGGTCTACTCCCGCCTTACCAGTTACCTCTCCACTCACTCTCTTCTAGACCTATCATAGTCCGGCTTCCGCCCCCTACATTCTACAGAAACTGCACTCAGCAAAGTGACCAATGACCTTCTGACAGCAAAACGTAATTGTGACCACTCTCTGCTCATTCTTCTTGACCTCTCTGCAGATTTTGACACCGTTGACCATCACCTCCTACTCTCTATGCTCCACTCAATCGGCATAAACGACACTGCTCTCTCCTGGTTCTCCTCCTACCTATCTGATCACTCTTTCAGTGTATCGTTCGCTGACTCCACTTCTCCCCCCCCCCCTACCTCTCACTATTGGGGTTCCTCAGGGTTCAGTCCTTGGCCCTCTTCTCTTCTCTCTCTACACAACCCCAATTGGACAGACCATCAGCAAATTTTCAGTACCATCTTTATGCTGATGACACACAACTATACACCTCATCCCCCGACCTTCTGTGCTACAGAACTCCAGTGACTGTCTGGCCGCAGTTTCTAACATCATGTCTGCTCTCTATCGGAAACTCAACCTTTCCAACTGAAATTCTTCTGCTCCCACCATCTACTCACCTCCCTAAATCTGACATCTCTCTCTCCGTTCGTGGCACCACAATTATGCCGAGCCAGCAGGCGCGTTGTCTGGGAGTTGTGTTTGACACCAATCTCTCCTTCACCTTCCACATACAATCTCTTGCCCGCTCTTGTCGCTTTCACCTGAAGAACATCTCTAGAATCCGCCCCTTTCTCACCTTGGAAACAACAAAAACCCCTGACTGTTGCCCTGATCCACTCCCTCCTTGACTATTGTAACTCTCTATTAACTGGGCTCCCCGTCACTCGACTTTCCCCTCTCCAGTCCATCCTTAATGCTGCAGCCAGGGTCATCTATCTGGCTAACCGTTACTCAGACTCCTCTGCTCTGTGCCAGTCATTGCACTGGCTGCCCATGAATTACATGATCCAATTTAAATTGCTTGTTGTCACCCACAGAGCCCTCCACAGTGCGACACCACCCTACATCTCCTCCCTCATTTCTGTTTATCGGCCTACCCGTTCTCTACGCTCCGCAAGCGACTTTCGACAAACATCCGCACTAATCCGTACCTCCCACTCCCGGCTTCAAGACTTCTCCCGAGCTGCACCTATTCTCTGGAATGCTCTACCCCAAGAAATTAGGATGAACCACAACTTACACAGTTTTATGGGCTCCCTAAAAACACACCTGTGTAGGGCGGCCTACCACCTTCAATAATCAAAGTCCTTTTATATTCTTACAGCACATCCCTTATTTCTCCAAACATAAGTCTCCACCGAACCAAAAAGCACTACAGATACTGGCTAGTGATGAGCTCATGCAGCCTTTATCTATCCCTCATCCCCTGAAGATGGCAGGACCATCCTTGTAAATAACCCCCTGTACTTTGTGTCACCCCCACCTCATTGTAGATTGTAAGCTCTTACGAGCAGGGGCGTCATTATTTTTGCTTTAATTACTGTACTATCTTTAGCTATGTTACTTATGACTGTTGTATATGAACCTCTGAATTGTAAAGCGCTGCGGAATATGTTGGTGCTTTACAAATAAAGATTATTATTATTAGACTTAGTCTATGTTCACACATGTTGGACTTTTCAGCGTTTTTTTGCTGCAGACTGTAGATTTTTACGCAAATTTTCAGCTGCGTTTTGCAGTACCAGCAAAGTCTATGAGAAACCAGAATTCTCTGTTCACACATCATGTTTTTTTTGTTGTTGCATATTTTGTGACTTGATTGGATTTTTGGAAAATAGAGCATGTCACTTCTTTCAAAAACGCACCAAAATTTGCATCAGCGTTTTTTCCAGCATTTTTGATGGCAAAATAGAATGAGGCTCTTTTTTTCTCAGAGAACTTTATGCACATGCATAGAGACAGAAGGACCGCGAAAAAAACGCACAAAAAACGCATCAAAAAATGCAGCAAAACCTGCGCTTTTGACGCAGCTGATTTCCTGCCAGAGATTAGGTTTTGCTGCAGATTTGTGATGCTGAAAAACCCAACATGTGTGAACATAGCCTTAATGATAGCTAACCTAGTCTGCAGATTTTATATTCGTAGACATTTACTAGTAGACATGCTTGCTTAACTTGTCCTGTACCACAATCATTTCCTGCAAAAAAAAAACAATCCAGTTCTGCTGATTTCACTTCTTATTGGCCTTTTTTACTTTCATATACAGTACAGACCAAAAGTTTGGACACACCTTCTCATTTAAAGATTTTTCTGTATTTTCATGACTATGAAAATTGTACATTCACACTGAAGGCATCAAAACTATGAATTAACACATGTGGAATTATATACTTAACAAAAAAGTGTCAAACAACTGAAAATATGTCTTATATTCTAGGTTCTTTAAAGTAGCCACCTTTTGCTTTGATGACTGCTTTGCACACTCTTGGCATTCTCTTTATGAGCTTCAAGAGGTAGTCACCGGAAATGGTTTTCACTTCACAGGTGTGCCCTGTCAGGTTTAATAAGTGGGATTTCTTGCCTTATAAATGGGGTTGGGACCATCAGTTGTGTTGTGCAGAAGTCTGGTGGATACACAGCTGATAGTCCTACTGAATAGACTGTTAGAATTTGTATTATGGCAAGAAAAAAAGCAGCTTAGTAAAGAAAAATGAGTGGCCATCATTACTTTAAGAAATGAAGGTCAGTCAGTCTGAAAAATTGGGCAAACTTTGACAGCGTCCCCAAGTGCAGTTGCAAAAACCATCAAGCGCTACAAAAAAACTGGCTCAAATGAGGACCGCCCCAGGAAAGGAAGACCAAGAGTCACCTCTGCTTCTGAGGAGAAGTTTATCCGAGTCACCAGCCTCAGAAATCGCAGGTTAACAGCAGCTCAGATTAGAGACCAGGTCAATGCCACACAGAGTTCTAGCAGCAGACACATCTCTACAACAACTGTTAAGAGGAGACTTTGTGCAGCAGGTCTTCATGGTAAAATAGCTGCTAGGAAACCACTGCTAAGGACAGGCAACAAGCAGAAGAGACTTGTTTGGGCTAAAGAACACAAGGAATGGACATTAGACCAGTGGAAATCTGTGCTTTGGTCTGATGAGTCCAAATTTGAGATCTTTGGTTCCAACCACCGTGTCCTTGTGCGACGCAGAAAAGGTGAACGGATGGACTCTACATGCCTGGTTCCCACCGTGAAGCATGGAGGAGGAGGTGTGATGGTGTGGGGGGGCTTTGCTGGTGACACTGTTGGGGATTTATTCAAAATTGAGGGCATACTGAACCAGCATGGCTACCACAGCATCTTGCAGCGGCATGCTATTCCATCCGGTTTGCGTTTAGTTGGACCATCATTTATTTTTCAACAGGACAATGACCCCAAACACCTCCAGGCTGTGTAAGGGCTATTTGACCAAGAAGGAGAGTGATGGGGTGCTACGCCAGATGACCTGGCCTCCAGTCACCAGACCTGAACCCTATCGAGATGGTTTGGGGTGAGCTGGACCGCAGAGTGAAGGCAAAAGGGCCAACAAGTGCTAAGCATCTCTGGGAACTCCTTCAAGATTGTTGGAAGACCATTTCCGGTGACTACCTCTTGAAGCTCCTCAAGAGAATGCCAAGAGTGTGCAAAGCAGTCATCAAAGCAAAAGGTGGCTACTTTGAAGAACCTAGAATATAAGACATATTTTCAGTTGTTTCATAATTTTTTGTTAAGTATATAATTCCACATGTGTTAATTCATAGTTTTGATGCCTTCAGTGTGAATGTACAATTTTCATAGTCATGAAATACAGAAAAATCTTTAAATGAGAAGGTGTGTCCAAACTTTTGGTCTGTACTGTGTGTATGTGTATATATATTATTTTTTTTTTTCCCTACAAAACACAATTAAAACTATTTTGGAAAGTGCAATAATACCTTTTTGTTACCTATTATATTTTTTAAATGTAATTATCCAGAATGTTACCTGGAGGAAAAATCCTTCTTTTGTAAAGTTGATGTAGCAATTAAGTGACATGAAAGGATGGATTATTATTTCCAGCACTTACCTTGACAGTAAGTCCCATCATTTGCTTTAAAGTGCAAACTTCCTGAGGACGAGTGATAACCTTTCAGGCATGAGCAATTGTACCCTCCGGCCGCATTTTCACACTGAGCGTGGTCGCCACACTTGTTTTCAATGCATTCATCTATATCTGCAAATACCATGTCAAATTGGAGTTTAATGACATATTTACAGATCGTAAGCCCCCCTGCCCCCCTGGTACTCAATGCCTGGTAGCAAGAACCCAGAATTGCAATTTTTATAACATAAAAAAAAGTAACATTGTCGGTGAGATAATTTCGTGTTTCTCCCTCCGTCAATGAAGCGTAGATTAGAAAAAAAAAATAACGAAACAATTAAATGTTTCCACATCACAATATTCTGTTTCAAGAGGATAAGGAAAAGAATGAAACATTTTTAGATATCGCTGAATTCAGCTGCTGACACCAATATACTTTCCCTCATAAATTACCTGAAAAGATGTTTCTACTTACTCATATTTGTAATTAGAATAGGAAAATCCATAACTTAGACTAAGTAGGAAGTTTTTCTTATGAGTTGTCACATGCGGTTATTGGTGCGTAATTGTAGACTGAGCCGGATGATAAATCGCAAACAAAGAGACACTCACATAAAATATGGAGATAGATTGGTTTAATAATGAGAGAAAAATGGTCGAGGTTTATTAAAGCTGCCAGGATACATCATGACAATATGTCTGGAGAAAAAGTGGATCGGAATCTACAAGTAGAAAATGTGAAAAGTCCTCAACAAACATTTCACACTTAACACTACAGATGGTGGAGGATGCGGGCAAGTTCAACATTACAGGTGAGAAACTGGCATTAAGCTTAGACCTTGGACCCTTCTTCTCCCAAAATTAAAAGCATTTTAATGAAATTTTATGACAAAGATTTTATTATAAGACTCTTAGGCTCTCTCATTTCTAGGTGTGGGAAATGTAGAAATGTTATTGTAACATTGACTTCAGGGTCCTAACCTTTTTCAACACGCAGGTCACATACTACAGACACCATAAGAGGCCATATCTTAGTAGAATATGCATCTAGAGAGATACTTTTGGTCTATGAATTAATTCAAATCCGCCACCCTCATCCATGGTCTGTTGCCACAATTGTAACTTAGTCCTAATCACTTGAATGAGGGAGAACTGTACATGGAGATACATCCTATAAATAAAAGTAAAAACTTTATGTATAATCTTATAAACCCCCCTTAACTATTTAATAAACCAATCTGTTTTGTGCTTTTATTTTTTCCTCCCCTTCTTCCTAGACTCATAACTTTTTTGGTAGTTTAGAAAGACAACATTTGCATTACCCTATATACTGGAAAACAGTGGGGGGTAAGAAAAAGGAAATTCTCCCATTTTTGGGGGAGTTAGTTTTTGATTCTCCAAGTTTAATTGCATCGATTCTAAATGTGTATAGTTTTTTATGTTTTTGTAAGTTTTTCTAAATTTGTCGTTATTTTTTTTACCTTTTTGTTGAGGGCTTGTTTTTTTTGAGTGGTGAGCTGGTGCTCTTATCTGCAACATTTTTTGTCAGCATTATGTTTAAACCAAACGCTGTTGCGTTCGAAACGCATCTGATTCTTCTAATTTTTTTTTGCCCTATGTCCCCCCTACCATCTCCCCATATGGAAAATTTTTGTTGTTTTTTTTTGTCCTAATTCTTGATGTTTGAAATAAATACGTTATGATTTTATCTGCACCATCTTGGTTCATGGATCAGAAGCAGGATCACCTTCCTCTCTTTCCCACAATCTTTGGATACATATGACTTTCTGATCACTTTTTATTCCATTTTTTTTGGTGATCCGAGGTTTCTGTATGACGTTTAAATAATCATATATATTACATTTTGAAAGATCGTACTTTTATGGCAATAACAAAAATGCTTATTTTTTTTAATTTATTTTCGGATTGGATAAGAGGTTGTGACTTGAACTTCTAGGTGTTTTCATTTTATGTATCTTTTATTCTTTAAATACTGTTATTTACATTTTTCATGTAATCGCTTGCACAATATACAATAGTGAAATAAATTATGGAAAAATTGTTAAATATTTATATATTAGGATTAAGAAAGCAGCATCAGGGGCCTTCGCTTGGCGGTCTCTGTGTCACGTGGAAGGGGCTCGGACCCTTCGATCGGGCACTTAAATGCCGCAGTCAGTGATTGATAGTGACAAATGCTTACATAACAGTGACTGGTGATCTAATTTTTTAGGGAAAAATTATCTTTCATTAAAGTTTACTGGAAAGACTCGATGTGAAATTAAACCTGGAATATTTTTAGGTTTCTGTAGAGGAATGTCAATAATTTGGGGGCTTCCTTTGACAGGAAGTTCTGTATACAGTGAGTCATTAGGAATTACAATGACTGGAGCTCTGCACTCAAAACTCCCATTAAAACAAACTATTTATTCATATTTTCCAGCTCGACGGCATTAAAAGCCGAGTAACAAAAATAACAGTCTGGATCATTTCAGGTTTTTCAGTGCATTGAGCTGAAGGACTGAATCACACTTTTTTTCTCCTCTGCTCCTATAATAGGAACGGTACTATAAAATAACTTACAATTTAGGCAACACTGAGCTGAATTTGTTTTAGAACTTTGATTAATGACGATAATATGTAATATATAAGTAAAAGCCGCTGTTCACCTGAATCCGGCAATGTTTTTCTTTTGTTCCTGCTCCTTTCCATTCCTGAGGTATGGATCTTTTTTCCTTGTTTAGGAATATAGTTTTGTTAGCCAAGTGGGCGTAGACTGAAAAAATAAAAACTACTGCAGGGAAGAGCCATAGACCGCACCCATTTGACGAACAACACTATTCCTTGTTTATAAATATAGTCTTGTTATCCAAGCGGATGTAGATTTAAAATAAAAAAAAAACTACTGCAGGGAAGAGCTGGGGACCACACCCATTTGGCTAACAACACTAGATTTATATACAGGGAAGATGGGGTCATATCTCAGGAATGGAGAGGGGCAGGAACATAAGAAAAACCTCTCCGGATTCAGGAGAACAGCGGCATTTACAACAGGTAAAAATAATTCTATATTTATGGCAAGGTCCTCTTTAAATTCAGTATTTAAACTCCGCTCTGCTGCATTGATTCACTGCTGTTATGAGCGACTTTCAGCTATGATCAAGGGTTTTTTTTCTACCTGAAACGCATGAGCATTATGGGTTTTTCTTATTTCATATGTGCACATTCTCCCAATATTTTTTTATCCTATATGATTAAAGGCTAAGCTTTAACCACTTTCCTTTGGCGCTGGAGAACATCCATTGAGACTTTCAGACACCAGTAGATATTTCCACTCTTCCCCATGGTCTTAGCTGGGAACACTGAATGGCGACGTAGAGAACGCAGAGTACTGTGCCCTCCTCGCGTCGATAAATTATTGATTTTGCTTTGCAAGGATGAAGTGCAGCCTGCAACCAGGTGTTGAAGTCACTTTGAACTCATAAGAAAGCAGATGGCCCGAGACGTTAATGAAGATATTTATGGGCGGAGGGATGAAGAATGGTCACCCATTAATACCAGGCTTGGAGAGATGGAATCTATGGCGTGTCAGCATGGGGATCCGGATCGCAGCGTTCTCCAGCAATCCATCCAGTCATGTCGACTTCTCTCCTTTTTGGTTATACCTTCCCTCATTTCCCATTTCACTATTTTTGTCAGTATTATACTTTATCTTGGAACATTTCAGCTTTGCCGGCCAACTCATTTCTGACCTGTCGCGAGGAGCGTGAACTATTATGCAGAGGCAGAGTTGGGTGTAAATTGTTTTTCCCATTAAGAAACAATAAAATGATTTGCAAAGTGTTGATATTGATTTTCCTGCCACCAAAACAGTGGGGAAAATAAGTATTTGATCCACGGCCGATCTTGCAAGTTTTCCCACCTACAGAGAATGGAGAGGTCTGTAATTTTTATCGTAGGTCACTTCACCTGTGAGAGACAGAATCTAACAATAAAATCCAGAAAATCACATTGTAGGATTTTTACATAATTAATTTGCATTTTATTGCCTGAAATAAGTATTTGATAGAATAGAAAAACAGAACTTAATATTTGGTGCAGAAACCTTTGTTTGCAATTACAGAGATCAGACGTTTCCTGTAGTTCTTACTTATTTATTTTACTCACTTATTTAGCGCCATTAATTCCACAGCGCTTCACAGACACTATGGGCGCTATCTCCATCGGGGCTCACAATCTACATTCCTGATCAGTCTTTGGAGTGTGGGAGGAAACCGGAGAACCCGAAGGAAACCAACGCAAACACGAGGAGAACATACAAACTCTTTGCAGACGTTGTCCTTGGTGGACTCCAGTGCTGCAAGGCTGCTAACCACTGAGCCACCGTGCTGCCCTAGTTCTTGACCAAGTTTGCACACACTGCAGCAGGGATTTTGGCCCCCTCCTCCATACAGATCTTCTCCAGATCTTTCAGGTTTCGGGGCTGTCGCTGGGCAACATTGATTTTCAGCTCCCTCCAAAGGTTTTCTATTCGGTTCAGGTCTGGAGACTGGCTAAGCCACTCCAGGACCGTGAAATGCTTCTTACGGAGCCGCTCCTTTGTTGCCCTGGCTGTGTGTTTCAGGTCATTGTCATGCTGGAAGACCCAGCCACGACCCATCTTCAATGCTGTTACTGAGGGAGAGAGGTTGTTGGCCAAAATCTCACGATACTTGACCCCATCCATCCTCCCTTCAATACAGTGCAGTCTTCCTGTCCCTTTTGAAGAAAGGCACCCCCAAAGTACGATGTTTCCCCCACTATGCTTCACGGTTGGGACTTGTTCTTGGGGTTGTACTCATCCTTCTTCTTTCTCCAAACACAGTGAGTGAAGTTGATTCCAAAAAGTTCTATTTTGGTCTCATCTGACCACATGACCTTCTCCCATGACTCCTCTGGATCACCCAGATGGTCACTGGCGAACTTGAGACAGGCCTGGACATGTGCTGGCGTGAGCAGGGGGACCTTGCGTGTCCTGCAGGATTTTAATCCATGACGGTGTAGTATGTTACTATCGGTAATGTTTGAGACTGTGGTCCCAGCTCTCTTCAGGTCATTAACCAGGTCCTCCCGTGGAGTTCTGGCTGATTCCTGACCTTTCTCAAAATCATCCTTACCGTACGAGGCGAGACCTTGCATGGAGTCCCAGACTGAGGAAGATTGACAGTCATCTTGTGTTCCTTCCATTTTCTAATAATTGCGGCAAAGGATGTTGCCTTCTCACTAAGCTGCTTGTGACGCGCCGAAGGGATGGGGACTCAGCGCCCGGGCCTTGCTGTTTGGGGGATGCCGCGGTGGCCGGCTCCCGGGGCCGTACCCTGGGGTCACTCTTAAAAGCAAGAAATAATGGGGGGAAAAGGTGTATGGGAAAGGGGAAAGTTCGTGACGCCACCCGTGGTGTCTGGTGAGACTCACCAGCGCTGCTACATTCCTCTGAGGCCGGTGATCAGCTTAGTTGGTACGGCTCCCCACAGGTGGAGCGGGGCCTCAGGGCAGCGTAGGAGAAGGGATGCAGGACAGAGGGGACCCAGCCGGGTCAGAGGAAGAATAGGCACACTCACAACAGTTCACTTCAGTACCTTTACTGGTGGTGTTTCAGGCACGATCCAGGGCACTGTAGGGTGAAGGGTGCATTTCGGGACTCTCCCCAGTGAGCGGGTGTGTGGCCTCCTGCTTCTTGCCTTTTCCTGATAAGTTTTTGACCTGTCTGGAGCTAGGCCTAACTTGGTCTCTGTCTTGCACCGGCTGACCTGGTGGTAGGGCCTTCTGTTGGAGATCACACTCCCCGGTCTCTTGGGCCTCAGTGACTCCTGACCATGGTATGACAGTCAGCTTTTGGTGTTCCTGGGACATGAAGTTCGCCAGGGGTTCCGGTTGTTTCTGCGGGTCGTAGAGATCCCTGCAGACGTGGACCCGGTGTCCGGTATATGAACTTGGGGTGAGCTGGCTAAGCTCCTCTGCCCCCTATGTTGCTCGCTTACTCCACTTGCCTTCAGCCGCGCTCGGAGCCCTCACTAGGTTTCACACTGGCAGTAGGCCTCGCTACTCTTCACCACTCTTACGGCGTCGGCACGCCTTGGGCTCACTAACCTGAGCTCCCTGAGTCTGTACTGTCTTGACAACCTCTCTGGCTGCAGCAGACTGTAGACTTCAGACCAGACTGTAACTGGACTCCTTACAGACTTCAGACTGTAGGTTCCAGACTGACTGACTCCAGACTGAACTGCCTAGCTCCACCTTCCCTTTTTATATCCCTATCCGGGCTCCCTCTGGTGGTCTGAGGTGGAAGGTGGAGGTGTGTGAATGCAATGAGGGCCTCTTGTGGAGGAATCCGTCCATGCACCCGTCTAGGATCTGTGGCACCAATGCACAGCAGGGCGCCACACTTGCCTATTGTCCTGTAGCCCATCCTAGCCTTGTGCAGGTCTACAATTTTGTCCCTGGTGTCCTTAGACAGCTCTTTGGTCTTGGCCAGTGTGGGAAAACCAGTGTATCAAATACTTATTCACCCACTGTATGTCTGAAATACACATTTCTTCCAAATGTTTCCTATGTCATTAACCCTTCCCCTTACACATTATTCAACTTTTTTTTTTAAACTCTTTCTTTAACCTCTTTTGCATTTTATTTTGGGGATTTTGACCCTCCTATGATCTTGGAGAGATGAGTGGAGTAACCAGGCAGAACCTGGCTTCGGATCGTACAACCTCTGTGGATGCACCAGGATGTATTAGACATGATGGATGGCCGATCAGGATGTCACAGATGGCCCAACACAACACAATTTTTTTTTCCACCACAGGGTTATTAGGGTTCCCATTCTTCTAAACTCCTATGATATCACAATGATGTCTGTCTTTGGAAATACCCCTTTAATACTTTAAAAAACAGAATCTACCAGATACTATAAACATATTGTTTAATTCTAATTGAAAGGGAATTTCTCAATAAATTGAATCCACCCAAATCGCACATAGGTGCATGCAGGTCTCTGCAAATGAAATCCATTGACACCTTTATATCTTTTATCTGTTGCTGCATTTACAAGAAATTAGCATTTTAATTAACATGTAAATAAGGTGTTAAGTGCTATGTGTGTGACAGAGCACTTCGGGATCCTTGGCCACTAAAAACTGTTTCGCCACGCAGCACCAGCCTCTTTAGCTTGATTAATAGTGAATAGTGATCAGTGAAAGATGCTGCTGGGGGGAGAAACAACCCTGGAAGGCAGAAGCTTGTGAAGTGCTCTGTGATACCGAGAGCACTTAAGGCATCATCTTCATGTGAATTAAAACTCTAATTTCCTGGGAATTTATCAACTGGTAGAAAATATACAGCGACCTGCATGGCCACCGTGTATGCAGATTAGGAGGGTGGGGAAGATATTCTGTGTCACCGCTGCTTCCCTGGGCATGCATAGTGCGCCGATGAAGCTGGGGTGCGTACACCCGGATTACTGCACCAGGGAGGCAGAGATTTGCAAGGAGCCGGCAGTGATGCAAGGCTTGCAAATCATATTACTCAAGATATCACACGGCATGATTACCCGCTAATTAGCATAGCGCAAGCTCAGGTCTAAAAACGTTTTTTTTGCAATATGCAGAAATCAATGAGACAATAAAAAGGACTTGTCAGGAGGGGTATTCACATCACTATAAATGCATGGGGGCGACAAGGGGACACTGTCAGGTTCCCTTTAATATCTGTAATGATGCGCTGAGCCAGGTGACACATTCAGCTCTGCTACATCGGTGTCCTTGGTTACTTCTAACAACATTTCTATTTAATATTTAGCTTCATAACTGCAAAAAACTAAAAAATAAAATATAATAAAAAGTATCAATCAGATAACAATGATCTGACTGCGGGGGATTTGGGATGCAGAAAGCTTCTATTACCAGTCAATTATTTATGAAGTTTTTGGTTTTATAAAATATGAAGTTTGGACTTTTTTCTCTTGATGTGAAAACTGTTAATATTGAATTGCCGTGCCAACACTCGGAGGAACAGATCTTAATGCATTAGCAAAATATAACATATCATGTAATAAGAATACCATCTGTCCTCCAGATGTGCTGGAAATTCTCACTTCAAAGGCCGCAATTGTAAAATATTAAAAGCGCTCGCAGTATACAACGGTGTCACTTTCTAACGCCTTTCATGTGTAAACCCGCTGCAACATTGATGCAGAAAAGCAGCCGATTTATGAAAGAGCCATAAAGAAGCTGCTCGGAATCTCAATGTATCCAGATACGAGCCTTCTACCAAGTGATACATCGCTCCCCCTCTGCTCATTTGTTCCCAGGCTCGGACCATAAAATTGGATTGGATAATATTAATAAACGTATTAATTAAGATTAATAATTGATCAGCTGAAATATGGATCAGAAAGGACAAATGTGCGGGAGACTTATGAAATATAGATGGCCGCTTACCCTGGCAGAACGTTCCATCATTGGTCATAAATCTCTCCGTGCCACTGCTGGCCGCGTAGCCCGGCGCACACATGCAGAAGTAGCTGCCCTTGGTGTTGGTGCAGTTCGCATGATCTCCGCAGATGTAGGTGGCATTTTGACATTCGTTATCATCTGAAAAAAAAAAAAAATGGAATATTTTTTTACAATTTACCAGTCTAAATTTTTTTTTATTTTTTTTTCATTTTGAGCTCAAAAGTATTTTTTGTTCTTTTAGGGCTGGAAAAAGATTAGTGGAATTTTGCATGAAGTTTAGTTGTCCAGACATAGAGTATTATCTTTCAAAATATTGTGCCTTACACTGACCAAATAATACCACCATACTTGTCATCTCTTTAGGCATGTTCTGTCAGCACTATAAGTGCTGGAACATCCTGATATCCAGATCCAAACGAAGGACAGCAAATACTGTACAGCACCTATGTTATAATAGTCAAGTGAGGGTGGATATAAATGTGAAATGATATGCTAGACAACTACTTAAGGTTGGGATAGAAGCTCCTGCATGTTAGTATTTGCTCCATTTGACCTTGATTAAATCAAGCCGTGTTCATCACGTGTTGCTTTTGCAAATTCTAATTTCAAAAGATTTACAAAAATCATTAATTTGAGACATAGCTTTACACAAATGGCCCAAAGTGCTTCATACGGTAGAGCAGGGATTTCTCCGCATGAAGGTGTCCATTGTATTACACATTATTTTCATTTCACCCCAAATTCTTGATAATTATGAAGATTGAAATATGTTTTTTTTATTTATATATTTTTCATGTTTTCCCATAAAAATATGTATGGGGCCCTGAAATATTAGATGGCAACCTAGGTTCTTATGGTCGTGATGGTAGCCCTATTGTCATGCCATGGTGACCCTGGTTGACCTGGAGTCTCTAGTAGTGTTGAGCCACCCCCGTAGTGTTCGGGTTCGGTTCGGTTCGTCGAACACCGGGATGTTCGAGGAACTGTTCGTCGAACACCTTAGAACACCGTCGAACACCGTTAAAACCAATGGCAGGCAAACAAAAACACATAGAAACACATAGAAAACACCTGCAAAGGTGTCCAAAAGCTGACAAACTGCCCAGAAGACACTCTCTTTAAAAAAGCCGGCCGGCAAATTCAGCAGCGGCATACACCGGTACCCGACAATTTAGACAAGAAGGAATAGAGCATCACACATAGATTAGATAGATAGAAACATGTCAGTCACACATATAAGAAGCACAGTGACAGTGTTGGTTACTGTACTTGTCATTTAGTGTAAAGGATTTATTAAAAAAAATAATAGTGTTTTCATGCACCGTCTCTTTAAAAAAGCCGGCCGGCAATTCAGCATCTGTACCCGACAATTTAGAACAGAAAGAATAGAGCTTCACACATAGATTAGATAGATAGAAACATGTCAGTCACACATATAAGAAGCACAGTGACAGTGTTGCTTACTGTACTTGTCATTTAGTGTAAAGGATTTATTTAAAAAAATAATAGTGTTTTCATGCACTGTCTCTTTAAAAAAGCCGGCCGGCAATTCAGCAGCGGTACCCAACAATTTATAACAGACAGAATAGAGCTTCACACATAGATTAGATAGATAGAAACATGTCAGTCACATATATATGAAGTACAGTGATAGTGTTGGTTACTGTACTTGTCATTTAGTATTAAAATAAAGGATTTATTATTAAAAAAATTGGCGTGGGGTTCCCCTTAATTTTAGGCTCTAGCGGAGGTTAAGCAGACGGCTGGGGCAGATGTTTGAAGCCTGGGAAGGGGGTAATACCCACGGAGCTTCCCAGGCTACTAATATCAGCCCCCAGCTGAATACATAGCCTTTACTAGCTATTAAAATGGGGGACCCCCCCAAAAAAATGACGTGGGGTCCCCCCTAATTTAATAGCTAGCAAAGGCTAGGCAGACAGCTGGGGGCTGATATTAATAGCCCAGGAAGGGAGCCATGAATATTGGCCCCCTCCCAGGCTAGAAACACCAGCCGTCAGCTGCCCCAGAAATGGCGCATTCATAGGATGCGCCAATTCTGGCACTTAGCCTCGCTCTTCCACGCTGCCCTGGTGCGGTGGCAGGGGGTAATAGGGTTGGGGTTGATGTCAGCTTATAATGCCAGCTGACATCAAGCCCAGGTTAGTAATGGAGAGGCGTCTATAAGACACCCCCATTACTAACCCCATAGTCAAAGTTAAAAAAAACACAAACACCCAGAATAAAGTCCTTTAATTGAAATAAAGACACAATCCTTTATTGTTCTAAATTAAACCATACTTACCATCACGCCCATTCCAGCTGAAGCCAACGATCTCCTGCAATAAAAGAAAAATAATAAAGCAACCTCATCCTTACCTTTCCATGGTTCCCACGACAGCTTCAGCTCTGCTACATCGAGATGACAGGCTGGACCGCAGCAGAACGCTGCCATCCAGCCTGTCATCCCGCAGACACTGAGAAGCGCAGGCTTGCTTGCGCTGCTCAGCGTCTCTCTGTGACGACATCCAGATGAGCCGAGTTCATGTCCAATGAACTCGGCTCACCTCATGCACGTCACTGACAGCGTGGGAAAATTCTCACGCTGAAGCGCTGATTGCAGGAGAATTTTCCCACGCTGTCAGTGACGTGCAGGAGGTGAGCTGAGTTCATTGGACATGAACTCGTCTCATCTTTATGCCGTCACAGCCAGACACTGCAGAGCGCAAGCATGCCTGCGCTTCTCAGTGTCTGCGGGATGACAGGCTGGATGGCGGCGTTCTGCTGCGGTCCAGCCTGTCATCTCGATGTAGCAGAGCTGAAGCTGTCGTGGGAACCATGGAAAGGTAAGGATGAGGTTGCTTTATTATTTTTCTTTTATTGCAGGAGATCGTTGGCTTCAGCTGGAATGGGCGTGACGGTAAGTATGGTTTAATTTAGAACAATAAAGGATTGTGTCTTTATTTCAATTAAAGGACTTTATTCTGGGTGTTTGTGTTTTTTTTAACTTTGACTATGGGGTTAGTAATGGGGGTGTCTTATAGACGCCTCTCCATTACTAACCTGGGCTTGATGTCAGCTGGCATTATAAGCTGACATCAACCCCAACCCTATTACCCCCTGCCACCGCACCAGGGCAGCGTGGAAGAGCGAGGCTAAGTGCCAGAATTGGCGCATCCTATGAATGCGCCATTTCTGGGGCGGCTGACGGCTGGTGTTTCTAGCCTGGGAGGGGGCCAATATTCATGGCTCCCTTCCTGGGCTATTAATATCAGCCCCCAGCTGTCTGCCTAGCCTTTGCTAGCTATTAAATTAGGGGGGACCCCACGTCATTTCTTTTGGGGGGTCCCCCATTTTAATAGCTAGTAAAGGCTATGTATTCAGCTGGGGGCTGATATTAGTAGCCTGGGAAGCTCCGTGGGTATTACCCCCTTCCCAGGCTTCAAACATCTGCCCCAGCCGTCTGCTTAACCTCCGCTAGAGCCTAAAATTAAGGGGAACCCCACGCCAATTTTTTTAATAATAAATCCTTTATTTTAATACTAAATGACAAGTACAGTAACCAACACTATCACTGTACTTCATATATATGTGACTGACATGTTTCTATCTATCTAATCTATGTGTGAAGCTCTATTCTGTCTGTTATAAATTGTCGGGTACCGCTGCTGAATTGCCGGCCGGCTTTTTTAAAGAGACGGTGCATGAAAACACTATTATTTTTTTTGATAAATCCTTTACGCTAAATGACAAGTACAGTAAGCAACACTGTCACTGTACTTCGTATATATGTGGCTGACATGTTTCTATCTATCTAATCTATGTATGATGCTCTATTCTGTCTGTTATAAATTGTCGGGTACCGCTGCTGAATTGCCGGCCGGCTTTTTTAAAGAGACAGTGCATGAAAACACTATTATTTTTTTAAATAAATCCTTTACACTAAATGACAAGTACAGTAATCAACACTGTCACTGCACTTCTTATATATGTGACTGACATGTTTCTATCTATCTAATCTATGTGTGATTCTCTATTCCTTCTATTCTAAATTGTCGGGTACCGCTGCTGAATTGCCGGCCGGCTTTTTTAAAGAGACGGTGCATGAAAACACTATTATTTTTTTTGATAAATCCTTTACGCTAAATGACAAGTACAGTAAGCAGCACTTTCACTGTACTTCGTATATATGTGACTGACATGTTTATATCTATCTAATCTATGTGTGAAGCTCTATTCTTTCGGTTCTAAATTGTCGGGTACCGGTGTATGCCGCTGCTGAATTGCCGTCTTTTCATGTTTCACTGTTGGCACTGTTCCCATCGATTTGGGCAATCACTATAATGCCACAACCACCATGGCTGTGGCATTACAGTGAGTGGCAGACAATCCCTGCATGATTGGTGCTCTAAATAGCGCCAGACATGCAGGACACGCTTTTGTTGCACGAACAGTTATCGAACATAACCTCGAACAGCCGAATTTTTTGCAAATCGTTCGGGTTCGTCGAACAACTCGAACACCGCCCAAAACAGCTCGAATTTGAGATTGGCGAACAGTTCAAGTCGAACACCGCTCATCTCTAGTCTCTAGTAGTGTTGAGCCACCCCCGTAGTGTTCGAGTTCGGTTCGGTTCGTCGAACACCCGTGTGTTCGCCAAACTGTTCGTCGAACTGTTCGTCGAACACCTTCGAACACCGTTAAAACCAATGGCAGGCAAACAAAAACACATAGAAACACATAGAAAACACCTTCAAAGGTGTCCAAAAGCTGACAAACTGCTCAGAAGACATAACTAACACATGGAAAAGTGACAAGTACATATAGTCATGCGAAAAGAAAAGAGGTGGAGGAGTAAAAGGAGGGGGAGACACAGATATAGGCATGTCATGCCCTTCTAAAATCCAAAAAGTGAGAAGCCGACACGGCCAGTCCGCTCCTGCCCGTGCCACCTCCGTGTCGCCGGGTTTGTGCCAGAGCCGCGGTGAACCCTGACGGCCAGCCCCCCTCTCCCAATACTGGTGCCTGTCCGCTGGTGGGTCGAGCGAGCCCCCTTGTGGTGGAGGCAGCTCTAAGCTTTTTAATTTAAATTGTCTCTCTAATTTGAATGAATACACTTTAAATCCATTTACAAGGATCTATTGGAGGGCAAGTCTCATGCCAGCAGCCGCGTAATTCCAGCTCCAGTAGCATCCACTAAAGCTGCTGCAGTTAAAAAGCTTTTATAAGGATCGAGCTCGGCTGTCCACCGCAAGGCATCCTACTGCCAGTCCCAGCCCCTATGCCTTGGGGTGCCTCCTGATGCTCTTCACTAAGTATCCCATGGTCCCGAAGCATTTCCTTTGAAAAAATTAAGTGTCTAAACTACAGGTGGTGCAGCTTGCTTAACAGCCGGGATAATCCGCTTACTAGCAGACACTGCTACTAGGCACAAAGTATTTCCTGGGCTAGATGCAGTTAAAAATTTGTAATTAGATACTCTCGTTGGATGCTGAGAAAGCATTCCATAGAGTCTCCTGGCACGCCATATATGATTCTCTTAAAAAGCTTGGGGTAGGGGTCTAGGGGACCCTTTTATAGCCAAAATCACGGCCCTGTATCACAATACGTCACCTAGGCTGAAGATAAATGGAACTGTAGCACCCTGAGGGCTCGGTTGCTACAGACGTATTGCACCTCACCCAGAGGTGTGATATATCACTCTCAGGTAAGGATGGAGTGTGGATCAGGACCCGACACCTGCATGCATTACACCACATTGCCGTGGGGCAGGGCGACCAATATGCCCCTGAGATGGGCAAGACAGTCCCTGTCCCTGGCTGGAGTGGGGGGAGGGAACACTGAGGAAGGGGAACCCTGCAGTGCAGGAGCAGGGAGGAAGCAGTTCCTGGGTGCATTGAGAAGGGAGTATAAACGGTGGGCACCATCTTAGTTCAGTGCAGAGAAGTCTGAGCAGAAGTGGCAGGGAGCAGGGGCTCTGCATGAGCTCTGCTCCGGAGGCGGGCCTAGTAACAGAGGCCCAGGCCTGCAAGAGGGAGAAGGAAGGAAGAGGAGCGGAGAAGGCTCCAGGAACGAGGAATGAAGGGATCCCAGGGGTGCGGACGGGCGAGTCGCCACCGCACGCCCGAATCCACCTGCGTGGAGGGGTCAGGCCAAAGGGGGAGACCGGTCCCCGAACTAGTGGAGGCAGGAAACGACCCTCAGCTAGAAACCGGAGGCTCTGACATTTTATGTGGCGCAGCCCCTTGCTCCACCCGCTAGGAGGGCAGCACATAGGGTCAGGGAAACTGGCGCCAAGTTTACCAAGAGGAGGCCCGAGGCAGCCGGACAGAAGTGTTGGTAAGAAAGGCCAGACAAAGGACACACAAAGGGGGTCCTGTGAAGTGCTCCAAAGTTATCTGGGAGTTGTCTGAGCCCCTCACCTGGTGAGCACAGTACGACGTGGGCAGCCGTTACCTGCAGACGTGGTCTGGATAATAAGAACTGTGAGTAAAGGCCCTGAACTGCATCACTGACTCCGTGTCGTTACTGCTGCTGCCCTGCACCATCACCCCCATCCTCCGCATACACTGCCCTGAGGCTATACTCCTCCCGTGGGGAGTTATGCTACGCTCTGCTGCACCCACAACACCAGCCTCAGCGGTCTGCCCTGCAGCGGCGGTTCACTCTGACCGCAATCCACGGGTGGCGTAGTCGGACATTTAAACATCAAAACCACATAAATAGTTCCGCCACTGGTTTGACCGCCCTGAGCCACGGAACCGGATCGCCGCCACGAGGACTACAACCACCAGCATCCACCAAAAAGTGTCCGGCTCCGGGTGTCCCAAGGCCCAGGGGGTGCGTCAGAACATTTTCATCACCTTTCACAACCACCAATGGGACAAGGCAGGGATGTCCTCTGTCCCCTCTCTTATACATCCTAGTGACGGAGCACCTGCTCTCATCAATTCGCCATAACCCCAATATTAGGTGGATTGAGGTGGGAGGCACCGAGTACAAGTGCTCTCTATTTGCTGATGATGTCCTAGTATATATCACTCAATCACATATATCCATCCATGCTGTTATGGCTGAAATAGATCACTTTGTTACATGGTCAAATTTTAAAATCAATGCAGCGAAGTCTGAGGCCCTTGATGTCTCCCTCCCCAAATCCATATAGGATTCCATCCAGTCCAACTTTCCCTTTGCCTGGCCCTCACAGGGTATCAAATACTTAGGAATTCCTATTCATAGAGACCTCTCCCATCTATGTTATCTTAATTTTGGGCCCTTTATTGAACAACTCCATACAGACCACGGTTGGCAAGTTAGAACTGTAAGATTCACTACGTGAACCACTGGTGTTTTGTGGAAAAGCACATGTACACTGCGTTCCAAATTATTATACAAAAAGTGTTTAGGAGTGATAAGAGAAGAATTTGTTTGTTTGTCAGTTAAACTCATTGATGGTGATGTGTGTCAGGGCTCTTTATATCACTGTAAGCAATTGCAGACACCTGTGCTAATTAGTTTGGCAGGTGTGTCCAATGAAAGGCAAGACTACTTAAGAAGGCTCTCTCACATTATTAAGCAGCCTACATTTTCTGCCAAAATGGGAAAGAAAAAGGATGTGTCGGCTGCTGAGAAGCAACAAATTGTGGAGTGTTTAGGTCAAGGCATGACTACAATCAACATTGTGCGATGATCAGGATGAAGTGTCTTGGCAATCAAGAAGTATGTAGCTGATTCACAGTACACACGTGTGCGTGCTGATAAGGGCAAATTGAGGACTCTTTCCTACAGGCAATTACGTCAGGTTGAAAGAGCAGCGGCAAAAAAGCCTTGTCATAGCAGCAGACAAGTTTTTGAAGCTGCTTGTGCCTCCAACGTCCCCCGAACAACAAGATGCAGGGTCCTTCAGAGGTTTGCAGCTGTGCATGCGCCATCCTGTCGACCTCCTCTATCCACTTCACACAAGCAGAAACGGCTCCAGTGGGCCAAACATTACATGAAGACTGATTTCAAAACTGTTTTGTTCACGGATGAGTGCCGTGCAGCGCTCGATGGTCCAGATGGATGGAGTGGAGGATGGCTGGTTGATGGACACCCCACGCAAACACGGCTACAGCGCCAACAAGGAGGAGGTGGAGTAATGTTTTGGGCTGGAATCATGGGGAGAGAGATTGTCGGCCCCTTTAGGATCCCTGAAGGCGCTAAAGATGAACTCCATAATGTATGTGGATTTTCTCAAACAGCACTTCCTGCCATGGTTCAAGAAGAAGAACCGTGTATTTCACAGCAAGATCATTTTTCTGCATGATAATGCACCATCTCATGCTGCACATAAAACATCTGCATCTCTGGCTGATATGGGCATAAAAGGGGACAAACTTATGGTGTGACCCCCATGCTCCCCTGACCTCTACCCCATTCAGAACCTTTGGAGCATCATTAAAAGGAGTGTCTATGATGGCGGGAGGCAGTTCACATCTAAGCAACAGCTCTGGGAGGGTATTCTGTCCTCATGCAAAACAATTGAAGCAGAAACCATCCAAAACCTGACAAATTCAATGGACGAGAGAGTTCAGAAGCTCCTTTCGAACAAGGGGTCCTATGTGAAAATGTAACATCACCTAGAATAAAGTTTTGAGTTGAAAACTGTTTGATTTCAGTTTCTAACAACCTGCTAATGCTTATAATTTCAAAAATGACCATTTTTTTGGTCTTTATTAAAATGAAAAGGTTGATCGAAAAGTTTGGGGGATCTAAGAGTGTGGCAACCCAGTAGTCATGATTACTTCGAATTCTGACAATATGAGGGTCATGCTGCAGGTAGTGCAGCAAGAAGGCACTTATGTGCCTTGCGCATCTCGGAGCCCCAAAATTATTTTCCGGGCTAGATGCAGCTAAAAATTATTTTTAATTTTAAATCTGGTGAAGCTTATTATAGATGGCCTAATAGGATCAGTGCTGCACACTGCTACAAAGCCCAAATTATTTTCCAGTCAAGATACAGATAAACATGATTAGTAATTTGAAAGCTTAAAACGGTTGGTAGGGTGATTTTAACCAATCATCAAGCTTTTACTCTCCCCAGGATGACACAGGGGTAGAAAAGTCGTTTCGGATCCATGATTTGTTCATCTTTATGAACGTGAGTCTGTCTACATTATCAGTGGAGAGCCGCGTGCGCTTATCTGTCAGCACACCACCAGCAGCGCTGAACACACGTTCAGACAGAACGCTGGCTGCGGGGCATGACAAGATCTCCAAGGCGTAAGTGGCTAGCTCCGGCCATTTATCCAGATTGGAAGCCCAAAAAGAGCAAGGGTCCAGTGACACAGTCGTGGCTTCAATGTTTACTTGGAGATACTCCTGTACCATCGTCTCTAGGCGTTGACTATGTGTCAGACTTCTTGTCTCCTGTGGCCTTGCAAAGGATGGGCTAAAAAAGTGGTGAAATGATTCCGCAAAATTAATGTTACCAGCAGATACTGTGGTTCTGTTGCGGTTTGAGTGCTGAACACTTGACGGTCCCACGGTTGGCAAGTTGGAACTGTGAGATTCACTACGTGCACCACTGGTATTTTGTGGAAAAGCACATGTAAGATTCTGCAACAGTCTCTGCTGATACTCCTGCATGCGTGCATCCCTTTCTATGGCAGGAATAATTTCTGCAAATTTACTTTTGTACCGGGGATCTAACAGTGTGGCAACCCAGTAGTCAGGATTATTTCTAATTCTCACAATTCGAGGGTCATGTTGCAGGTAGTGCAGCAAGAAGGCACTCATGTGTGTTGCGCATCCAGGAGCACCAAGTCCCTGTTGTGTTGGTGGCGAGGTAACAACCATGCTTCCTTCCTCTGTCCTCTCCCCCCAACCTCGCACAACAGAAATGTGATCAAGGTCTCCCTCATCTGATGAGTCTTCCATCAGTTCGTCCTCCACTTCTTCCTGGGCTCCTGCACCTTCCTCACTAGTTTGGCTGCTACCATGCGCCCTGGTAAAACCATCTCCCCCACCCTCACATGCCTGCCGCCTTGGTGCTGCCGACCGTCTGGACCTTGCAGATGTTAGCCCTTCCGCATACAACTCCTCCTCCTCTACTTCCTCCACCTCCTCTTGTGCCACCACCTGACTCCGAATTCTGTTTAACATGTGCTCCAGCATGTAAATCACCGGAATAGTCATGCTGATAATGGCATCGTCAGCACTAAACATCTTCGTCGCCATTTCAAAACTGTGCAGAAGGGTGCATAGGTCCCTGATCTGAGACCACTCCTCCAGCGTGATTTGCCCCACCTCTGAATCTCGTTGGCCCAGGCTATACGTCAGAACGTATTGCACCAGGGCTTGTCGGTGCTGCCACAGTCGCTGCAACATGTGCAGAGTTGAATTCCACCGGGTAGGCACATCGCATTTTAGCCGGTGAAGTGGCAGGCCCAACGACTTCTGTAGAGATGTAAGTCGCTGAGCTGCGGGATGCGAACGGCGGAAGTGAGCACACAGCGACCGTGCCCTCTGCAGAAGGCCATCTAGTCTGGGATAGTGGGCTAAAAATTGCTGGACAACCAGGTTCAACACGTGAGCCATACAAGGCACGTGTGTGACATTGCCCCGGCGAAGGGCCGCACCCAGGTTTGCAGCATTGTCGCACACGGCCTTCCCTGGTTTCAGGTCCAGTGGAGACAACCATTCATGAAATTGGTTCTCCAGAGCTGACCACAACTCCTCAGCTGTGTGACTCACATTTCCCAGACATTTCAATGTAAAAACCGCCTGATGACGTTGAGCCCTACTGCCAGCATAGTAAGGAGGTGTGCAGGATCCCTTCTGCGCAGTTAGAAAGCTTGTGGCATGACCAGACAGGCTTTGGGTGCAGGTGGAAGACCGAGAGGAGGTTGAGGAGGCAGAAGCAGTGGTGGAAAAATGACATAAAGAGGATTGACGCACAACTCGTGGGGACGGCAAGACTTGGACAGCAGCCCCTTGTCCTGCTGTCACCATAGTTACCCAGTGCCCAGTCAGCGACATGTAACGCCCCTGTCCATGCCTACTCGTCCAAGTGTCTGTGGTGAAATGCACCCTGTCACACACAGAGTTTCTCAAAGAAGCGGTGATGTTGTGTGCGACATGCTGGTGGAGTGCAGGCACACCTTTCTTTGAGAAGTAGTGCCGACTGGGCATCTGGTACTGGGGCACTGCGACGGACATAAGGTCTCGAAAATCCTCTGTGTCCACCAGGCGGAAAGGCAGCATTTCTGTAGCCAAGAGCTTGCAGATGGTGAAATTCAACCTCTTAGCTTTCTCATGGCTAGGAGGAAATGGTCTTTTACTTGTCCACATCTGAGGGACCGAGGGCTGGCTATTGTGCTTAGACGGGGTTGATAAGGGTGTCCCCGGGAAACTGCCGGTCTGTGAGGAAGATGCAGGCGGACATGTTAGGTTGCCTTGATCCAAAGGTGGTGCTATCGATGTCGGACAGCGCTCAACACCAGCTGGTGTTACCACCTCCAAAGAAAATGATGACCTGCCAATCACGCTGGCTGTTGCGGGTAAAGAGGTGGCAGGTCTGCGCCCCAAAACAGGTGTGACTGCTGTCCCCCCAGTCACAGAGGATGAAGAGGCCGCGGATGCACAAGATATGGCAGACGGTGGTTGGCCCGGCTGGCTAGACCGCATTGTAGCACACTGAGCTTCCCACTGCAACTTATGCTTCATGTCCATGTGCCGGTTCATGCATGAAGTACTCAAACTATGTATTTTTTGGCCTCTACTTAGCTTTTGCTGACAAATGTTACAGATAACACGAGTTGGGTCATCTTTATCGATCTGAAAAAATGCCCAGGCTATGCAAGGCTTAGCACCCATGCGACCTGAAGAGCCACCACGACTTGTGGTGAGAGGCAGAGTTGTGTTTGAGGATGCAGTTGTTGACGTGCTTCCAGTACTACGTCTCTGTCCAGGAAGGCGCAACCTGACCTCGTCGTCACTAGCATCTTCCTCCACCTCCTCTGCTGACCTCATCTCTTGGCTGACTGTGGGTTGACAGTAAGTGGGATCTCCGACCTCATCATCATCACCCTGTGCGTTATCACACCCGTCGTCCTCAGAGCCAACCTGTTCCTGCCCTGACAAAAAACTAAAGTTGTCGCTCCAATCAGGTATTTGAATCTTATCATCGTCTTCCTCATTGTCTCCACCAACAGGAGTTACAGTTTGGGAATGAGGGTCTACATTATGGTCAGAACCTTCTGCGTCTGGTCCTGGATCCGACTCATAAAGATTCTGGGCATCAGTGCAGATCATTTCCTCGTCTGGATTCACAGAAGCGCTGGAGTCGACCTCTGATTCCCAGGCTATAGTATGAGTAAACAGCTCTGCAGACTCAACCATCTGTTCTACCTCATACTCAGATGGGCAGCTGGAGATTTGGGAGCTGTGAGGAAGCAAGTGCGATTTGGGTGACACCTTTGAGGACTGGAGTATTTGTGATGTTGAAGTTGATGTGGAGGAGAGCCCACTTAAAGGAGCACTTGATATCCGTTGAAGCACCTGCTGTTTTTGTGCCTCATCTGGAATTTGTAGCGATTGGCGTGGCCGTAAGAAAGGGATCTTATCACATTGTCCGCTAAAAGAAGTAGACATTTTAGTTTGGCTGGAAGATGGTCTTTCTTCTGCACCTACCCCACGGACACAACCTTTTTTCCCCTTCCCAACACGCCTATTCCCCTTTCCACCAGCAGCAGGCCTTTTTCCACTCATTTTGGTGGTTAACTAATTCACAACTCTGGAGTTGTTTGCACAAAAAAACAATGGATGGTAACCGAGCAGAGCTGAGTGGCCAAACTGTGGTATTAGGCCAAAACTATTGGCTGGGTTAGATGCAGAAAAAAATTATTTTTAATTTGCAACCTGATGGAGGTCAGTATAGATGGACTAATAGACCAAGTCCCACACACCGCTAGAAGCCCAAATATTTTTTCAGAGCTAGATGCAGAAAAAAATTATATTCAGTTTGCAACCTGATGGAGGTCAGTATAGATGGACTAATAGAATGATGCTATGCCCAAAAGATTTTACTTCACTAGGTGCAGTAAAAAAATTGGTATTCTATACACAGGTGGTATATCTTGCAACACAGATAGGCTACTCCACTGACTAACACACTCTGCAATAGGCCAAAAAGGATTAGCTTTGCTAGATTCAGCCAAATGCTGTGAAAAAAACTTGCACAGCACTGGCACAGACCTGCCTGGCAAAAACTGATAGGAACTCATGTAACCTAGTCCTGAAAAGGACTCCAATTACAATTAGTCTTTACTCCCACAACCTATCTATTTAAGAGCACAGACCTGCCTGATAAAAGTCGTAGGAAATGCTGTAACCTAGTCCTTAAAAGGACTGCAATCACAACTATTCCCTACTCCCAAGCTATCTGTAGATTTCAGAGAAAATTGGCTTGAAATTAACAAGGTATAGCGCACACAGCAACAGCGGTGCCGTCTAACACGCAGCTGCAGCAGTGAGAAAATGGTGGCGACGGGGAAAATGGCTTGGTCTTATAGGGCAAGGACATGTGACATACACTGCCAATGACACATGCCCTTGCTTGTGTGAAAAAAAGCACTTCGCTCCGTGTGTGCGCTGCTGATAGGCTGACAGATTGCACCTCCCCACTGTAAATGCGGGAAAGAGAAAAAAAAATGGAGATCTTCATTGTTCCTGCAGAGATCCATCCCCTGCCCCTCCCCCCACCCCGCTGTACACTCAAACTTCGTATTAACATTAATTTTCATCATTACTGAGAAAAAATCCAGTTATGATTTTGGTGCACGAACAGTTATCGAACATAACCTCGAACAGCCGAATTTTTCTCAAATTGTTCGTGTTCGCCGACCGGCTCGAACACCGCCCAAAACAGCTCGAATTTGAGATTGGCGAACAGTTCGAGTAGAACAACGCTCATTTCTAGTCTCTAGTTATGATGGTGGCCCTGGTGATGCTGATTGTACTGGCAGCCTTGGATGTGATGTCAGCGTTTGTGGAGCTAAATTTGATGGCAACTCTGGTGGCCCAGGTTTCCTGGTTGTGAAAATTTTGGAGATTGAAATTCGTTACAAAATTTCCTTAAAAAATTTAAGTGACCCTGAAATGTCTGATGGTAGCGCTGGTCATCCTGGTAGTAATGGCATCCCTTATTGTTCTACTTGTGATGAAGGCTCTGATGGCCCTGGGCATCATGATCATGCTAGTAGCCCTTGGTAGACCTTGTTATCATGGTGAACTTGGTTTCCCTGATCACCTTGGTTTTGGTGAAGGTTCTAGTCATCCTAGCTGTGATGGTGGCCCTTGTTATCTTAGTTGTGATTTTAAATCTCATTTTCCTGGTGACCCTAGTTGTCGAGTCTGTAATGGTGGCCCCATTCATCTTGATTGTTCTGGCAGCCCTGGTTATCCTGGCCCTTGTGTTCCTAGTTGTTTATGGTGGGCCTGGTCATTCTGGTTCTGATAGATGCACTGGCTCTCCTGGCTTTCAAGGTGGCCATTGCTGTCATTGCTGTGATGTGACCCTAGTTTTCATGTCGGCTCAGGTTGTCATAGTGACTTTGGTCTTCTTGATTGTTATGGAGTCCCCAGTTGTGATGGTAGCCTTGGTTTTCTTTATTGTGATGTGACTCTAGTTGTCCTAGTTGTCATCACAACCCTAGTTGTCATGGTGGCTCTGGTCTTCCTGATTCTTATGGTGGCCCCAGTTGTGATGACAGCCTTGGTTGTGGTGAAGGTTCTAGTCATCCTATTTGTGATGGTGATGACCCTTGTTGTCCTAGTTGTGATTTTGGCTCTTGTTTTCCTGGTGATCCTAGTTATCCAGGCTGTGATGGCAGCCCTGGTTATCCTGGTGGCCATTATGTTCTTAGTTGTTTATAGTGTGCCTGATCATTCTGGTTCTGATGGATGCACTGGTTGTCTTGGCTGTCATGGTGGTCGTTGTTTGTTGTGCTTTAACCATAGTTGTCCTAATTGTGATTGTGGCCCTGGTTGTCATGGTGGCTATGGTCTTCCTGATTATTATTGTGGCCCCAGTTGTGACACCAGCCTTGGTTTCCTTGGTTGTGATGGCAGCCACGGTTTTCTTGGTTGTGATCTTGGCCCTGGTTGTCATGGCTGTCATGGTGTCCATCATTGTCCCAGTTATGATGATGGCTTGAAGACCAAATATAGCTAAAAAATGTAAGTGCTTACCTGGAGTTACAGATACATTTTTGCTACACCTTGGGCAAAGGTTTAATTTGTAACTAAACCGCCATTCTTCCTCTCTTGCTAATGGCGGAGTGGCGTGATAACACCCCCTTCCCTTCCCGAGGCCCACCA
Organism: Phyllobates terribilis; assembly: GCF_046119375.1. Classification (NCBI taxonomy): domain Eukaryota; kingdom Metazoa; phylum Chordata; class Amphibia; order Anura; family Dendrobatidae; genus Phyllobates; species Phyllobates terribilis. The sequence goes on from NW_027362768.1 coordinate 190,096,922, forward strand.
TGGCTACACTTCTGAATTAATAGTTGACACGAGCCTCTGTAAGGACACCTGTCAAGCAGAAGTTAAACAAGCAAGCACGGCGCCAACACTGTGCATCACTTTCCCTTACCAGAAAGAAATCTGTTATAATCCCCTTTCTGATTAAAATGTTAATCAATTTCAATAGCGGCAAAACACAAGTTGCGGGAAGTGAAGATCTCTGCAGACACCAAAAGTCACGACAAGCACATAAAAAGTACTTTAATGAGCAGTGTCGCTAATTGCGGCACATATGTTTCGCTCATATGCACCAATAACTTTTAAATTATATTATTTTAATGCAATAAAACTAAATAACAATGACCATATGTCACTCGCGCTGTCACCATATGCCCGCAAATTTCTCCGAACTTGTGTGGAAGGGGAATATCCGTAAATTCATTCTTGACATAAAACAGAATTTTATGACTTCTGCGACTGTAATATACATTTCTCTACAGTCATAGACGAATTATAATATTCATATTATGGTGTTGTGGAATCTAAAGGAACAATGATTAAAACAACGGAACGATAAATTAAAAAGCGCCTTGCCGGGGCGCGGAAAACAGACGGCGCCTTGTGACTGTCAGATAGAAATCCAATATTAATTCACGGGAATGGACTGATGCAAAGCAGGGAAGGAGGCGAAAAACAAAATTAGGTAAATAAATACAAATAAAAAAAATATATAAAAAACAAAAACATAATTAAAATCAACTTTTTTTTTTGCAAAGGAAAACCACAGAAGCTGTTGATTTTTGGTCAGGAGACCCACGCCAGGTGTGAAATTGTACCATGAAACTTAGATATGTGAAGCCTGCAGTAGATAGTAGTCAGAAAAATGCTTTGACCAACAACAACCTATTGTGATCCCACATGTACATGTGTAAGGTGCCCCAGCGAGGTGGTCGTGGGCGAGCCGTGGCCCCTGCTCGCTCTGGCACCCTACAGACAAAGTGTGTCCTGTCTCTGATGTGCTGCGGTGTATGTGGTGCTTTCCACTTACTTCTGGCCTGCAGGCCTCTTCCTACTCCAGGAATTCTTTTTCTGGAACCAGAGCAGCAATGAATTCAGAGGACATGAAGTTCATAACAGCAACTGGAAACTTTATTTAGTAATTCGTAGTATTTACAGTATTTACAGGCAGGTATAAAGGTACCAGATACAACTTCAGCCCTGGTTCCCAATTTAGGTGAAGCATCTCTGTTGCTCTGTTCTCTAGCCCAAGAGAATCTTCCTCACTAAAGACAGTATATCCGGATATTAGTTCTCCCCATATCCTACGTTTGAGTCCTAAATTCTTCGGCAAGCCTACAGACAGAATTCGCCCCTAGATCCTCGATGACCCACTCAAGGTACCTAGGCCGGCTCAGGGGAGCCTTGTGTCTTGTGGAGGGATTATATAGTAACATAGTAACATAGGTTGAATAAAGAACTAGGTCCATCCAGCTCAACCTTTCTCCCCCAATTGTACTCCCTACACTAACACTACACTAACTTACTGGGACTAGGCCTCACAAATGTATTATTACCATTTTTATTATTGCTACACTATTACAATTAAAAATGAACCAGTTTATCATTTTTTTGATTAGTTTTATATTTTGTATTACTCTTATGATTCTAATAATGGTATTACTAAAATCCCTATGCCTAAATCTGTTGATCCAGAAGAAGGCAAAAAACGCAGGACACATTCAGCCAATTTGCATCACGGGGCAAAATTCCTTCTTGACCCCGAGAAAAGGCGATCAGTCCAAGAACCCTGGATCAAACCTAATTATGATACTAGTTATGTAATTACTATTACCGTGTTACACGCACGCCGCTAGGTTCAGATAGGGCGAGACGGGTTTCATGAATTCGTTGGAATCCTGGGGGAGCCGTTACTCAGGGCGACCATGGGCTGCAGCTTCTCTCAGGCACACGATAGATTCAGTTGCTGACCAGACACATCTGACAAGTCTTTTTCAACAGTTTAACAGTGGAATTTAATCTGAAGCACGGCCAGTGCAATTCAGGGATATTACAGCAACAATATTCATTACTGTATAGTCTCATAAAGCAGGCACAGTAATGTCAGTCTCTTCAGTAGCATAATTCAGCACAGATTAGATCTCTTGACAGCACACTTCTATGCATAAACAGCAAACTTTTCCTTCACAAGGACTCACTAGTACATAGCATTCTTTATCCTGCATGGCGATGGAGGGGGGAGGGTTTGATGAGGGAGATGATCCCTGTGGAACAATTCCTTCCAGTCCTTTTCTTCCTGCTTGATAATACTCTACACTGTTAGTTCAAGGAGTTTATCTGACCTGTGTTTAGTTTCTCTCCTGATCTGAATCCTGTTCAGTTGCCTTCTGTCAGATCCAGATAACACACCACCTTTCTCTTTGGCTTCAGCTAGACTACAATAACAAGTTCTCCACAATCCCCATGGGGCTCTGCTAAAACACTCTCTGTCTCCTGTGACTGTGTTAACCCCTATAGTTGCTGGATGCTTCTGAAGCACAACACTTCCTGTCTCCTGTGCTTGTGTTATTTGTAACAGTTGCTGGATGCTTTTGAAGCAACAAGCACTACTGCTGTATGTCACACTCTTCCCTCCTTTTTGAACGTCGTCCTCGACATTCGCCTTAATTGGTCAATCTGACCAATTCTGAGACAGTAGTGAAAGCTTACTAACTATATATGTAAATTTGGCATTGTCAAATTGGTATAACATTTATAAACATTGATAACAACCTATTCTTATGACCTTATTCTTGTAGGACTCCTGTAAGAAATGAACAATTAACACAATTAAAACAATCAGCATCTCTTCCGCTGGAGCTTTATGTAGGTCTTCAACCAGCTCTCTCACTAGGCCAAAACAAGTCTTTCCACCAGGTAACATTGTCCATACTGTCTCTCTTTGGTGAATACCACTCAAGTGGGCTTACCTGGTCCATAGGCAGAGATACCTGTTTCCAATCGAGAGTCCTTGGCACTTGGCTTGGTTCACCAAGTGTCTCATATGTCAGCATCACAGGCCTCTTCACTTCTTGAGTCGACATCCTCCTGGTGGATTGTTCCACAGATACCATGGGTTCCTCGGTTGCAGGAGTTTCTTCTGCCGCACTCATTTCTCGTACTTCCTCAGATGATCTTGGAACTGCCTCTGTAAGTTCTTGTACTTTTCTTGAATCGTCTGTTTCCAGCTGGTCTGGTAATTCTGCTACTCCTAAGTGTCGATTGGTCTCTTCAGTGACCGGTGTTCGATCATCAGATCTGAATTGGACTTCAACTGTACTCCTTGGTACAAACTCTGGAGCCTCGGGACTTAATTCACCCTCCTGAGGATGGTATGTCCCTCTCCTTGCCGGTCCGAGAAATACAATGGTATGTTCTTCTTCATCTGAACTTTCAAGGTCACTATCCACCTTCGGAGCTTCAGTCTGTGGTAGTCGCTTAGTCGATCTCGGATGATGTCGGTCTACTTCTGAGAAGTCTTGTTGTGATGGGAGATAATCACAGGGTAGTAATAAATTCCGATGAACTATTCTGTTTTTTTTTGTCTCCCGTTAACAATCGGATTTCATACAATGGGCTTTCATCAGTTTTCCTCCTTACAACTACATACACCTTGTCTTCCCAGTACGAACGAAGTTTTCCTGGACCGCCTTTCTCATGTAGCACCCCGCTTTCCGGGGGATGCTACATGCTCCATAACATTTTTGATCATAGTACTCCTTGCTCTTGCTCTTTCCTTGCGTAACCACTTTGGACACTATCTTGTACGCCTCTGCCATCTGTTCCTTCCATTTCCAAACGTACTTCGGATACGTTCTGTAAGTCTTTGACACCGAAGTGTCGAAGATGATGTCGATTGGCAGTGATGGCGATCGTCCATACAATAGAAAGAAGGGTCCATCACTCTTTGTACAGTTATAGGCATGTCTCACTTTTGACACTTTCGAACTCTTCCAGTCTTTCGTCTCATCAGCTGTTAAAGTGCGCAACATCGACAATAATGTCCAGTTAAAATGTTCCACTAGTCCATTACCCTCTGGGTTATAGGGCATTGTGTGGGATCTCTGAATCCTACAGTACTTTCCTAACTTGGCAAAGAGCTGGTTCTCAAATTCTCTTGCACGACCAGTGCAATTCAGGGATATTACAGCAACAATCTTCATTACAGTACAGTCTCGTAAAGCAGGCACAGTAACGTCAGTCTCTTCAGTAGCATAATTCAGCACAGATTAGATCTCTTGGCAGCACATTTCTATGCATAAACAGCAGACTTTTCCTTCACAAGGACTCACTAGTACACAGCATTCTTTATCCTGCATGGAAATGGAGGGTTTGATGAGGGAGATGATCCCTGTGGCACAATTCCTTCCAGTTCTTATCTCCCTGCCCGATAATACTCTGCACTGTTAGTTCAAGGAGTTTATCTGACCTGTGTTTAGTTTCTGCATGTTACAACCATAATAAATGTGTAATATAATATAGGTCTAATTTAACTGTAACCCACTATGTTATTTATATCGAGGAAATCATCCAGCCCTTTTTTGCTTCTTGTGTCTGATGATCCACTGTCTGGAATACTAGGCCCACATCTACCCTAGCAGTCAGAATAGAGCCTGTCAGCTTTCAGAAGCACTGTACAATACTGACTGAGCTCAATTCCAGTACTCAACATTAACACTTGGTTCCCCCTCCCTCTACTGGGCTGGCTGTCACAGTTAACCCCTACCTGGACTAAACTGCACCCCCAGAGGGTTCTAACTTTTGGGAACATGCTTTTAACCCCTTTTCAGTGTCAGAGGGAAACTACCTCCTTCACCACTACTACACATGCACACTCAAATTGGCTGAGCGTGCATGTGCTGTCAATGGAAAAAGTTGAGTAAGCTGATTGATATCCTAACAATAACATATAGAAGGCTGCAGCACTTCTTAGTGGTAGAGACGAATAAATTACTGATATGTCAGCATTAGAAATGACAATGCAAATCAAATTCATATCAAATGTTTGGAAATTTGTTGGACCTGGAAAATTCAAACAATTTGGGGATTTGCTTGGCGTGAATCGTTATAAATGTGCATGGTCATTTTATACATTGCAGAAGATAGCATCAGCCAGAGAAGGCTCACATGGGCGCGACTGGGCAGGCCTCCCCATAATGCATTGCATCACATCACACGGTATAACACAGACAATCTGGAGGGAGTATCACAGCCTGTATAAAAGCCGAGGCAAGGAATGCAGCAGCCATTTTATTGTAAATCTGGAGATTTACGTCAGAGCTCACAGATCAGCCATAGAGATAGAGAGAAAAAGCCATAAAACACTGAATAAACATTACAGATAGTGCGTGACAGCACAGCAGTGACGTTGCTAAGGCTGTATTTGTGTTAAAGAGGTTGTAGATCTTTGGTTTACAGTCCTAGGAGACCTCAGAGTGTTACACACATATTTTCAGGGCAATTAGAGGGTTTTCAGCACTTGCTAAGATTTTGGAAGAATTCAGAAAAACTGACGAATTTGAATATCAAAAAATTCACTCCCCTCTAGTCAGCATGTCATGTCCAGGGGTACAAGACCCCCAACACTTCAGTCTTCCCGGACTTTGTTCACAGTCTCTTAGAAGCAGTGTGGTGGACGCTCAGTGGAGGGGCTGATCTCACACTCACACTCCAATGAGCGTCCATCACACTCCTCTGCCGTAAGCAAGGTCCGGGAGGACCAAAATGTTGGCCAACTTGTAAAGTGTGGTGCCCCTGAGCTAACGCTACAACCAAGGAGTGGTCTTCAGTATATCCTATATCTATGCAGGACCCATTTCATTATTGACTTGCACAGTTGCCAACAGTCAAGAACTTGTCAGGACTGTATTGATTTGTGAGAAACAATCCTGGCAAATTCTGGGGGGCCCCAATTATATATATATGGCTGACTCTTGTGGTTTAATATATAGTATATACATATTGTAAGGTAGCGCTATTCATCACGCTGGGGGTACTCGCTTCACCGGATCAATTAAAGCACACATGCAACGTTTTCCGGTAATATGAAGACCAGCAGTTTATTACACATCATAAACCGCTTATACCATAGTCCATCTCAGTGGCTCGCAGGAACGTTACACATGTATCCTAGAGACTTTTCAGTGGCAGCTATGCCCGTTTGGCTTCAAATACAGACTTCAGCAAGGTACAGCAACAATATTCACTTACACACAGGGATCAGGCCTCATGCCTCTCACGCTAATGGAGTCCCATACATGGACCAGGCCTCTTGCTTTCCAAGGCTACTGGTATCCCAAACACAGGGATCCAGCCTCTGCCTTCCAAGCTTCACCAAGCCTCACCAGGCCCCTCTCTCTCTGTTTCAAAAACCACCAGGATTTATATATCCTTCTGTGCACACAGGACCTCTGATGATATCACAGTCATGTGATCAGTCACCTGAGGGGGAGGTAAATGGTCAGCCAGAACACACCGCCTGGACATTTTAGCAATGCAGCAAGCCGCTGCATTACTATATATTTATATATATATATATATATATATATATATATATATATACACACACACACAGGTACATATACTAAACCACATCAATTAGCCGTATATACATACAAGCTCGTATAAAACTATATGTTAAAGAAAAAAAAAATCTTACCTCCTCCACCCAAAAAATGTAAAAAGACAATAGATGGGTATTTAAGACTTTCTTGCTGAAATGTTTTGACACGCGTCATCACCCGTATACATCGCTGCCGTCATATATTTACCATGTAACGTCTCTATACGTCTATTGGTTGCTCAATGCCCAGGACTCTTATTAACCTCGTTGATTTGTTATGTTAATGACTTTTTTTTTATTTTTATGAGATTCGATCTCCACTTTAATTAAGTATAATTGGAAGACAAACAAACAGAGTATCGGGAGTGAATATCACACTAATTATAACCATGCTGACAAAAGTCACACTGACGTGGCTCCGTGGATGATATCAGCTCTAATAAAGGGATGCGAAAAGTCTGGAACAATAATACGAGCACAATAAAAGGGATTAGCATTATACACTTGTGTGAGCTTAAAGGAGAAATCCAACTGAATATAATCTTCCTGTATACAGCACACAAAAATACTTGCTTACAGTATGTAGTGTTTCAAGTCAAATGGCGATGTCACTGCTTACTTCCTCCCCCTCCCTGTGCAATGACCTCTGCACAGGACACAGAGCATGCTCATAGCACTCTCCCATAGGAGTCAATAAGTAATTGTTACAGGTCACCTTCTCCGCTTGCCGGAACAATGACATCTGCACATGGTGCAGAGCATGCTCACAACACTCTCCCATACAAGAGAATAGGTGGTGGTCACAGCTCACCTCCTCCAACTCCCAACACAATGACTGCTGCACAGGGCACCATGCATGCCCGCAATATTGTACCATCAAAGTGAATTAGTGATTGTCAAAGCTCACCTCTTCCCCCTCCTGGCAAAGTGACTGGATTAATAATGAAGGGGACGCATCACTCATTGGGCACCATAATGTCAGTAATGCAGACAGTCATATATGAGAGCGCCACATGCTGGACAATCCCTGCATGTATCATTAGTCACTCGCTCTACGCTGCCCTCTGCAGATCAGGTCATGTATGGACAGTGCTAGGCCCGTCGCTCGGCCGCCCATCATCTCCGTCCTCTTGTTTCTCCGTCTCACTCCGGACTATTGCACATCTGATCTTGTCACAGAAATCCCATGTACGATATATACCCTGAGAGAACAGAAGCCGGAGACAAGGGCCGATCTCCATCACAAAGCAACAAAATGGAAACACCAGTCGCAAACCACTTCTCCTGCCCAGATCACAGGATTGCGGACATGAAAGTCTCTGTACTCAAAGGGAATGTTAAATCTCAGACCAAGAGGAAGATCTGAGCGCAAAATCTGACAGTATATGAAATGTGGAGAGCAGGATTCTGCCGAGACGTGGATGTATGTCCTGTCATTACTGCACAGAAACATTACTGCACACAGACCACAAACTCACTCACTCTTTCTTTCATGACCCTCCTTCCTTCCTGTCCTTCCTTCCTGTTTGTCCATTTTACCCTTCCTTCCTTACTGCTCTTTCTTCCATCCTGCCCTTTCTTTCTGCCATCCTGCCCTTCCTACCCTTCCTTCCTGCACTTTCTTCCTGTTTTACCTTCCTGCCCTTCCTTCCTGCTCTTCTGTCCTGCACTTCCTTCCTGTTCTTCTTTCCTGCCCTTCCTTCCTGTCCTTCCATCCTGCCCTTCCTTCTGGTCCATCCTTCCTGTCCTTCAATCCTGCCCTTCCTTCCCTTTCTTCCATCCTGCCCTTCCCTCCATCCTGCCCTTTCTTCCATCCTGCCTTTTCTTTCTGACCTTCCTTCCTGCCCTGCCTTCCATCCTGCCCTTCCTTCCATCCTGCCCTTCATTCCATCCTGCCCTTCATTCCTATCTTTCCATCCTGTCATTTCTTCCTGTTCTTTCTTCCTGCCCATCCTTCCTGTCCTTCAATTCTGCCATTCCTTTCCTTTCTTCCCGCCCTTCCTTCCTGCCCTTCCTCCCATCCTACCATTCCTTCCATTCTATCCTTCCTTACATCCTGCCCTTTCTTCCTGCCATTCCTTCCTGCCTTTCCTTTCATCCTACCCTTACTTCCATGCTGCCCTTCCTTATTGCCCTTCCTTCCATCCTGCCCTTCTTTCCATTCTGTCCTTCCATCCATCCTGCTCTTCCTTCCTATCCATCCATCCTACCCTTCCTTCCTGCTCTTTTGTCCTGCACTTCCTTCCTGCTCTTCTTTCCTGTCCTTCCTTCCTGTCCTTCTATCCTGCCACTCCTTCCAGCTCTTCCATCCTGCCCTTCCTCCCTGTTCTATCTTCCTGCCCATCCTTCCTGTTCTTCCATCCTACCCTTCCTTGAATTCTATCCTTACTTCCATCCTGCCATTTCTTCCTGCCCTTCCTTTCATCCTACCCTTACTTCCATCCTGCCCTTCCTTCTTGCCCTTTCTTTCTACCCTTCCTTCCATTCTGAACTTCCTTCCATTCTACCCTTCCTTCCATCCTGCCCTTCCTTCCTACCCTTCCATCTTGCCCTTCCTTCCAGTTCTTTTGTACTGCACTTCCTTCCTGCTCTTCTTTCCTGCCCTTCCTTCTTGTTCTTCTATCCTGCCCTTATTTCCAGCTCTTCCATCCTGCCCTTCCTTCCTGTTCTTTCTTCCTGCCCATCCTTCCTGTCCTTCAATTCTGCCCTTCCTTCCCTTTCTTCCATCCTGCCCTTCCATCCATCCTACCCTTTCTTCCTGCCTTTTCTTCCATCCTACCCTTCCTTCCTGCACTTTCTTCCTGTTTTACCTTCCTGCCCTTCCTTTCTGTCCTTCCATCCTGCCCTCCTTCCTGCTCTTCTGTCCTGCACTTCCTTCCTGTTCTTCTTTCCTGTTCTTCCATCCTGCCCTTCCTTCCAGCTTTTCCATCCAGCCCATCCTTCCTGTCCTTCCATCCTACCCTTCCTTGCATTCTATCCTTCCTTCCATCCTGCCCTTTCTTCCTGCCATTCCTTCCTGCCCTTCATTTCATCCAACCCTTCCCTTCATTCCATCTTGCCCTTCCATCCATCCTGCCCTTTCTTCCTGCCCTTTATCCTGCCCTTCCTTCCATCCTACACTTCCTTCCTGCACTTTCTTTGTTTTACCTTCCTGCCCATCCTTCCTGTCCTTCAATCCTGCCCTTCCTTCCTTCCTTCCCTTTCTTCCATCCTACCCTTCCTTCCAACTTACTCTTCCTTCCATCCTGCCCTTCCTTCCATTCTGCCCTTCCTTCCATCCTACCCTTCCTTCCATCCTACCCTTCCTTCCATCCTGCCCTTTCTTCCAACCTGCCCTTTCTTCCAAACTGCCCTTTCTTCCAAACTGCCCTTCCTTCCATCATGCCCTTACTCCCATCCTGCCCTTCCTTCCATCTTGCCCTTCATTCCATCCTGCCCTTCCATCCATCCTGCCCTTTCTTCCATCTTGCCCTTCATTCCATCCTGCCCTTCCATCCATCCTGCCCTTTCTTCCTGCCTTTTGATCCTACCCTTCCTTCCATCCTACCCTTCCTTCCTGCCCTTCTGTCCTACCATCCTGCCCTTCCTGCCATTCCATTCTGCCCTTCCTTCCTGTCATTCCATCCCGCCCTTTCTTCCTTCCTGTCCTTCCTTCCTGTCCTTCCTTCCTGTCCTTCCATCCTGCCCTTCCTTTCTGTCCTTCCATCCTACCCTTCCTTCCTACACTTTCTTCCTGTTTTACCTTCCTGCCCTTCCTGTCATTCCATCCTGCCCTCCTTCCTGCTCTTCCTTCCTGTTCTTCTTTCCTGTTCTTCCATCCTGCCCTTCCTTCCAGCTTTTCCATCCTGCCCTTCCTTCCTGTTCTTTCTTCCTGCCCATTCTTCCTGTCCTTCCATCCTACCCTTCTTTGCATTCTATCCTTCCTTCCATCCTGCCCTTTCTTCCTGCCCTTTCTTCCTGCCCTTCCTTTCATCCTACCCTTCCTTCCATCCTGCCCTTCCTTCCTGCACTTCCTTCCATCCTACCCTTCCCTTCATTCCATCTTGCCCTTCCATCCATCCTGTCCTTTCTTCCTGCCCTTTTATCCTGCCCTTCCTTCCATCCTACACTTCCTTCCTGCACTTTCTTCCTGTTTTACCTTCCTGCCCATCTTTCCTGTCCTTCAATCCTGCCTTTCCTTCCTTCCCTTTCTTCCATCCTGCCCTTCCTTCCATCCTGCCCTTCCTTCCATCCTGCCCTTTCTTCCATCCTGCCCTTTCTTCCATCCTGCCCTTCCATCCATCCTGTCCTTTCTTCCTGCCCTTCGATCCTACCCTTCCTTTCATCCTGCCCTTCCTTCCATCCTGCCCTTCATTCCATCCTGCCCTTCCATCCATCCTGCCCTTTCATCCTACCCTTCCTTCCATCCTACCCTTTCTTCCTGCCCTTCTTTCCTACCATCCTGCCCTTCCTGTCATTCCATTCTGCCCTTCCTTCCTGTCATTCCATCCCGCCCTTTCTTCCTTCCTGCCCTTTCTTCCATCCTGCCCTTTCTTCCATCCTGCCCTTTCTTCCATCCTGCCCTTTCTTCTATCCTGCCCTTTCTTCTATCCTGCCCTTTCTTCCATCCTGCCCTTTCTTCCATCCTGCCCTTCCTTCCATCCTGCCCTTCCTTCCATCCTGCCCTTTCTTCCATCCTGCCCTTTCTTCCATCCTGCCCTTTCTTCCATCCTGCCCTTCCTTCCATCCATCCTGTCCTTTCTTCCTGCCCTTCGATCCTACCCTTCCTTCCATCCTGCCCTTCCTTCCATCCTGCCCTTCATTCCATCCTGCCCTTCCATCCATCCTGCCCTTTCATCCTACCCTTCCTTCCATCCTACCCTTCCTTCCTGCCCTTCTTTCCTACCATCCTGCCCTTCCTGTCATTCCATTCTGCCCTTCCTTCCTGTCATTCCATCCCGCCCTTTCTTCCTTCCTGTCCTTCCTTCCTGTCCTTCCATCCTGCCCTTCCTTCCTGCCCTTCCTTCCTGCCCTTCCTTCCTGCCCTTCCTTCCTGCCCTTCCTTCCTGCCTTTCCTTTCACCCTGCCACGGGGGCTTATCTCAGCAGTGTGTGATATGTGGAGGGCAGGTATATATAAAACCTGTGCAGCAATTCCATGTGCATAGCTAGTAACTACAATTTATTCTTTTTTTTTTACAGACCAGAGGATGTGGCAGAAGTTTCTAGATGTGTTTGCATGGATATTCTTAAAACTGTGGATGTTGGGAATTCTGCTAATTGTCTGGGGTAGCTCAATCCAGAAAACTAATGCAGTACGAGAAAAGTCGTGGAGTTGGGAGAGAGAGGATCAGATAATGGAGAATGTCAGTCTGAAATCACTGGCAGGATCTTGCCAATTTGGCTTCAAATCAGGGGCGACACTTTTAAAGGGAATGTGTAATCAGAAAATGACAATTTTTTTAAATCAGGTTTTTGTGTTAAATATATTTTTAAACATTATTAAAAATAAAAAAAGTCCTGCAAATTTAACATTGTCCAAGCAGAGTATCTTAGACTCTAAGTTCTTGTTCTTTCAGGAAATCAGCATCTACATTAGTTGTAATGACCAGACTCTGACCCTATCTTTAGAATCAAAGCATGTAATAAGCATGTGCAAAGATTATTGTGAAGGAAGGGGAAGGAGGTGAGCTGTGATATTGACTATTGTGAATGGTGGATCATGTGTTATCTACTCTATATAAAGGTGTTATCAGTCATTGTACAGGAGGAGGAGGTGAGCTGTGACATCACCTATTGTGAATGGTGGCTTCTGTGTTACGTACTGTAAATAAAGGTGTTATCAGTCATTGTACAGGAGGAGGAGGTGAGCTGTGACATCACCTATTGTGATGTTGGATCCTGTGTTATCTACTGTATATAGAGATGTTATCAGTTATTGCACATGAGGAGGAGGTGAGCTGTGACATCACCTATTGTGAATGGTTGATCCTGTGTTATCTACTGTATATAGAGGTGTTATCAGTCATTGTACAGGAGGAGGAGGAGGTGAGCTGTGATATCACGTATTGTGAATGGTGGATCCTGTGTTATCTACTGTATATAGAGGTGTTATCAGTCATTGTACAGGAGGAGGAGGAGGTGAGCTGTGACATCACCTATTGTGAATGGTGGATCCTGTTATCTATTGTATATAGAGGTGTTATCAGTCATTATACAGGAGGAGGTGAGCTGTGACATCATCTATTGTGAAAGGATCCTGTGTTATCTATTGTAGATAGAGGTGTTATCAGTCATTGTACAGGAGGAGGAGGAGGTGAGCTTTGACATCACCTATTGTGAATGTTGGATCCTGTGTTATCTACTGTATATAGAGGTGTTATTAGTCATTGTACAGGAGGAGGAGGTGAGCTGTGACATCACCTATTGTGAATGATGGATCCTGAGTTATCTACTGTATATAGAGGAGTCATCAGTCATTGTACAGGAGGAGGAGGTGAGCTGTGACATCACCTATTGTGAATGTTGGATCCTGTATTATCAGCTGTATATAGAGGTGTTATCAGTCATTGTACTGTAACCCTTAATCTGATGATAAGGAAACTGCTGAAAATTCTTCCTGAAAGAACAGAAAGTATGAGTGTACAATAGCTCCCGTGGACGATTACTAATTTTGTTTTTTAATTATATGAAATAATAAATCATTGTAAATATATTTAAATAAAATAAATGTAGCACAAAAGCCTGATATAAACAATGGTTCCTTTTTGATGTCACGTTCCTTTACTTTGGCCAGCGATTGGCCGTAGCAGTAACATGAACGTCTGACATGACGGCTGCAACAATGGTGAATGGAGCAAACACGGACCCCGGAGCAGCGGGGAAATTTATCTGGTGACTGTTACGTTTTTTTATTTAACAGAATTCTCTGCTTTTAGACTTTTTCTAGATCCCGGACAATCCCTTTAGGGTACCCCGCCCCCCGCTTCCTCCTCCATCTTAATGTTACATTCTTCTCCTTTGGATGTTTCCATGGATGGATATTATTTTCCTAATGAGTCCTGAGATTCATTATTAGGGCGGCCGCTTCCTCTGAAGTCATTAATGTTGTTGCCGCAGCAGAAATCCAGAACATCTGTGGACTTTTATGTGTGCTATATATCAGGGGTGTCAGACCACATTTCAGCTGTTTTTACCGGTGTCTGCAAATAAGATGCATTTCCGATTCTGCATTGTTTGAGAATTTGAAATTTATTAATGAAAAACTTCTGGTTGAAGAAAAAATCTGCAAGAACAAATAATTTTTGCTTTTTTTTTTTGTAATTTTTTTTGCAATTCGCTAAAAGACTTGAAAGGGTTTTCCCAGAGGTGCAACTAAGAGGCAGAGCCCCATAGGAAAGGACTGACTGCCTGTCCCCCCCCCCCCAGCTCATCAGTGCCAGGTTCTGCTGTCTGCTGCCCACTATGCCTCATCACCCACCACCCGACACGTCGCTGCAGGGCGTCCTACAGCGCTCCGCGCTCTGACACCGCACTCCGGGAGAGCACATTGGAGTTTGCTTACCTTTGCACCCCGCTACGACCCTCTATAGGGGCAGAACTTTGGCGATAGTTCTGCCCCTGCGCTACCTTTTCGAGACAGAGCCACAACCTCAGCGCAGCTGCTTCTCCTGATATTTGCAGCGGCTGTGCCGTACGGAATTGCTCCTCTTCGGAGAAATGACACCAAACTCTTCCAGCTCCCGATCCCTTGGCTCCATCACCATGAGTGCCATTGACATTGCCCCCCATTAGCCCTATCCTCAATACTCTTTGATGACTACTCCCATCATCCCAGTGCTCTTGATAGAATCAATTGTAATATTCCCCAATGGACAGCAGTTATAGTGCCCCCACAATACTGTCTACAGCCCCCCTGCATCAGTACTAGACACAGCGCCTCCTATGGAAGCCTTGCCGCAGTGCACTCGGCACTCACGTGTCAGGTCAGATAGTAAGAGCCAGGGTGTTATACATATGTGTCCACCAGGGGGCGACGGCTTCTTGCTCCTGTAATAATTAGTAATTATTTTTACTATAATACTATATATATTATACTATAATTACTATTATAATTTACAGAATCTTGACCTCTCTCATGAGAAGATTCTTGCAATTTCGGATTTTATGCAACTTTAAAAAGGCAACAAAACCCCCCCCAAAAAATCAGCAATCTGCACGACTGAACGTGATGCCGGCTTCAGTCTAGCGGTTGATTTGGCCGATTATAAAAACCACACAAACAGCTATTACTCATCAGGAAACAAATCCCACGTGTTATAACATAAATTCCACAAGTAAATTAATTACTCCACGTCTAACACCTCATAAACTATAATCTGATTATGAGAGCAAACAGGCTGTTACTGGTGATTTATAGAGAACGAGAAGAAATCAGATCTAATTGACATCATCTGGAACCGGCAAAAAGGCTGAATGACTGACATCTGCATTAACCCATTAGAGGAGGCGGCAGAGGACCCGTCACTCGCCATACATATAGATATTTTTTTCACCTGATGTAAATGCCGCTGTTCTCCTGAATCCGGCGATGGTTTTCTTTTTTTCCTGCGCCTCTCCATTCCTGAGATATGGCCCCTTCTTCCCTGCACATAAATCTAGTTTTGTTAGCCAAGTAGGTGTGGTCTCTGTGGGCATCTACTTGAGGACATCACCCACTTGACTAATAAGACTAGATTTATAGATGAGGCCGTATCTCAGGAACGGAGAGGGGTAGGAACAAAAGAAAAACATCGCCGGATTCAGGAGAACAGCGGCGTTTACAGCAGGTAACAAATAATGCAGATTTAGTGACAAGTTCTATTTAAGAGACCGATGTAGAAGAATCCTCCACTGCAGCAGACTGAATGAGTCTACATGGAAGATACTGGAAAGTGCTGGAAGTGAATACAGAAAAGAAGTAAAGATGGAGCGTCTGTGGAGCAAAGAAAGGTGGTGGACGCTCCGACTCTGACATTTACACCAGGTACAAACATTACACATTTACGGCACAAGTCCCATTTAAATCCGCGCTCTCCATCTCACAAATCCTATTTCAATTCTTCTCTTTTGAAAACTTTTCCCCATTTTTCTGTTCTGTATTGTTAATAAAATATATCCCGCCTTCTTCATATTCGGCGCGGTGCTGCAGCGGGGGCCGCACGTGTAATGTCTGCTATGTGGCCACCCGGCCTCTCAGGAGCATGCGTCCCCTGCAGTAGATGTGACGACGATGGCTTCCAGCCCTACGAATCTACTCATATATACAAGGCAAAATCCAGCACGTTTCAGCCTTGTCTCCAAGAATGACCCAAAACTGTCCCCTTGGTTTTACTTAGATTTGTGTTGTAAATATCCCCTATGGTAAAATACCCTCGGTGTAACACACCGGAAAACCTATTGGAAGAGTTTGTCCAGGATTTTTAGGATATCAAATGGGTAGGAGTCCAACAGCGAGCACCAGTAGTGCAGCCTGTGCAGCCGTACAGGGACCCAAGATGGCAGGGGCCCCACTTCCATCTCAAAAGCAACAGCTTCTGCCACAGTTACATTACTGTAGAGCAAAGGGTCCATATATTGTTCTAGCATGGTGGCCTTCTTGTGTCTGTGCCCGCCCCTGCAGAGCACCTTCATAAATCAGTCAGTGCATGGAGCTCCGTACACCATGTAGTGGTCAATCTTGGTACTGCAACTCAGATCGCATTCATTTCTATAGCAGCAGAGCAGCAGTACAGAAAACGGCCGCTACACAATGTACGGCGCTGAGCTGTTCCCACTTAGAACTCGGCTTACATCCGTCCTCTGTGGGGACTGTAAATCAGAAGGGGAAATAAGGTGCCAGACCCCATTAATCTGCTTGGACATCATTATTTAACCCCTTTAAATTTAATTAAATCTGCTAATTAAATTCACTCTTATCTGTATTAGGGACCCAGAGAAACTCCATAATGCAGGAATCCTTATTATAACCAATGCAAATAGTGACAACTGGTCAAATATGTTTCAGTTTTTTCCTTTACATCCTTATAAGCGGTTTACGACGCTTCCGTAGGTCCACCATAAGTGATTTCATGTTTCTGCATCGGGATGAAAACAACTTCTCATATGGAGCCGACTTCCTAAAACATGAAATTAATTTGCCTTACAGA
Source organism: Phyllobates terribilis (assembly GCF_046119375.1). Taxonomy (NCBI): domain Eukaryota; kingdom Metazoa; phylum Chordata; class Amphibia; order Anura; family Dendrobatidae; genus Phyllobates; species Phyllobates terribilis. Next base: position 190,113,685 of record NW_027362768.1, read on the forward strand.
GGGGCAGTGGATGTGCGGGTTTTAATCTGCGGAGCGGCAGAGATTTACGGAGTGGCAGCGCTGTCTGGCCGAGAATTTATCACCCGATTTACTGGTTTATGATACTTTGTCTAAGCTCAAGGAGTTAGCTTAAAAATCACAATGGGAGGAAGGCATGCATAATTAATGAGCTATTTACAGGAAACTCGTGCGCGAGCCGCCGAGTCAGGAGGGTAAATCTTTCCGCTGTTATTCCGCAGATGAATTAAAAGACCAGAAAGACACGAGCTCCGCGCTGCAATATGCAAACACTAAATAAGAAGGGGACGATAATCACAGCAAAGTCCAAATAATCTGCCGCAAAATATATACGATTAAAGGGCATCAAGTTCTGGAGTTAGAGACAAGTCAAAAAGTCATTGGGGTTTACTCCAAATTCACAAACTTTTTGTCCATTTCTCTACTTTTCTCACAATCGCCTTCTCGGCGGAATATTTTGTGACTTTTTAAATCTGTCCAAAAAACATCTGGAAGCTAAACGTCGCCGGCTTAGATCTGTCCAGATAACATACGATGAATATTGCACATAATTCTGTATATACAAATACACATGAAAACACTAAACTGTACGGAAAGGAGCGAACTGACTCCAGGGAAGAGGCACAAAGAAGAATCAGCAATCAGTGAACCCGGAAATGGTAACAATGAAAAATGACATTGTGAAAGTAAAACAAGACAAAAATTCAAGAAAACTGCAACATTTGTTTCCCTAAATCTCTATTCTGAGAATGCGGATACAATTGTTCATGATCTCCGGGATATTCAGGGCACTAATCTAAGACACTGGCATTTACCCCATTGTATGAGGGATGTAATGCCTCTCTTCAGATTTATTACAACTACCACAGTGGCCAAAATAAACTCTAATGTGCCGCACAATTCATATAGGAAAAGAATATCCACATATGGTCCAGTACAAAGCTTCACATAATTTCTGTTGCGGGCAAGTGGCCATAGCCTTCTAGCACCATCTCTGACCACCTACGTTCATGTATGAAGTGCGCTCTGCTGCATGGATAGAGCCTACACCGCTACATAGATGAAGTCTGCTCTGCTACATGTATGGAGTCTGCTCCACTTCATGGATGGAGTCTGCTCTGCTGCATGGATGGAGTCTGCTCCGCTGCATGGATGGAGTCTGCTCCACTACATGGATAGAGCCTACACCTCTAAATAGATGGAATCAGCTCCGCTACATGTATGGAGTCTGCTCTGCTGCATGGATAGAGCTTACACTGCTACATGGATGGAGTCTGCTTCGCTACATGTATGGAGTTTGCTCCGCTGCATGGATGGAGTTTGTTCTGCTGCATGGATGGAGTCTGCTCCACTACATGGATGGAATCTGCTCCTCTACATGGATGGAGTCTGCTCTGTTGCCTGGATGGAGTATGCTCCGCTGCATAGATGGAGTCTGTTCTGCTGCATGGATAGAGTCTACTCTGCTGCATGCATGGTGTGTGCACCACTACATGGATGTAGTCTGCATGTAAGGAGTGTGCTCAACTGCATGGATGGAGTCTCATGGATGGAGTCTGCTCTGCTACATGCATGGTGTGCGACCCGCTGCATAGATGGTGTCTGCAAGGATGGTGTCTGCATGGATGATGTCTGCTCCGCTGCATGGATGGTGTCTGCATGGATGGTGTCTGCTCTGCTGCATGGATGGTGTCTGCTCTGCTGCATGGATGGTGTCTGCATGGATGGTGTCTGCTCCGCTGCATGGATGGTGTCTGCTCCGCTGCATGGGTGGTGTCTGCATGCTCACAGTCATGACTCCCCTACGTGCTCAGCACGATTATGCAGAGAACACTTGTGGGAACCTTAGTGACTTAATCTTTCTATTTTGATCTTAGAACAATCTACTTCTTTCTATGATCCTTTCCTGACGGGTAGAAAACTGTTCCACCCTTTTAGTCATCGAACACAATGATGTGAAATTGAATGATCTGCAAAAAAAGAGACTAAACACAGTCCAGGCTGCAGCCATAGGAAGGGGCATTAAATAGTGTGCAGTCTATAGACAGTGAATGTGTCAGACTGAACACACGTACCAACCTCCTTAAAGCTCCGGTTCTGTAGATGGTGGCTCCCCTCCAATTACATACATGTAATGCAAAAAAAAAAAAGCTCATCAAGAGAATGCCAAGAGTGTGCAAAGCAGTCATCAAAGCAAAAGGTGGCTACTTTGAAGAACCTAGAATATAAGACATATTTTCAGTTGTTTCACACTTTTTTGTTAAGTATATAATTCCACATGTGTTAATTCATAGTTTTGATGCCTTCAGTGTGAATGTACAATTTTCATAGTCATGAAAATACAGAAAAATCTTTAAATGAGAAGGCGTGTCCAAACTTTTGGTCTGTACTGTATATATAAATCCTCCAAGAAACACCTGTGGCGCCCCTGAGGGTTCAGTCGCCACAGGGGTACTGCACCTCAGACCGAGGTGTGGTATCTCCTCTCCGAGGTAAGGGGGGAGCATCTATTGGGACCCCACCACATCCATCCAACACTACACCTCTCCCACCTGAGGGGGGCTTTAAGGCACCATAGTGCTGCCCCAGCCGGGATAAGAGGAGATGGGGGGGAACCAAAAATTAGGGGGAACCATGTAGTGGGTGAGGGTGGAGGACGCACTTTAGGTTACACCACCAAACTCATATTTAATAAACGGCCATCTTGGGCTTATGGTCTTTTGATTGTGATCTTCATCACTGAACGTGGCTTTCTGTGTGAACCTGCAGCCTGTTGAGGGGACACGGTCCTCGTCCTCTGGCCTTGAGGCGAGGAGCGGGCAAGAGTTAACGGCTGTCTCTACCCGGTCAAGGTCCTGACCTAAGAAGGCCTGGAGGGGAGTAGAGGAGACAAGCTCCACAGGCAAAAGGATCCCAGGGGCATGCAGACGGAGCGGCATACGCCACCTGTCCTCACTATTCTGGCCTAGTCAGAGGGATTCCTGCTGCAAAAGGGGTAACCGGCCCCCGATATCTGACTCTGTCACTTCAAGTCTTAGTCGGAGAAGCCCGGAGGCTTAGAGAATCCCACCGGGCAACGGAGTCGCCACCCATACCCTTGTTCAGTGCATAGTCCAGAGGGAGACTTGGTGGGAAAGTCTAGGAACACTCTGGTGCAGGGGGTCCTGATTCATGCACTTGAACTACCTGGAGTGTGCTGAACCCCTTCCTGGTGGCCGCAGCCCGCCGTGAGGAGCAGGGAGAAGCCATGCAGCTGTGCATTCTACCGTGAGTAAAGCTTGGAAGACTACCCCTATGGCCTCCGGTTCCTTATTGCAACGTGGCACCGCACCACATCTCCCACTACAACTCCCATCCTCCTGCTTCCTCTGCCCTGAGGCCCTGCTCCGCCTGTGGAGAGTAGTACCATCTGCTGCTGCCACTACATCCCGCCTCAGAGGACTGAACGCAGCACTGGTGGGGGATCACCAGAAACCACAGGTGGCGTAGTCATTTAATCCACTCGATTAACATCAAAAACTCTGATAGCCCATTAAATCTTTTAATGTGACGGCCCTGGGCACGGAACGGGTCCAGGCCATGACTACAACCCCCTCAAACATCTGACCCGGCTCCGAGTACCCCCATCCCCCAGGGTGGGCTGTGAGCGTCACATACTTTCCAATCAATAAACTATGGGGTATAGCTGCATCCTGCGCTGCTGCCGTTTCATAGGTTTGTGCACCATATGTCGGACTACAGTGCAAATACTCAGTCCAACAAGACCAGTGGCGCCTCCTTCAGTGGTAACAGAACCATAGAGTTAACCCCTAGATTGTTGGAAACATTTGACAAAGCTAACAAAAGATTTGCACTTCTCTAGTGGAGCGCTTACAGTACTAGCCACAGCCACCACTAGAGGGAGCTTACTGCCTTACATCCAGTTTTAGCTCCCCCTAGTGGTGGCTCCAGGTGCCCTGAAAGTTATATTGTCAAGCTACAAGTCAGTAGGGGATTGCTGCTCTGTATTAGAACCACAAAACTTCAAATGCTTTAAGGTTATTAAGAAATTATTACTCAGCACAGATTTATTTTTACCTAAAACTGATCCTATGATCTTCAGAATGACCTTTGTTTGCCGAGATGAATATCATCTGATCATTGGTTCTATGTCCTGTACGTTAAATTGGTCTCTTCTTCTGTAATCAGCAGGTGAAGCCAAGGAAACAATTACATCATGTTAAAGAATTGAAAATCTGCATCTGAAAAGTGGAGAAACTTTTACCTTCCTGCCCCCCGGAGCCCAAATGAGCAGAAAGGACGCGGCGTTAAAGAGGAAATCCTGAGCTTCCTACGGGGCCGGTAGAGTTTCACCACCCCAAGATGGATGGAAAGAAAACACTGCTCAGCTCGGCCACAAAGGACCAAGTACTTTCACCAGATCTGACCTAACTGGAAAGTCCTGCATCGTAGACTAACCCCTCGTGTGCCAGATACCCGCTTATAAAAATGTATCTAGGTAAAGCTAGAAACCAGCTCTAAAAGGTAAAAGAGCGGGAGGACGCTATAGGGCACGGCCCGAACTTTAATCAGGGTTGTGCCATGTGTCATTTGAGGTTTTGCTCCCCCAGTAGTCAGAGCAGAGCTTCCCTCACTAGCAGCTAAAGTTGTTTCTAGTAGTAGAAAACGTCTCGCCAGGGGTAAATCTATGGCGGCTGCAGAGGTAGAAGAGGAGCCGCTCTAATAAACCTCTGGGGATTCCTAAAGGGAGACTGAATCTTATGCCGGCACTCTCTTAAAGGATATCAGAGCAAGGTCCCAGTCTTCTTCTGGTCTGCAGGTGTAGTGCCGGTCCTAATCTGTCTCACCGGGAAAGATCCTCCGCAGCAGCTCCACCAATGTCTCTGACATATACCTGCGAATACGGTGCCTTCTGTCACATCCCCCCAGGTGACTGCACTGGCGCAGGGTCCTCCATTGATCCCCTCCTCAGTGTAGCGCTCAAGAGATGCAACATACTGAGCTCTCCCCTCCACTCCCCCAGTAGTCACAGCAGGGCCTCACACAAAAGTCATAGCAAGACCTGTCTACATCCCTCTTAGTGATCATAGAAGCCTTCCCCAGTGGTCACAGCAGACACTCGCACCATCACATCTACACAATAGTCATAGAAAGCTCTTTCTCCTTCCCCCCCAGTAGTCACAGCAGGGCCATCCTCCCACCTCTTTCTTAGAAGGAGCACAGCCTCTTCTTACCTACTTGTACGGACTTCTGGCACTTTCAGTTGCAGTGAAGGACTCTTCTGTATTGATCTTTCCCTGTCACTTGCTATAAATATGTATTTTTTTTTACCTGCTGTAAATGCCTGAATGTTTTCTTTTCTTCCTGCTCCGCTCCGTTCCTGGCCTCCTCTTCCATGTATATAAATCTAGTCATGTTAGCCAAGCAGGTCACGGCCAAATAACGGCCTTAGCGTCTGCCGGCTATAGAGACCTGTACAGAAGTTATCAGAATTTAGGAGGTAAAAATAAAACTTTTTTTTATTCCTGTCATGTCACTTTGGATTAATTCATGAAAGGCACCTGAAGGGTTAATGAACTACCTGGCAGCAGTTTTGAATACGTTGAGGGGTGCAGTTTTTAAAATGATATCACTTTTAGGGAGTTTCTAATATATAGGACCCCCGAAAGTCACTTTAAATCTGAACAGGTCCTTATAAAAAAAATAAGTTTTGTAAATTTCCTTGAAAAAAATGAAAAATTCCTGCTACATTGTTAAACTTTCTAAAACGCTAACAAAATAAAAGAACATAAAGCAGACGTGAGGGAAATGTTATTTATTCATGTTTTTGTGTGGTATGACTATCTGGATTAAAGGGATAATCATTAAAAGTTTGTAAATTGCAATTTTTTTTTTTTTATTTTAGTCAAATTTCTGATATTTTTTATAAATAAACACAAAACATGATCAACTTAAATTTACCATTATTATAAAGTACAACGTGTCATGAAAAAAAAACAATCTCAAAATCAATGGGATACGTTGAAGCGTTCCAGAGTTATTACTACATAAAGTGACACATATCAGATTTTCAAAAAAAAAATTGGTCCAGTCACTAAGGGGTTAAATCACTGTTAAGGGCGTTGTTGTTTATTTTAGGGGGGGGGGATGCTAATTGATAATCAAAGCTATAGAATATTAAAGGGTTGTCCACCTTTGGCAATATTTATTCTTTATTTAAATTAATGCATTTGGGGCTAAAATAACTTTCACAATTGGGTTTAATTAAAAAATGTAGAACTGTTTTGGCTTTTACAAACCTAACTTTGATGTGGTCTGTGGTCATAAACCAGCTGAGAAAAAAAAGAGATAAAAAAAGTTACACACTCCCCATCTGACTTGTCATAGAGAGCTCGCTGACGAATTCTCAGTTACCTCATTCTACAAAACGTTACACACTCCCCATCTGACTTGTCATAGAGAGCTCGCTGACGAATTCTCAGTTACCTCAGTCTACAAAACGTTACACACTCCCCATCTGACTTGTCATAGAGAGCTCGCTGACGAATTCTCAGTTACCTCAGTCTACAAAACGTTACACACTCCCCATCTGACTTGTCATAGAGAGCTCGCTGACGAATTCTCAGTTACCTCAGTCTACAAAACGTTACACACTCCCCATCTGACTTGTCATAGAGAGCTCGCTGACGAATTCTCAGTTACCTCATTCTACAAAACGTTACACACTCCCCATCTGACTTGTCATAGAGAGCTCGCTGACGAATTCTCAGTTACCTCAGTCTACAAAACGTTACACACTCCCCATTTGACTTGTCATAGAGAGCTCGCTGACGAATTCTCAGTTACCTCAGTCTACAAAACGTTACACACTCCCCATCTGACTTGTCATAGAGAGCTCGCTGACGAATTCTCAGTTACCTCATTCTACAAAACGTTACACACTCCCCATCTGACTGTCATAGAGAGCTCGCTGACGGATTCTCAGTTACCTCATTCTACAGCCAGCAAATGGACAGAGGCCATAGAAGTCAAACATTGCCAAAAATTCTAATGAAACCCAATTGTAAAAATAATTTTTAGCCCCCAAAAAAAGTACAAAAATAGTCTGACAAGCTTTTTAAAAGCAGCTTCATAGCAATAGTCCGCGACGATACATAGTAATAAAAAGGATTCTATCGTTTACCGGTCGATGTATCAAGTCAGAAATCTGCTGTTGTTTTTTTTTGCTTATTGTTGTAACGCGGAGAGCGGTTTATGAGTAATGACCGCCATCACCGCGGCAAATTAACCATTCCTCAAAAACAAGGGGTGTCTGAGCCGAGGAGGAAACTGACAGGTTTCCTTAACTAGAGCATTAAGAGAGCGCCTCGCGAAATCCTGACGGTAGTAATGAGTTTTTAATTGCCGCACCAGAACACATTCCATCATTACATAGGAACAGAGATTATTCAGACTTCCTGTACTGGAGGAGAGAAAATTGTTACTTTGCTCCGGAGCAATTGATTACAGCCGTGATTTGCAGGGAAAGAAAAACATCGCCTTAAATGGCTCCGCCGTCATTTACACCCCGCCAGATACATCGCCAGATATTTCAATTAACGCGCCCCGGAATCTATTCCTTATCGCTGTCAACACACAAACTTATAAATTTAATTTTCAAAATCGTAATCTTTAAATTAAATCTTAAAACCTGGAAAAAAATAAATAAATAAAAAGTCAGGTAAGAAACTTCACCGTCTCGGAGGCTGCGGAGAAGCGTATTCTCGCTATGCGGAAGGTAATGTACGGCGAGATACTAATCAGGCCACAGATGAGATCTTCTCCGGGCAGAGGTTTCGCATATCCATTTCTTTTGAATGTACCTTAGACGAAAGGACGGCAGGACAGGGGGGAGGGGTGGAGCGGTTTAGTTACGGATCGTGAACTTGGAGCGCCAGCGCCGCCACTTTTGCAAATAATTAAGAGATGTAAAGGGAATCAGGTGTCGCCGGGTGATGGTTACATCCTGGATTATATTCTGACTGTCCAATCTGAAGATGTCTGGAAGGAAAAACATTCTCAGAGTTAAATAGACGCGTATTCCCGAGTCCTCTTTATTCCTCTCCTGCTTGTTGGTCTCCGACTTTTTGCAAGACTACAACTTCCAGCAAGTTCTTCTGATAGCTGGTGGGGCATAAGAGGTTAATGTCAATGTGTTGTGGCAGGGAAGGGGTTAATTGGCTGGGCTAGGGGATTCATTACACCAAGGTCTCAGGTGGTAAAGTGTTAATGTCACTACTATCCCTAATGATCAAGGACAATAAGAGGCAGGGCAGTGAGGGGTTAATGTCAGATCCATTTTGTGTAAGGCAACAAGGGGTTAATGTCATCATCCTCAACAGGTTTTCGGCATTAATCTTAACATCTGAAGCAGTAAGAGGTTAATTAATTTTCCCATTGGTTTAAGGCAATAAGGTGTTAATGACCTCTTCCCCTGTGTTCTATGGTTCCAGGGCAGTAAGAGGTTAATGTCAGCTCCCCCCTGTGCTCTAGACCAATAATGGCAGCATCCCGGGGGTCCTTGGGTAGACCAGTTACATTCAGCATCCCAGGTTTTCTAAGGCAGGAAGGGGTTAATATTAGCATCTTTGGAGGCCTAGGGCAGTAAGGGGTTAATATCCACAACCTGTGGTCTAGACGAGAGGGGGTTAATCACAGAATCCCACCAGGTGGGTGTTCCAGGGTTAAGGTTTCCATCCTTGCTGGTCTAGTAAAGGATTTGACTCGCCCCCTGGGCCGTGGGGCACCCGGAACCGGGCTTCTATGCGATGCTGGGGGTAGTAGTGGCAGCCCTATCCCGTGGCTCAGGGTGGCAGCAGTCTATCAATCAGTGCTTTAAATGTCCGACTACGCCACCCGTGGATTGCGGTCAGGGTTAACCGCCGCTGCAAGGCAGACCGCTGAGGCTGGTGTTAGTGTGCAGCACAGAGATAGGATAACTCCCCACGGGAAGAGTGTAGCCTCAGGGCAGTGTAGGTGGATGCTGGGGGTGATAGTGCAGGCCGCAATAGTAAGAGATCAGAGTCCACTTCAAACAGTCCAGGGTCTTTATTGTAGTTAGTACTAATGACCCAATAGGAGTATCGGTTAGGAGTGGGCCTGGGTGTCTGAGAGCATTCGGGCGAGCCCCACTGGTCAGGGTGAGTGTGTAGGCCTACCGTTCTCTCTCTCTGCTCTTGCTGACTATCCCCCTTTTCGTGGTGTGATAGCCCACGTCCCTGAGCTGGCCGTGTACTTCGCCTGTATGGCTTGCGACTCGGGCCTTGGGTACCTTTTGCTTTCTCCTCGCTGTACTGGTCCCTCTGTGTGGCGGAGCCTCCAGGCTTCTTAGGCCAAGGGACCTGAAATCCCTCGCGGGTTGGTTCTCTGCTGCTGGGCTTGCAACCCTGACAGCCTCGGACCCCAATGTCCGGTTGTGTGCTTCTCTCAGCCAGGACCGGCTCTCGTCGCCTCTGTCCCTGGCTTGCAGTTTCTCCTCTGCCTCATGGACTCCTCAGCTGCCGCTGACCTGTCCCTTTCCTCTGGGAACCCTTCTGGACACTTCAGAAGTGGGTTCTGGTCTCCCTAACCCTGCCCCAGTTCCAGCTTTTATAGGGACAGCCTGCTCCCCCTACTGGCCTGGGACAGGAGGTGCTGCATGCTAATGGTCCCTGACCAGGGAACCTCCCTCCTGCTCTCAGACACAGCCTTTAATATTTGTGGCATCCAGGCCTGAGGTGACCCAGATTTATGGCAGCATCTTTGGTATCCAAGATAAGAGAGGGTAAATCTCAGCATGCCAGCAGGTTTACAGCAGTAAGGGGTTAAACTTATCAGTCTGCAGTTCAGGGCTATAAGGAGTTAACGTTAGAATCCCTGGTGTCCTAGGGTGGTAGTAACTCTACATCCCAGGTAGTCTAGAGCACTAAGGGGTTAATGTCGCCCCCCCCTTATAACAAACACTGGGCAGTGCTGGACCCCTGGACAGGAACATGACTGCTCCTTCACAGCAAGCAGAGATACTGAAAAGTTGGAAGAAGTGAATGTGCAGGAAAAAGTTGCAAAATGTTTTATTACTATAAATAAATCTTGTTTCTTCAACGCACAGAATCGCTCTACACAGACACAATCCCCGATCCGTCTCCCCGATCCGTCTCTCCGATCTGTCTCCCTGATCCGTGTCCCCGATCCGTGTCTCCCCGATCCGTCTCCCTGATCCGTCTCCCCGATCCGTCTTCCCGATCCGTGTCCCCAATCCGTGTCTCCCCGATCCTTGTCTCTCTGATCTGTGTCTCCCTGATCTGTGTCTCTCTGATCCGTGTCTCCCTGATCCTTGTCTCTCTGATCCGTGTCTCCCTGATCTGTGTCTCTCTGATCCGTGTCTCCCTGATCCGTGTCTCTCTGATCCGTGTCTCTCTGATCTGTGTTTCTCTGATCCGTGTCTCCCTGATCCGTGTCTCTCTGATCCGTGTCTACCCGATCCGTGTCTCCCTGATCCGTTCTCCCCGATCCGTGTCTCCCTGATCCGTTCTCCCCGATCCGTGTCTCTCTGATCTGTGTCTCCCCGATCCGTCTCTCCGATCCGTGTCCTCGATCCGTGTCCCCGATCCGTGTCCCCGATCCGTGTCCCCGATCTGTCTCCCCGATCCGTGTCCCCGATCCGTGTCTCCCCGATCCGTCTCCCCGATCCGTCTTCCCGATCCGTCTTCCCGATCCGTGTCCCCAATCCGTGTCTCCCCGATCCGTCTCCGCGATCCGTGTCTCCCCGATCCGTGTCTCTCTGATCCGTGTCTCCCTGATCCGTGTCTCTCTGATCCGTGTCTCTCTGATCCGTGTCTCTCTGATCTGTGTTTCTCTGATCCGTGTCTCCCTGATCCGTGTCTACCCGATCCGTGTCTCTCTGATCCGTTCTCCCTGATCCGTGTCTCTCCGATCCGTGTCTCTCTGATCTGTGTCTCCCTGATCCATTCTCCCCGATCCGTGTCTCCCTGATCCGTTCTCCCCGATCCGTGTCTCTCTGATCTGTGTCTCCCTGATCCGTTCTCCCTGACCCGTGTCTCCCTGATCCGTGTCTCCCCGATCCGTGTCTCCCCGATCCGTGTCTCCCTCATCCGTGTCTCCCCGATCCGTGTCTCCCCGATCCGTGTCTCTCTGATCCGTTCTCCCTGATCCGTGTCTCTCTGATCTGTGTCTCTCTGATCTGTGTCTCTCTGATCTGTGTCTCTCTCTGATCTGTGTCTCTCCGATCCGTGTCTCTCTGATCCGTGGCTCCCCAGATACCACTCAGCCTGCTGGGGGTAGTAGTCTCCCAATACATGAAGAGTGAGAAGTGATAAGCAGCGGCTCTATACATCTATACAGTGCTGAAGTCTGAAATACAGAAGAACTTTCCTGTGGGAAGATTCACATTTATTTCTGATATTTTAATTACTTCCATCCACTGAGACAGAAAAGTGCAGTAACTACTGGAAAAAAAGTGGAGAACTTCAGGAATAGCGCGGCTGTCAGCAAAGGAGGCAGAACATGCAAGTGGCATCAAACACCCGGCGGATGGCAGCGGCCCTGCTACTGTGTTTTCTAAGTTTAGTGTCTGTCTAATCCACGGGGAAAACTTTCCACTAACAACGCCAGACGCTCATGGAAAAACCTCTCCACATTCAAACACTTCTCTGTAACTTGTCAGAAGTTTCTATTCCCGGAGATTCGCCTGAGAGCAGCGGCTGCATCACAATATGATGTGAAAGAAAAACCTCCAGAAATACAAAACAATCCTCCGCGCTCTCCGGCATTTACATTGTGGAGAGCAAAACTGGCCAGAGAGGGGAAAACGCCAACACGACCCGGGGTCTATGGACTAAAGGGTGACGGACGCCTTAATAATGTGACTTTAATATTGTAAAGAAATCCTCGTCCATTTGGCAATTTGTTTTATTTTTTTCCTTTTTGTTATTTCATGTGTTTTTGTTGTTACAAAAAACAGCCTAAAAAAAACACCAAAACATCTCAAACAAAAATAATTTTTATAATTCAGTAGAAAGATTTACATCTGACGAGAACGATTTCAACAAAGCAAGAAATAAACTTAAGAACATCATGAACTATGTGGAATTTCCCCCCAAAAAACTATGTGGGTTTGTGCATGCAACGACTTTTTCAGGCGGAATCCTCCTGAACAAGCGCTGCAAAAAGTGAACACAGTGCAACACAGGGCACAGCAATGTAACACAGCAACGTAACACAGCGTAAGACAGCAATGTAACACAGTAGCATAACACAGCAGCATAACACAGCAATGTAACACAGCAATGTAACAGAGCAGCGCATCACAGCAATGTAACTCAGCAGCATAACACAGCAGCATAATGACGCGCCCCTGGGCCTGTGTCGCGCTGCGTTGCGCACGCGGGAGCTTACCCGGAGCCGGATCTGTTTAGGGTTGTAGTCTCGTGGCGGTGACCCGGTCCGTGCCCAGGGAGTCAAACTGGACGGCAGTCTGTTAGCGGTAGAAAATGGTTGATGACTACGCCACCCGTTGAATGCAGCCAGGGGGCTGCTGCTGCAGGGCAGACCGCTGAGGTCGGTGGAAGGATGGTGCAGCGTGATAGTATAACCCCCAACGGGAGGGGTATGGCCTCAGGGCAGCCGACGTGGATGATGGGGGTAGCAGGAACCACTCAGAGACGGTATGGTAGCGTTCAGGGTCTTTACTGGTAACAACGATAGACCCTCCCGGAGTACTTGCTAGCGAACGGGGCCTGGTCAGTCCTTGAGCAGATGGGATCTCCCCTGGCCAGGCGTAGTTGTAGGCCTCCCAAGCTGACTGTACTCTTCTGGCTACCTTGCTAGAAGCTGATGTAAGTAGCCCACGTCCCTGAGTGTACCGTGTGGTGCTCACCCGTATGGCCGGTGACTCGGGGCCTTCTAATGGCTTCCGCTCCACGATGGCGGTGCTGGTCCCACGCGTGTGACCGGGCCTTCGGGCTTCTGGGCCAGGGGACCTGAAATCCCCTGCCTGACGGATTCTGCTGCTGGGTAGAAGTTAGTCCCCACAGCCTCGGACTCCGGGTCCGGTAAAGAATCTTCTTAGTCAGGGCGAGCTCTTTAGCTGCCAGCCCCTGACTCCTTGTGACTCTGCTGCTTCCTATGCTGCTCTTGTCTCTACTCTTCCTGGACTCACTCACCCTGCCTCAGCCCCGGGTTTATACAGGGGAAGTTCTTCCCCTCCCAAGGCTGGGCAGGAGGTGTGGCATGCACAGGATCCCTCACCAAAGGACCTCCCACCTGCTCTCAGACGTAATATCTCTATCACTGTGACAACCAGACCCCTGGGGTGTCACACTCCCCCCTAGTGAAATTTAGTACTCCGGGACTAAACACTTTTTAGAAAAATATAACAAGGTATATCAAAGAACAATAAAATACAATAAGGAAACACAATAAGATGGTCACGGATGTCCGCAACCGGGTGCAGTCTTTGAAGAAAAGCAAAGGTGTCCATTTCACCAACACAGGGAGACGTAACCAGGTAGGGGTCTGTCCTACCCCGAGTCCTTAACAGTCTCTAGTCCATCCTGGGTTACGCTCCAACTATATACAAAGGATTCCCGGTAAATCCACCGAAGACTCCTAAAAACAACTAGAAACACAAAATTACACACAAGCAACAATAAACAGGTAAACATTGTAAAACAACTTAAACATTTAGATCCTCCAACGTGCGGGTAACTGGCCTCTAGTGGCCCTAGTGGACCTACGGAGCTGACTGTCTGGCCCTGAACTACAGGGTGTAGGAGCTGTCAAGGGTAAACTGGGCAGCTGTCTACCGGCTCTTTGTCTCACTAGGGGTACGGCAGGCTCACTATAAGCAGAGGGTGGGTTCTCCTGTTCCGCTTGGGTGGAGTCTTCTGCCTCCTGGACCGGCTGCTCTTCCAGCTCTACCCGTTGCTCCGTAGGTTCTTGGGATGATGGTTGGAGGAAGGTGAGTACGGGTACCACAACTGCACCATTGACTTGAGTCCAAGACCGAGGGAAGTCCCCGAGCACGGTACTAACCATATCTTCCCTTTCTTCCACGGGTCGATGGTCTTCCTGTTCCTCCTCAGGGTTCCTCAGTTGTTCGGGGCACTTCTTCAGGTGGTCCCGGGATACAATGGCTGTGGTTTCCCCTCCGTCTTTACTGATGGTACAGACCTTCGGGTTCTCGTGGCTTGAGGGCAGTACGGTGTACGGGTCCTTCTCCCACTGGTCGTCCAACTTGTGGAGCCGTCTCTTCCTCTTCAAGACCTGCTCTCCGGGTACCAGGGGAACAGCGGGAGCATACTGGTTGTAAGTCTTCTCTTGTCTTTCCCTAGCCTGACAGAGACTTCGCTCCACGCTCTCCTGTACTTTCCGGTACTGCTGCTGCCTCTCTGTGTCCCAGTCCGTTTCTGGTGAAGTGTCCTCGGGCATCAGGACTCCCATTTCCAGGTCAACAGGTAACTTACCAGGTCTTGCCCTCATTAGGTAAGCCGGGGTACAGTTGGTGGAACCTACCGGGATGTGGTTGTATAGGTCCACCAGATCGGGCAACTTCTCAGGCCACAGACTGCGTTCTTCCAGGGGCAACGTTTTTAGAAGATCCATTACCACCTTGTTCATTTTCTCACAAAGTCCATTAGTTTGCGGATGGTAGGGTGTCGTCCTTATCTTCCGGCAGCCATACAGATTGCAGAATTCCTGGAAGACCTCCGCTTCAAAAGCAGGTCCCTGGTCCGTCAGCACTTGGTCCGGGTACCCGTGTGGACGGCAAAAGTGCTGCTGGAAGGCTCTAGCTGCTGTTCGAGCCGTTAAGTCCTTGACGGGGACGACAACCAGAAACCGGGAGTAATGATCCACGATGGTTAACGCGTAGACGTAGCCACTTCTGCTGGGGGTCAGTTTTACATGATCCAAGGCTACCAGTTCCAACGGTTGCCGGGTGACGATGGACTGCAGGGGAGTCTTCTGGCTGGCCCGGTCCTTCCTTCTCAGATTGCACGGGCCACAGTCTCTGCACCACTTCTCGATGGTTCCCCTCATGCCTACCCAGTGGAACCGCTCGCGCAGCAGGAACTCCAGCTTTTTCCACCCGAAGTGTCCAGCTCCGTCGTGGTATGCCTCCATCACCATGGCTGCGTCTCTTCGTGGCACCACTACTTGCCAGAGTAGTTCATGCGTCCTGGAGTTAACCATTCTGCGGCACAACTTCCCCTTGTAAAGGAACAGTCGACTCTTCTCTGCCCATAGTTGTTTGGCTTCCTCTGGAGCGTCTGATTCCAGGCTAGCCTCCGGGCGAGTCAGCATCTCCTTCACCAGTCGGACGGCAGGGTCGCTGTCTTGCGTTTCCGCCCAGTTGTAGTGAGGTAAGGGGTTCAACGTAGCAGCCTGCTTACTCCTTACCCGGTGGGAATACTGGATAGTCCCATGACGGTGGAACGCAGGGAGTTCAACTTCTTCCAGTCCCTCCGGATCTTCTCCTCCGTCCGGCAGGTTGGGCATCCTGGACAGGGCGTCCGCGTTGGTATTGGAGCGCCCTGCCCGGTATTTAATTGTGAACTCGTAGTTGGACAGACGGGCCATCCACCTCTGCTCCAGGGCACCGAGTCTTGCCGTGTCCAGGTGTGTCAACGGGTTGTTATCCGTGTATACGGTGAACCGGGAAGAAGCGAGGTAATGCCTAAAGCGCTCGGTGACTGCCCATACCACGGCCAGGAACTCTAGCTTAAATGAGCTGTAATTTTCGGGGTTCCTTTCGGTGGGTCGCAGTTTTCGGCTGGCATAGGAGATTACTCGTTCTCTCCCCTGCTGAATCTGGGACAGTACGGCTCCTAGCCCGATGTTACTGGCGTCGGTGTAGAGGATGAAGGGCTGGCTATAGTCCGGGTACGCCAAGATTTCATCCCCCGTGAGGGCCATCTTCAGCTGGCGGAAGGACTCTTCTTCTAGCTTTTCCCATTTGAAGGGCGGCTTCTGGTTCTTGGCCTTCCGGGACTGGCCTATCAGGAGGTCCTGCATAGGTGCTGCCTTTTTGGTGAAACCGGGAATAAACCTTCGGTAGTAGCCTACCAACCCTAGGAACTGCCGCACTTCTTTTACGCTGGAGGGGCTTGGCCATCCCTTAATTGCGGTGATCTTATCGGGGTCGGGAGCCACTCCGTCAGCGCTCACCACGTGTCCCAGGTATTGCACCTTTGGTTTCAGGAGGTGACACTTGGAGGGTTTCACCTTTAGGCCGTAACTCGCCAGAGCTTCGAACACCTCCGCCAGGTGTTTCAGGTGGTCCTCATAAGTTTTGGAGTATACGATGACATCGTCCAGGTACAACAGGACCGTCTCGAAGTTTCTGTGGCCCAGACAGCACTCCATTAATCGTTGGAAGGTTCCTGGGGCGTTGCAGAGTCCGAACGGCATGCAGGTGAACTCGCTAAGTCCCATCGGGGTGGTGAATGCGGTCTTCTCCCGGTCCGCCTCTGCTACAGGAACCTGCCAGTACCCGCTAGTGAGATCCAAGGTAGAGAAGAAGTTAGCAGATCTTAAAGCAGCCAATGACTCCTCTATCCTTGGTAAGGGGTACGCATCCTTGTGTGTGATACGGTTGATTTTCCGGTAATCTACACACATCCTCATGGTGTTGTCTTTCTTTTTGACTAAAACTAGTGGGGCTGCCCAGGGGCTACAGCTATCCCGGATTACCCCAGCCTCCTTCATGTCTCTAAGCATCCCCTTGGCGTGTTGGTAATGTGCAGGGGGTACGGGTCGATACCTCTCTTTTATGGGAGGATGATCTCCCGTGGGGATGCGGTGTTCTACCCCCTTGACTCGCCCGAAGTCTAACGGGTGTTTACTAAACACTCTCTCATTCTCTTGAATCACCCGATAGACTCCTTGTTTCTGGTGTGAGGGAGTGGAGTCAGTACCCAGATGTAGTTGCTGACACCAGTCCTCCATGTCTTTCTTAGAGCCGTTACCTTCCTCCGGGTGAGATGGAGGCAAGGGTTCCACAGATTGTATAGAATTTTGATTAGTGGTATATAATTTGGCTAGCGTGGCATACCGGGGCAGGTACACTTCCCTCTCCCCGATATTTATTATGCGAACGGGCACCCTCCCATGGCGTACATTGACCACCCCCCGTGCTGTCAAAATGGTGGGCCTACTGTCTGAGTAAACTGGTTCTACCATTGCCTGGTAATCTCTACCTCTCAGACCAATAGCTGCCCGGCACCAAATCATCATTTCACTTTTTGGGGGCATGGCAATAGGAAAAGGGTCACACATTCTTACGCTACCAATCTCACCGCCGGAGAGTTCCACTTGTTGCCGTTGCATCAGTGCCCGGATCTCTTTCTGGAGCACCCGCTGCTCGCCGGAGCTGGCATTCTTGGCAACCTGCTGTAAAAGGAAAATCACCTCTGCAAGACAATTTTCAATTACATTAGTTCCTAGAGTTATTTTTGGGTGACTCTCATGTTTGTCAATATCTACAATGATCAGTCCCTGTGCGGCCAGTTCGACTCTACCAATTTTGATGGTCACCTCTTTAAATCCGATCTGTGGCACGGGCTGACCATTGCTGGCGATGATACTCAAGTCGTCGTCAGGGTAGCGGGTAATATCCGAGTCATTCCAGTACTGCTTGAAGAGCACGTACGGGATGGTGGTGACCTGTGACCCGGTGTCCAGTAGGGCACTCATGGGAATGCCATCCAGTACCACAGGCAAGACTGGACGTCCTCCCACATATCTGTCGCGCCAGTTCGATGGGCCTGGTGATCTTTTTCCTGGGGGTTGGCCCTCTACCCCAGGTTGTGCCCGTTTAAAGAACAGTACCTTTCCATATGTCCGGGTTGATTGCAGCGGCGGCAGATGGGTCGTCCGTCCTCGCTGTATCGGTCACTGGGTCTTCCTCTGGCCGGTGGGGTCCTCCTTGGTCGACGCCACGGGATGTCCTCCGGTCCGGATGCCAGCTGGATCTTCCCTGGAGTGGAAACCTGTAAAGACTGCACAGTTCGGGTTAGCGCAGCAACGCTTTTAGCTAGCTCTTGGACCTGATGGTGTAGGTCTGGAGCCGGGTCATTGTCCAAAGCCTGCGCATCAGCTCCCACAGGCCCTGCTGACAAGGGCGCCGCCTCCTGGTAGTAAGTGGTAGTGGGGCGTCTGTGGGTCACAACGCCACCTGGTGCCGGTTCTCGGAGCACCCGGATGGCTCTGTCCTTGAACTGTGCAAATTCTAGATGAGGGTCCTGTAAGGCCATTGCCCGCAACTGGGTGCGGTGGGCATTGCAATATAAACCCTCTATAAATTGTTCGGTCAACAGCCTGTCCTCGTTTCCCACTCCATTAGGGTCGGTCTGCTTAATGGCCCTCAGGGCCTCTTGTAGGTTGAGTGCATAGTCCCTTATACTCTCATGCGCTCGCTGCTTGCACCCGTAGAATCTAAGTTTAATCTCGGCTGAGGTGCGGGTATCAAAGGTGTCCTTCAGCCGGGTTAGTATCCCTGCGACAGTCTTCCTCCCAGGTGGCCAGGATTTTACTTCCCTTTTGGCTGCCCCAGTTAGTTGGGCCACCAGGATGCTCACTTTTTGCTCTTCTGTGAGGGGGTACACCTGGAAGAGGCTATCCAGCTTTTCTCTAAAGTCATGCAGGGTATGTGACTCCCCTGAGTACTGGGGTAGCCAAGCTGCTCCCGGGATATAGGGCATGGTGAAGGGCATAACTGCAACAGCGGTAGCGCTGGCGGGGGTTGAGGCAGTGGAGCTCCCCTCCGTATCCGACATCTTCCTCCCCCCTAGTGGACCGTGGCCTACCTTGCGATGATCCTGTTCCGTAGGCCGCGGCTCCGCAGTGGATCGTCAGGGTTGAGGACCTTCCGTCGCGCTCCTGTGACGTCGGCGTCTGCTGGGCTCCTTCCAGGACCTTACGCAACATCCGGACGTGAGGCGGGGCTTCAGTTCTCGCGCGCTTTCGGAGTCCACGCCCCTCTTCTTCCCGCACGGCGTCCTCAAGATGGCGTCCAATGGCGGGAAAACTCCACGGATGGCGGGAAGAAGGCTGAAGATGGCGCCGGATGGCGGGAAACTTCACCGATGGCGGGAAGAAGGCTGAAGATGGCGCCGGATGGCGGGAATCTTCACCGATGGCGGGAATCTTCACCACTGGTAAGTTTGAACAGTCTTTGCTTTTCAGGCACGCAGTACCCGGTGGTTGCGGGCACGTGATCCTGCCGACTACGCCAAAGTTGACGCGCCCCTGGGCCTGTGTCGCGCTGCGTTGCGCACGCGGGAGCTTACCCGGAGCCGGATCTGTTTAGGGTTGTAGTCTCGTGGCGGTGACCCGGTCCGTGCCCAGGGAGTCAAACTGGACGGCAGTCTGTTAGCGGTAGAAAATGGTTGATGACTACGCCACCCGTTGAATGCAGCCAGGGGGCTGCTGCTGCAGGGCAGACCACTGAGGTCGGTGGAAGGATGGTGCAGCGTGATAGTATAACCCCCAACGGGAGGGGTATGGCCTCAGGGCAGCCGACGTGGATGATGGGGGTAGCAGGAACCACTCAGAGACGGTATGGTAGCGTTCAGGGTCTTTACTGGTAACAACGATAGACCCTCCCGGAGTACTTGCTAGTGAACGGGGCCTGGTCAGTCCTTGAGCAGATGGGATCTCCCCTGGCCAGGCGTAGTTGTAGGCCTCCCAAGCTGACTGTACTCTTCTGGCTACCTTGCTAGAAGCTGATGTAAGTAGCCCACGTCCCTGAGTGTACCGTGTGGTGCTCACCCGTATGGCCGGTGACTCGGGGCCTTCTAATGGCTTCCGCTCCACGATGGCGGTGCTGGTCCCACGCGTGTGACCGTGCCTTCGGGCTTCTGGGCCAGGGGACCTGAAATCCCCTGCCTGACGGATTCTGCTGCTGGGTAGAAGTTAGTCCCCACAGCCTCGGACTCCGGGTCCGGTAAAGAATCTTCTTAGTCAGGGCGAGCTCTTTAGCTGCCAGCCCCTGACTCCTTGTGACTCTGCTGCTTCCTATGCTGCTCTTGTCTCTACTCTTCCTGGACTCACTCACCCTGCCTCAGCCCCGGGTTTATACAGGGGAAGTTCTTCCCCTCCCAAGGCTGGGCAGGAGGTGTGGCATGCACAGGATCCCTGACCAAAGGACCTCCCACCTGCTCTCAGACATAATATCTCTATCACTGTGACAACCAGACCCCTGGGGTGTCACAATAACACAGCAGCATAACACAGCAATGTAATACAGGAATGTAACAGAGCAATGTAACAGAGCAGCGTAAGACAGCAATGTAACACAGCAATGTAACACAACAATGTAACACAGCAATGTAACACAGGAATGTAACACAGTGTAAGACAGCAATGTAACACAGCAATGTAACACAACAATGTAACACAGCAATGTAACACAGGAATGTAACACAGCAATGTAACACATCAGCGTAACACAGCAGCGTAACACAGCAGCGTAACACAACAGCGTAACACAGCAATGTAACACAGCAATGTAACACAGCAACGTAACACAGCAACGTAACACAGCAACGTAACACAGCGTAAGACAGCAATGTAACACAGTAGCATAACACAGCAGCATAACACAGCAATGTAACTCAGCAGCATAACACAGCAGCATAACACAGCAATGTAACACGGGAATGTAACAGAGCAATGTAACAGAGCAGCGTAAGACAGCAATGTAACACAGCAATGTAACACAGGAATGTAACACAGCAATGTAACACATCAGCGTAACACAGCAGCGTAACACAACAGCGTAACACAGCAATGTAACACAGCAATGTAACACAGGAATGTAACACAGCAATGTAACACATCAGCGTAACACAGCAGCGTAACACAGCAATGTAACACAGCAATGTAACAACCTGCGCACCTTCAGTCTTATGTCACATCTCTTAACCGGTTCAGAGCTTGGAAAAAAGAAGTGACTGGTTTATTGTTTTTTCGTCTTCAGCTGGGAAGGCGCCCGCTCTTTATACTTGAAAATATAGAGTAAAAGAGGCAGACGGCAGAGCTGCTGCACAAAACTGCTTCAGGAGAGCAGTTCCCAGAAGTAGTTTCGCTTGGGAAAATGCAGCGTGTGCACCAGCGTCTAAAAGACACAGTGTGTACATACCTTTGAGTCTTCAATACACTGAGCTTTCAAGTAAATAACTTGTGCACATGACGAATAACACTATTTCTGGCCATTATGTGACATATTTCCTGCATTCTCAGAAGTTTTCCCCTCGGTTTCACCTGTAAATTGCAATCCTCTGTTTGCTGGGGGGGGGGAGGGACTGCAGTGATTTCTCCCATAGACAGTACAGCACAGACAGGTTCCTGCTTTTCATTCACTTTGTAGCTAACAGGGACCGGCTGCAGAAACATGGAGCACGTTACACAGCAGAGCTGAGCTGTGCGGATCTGAATCAAGCTCTGAAGTGAGATAAAGCACTTGTTACAGAGCTCTGCACCAGGGATTTCTGTCTGCCTCTCTGTTCCTTTCTCTGCTCCATCTCTTCCTCCCCCTTTCCATGGAGGATGATTGACTGTGTCACGTCACCTGCCATCTCCCTCTTCTGAGCAAGAAGGACTTGAGCTGCTTTTTCACAATGGATGGTGAGTTCACAAGGGGAAAAAGTGTCTTATAAGTGGTGAAGTAGGCTGATCTCTCCAATAAGATACGTTACAAACTTTCTTATAATCGCATGTTCTATTGATTTATGCAAAGTTTGTTGAATAGAGTTCCCTTTGAAGAATAGTAAAAAGAGGCGAGAATACATTTCTTAATAGGAAAAATGCCATGGCCAAATCTGAAAAACCTTCTGAAAAAATAATGGCATGCTTTCTCCTATATATGCTAATCATGAAAACGCTCCGAGTGTTCTTAAATAAGTAGACACATATATTAGATAGATAAATGGATATTCCATTGGACTTGGCTAATCTCATCTCCTCATCGTGCCTCAGCCTCTGAACTTCCTGCGCTCCTTCTTGAATGACCGAACCAATGCTATTGTTGAGCTGATGGTCCGGATTGTGCGCTCTCCGATTGTGCACTCAGTGGCAGCTTTGCCTTTGCAGCATCAGTGGAGCGCAGTTGCCCTGAATCTCGACAGATCCAGAGATCCGTTCAACTTCAGAGCAGCGCTTACAGGATTTACTGGAAAGAGCTTGTAAGATCTGCACATGTTCGGCCATCGCTGATAGACCGCGAAGGTAGCCGGAAATATAAGGCAGTAAACAACATAACGAACGATCCCTCAGTTTCTTGAGAACGAAGAAGAATTTTAATAAGAAGTAAATTGCAAAGTTTCTTGTTTTTACAAGCGCTCTGCAATGTTATCCAGTAAAGAACAGGAGGATCACCCTGCAGGATAGATTTTAGACACAGTATATGCTCTAATTGACTGCACTGAGATTTGCAGATTTCTCATGTTATTAAGCTCTAATCGAATCCCTCCACACCCCCCGAAAAAAAACCTGAAGAGAAAAAAAACTAATTTCCTGGAAGGTGCGATGTCGATCTGTACAGGAGAGATGTGTTCAGCCCTCGTCACATTATGAAATATTCTCGTCTAATTATTCCATTAGGAGTCAGGATCTCATCTGATCCAGAGACACAAATTACACAGAGAACATTATATACAGTATATATATATATATATACACTACCGTTCAAAAGTTTGGGGTCACCCAGACAATTTTGTGTTTTCCATGAAAACTCATACTTTTATTTATCAAATGAGTTTCAAAATGATTAGAGAATATCGTCCAGACATTGACAAGGTTAGAAATAATGATTTTTATTAGAAAGAATAATTTTCTCCTTCACACTTTGCTTTGGTCACAGAATGCTCCTTTGAAGCAATTCCAGCATTGCAGACCTTTGGCATTCTAGCTGTTAATTTGCTGAGGTCATCTTGAGACATTTCCCCCCCCCCGTGCTTCCTGAAGCCCCTCCACAAGTTGGATTGGCTTGATGGGCACTTTTTGCACCATACGGTCAAGCTGCTCCCACAACAGCTCAATGGGGTTGAGATCTGGTGACTGCGCTGGCCACTCCATTACAGATAGAATACCAGCTGCCTGCTTCTTCCCTAAATAGTTCATGTATAATTTGGAGGTGTGCTTTGGGTCATTGTCCTGTTGTAGGATGAAATTGGCTCCAATCAAGCGCTGTCCACAGGGTATGGCATGGCGTTGCAAAATGGAGTGATAGCCTTCCTTATTCAAAATCCCATTTACCTTGTACAAATCTCCCACTTTACCAGCACCAAAGCAACCCCAGACCATCACATTACCTCCACCATGCTTGACAGATGGCGTCAGGCACTCTTCCAGCATCTTTTCAGTTGTTCTGCGTCTCACAAATGTTCTTCTGTGTGATCCAAACCCCTCAAACTTTGATTCGTTTTTCCATAAAACTTTTTTCCAATCTTCCTCTGTCCAATGTCTGTGTTCTTTTGCCCATATTAATCTTTTCCTTTTATTAGCCAGTCTCAGATATGGCTTTTTCTTTGCCACTTTGCCCTGAAGGCCAGCATCCCGGAGTCGCCTCTTCACTGTAGTTGTTGACACTGGCGTTTTGCGTGTACTATTTAATGAAGCTGCCAGTTGAGGAGCTGTGAGGCATCGATTTCTCACACTAGAGACTCTAATGTCCTTGTCTTGTTGCTCAGTTGTGCAGCGCGGCCTCCCACTTCTCTTTCTACTCTGGTTAGAGCCTGTTTGTGCTCTCCTATAATGTCCTTGTCTTGTTGCTCAGTTGTGCAGCGGGGCTCCCACTTCTCTTTTTACTCTGGTTAGAGCCTGTTTGTGCTCTCCTCTGAAGGGAGTAGTACACACCGTTGTAGGAAATCTTCAGTTCCTTGGCAACTTCTCGCATGGAATATCCTTCATTTCTAAGAACAAGAATAGACTGTCGAGTTGCACATGAAAGTTCTCTTTTTCTGGCCATTTTGAGAGTTTCATAGAACAAACAAATGTAATGCTCCAGATTCTCAACTAGCTCAAAGGAAGGTCAATTTTATAGCTTCTCAAATCAGCCAAACCGTTTCCAGCCGGGCTAGCATACTTGTGCAAGGGTTTTCTAGGGTTTTCTAAACATCCATTAGCCTTCTTACACAGTTAGCAAACACAATAGTAACATAGTTTTTAAGGTTGAAGGAAGACTAAGTCCATCTAGTTGAACCCATAGCCTAACATGTTGATCCAGAGGAAGGCAAAAAAAAACCCATGTGGCAAACACTAAGCTCCACATTGGGGAAAAAAATTCCTTCCCGAAACACTGGAGTGGTGGTTGTTGGAAATGGGCCTCTATACACCTATGTAGATATTGCAATAAAAACAAGACGTTTGCAGCTAGAATAGTCATTTACCACATTAACAATGTATTGAGTGTATTTCTGATTCATTTAATGTTAGCTTCATTGAAAAAATAATGAAATTTCTAAATGACCTCATACTTTTGAACGGTAGTGTATATATACAAAATTCCCTGAGAAGAAAACTATTTCATGCACAACTTTCCAGATTCTTTTGGCAACTTGCTCAATTGCAAATTGGCATAAAAAATAATAAATAAAACAAAAAAAAAAACGACAGTAAATAATGACAGGACAAGTTGTAAATCAGCCTAAGGTCACAGCCCCACTATCAGTATTCGGTCAGTATTCTTTCTCAGGAGTGGGTGATAAATGCAGAATTGGTGACTTGTTTCTATTAGACCTTTTCTGTGATTGTTCCTCACCTGGTTTTGGCTCCCACTCCTGAGATAAAATACTGATCGAATACTGATAGTGGGGCCGTGGCCTAAGGGAAGAGTTGGACGGCCGTGTAATTCAGACGAGGTCACATCACAATGCTTGGACTGGCCGACGGCTCTCCCAGCCCAAGTGTGACACATGTGTTTCTATGCAGCTGTCAGGTTCGGGTCGGGAGAGCCGCCGGCCAGTCCATGCGTTGCGATCCTTGTCCTAGTTACATGGCCGTCTGACTTGTTAACATGATAAATATAAACAAAAAATAAGAATATATAAAATTAGTATTGTCCCATCTGTAATGACTTCATAAAATGTCTTTTTTTTTTCTGTCGCACCGTGAAGTCAAAATTATTGTTTTTTTTTTTTAATCCTCATTAATTTTTTTTTTTTTGCATTTTTTATAGACACGGCGCCATTTTTATCCACGGCCAGTGTTTGTTATTGCAGTCCAGCACCATTCATATGAGTGAGAATCGGTTGCAATACCAGACACAACCTATGGATAAAAGGTGGCGCTGCTACTGGGGTAAAAAATCCTGAACAATACGATAAAATTGTGCAGCAAATCTTATTAAAAAAAAAATGGAGAACACGTTTTTTATGTCTACATCACACAGTGGTCTATAGGATCAAAGTCAATATTACAAAATGTAACCATATTTGTGGATTATTGGATCTTGGATAGAGATGAGGGAACCCAAACTGCAAAATTCAGGGTTCGTACGGTGTTGAATTCCAAACACGGACTTTTCCCGGAAGTCCGTTTTAGTGGAGAGAGAGTCACCTTTTACAGCACCAAAGTTCGGGTCCCCATTGACTTTTATGGGGTACGGTTCCAAGGGGTTTGGTGTCAAGTTTGGATACAGCTCCGGTACCCAAAACCAACTTTGGACTAAAGTTTGGTTGAACATGAACATCCACGGGACCGCTCATCCCTAATCTTGGGTTAAATGGGTATTCCCCAAAAATTCAAGTAATCCATAACCTAAGGGATAATGTGCTGATTATTGGGGTTACAATCACTGGGACCCCCGGAGATCCCAAGATCAGTCTCTGGCCTCCGGGAATGAGGCTGTGCAGTGGAGTGGAGTGGAGTGGAGTGGAGCATGCTAAGCCTTTGCTCCATTCATTGTCTATGAGGCTGACTCGTCTATTTCCATAGACACTTAATCGATCGGCGTCCGAGCATGCGGACCTCCACTTTATTCAGAATCGCACTCCACAGCCCCATTCTTGGGGTTCTTGAGATTAATGGGGGGTCCTAATGTTTGGACCCTCGGCACCTTATCCCCTATCCTAAAGTTACAAAACAACTTGATATTTTGGGAACTGCCTGTTAAATACCTGTCGGACCAATTTGCACGTTGCAAAAACCAGAATGCCACGTCTTCAGGCCGTAGGATATCACTTCCCCCCGTAATATGTGCTGCGTGTTTTACATATTTTCACGTGTTTTACATATTAGCGCGAACATGTTTGCACTGTAGCATAAGGACATGAATAATATATAACTGCAGTCACCGGTACGTAGATGTGTCAGTGATAAATGGGACGATCGAGGAGGAATTAATCACACGTGACTGGAACATCGGGGGCTCCGCTCATAAAATCAACCCAAATTCACCCAGAATTACCTTCCTATCCGCAAATATTCTGCAAATTCTAATTAAAAGAAAAAGCGGCGTAACCTGCGCATTAGAGTCAACCTGTCATATAAAGCCGGTTATTAATATGTATTACATGGAGGTACGGAGAAGAGGAAATAAAGGAGGGAGGAATGTTGCGCTGCCGAAAAAAATATATATCAAAAATGATATGTGGACTTAACCCTTAGCTTGTCTAATGGGAGGAGGCAATGTGATTGGCTGCACAGGCTCATCTCTCGGGAAAGATGCTGCCGATGGGTCTTCTCTCTCCGGATATCTTGCAGATGTTCCTCTGGTCTGGACCCTTCCGTCTTATGATAGTAGATACAGTAATGTCACTTTATCGCCCACCCAGAGCCGTGTTTCCAGGAGTGAGGTCTCCCCGGCGTGGGCGTGCAGAACTACGTCATCCTCTTCGCTGGTTTCTTTCCATTGTCCATGAATACTTTTGTTTCATTAGGTGAGAATGGAAACAATAGAGAACTGATAAAAGTAAGAGAGTGGTCACGTTTCATTGCATCGGGGCCGGATCAAGGAATATGGAGGCCACGGGGCAAAATATCATATTTCAGCAATCAACGGCCGTTAAATGCAAAAAGAAAAATAATTTATTATCTCAAACTAGTGTAATAATGTGGTGAAGAAATACTGAAATACGGCGCTGAAAAAATACTGCCATACAACACGGTACCGTGATACCGCCATACAACGCCGTACTGTGATACTGCCATACAACGCCGTACTGTGATACTGCCATACAGTGCAGCAGATATAGTGGTGTACAGTGTAATCCACTGCTGAAGAAATACGGCCCTACTATTCTAAAGTAAATCTCTGTTCACACCTAATTTCTGTTTAGTATTGGAGGTATTAGGATTATTTCTTAACCTACAGTTTATGCACTAGCATGAAAAATGATAATATACACACACTGCACAGTATATTTACTATCTATCTATCTATCCTCTATCTATTATCTATCTATCATCTATATATTATCTATCATCTATCTATTATCTATTATCTATCTATTATCTATTATCTATCTATCTATCTATCTATATATTATCTATCTATTATCTATCTATCTATTATCTAACTATCATCTATCTATCTATCTATCTATCATCTATCTATTATCTATCTATCATCTATCTATTATCTATCTATCATCTATCTATTATCTATCTATCATCTATATATTATCTATTATCTATCTATTATCTATTATCTTTCTATCATCTATCATCTATCTATTATCTATCTATTATCTATCATATCTCTATTATCTATCATCTATCTATTATCTATTATCTATCTATCTATCATCTATCTATTATCTATCTATTATCTATTATCTTTCTATCATCTATCATCTATCTATTATCTATCTATTATCTATCTATTATCTATCATCTATCTATCTTTTATCTATCATCTATCATCTATCTATTATCTATCTATCTATCTATCATCTATCTATTATCTATCTATCATCTATTATCTATCTATCTAATATCTATCTATTATCTATTTATTATCTATCTATTATCTATTTATTATCTGTCTATTATCTATTATCTATCTATTATCTATCTATTATCTATCATCTATTATCTATCTATTATCCATTATCTATCTATTATCCATTATCTATCATCTATTATCTATTTATCTCACAATCTCACTACATTTGGGGGATATTAGTCATTTTACGCTGCATTCACTAGTAAATTTCCCTCCAGGACCCGGGTCTCGGTGACACGTCTCAGTTCAGGCTCGGTGACACGTCTCGGTTCAGGCTCGGTGTCGGTGACATGTCTCGGTTCAGACTCAGTAACATGTCTCGGTTCAGGCTTTGTGACACCTCTCGGTTCAGGCTCGGTGACACGTCTCGATTCACGCTCGGTGTCGGTGACACGTCCCGGTTCAGGCTCGGTGACACGTCTCGGTTCAGGCTCGGTGTCGGTGACACGTCTCGGTTCAGGCTCGGTGACACGTCTTAGTTCAGGCTTGGTGACACGTCTCGGTTCAGGCTCGGTGACACGTCTTAGTTCAGGCTTGGTGACACCTCTCGGCTCAGGCTCGGTGACACGTCTCGGTTCAGGCTCGGTGTCAGTGACACGTCTCGGTTCAGGCTCGGTGACACGTCTCGGTTCAGGCTTGGTGACACATCTCGGTTCAGGCTCAGTGACACGTCTCAGTTCAAGCTTGGTGACACGTCTCGGTTCAGGCTCGGTGACATGTCTCGGTTCAGTCTCGGTGACACGTCTCGGTTCAGGCTTGGTGACACGTCTCGGTTCAGGCTCGGTGACACGTCTCGGTTCAGGCTCGATGACACGTCTCGGTTAAGGCTCGGTGACACGTCTCGGTTCAGGCTCAGTGACACATCTCGGTTCAGGCTTGGTGACACCTCTCAGTTCATGCTCGGTGACACGTCTCAGTTCAGGCTCAGTGACACGTCTCGGTTCAGGCTCGGTGACACCTCTCAGTTCATGCTCGGTGACACGTCTCGGTTCAGGCTTGGTGACACCTCTCGGTTCATGCTCGGTGACACGTCTCGGTTCAGGTTCAGTGACACGTCTCGGTTCAGGCTCGGTGACACGTCTCGGTTAAGGCTCGGTGACACGTCTCAGTTCATGCTCAGTGACACGTCTCGGTTCAGGCTTGGTGACACCTCTCAGTTCATGCTCGGTGACACGTCTCAGTTCAGGCTCGGTGTCGGTGACACGTCTCGGTTCAGACTCGGTGACATGTCTCGGTTCAGGCTTGGTGACACCTCTCGGTTCAGGCTCGGTGACACGTCTCGATTCAGGCTCGGTGTCAGTGACACGTCTGGGTTCAGGCTCGGTGACACGTCTTGGTTCAGGCTCGGTGTCGGTGACACGTCTCGGTTCAGGCTCGGTGACACGTCTCGGTTCAGGCTCGGTGTTGGTGACACGTCTCCGTTCAGGCTTGGTGACACGTCTCGGTTCTGGCTCGGTGACACGTCTCGGTTAAGGTTCGGTGACACGTCTCGGTTCAGGCTCGGTGATACCTCTCGGTTCAGGCTCGGTGACACGTCTCGGTTCAGGCTCGGTGACACGTCTCGGTTCAGGCTCGGTTCAGGCTCGGTGACACGTCTCGGTTCAGGCTCGGTGACACGTCTTGGTTCAGGCTCGGTGACACCTCTCGCTCGGTTCAGGCTCGGTGACACCTCTCGGTTCAGGCTCGGTGACACGTCTTGGTTCAGGCTCGGTGACACCTCTCGCTCGGTTCAGGCTCGGTGACACTTCTCGGTTCAGGCTCGGTGACACATCTTGGTTCAGGGGTAATCTCTTGCACCGTGTGTCGGAGTGTGAGATTATATGAGCTCATTAATCTACAATATGAACCGGTGACACCAGGCCCCCAATGATATTTCTACCCCACAAGGGGAACATCCAGATATATGAGGCTGCGGCGTAACCCCATCAGAGCCTGATCCCAGCGCTTAGCTTTATTGTGGAAGCCAGAGGTTGATATATATTTTAATATATTTACACTGAGCCCCCTGTGATCTCCTCCAGGACCTGGACGCGGCTTTGGCGCAGTCACTTGTATCTGTATGTGACACCCGGGACTTGTGCGTGGACTTATTATATGATCATTCACTCTTTATGTCACATTGTTATCGGCTCTGGGCATTTGTGGGGTCATCTATTGTTATAAGTAACCGCGGATGCAGCATTTAATAATATACAAGATTTACCTTTCTTGTAAAATGGACCAGTTAGTGGCTTATATTCTGCCCTTTTCACGGTGAATAACGGTTTAATTTTTAGCTCTGAATTTTGTATATTTATTTAGTGGCTGTTCCGGGGGCTCCTAAAGGTGGAAACAGAGGAAACATAGTTTTTACTTTATGGCCACTAGATAAGAATACAGGTAAAAGGAAATGTTCTTCTACTGGTAACTTTGTGACATTTTGCTTTCTTATAAATATTTACTGTGACTGGGAAGAGACAGATACGTGAGATAACGGCACTGAGCCACCGCGTGAGACATTTACACCAACAGGAAAACATTGAGCTCCACGATTTGTGTAATTGGATGTAAATGGGTCCGTGTTTCCCGTGGGAGTCAGAGTTCACATGGCCAATGGTGGACCCTTCATTTTTAGGGGCTCCAGAGCAATTTCATGGTCTACCGCTGAAAATTAAAAGGGGTTAACCAGGTATCTAATATTGATGGTCTATGCATTATAGAATCCAAGTCTTAGCACCCAATGCTCGAAGTTGCCAAGATGCTCGGATGAGCGATGCCCCCTCTTTCTTGCACTGGTGGGTACGGCACTTTTCACAGCGGATGCTACTTTGTCCCATTCACTTACAGAAGAGATGAGCGAACTGGTTCACGATAAATAGAATTCAACTCTAATTGTACCCAAAATGGCAGATTCTCCACAATCAGAATTTTTTTGTTATTTCGCTTTGTGCTAATACAGCAAAATGACAGACAATAAACCGCCAATATAATGAGGTCGGAGAAAGAGGTAAAAAAAAATGATAATACTTTGCCACTGACCGGTCCTGCACCACAGTCCTCTATGTGCGCTCACCGGTTTCTTCTTTACTCCTCCATCGCACGCTACCTCCTCTACCTTCATCTTCACTCATTGTCATCGTATGTTGCCAGAGTGAAAAATAGAAGGTCGCGTGTGGTGGAGAAGTAAAGAAGTGGCCGGTGGGAGCTGCCCGGAGGACTGTGGAGTGGGGCTGAAGTGTCAGATGAGTATTAACAGATGTTGTCACCCTACATTTATTATGCTCGTGGGTCTAGATGGACATTTGATGGTAGTATATTTGGTGGAACTTAAATTTTTTGGGCCAAATTTATGTCATTGTAACTTCGGCAGATTACGTCAGGTTTTCTAAAATGTTGGGATCAACTCAGCGACACCCTGCGATCTTGTGACAGTGGGGTGTTAGGATGATGGGGACATCCCTCTCTCTGTGTAATCATTTAGATTCCCCGGCTCCGATTCATCATAGTATCTATGGGGTAAAGAACCAGGATCAGAGTTATCTCCGATCCCGGCCATTGCAGCAGAAACCTGGATAATGTGCCATATTGTATCCACACGATCACAATATTGTAGGGGGGTATTAAGAATACCAATAATTAAAGGGGCAAGGCCAAACTTAGGTACAAAACTAATATGTCACTTTTTTGACCCTTTAATTGCCAGCACTGATTGGTTTCTCCCTCGTTCCAGAAAGCAATTTATATTCAGGAGGACTTGTATTTTCCAACCACAGTGCAGCGTACAAGGTCTCACCCTGGCAAGAAGGATCAAACTCACAATTCTTCCTTTCTCCTTTGAAAAGCCAAAATTATTTGTTTGCCTTTAGTTTCCTCCTTTCTCTGTTACTTTGGGTTTGGCAGATCCTATTGTGTAATCGTCGCTTTTGATCATTGCTGTTTTCGCCACCAATTCTGTCACTACTGTCGCTCTCCGGTCTAACCTGACATGTCTACTATTGCTCGTGTCAACCCGCATTGCCATCTCCCTTCTTCTTCTCCTTTTCAAGAAGCAGACAGGGATTCTTTTTCTTTTTTTTTTCGTGGCTATAATTATCTGAATTTCTTTTTTTTTTTTCTGGAAGAAGAAGGAGCTACTACAGGGTTTGACAGTGGAGTGAGAAACCACTGGAGACGGGAGAAACAAAAGCCCGTGGAAGAGAAGTTCTTTTGAGCCGTATGATCTTAGTCTTATTTACTAAGCAAAGCTAATGTTTTAGTAATGTAGATCGGCTCGCTGCTGCTCGCGATGCAAGGCAACAAGTGAAATAGAGGGATGAAAAATAAAAATGGGATTTTAAGATGGATTGGGTTGAAAAAAGAAAAAGAAAACTTTAAACAAGAACCCCCCCCCCCCCCTCCTCCACAAATGTATCAATATGTAGTTATGCACCTTCAATTGTAACAACCCTGAATTTCTACACTGGATATGAGCCATGACACTTCCAAGCTGAAAAGGAAAATATTTTATATATTTTTTTTTTACGGTTTTATTTTTCAAAATTATTTATTATATATTATTTTTTTTTGTTTGTTTGTTTATTTATTTTTTTACATGTTTTCTCTGCACTGTTGGCGATCGTTCCATTTACCTTCAGTTTTGATATAGGGAAATGTCCACTGTTCTGCCTAGAATATGATCTAGAGCTGCTGCATGACACTTCCAAACTAAAACCTGTCAACCACAAGGGAAAAAAAAAATGATGAATTTTTAGATATTTTTTACATTTTCCTTTGATTTTTTTTTATGCTAGCCCTGCCTGATAATTGTAATTGAGTGAAAAATCCAGCTCTTTTTTTTTTAACAGGATATAACCAAGAGAAAAAAAAAACATATGTTATGCATTTTTGGATATTTCTATGTTTTATGTGTTCTTGTTGCACTAATTGTCCTGGTTGAACTGTTTATCTTCAGTTGTGATATACTGATACCAGCCACCACTTCTCTGCACAGAATATGATCCTCAGCTACTTTTAGAAACTTTGAAACCCAAAGTTGCAAACAAGTTAAAAAAAACAAAAACTTTTTCATGCTCTTTTAGATTCTTTTTTAATAATTCCATCTGATTTTGGTGCTCGTCATGTCTATAACTTAAAGGGGTTTTCCAACGAATGAAAGTTAATTTTAATCATCAGATCTTGGAATAATAATAACTTTCACAATGTGATGTGTTTAAATAAAATGTTCCTGTGCTGAGATAATCTTATAAATGTTCCCCTGTGTAATGGCTGTGTCTGATCATACCACACCTCCTGGTCAGGGGAGGAAGCAAAAGAGTATACAGACATTACAGCCGGGATCACAGAGGATTCTTTGTTTTACTTCAAAGAAAAATTCATTTGCGATCACCTGCTGTAATGTCTGTATACTCTTTTGCTTCCTCCCTTGCTCCCTGTGAGAAATGCCTAAGAAACAGGCATTTCTCAAATGTATTAAAGCTGTCAAACAGTTGCAAATCATACACACAGATTGACTAAAACATAACATCCCAGCACGCTGAAGATACCCGGAAAATACCCGAGCATGCTCGTAAATCTCGAGTAAAGAGCATGCTCGCTCATCACTACTAAGGATGTGAAACTCAAATACCCAAAAGGCCAAAATTAAAAACCTGGACAAAGTCGGGGGCCGACCTTGATATTTATTAAAAAATATCTATAATTGAAGAAGTTTTTTCTTATCAAATATAATGATTTTCATATGGGAACAAACTTAAAGGGGTCGTGTCACAATCAAAGTACATTTTAATTGATACATCTTAGAACAAAATATTAGAATAATATACCGTATTTTTCAAATTATAAGACGTGCCTAGGTTTTAGAGGAGGAAAGTAGAAAAAAAATGAAAGCAAAAAATGTGGTCATGATGCACTGTTATGAGGGAGGGGGTCTGCTGCTGACACTGTTATAGGGGCAATGTCCCCTATTTCTGTATCTATATCCCTCATCCTGGTATATATATGCCCCCATACTGGCATATATGCCCCCCCCCCTTCCTGTTATACTGTACGTGGCCCCAATTCCCATCCTGGTATGCATGGCCCCCTCATCCTGGTAAGCATGGCACCCCTCATCCCTCATCCTGGTTGCATGGCACACCTCATCCAGGCTGCATGGCACCCCTCATCCTGGCTGCATCGCACCCCTCATCCTGGTATGCATGGCACCCCCATCCTGGTATGCATGGCATCCCCATCCTGGTATGCATTGCACTCCCATCCCCATCCTGGTATGCATTGCACTCCCATCCTGGTATGCATGGCACTCCCATCCCCATCCAGGTATGCATCACATCCCCATCCCCATCACGTTGCACACACAAAAAAAAAATTATTCTACTCACCTTCCTTCCCTCTGTTCCAGTGCTGTGTCCTGTTCTTCCGCCAGCAGCTGATCTCAGCGTGTGAGTCGCACATGACGTCACTGTCATGCGCCCTTAGACGCTGAGATCAGCTGCTGGAATAGTCATTGATCTCCACACTGGGACTATGGACATCGAGAGCAGTGACTATTCATACTCCTTAATAGCGTGCACAGTGTCAGCCACAGCCACCGCTCCTGCAGTGGCCGGGTGATCACGTGTGCCTTCTATTAAAGCGCATGAATATTCACTTCTCCCCACGCCCATGGGAGTGGAGAGGGGTGAATATTCATGTGCTTTAATAACGTGACCGCCGAGCAGCTGCAGGAAGCCAGTGGCTAGGCTGACACTGTGCACGCTATATAGGAGAATGAATATTCAGTGCTCCACACGCCCATTAATTTTCTTTTAACAGCGGGCACACACAAGAGCTGCAGCCGCCAGCTCCGGCCTCCTGTGCCCGGCTCCTTCGCCGCTTCCGCTCTCCGCCCATCCACAGCCAAAGCAACAAGTATACATTCGGACTATAAGATTCACCCCCCCCCCCTTTCCTCCAAAATTTTGGAAGAAAAAAGTACATCTCATAGTCTGAAAAATACGATAATATGTTATGTAAGAGCAGTAAAAAGCACATGGCCTAAAGGCCTAATTTAAATATGTAATAAAGGATAAAAAACCTTGAATAATACAGATAATAAAGTATAGAAATACAAGTCCCATAGGCATAATGAAATACAAATAATTAGATCATCATAGAACATTCATGCATGTAAAGAAATCTAGAACGCTCCTAAATGAATACTTGAAAAGAGGAGGAGCAAAGGGAGTGTGTATAAAGTATACATTTTTATTAAATACTAGTTAAAAATATTCTTACAAATAAGACATACCCTTGAGAAAGCGTGTGTTTAACACGCGAAACGTGCGTACGTAGGGGGCTCTGCACTTTTTGCTTGTTCATTCTCTGGGGGGCCTTCACCTGCCACATGGGTATGGTTTCTTTGTATTGAATTATTTGATGGTGGTTTTTCTGACAAACTTTCATTGACACACGTGTGAATGGGACGGATTGTATACATGTGTGAATGGGACGGATTGTATACATATCAAGATTCCACCTATCAGTCGTAATATAATACCTTCTATACTTGCATGTTGCATGTGTTTTCCCTACCCCTGGGTTTTTGCTTGTTGCTATTTTGCCTGTCCTGGTTATTTGTAAGAATGGTTTAATAAAAATTTATATTTTATACACACTCCCTTTGCGCCTCCTCTTTTCAAGATAATAAAGTATGATGCCAACAAATGTGTCCCAAACACAGTATGATACCCCACAGTGAATTCCTCCACACGCAAGGTATGATGACCCTACTGTACCCTCCTCAATGCCCCCGACAAAGAATGATGACCCCAACACAGTAAGATTCCCCAACTGTAATCCCCGCATAGCTCTCCATGCACTATAATTGGCCCCACATAGTCCTCCATACAGAATAATGAGCCCCAGATAGTCCTCCATACAGTAAAATGGGCCCCACATAGTCCTTCATACAGAATAATGAGCCCCGCATAGTCCTTCATACAGTATAATGGGCCCAACATAGTCCTCCATGTACTATAATTGGCCCCACATAGTTCTCCATGCAGAATAATGGGCCTTACATAGTCCTCCATACAGAATACTGGTCCCACATAGTTCTCCATACAGTATAATAGCCCCACATAGTCCTCCATACAGGAAAATGGCCCCACATAGCCCTCCATAGAGTATAATGGGCCCACATAGTGCTCCATACAGTATAATGGGCCCATTAAACCCCTTTCCTTCTTTCAAGCGCCACCCCCTAACGAAGGTGTAACGCCGAAACGCACGTCGGGGTAGGCGCCACACACCTCTGTTGGATTGCATAGGTATGAACATACCAGCCGAAGGCAGCACATTATATGCAAACTGACATGTTGGCTTACTTTTGCTAAGACCTTTTAGCCTGGTACTTACAAATCTGCACGGCACTTTATTGATCCTTTATTTATTGATTGCACTAAGGCACTTTTGTTCAATCTATTGATATTATGGCTTTGACCAATTAACTGCTTGCACTTTTGCATATGTGCTATGAGATATAAGATCAACTATATATACCTTCTAGATAATCATATATCACATTGCCTGTATGTTTTGTTGATATATATAAACCACATTAGGTATGAACATACCAGCGGAAGCTTACTTTTACTTGGGCCTTCTAGCCTGGTATTTACAAATTTGCATGGTACTTTATTGATTCAATATCTATTGCATCAAGGCACTTTTTCAGCTCATTGATATTATGGTCTTAACTAATTACCTGTTTGTACTTTTGCAGATGTGTTATGAAATATAAGAACAACTACATATATTTTTCAGATAATCATGTATCATGTTGCTTGTAATTTTTGGTTGATATACTTGTTATGTTCATGTAATATGTATAGGGACAATTTACCTCCCCCTATATACATTATGTTGTGTGAGCGTCTCTCTATGCAGTGCCACCTATTGGCCTAACCATGATTCATTAAAAGTTTTTTCAGTAATTTTGCCTACTCTTGATCTCCTTTGTTCGGTTTTTCTGGTTGGTTAGTCTAATTTTCCCGAATTGATCTAGTCCGATGCATACTTACACTTATGGATATCAGTAATGCACATAATAAATCTGACAAATTCAGATTTTGTATCAAGTATAATATTTCATAGTCCTCCATACAGTATAATGGGCCCCACATAGTCCTCCATACAGTATAATGGGCCCCACATAGTGCTCCATACAGTATAATGGCCCCACATAATACTCCATACAGTATAATGGCCTCACATAGTCCTCCATATAGTATAATGGCCCCACATAGTCCTCCATACAGTATAATGGCCCCACATAGTCCTCCATACAGTATAATGGAGTCCACATAGCCCGCCATACAGTATAATGGGCCCCACATAGCCCTCCATACAGTATAATGGAGTCCACATAGCCCTCCATACAGCATAATGGGCCCCACATAGTCCTCCATACAGTATAATGGCCCCACATAGTCCTCCATACAGTAAAATGGACCCCACATAGTCCTCCATACAGTATAATGGGCCCCACATAGTCCTCCATACAGAATAATGGGCCCCACATAGTCCTCCATACAGAATAATGGGCCCCACATAGTCCTCCATACAGTATAATGGACCCCACATAGTCCTCCATACAGTATAATGGCCACAAAGAGTCCTCCATACAGAATAATGGGCCCCACATAATCCTCCATACAGTACAATGGCCCCACATAGTCCTCTATACAGTATAATGGGCCTCACATAGTCCTCAATACAGAATCATGGGCCCCACATAGTTCTCCATACAGTATAATGGCCCCATATAGTCCTCCATACAGTATAATGGGCCTCACATAGTCCCCAATACAGAATAATGGCCCCACATAGTCCTCCATACAGTATAATGGGCCCCACATAGTCCTCCATATAGAATAATGGCCCCACATAGTCCTCCATACAGTATAATGGGCCCCACATAGTCCTCCATACAGTATAATAGCCCCACATAGTCCTCCATACAGTATAATAGCCCCACATAGTCCTCCATACAGTATAATGGGCCCCACATAGTCCTACATACAGAATAATGGTCCCCACATAGTCCTCCATACAGAATAATGGGCCCCACATAGTCCTCCATACAGTATAATGGGCCCCACATAGTGCTCCATACAGTATAATGGACCCCACATAGTCCTCCATACAGTATAATGGCCACAAAGAGTCCTCCATACAGAAAAATGGGCCCCACATAGTCCTCCATACAGTATAATGGACACACATAGTCCTCCATACAGTATAATGGGCCCCACATAGTCCTCCATACCGTATAATGGCCACAAAGAGTCCTCCATACAGAATAATGGGCCCCACATAATCCTCCATACAGTATAATGGGCCCACATAGTCCTCCATACAGTATAATGGGCCCACATAGTCCTCAATACAGAATAATGGGGCCCACAGAGTTCTCCATAAAGTATAATAGCCCCACATAGTCCTCCATACAGTATAATGGCCCCACATAGTCCTCTATACAGTATAATGGGCCTCACATAGTCCTCAATACAGAAAAATGGGCCCCACATAGTTCTCCATACAGTATAATGGCCCCACATAGTCCTCCATACAGTATAATGGGCCTCACATAGTCCCGAATATAGAATAATGACCCCACATAGTCCTCCATACAGTATAATGGGCCCCACATAGTCCTCCATATAGAGTAATGGCCCCACATAGTCCTCCATACAGTATAATGGGCCCCACATAGTCCTTCATACAGTATAATAGCCCTACATAGTCCTCCACACAGTATAATGGGCCTCACATAGTCCTCCATACAGAACAATGGGCCCCACATAGTCCTCCATACAGTATAATGGCCCCACATAGTCCTCCATACAGTATAATGGGCCCCACATAGTCCTCCATACAGTTTAATGGCCCCATATAGTCCTCCATACAGTATAATAGCCCCACATAGTCATCCATACTGTATAATGGGCCCCACATAGTCCTCCATGCAGTATAATGGCCCCACATAGTAGTCCTCCATATAGTATAATGGCCCCACATACTCCTCCATACAGTATTATGGCCCCACATAGTCCTCCATACAGTATAATGGGCCCCATATACTCATCCATACAGTATTATGGCCCCACATAGTCCTCCATACAGTATAATGGGCCCCACATACTCCTCCATACAGTATAATGGCCCCACATATTCCTCCATACAGTATAATGGCCCACATAGTCCTCCATACAGAATAATGGCCCCACATAGTCCTCCATACAGTATAATGGCCCCACATAGTCCTCCATACAATAATGGGCCCCACATAGTCCTCCATTCAGTATAATGGGCTCCACATAGTCCTCCATACAGTATAATGGGCCCCACATAGTCCTCCATACAGTATAATGGGCCCCACATAGTCCTCCATATAGAATAATGGCCCCACATAGTCCTCCATACAGTATAATGGGCCCCACATAGTCCTCCATACAGTATAATAGTCCTACATAGTCCTCCATGCAGAATAATGGGCCCCACATTGTCCTCCATACAGTATAATGGGCCCCACATAGTGCTCCATACAGTATAATGAACCCCACATAGTCCTCCATACAGTATAATGGCCACAAAGTGTCCTCCATACAGAATAATGGGCCCCACATAGTCCTCCATACAGTATAATGGACCCACATAGTCCTCCATACAGTATAATGGGCCCCACATAGTCCTCCATACAGTATAATGGCCACAAAGAGTCCTCCATACAGAATAATGGGCCCCACATAATCCTCCATACAGTATAATGGGCCCACATAGTCCTCCATACAGTATAATGGGCCCACATAGTCCCCAATACAGAATAATGGGGCCGACATAGTTCTCCATAAAGTATAATAGCCCCACATAGTCCTCCATACAGTATAATGGCCCCATATAGTCCTCTATACAATATAATGGGCCTCACATAGTCCTCTATACAGAATCATGGGCCCCACATAGTTCTCCATACAGTATAATGGCCCCACATAGTCCTCCATACAGTATAATGGGCCTCACATAGTCCCCAATACAGAATAATGGCCCCACATAGTCCTCCATACAGTATAATGGGCCCCACATAGTCCTCCATATAGAATAATGGCCCCACATAGTCCTCCATACAGTGTAATGGGACCCACATAGTCCCTCCATACAGTATAATAGCCCTACATAGTCCTCCACACAGTATAATGGGCCTCACATAGTCCTCCATACAGTATAATGGGCCCCACATAGTCCTCCATACAGTATAATGGCCCCACATAGTCCTCCATACAGTATAATGGGCCCCACATAGTCCTCCATACAGTATAATGGCCCCATATAGTCCTCCATACAGTATAATAGCCCCACATAGTCATCCATACTGTATTATGGGCCCCACATAGTCCTCCATACAGTATAATGGCCCCACATAGTAGTCCTCCATACAGTATAATGGCCCCACATAATCCTTCATACAGTATAATGGCCCCACATAGTCCTCCATACAGAATAATGGCCCCACACAGTCCTATATACAGTATAATGGGCCCCACATACTCCTCCATACAGTATAATGGGCACCACATAGTCCTCCATACAGTATAATGGGCCCCACATAGTTCTCCATACAGTATAATTGGCCCCACATAGTCCTCCATCCAGAATAATGGGCCCCACATAGTCCTCCATACAGTATAATGGGCCCCACATAGTCCTCCATACAGAATAATGGCCCCACATAGTCCTCCATACAGTATAATGGGCCCCACATACTCCTCCATACAGTATTATGGCCCCACATAGTCCTCCATACAGTATAATGGGCCCCACATAC
Source organism: Phyllobates terribilis (assembly GCF_046119375.1). Taxonomy (NCBI): domain Eukaryota; kingdom Metazoa; phylum Chordata; class Amphibia; order Anura; family Dendrobatidae; genus Phyllobates; species Phyllobates terribilis. The sequence continues at coordinate 190,154,529 of NW_027362768.1, forward strand.
TCCTCCATACAGTATAATGGCCCCACATATTCCTCCATACAGTATAATGACCCACATAGTCCTCCATACAGAATAATGGCCCCATATAGTCCTCCTTACAGTATAATGGCCCCACATAGTCCTCCATATAATAATGGGCCCCACATAGTCCTCCATACAGTATAATGGGCCCCACATAGTCCTCCATACAGTATAATGGGCCCCACATAGTCCTCCATACAGTATAATAGGCCCCACACAGTGCTCCATACAGTATAATGGCCCCACATAGTCCTCCATACAGTATAATGGGCCTCACATAGTCCTCCATACAGTATAATGGGCCCCACATAGTCCACCATACAGTATAATAGGCCCCACACAGTGCTTCATACAGTATAATGGGCCCCACATAGTCCTTCATACAGTATAATGGCCATACATAGTCCTCCATACAGTATAATGGGCCCCACACAGTGCTCCATACAGTATAATGGCCCCACATATTCCTCCATACAGCATAATGGCCATACCTAGTGCTCCATATAGTATAATGGACTCTACATAGTCCTCCATACAGTATAATGGGCCTCACATAGTCCTCCATACAGAATAATGGCCCCACATAGTCCTCCATACAGTATAATGGGCCCCACATACTCCTCCATACAGTATAATGGCCCCACATAGTCCTCCATACGGAATAATGGCCCCACATAGTCCTTCATACAGTATAATGGGCCCCACATAGTCCTCCATACAGTATAATGGCCCCCACATAGTCCTCCATAGAGTGTAATGGGCCCCACAGACTCCTCCATACAGTATAATGGGCCCCACATAGTCCTCCATACAGTATAATGGGCACCACATAGTCCTCCATACAGTATAATGGCCACAAAGAGTCCTCCATACAGAATAATGGCCCCACATAGTCCTCCGTACAGTATAATGGACCCACATAGTCCTCCACACAGTATAATGGGCCCCACATAGTCCTCCATACAGTATAATGGCCACAAAGAGTCCTCCATACAGAATAATGGGCCCCACATAATCCTCCATACAGTATAATGGGCCCACATAGTACTCCATACAGTATAATGGGCCCACATAGTCCTCAATACAGAATAATGGGGCCTACATAGTTCTCCATAAAGTATAATAGCCCCACATAGTCCTCCATACAGTATAATGGCCCCACATAGTCCTCTATACAGTATAATGGGCCTCACATAGTACTCAATACAGAATAATGGGCCCCACATAGTTCTCCATACAGTATAATGGCCCCACATAGTCCTCCATACAGTATAATGGGCCTCACATAGTCCCCAATACAGAATAATGGCCCCACATAGTCCTCCATACAGTATAATGGGCCCCACATAGTCCTCCATATAGAATAATGGCCCCACATAGTCCTCCATACAGTATAATGGGCCCCACATAGTCCTCCATACAGTATAATAGCCCTACATAGTCCTCCATACAGTATAATGGGCCCCACATAATCCTCCATACAGAATAATGGGCCCCACATAGTCCTCCATACAGAATAATGGGCCCCACATTGTCCTCCATACAGTATAATGGGCCCCACATAGTGCTTCATACAGTATAATGGACCCCACATAGTCCCCCATACAGTATAATGGCCCCATATAGTCCTCCATACAGTATAATAGCCCCACATAGTCATCCATACTGTATAATGGGCCCCATATAGTCCTCCATACAGTATAATGGCCCCACATAGTAGTCCTCCATACAGTATAATGGGCCCCACATAATCCTTCATACAGTTTAATGGCCCCACATAGTCCTCCATACAGAATAATGGCCCCACACAGTCCTCCATACAGTATAATGGGCCCCACATACTCCTCCATACAGTATAATGGGCCCCACATAGTCCTCCATACAGTATAATGGGCCCCACATAGTTCTCCATACAGTATAATTGGCCCCACATAGTCCTCCATACAGTATAATGGGCCCCACATAGTCCTCCATACAGAATAATGGCCCCACATAGTCCTCCATACAGTATAATGGGCCCCACATACTCCTCCATACAGTATTATGGTCCCACATAGTGCTCCATACAGTATGATGGGCCCCACATACTCCTCCATACAGTATAATGGCCCCACATATTCCTCCATACAGTATAATGGCCCACATAGTCCTCCATACAGAATAATGGCCCCACATAGTCCTCCATACAGTATAATGGCCCCACATAGTCCTCCATACAATAATGGGCCCCACATAGTCCTCCATACAGTATAATGGGCCCCACATAGTCCTCCATACAGTATAATTGGCCCCACATAGTCCTCCATACAGTATAATAGGCCCCACACAGTGCTCCATACAGTATAATGGCCCCACATAGTCCTCCATACAGTATAATTGGCCCCACATAGTCCTCCATACAGTATAATGGGCCCCACATAGTCCTCCATACAGTATAATAGGCCCCACACAGTGCTTAATACAGTATAATGGGCCCCACATAGTCCTCCATACAGTATAATGGCCATACATAGTCCTCCATACAGTATAATGGGCCCCACACAGTGCTCCATACAGTATAATGGCCCCAGATATTCCTCCATACAGCATAATGGCCATACATAGTGCTCCATATAGTATAATGGACTCTACATAGTCCTCCATACAGTATAATGGGCCCCACATAGTCCTCCATACAGAATAATGGCCCCACATAGTCCTCCATACAGTATAATGGGCCCCACATACTCCTCCATACAGTATAATGGCCCCACATAGTCCTCCATACAGAATAATGGCCCCACATAGTCCTTAATACAGTATAATGGGCACCACATAGTCCTCCATACAGTATAATGAGCCCCACATAGTCCTCCCTACAGAATAATGGCCCCACATAGTCCTTCATACAGTATAATGGGCCCCACATAGTCCTCCATACAGTATAATGGCCCCCACATAGTCCTCCATACAGTGTAATGGGCCCCACAGACTCCTCCATACAGTATAATGGGCCCCACATAGTCCTCCATACAGTATAATGGGCACCACATAGTCCTCCATACAGTATAATGGCCACAAAGAGTCCTCCATACAGAATAATGGGCCCCACATAGTCCTCCATACAGTATAATGGACCCAAATAGTCCTCCATACAGTATAATGGGCCCCACATAGTCCTCCATACAGTATAATGGCCACAAAGAGTCCTCCATACAGAATAATGGGCCCCACATTATCCTCCATACAGTATAATGGGCCCACATAGTCCTCCATACAGTATAATGGGCCCACATAGTCCAAAATACAGAATAATGGGGCCGACATAGTTCTCCATAAAGTATAATTGCCCCACATAGTCCTCCATACAGTATAATGGCCCCACATAGTCCTCTATACAGTATAATGGGCCTCACATAGTCCTCAATACAGAATAATGGGCCCCACATACTCCTCCATACAGTATAATGGCCCCACATAGTCCTCCATACAGTATAATGGGCACCACATAGTCCTCCATATAGAATAATGGCCCCACATAGTCCTCCATACAGTATAATGGGACCCACATAGTCCTCCATACAGTATAATAGCCCTACATAGTCCTCCACACAGTATAATGGGCCTCACATAGTCCTCCATACAGTATAATGGGCCCCACATAGTCCTCCATACAGTATAATGGCCCCACATAGTCCTCCCTACAGTATAATGGGCCCCACATAGTCCTCCATACAGTATAATGGCCCCATATAGTCCTCCATACAGTATAATAGCCCCACATAGTCATCCATACTGTATAATGGGCCCCACATAGTCCTCCATACAGTATAATGGCCCCACATAGTAGTCCTCCATACAGTATAATGGCCCCACATAATCCTTCATACAGTATAATGGCCCCACATAGTCCTCCATACAGAATAATGGCCCCACACAGTCCTCCATACAGTATAATGGGCCCCACATACTCATCCATACAGTATAATGGGCCCTACATAGTCCTCCATACAGTATAATGGCCATACATAGTCCTCCATACAGTATAATGGCCCCATATAGTCCTCCATACAGTATAATGGGCCTCACATAGTCCCCAATACAGAATAATGGCCCCACATAGTCCTCCATACAGTAAAATGGGCCCCACATAGCCTTCCATATAGAATAATGGCCCCACATAGTCCTCCAAACAGTATAATGGGCCCCACATAGTCCTCCATACAGTATAATAGCCCTACACAGTCCTCCATACAGTATAATGGGCCCCACATAGTCCTCCATACAGAATAATGGGCCCCACATAGTCCTCCATACAGAATAATGGGCCCCACATTGTCCTCCATACAGTATAATGGGCCCCACATAGTGCTGCATACAGTATAATGGACCCCACATAGTCCTCCATACAGTATAATGGCCACAAAGAGTCCTCCATACAGAATAATGGGCCCCACATAGTCCTCCATACAGTATAATGGACCCACATAGTCCTCCATACAGTATAATGGGCCCCACATAGTCCTCCATACAGTATAATGGCCACAAAGAGTCCTCCATACAGAATAATGGGCCCCACATAATCCTCCATACAGTATAATGGGCCCCACATAGTCCTCCATACAGTATAATGGGCCCACATAGTCCTCAATACAGAATAATGGGGCCGACATAGTTCTCCATAAAGTATAATAGCCCCACATAGTCCTCCATACAATATAATGGCCCCACATAGTCCTCTATACAGTATAATGGCCCCACATCGTCCTCCATACAGTATAATGGGCCTCACATAGTCCCCAATACAGAATAATGGGCCCACATAGTCCTCCATACAGTATAATGGGCACCACATAGTCCTCCATATAGAATAATGGCCCCACATAGTCCTCCGTACAGTGTAATGGAACCCACATAGTCCTCCATACAGTATAATAGCCCTACATAGTCCTCCACACAGTATAATGGGCCTCACATAGTCCTCCATACAGTATAATGGGCCCCACATATTCCTCCATACAGTATAATGGCCTCACATAGTCCTCCATACAGTATAATGGGCCCCACATAGTCCTCCATACAGTATAATGGCCCCATATAGTCCTCCATACAGTATAATAGCCCCACATAGTCATCCATACTGTATAATGGGCCCCACATAGTCCTCCATACAGTATAATGGCCCCACATAGTAGTCCTCCATACAGTATAATGGCCCCACATACTCCTCCATACAGTATTATGGCCCCACATAGTCCTCCATACAGTATAATGGGCCCCACATACTCCTCCATACAGTACTATGGCCCCACATAGTCCTCCATACAATATAATGGGTCCCACATACTCCTCCATACACTATAATGGCCCCACATATTCCTCCATACAGTATAATGGCCCACATAGTCCTCCATACAGAGTAATGGCCCCACATAGTCCTCCATACAATAATGGGCCCCACATAGTCCTCCATACAGTATAATGGGCCCCACATAGTCCTCCATACAGTATAATGGGCCCCACATAGTCCTCCATACAGTATAATAGGCCCCACACAGTGCTCCATATAGTATAATGGCACCACATTGTCCTCCATACAGTATAAAGGGCCCCACATAGTCCTCCATACAGTATAATGGGCCCCACATAGCCCTCCATACAGTATAATAGGCCCCACACAGTGCTTCATACAGTATAATGGGCCCTACATAGTCCTCCATACAGTTTAATGGCCATACATAGTCCTCCATACAGTATAATGGCCCCACATAGTCCTCCATACAGTATAATGGGCCTCACATAGTCCCCAATACAGAATAATGGCCCCACATAGTCCTCCATACAGTATAATGGGCCCCACATAGTCCTCCATATAGAATAATGGCCCCACATAGTCCTCCATACAGTATAATGGGCCCCACATAGTCCTCCATACAGTATAATAGCCCTACATAGTCCTGCATGCAGAATAATGGGCCCCACATTGTCCTCCATACAGTATAATGGGCCCCACATAGTGCTCCATACAGTATAATGAACCCCACATAGTCCTCCATACAGTATAATGGCCACAAAGAGTCCTCCATACAGAATAATGGGCCCCACATAGTCCTCCATACAGTATAATGGACCCACATAGTCCTCCATACAGTATAATGGGCCCCACATAGTCGTCCATACAGTATAATGGCCACAAAGAGTCCTCCATACAGAATAATGGGCCCCACATAATCCTCCATACAGTATAATGGGCCCACATAGTCCTCCATACAGTATAATGGGCCCACATAGTCCCCAATACAGAATAATGGGGCCGACATAGTTCTCCATAAAGTATAATAGCCCCACATAGTCCTCCATACAGTATAATGGCCCCATATAGTCCTCTATACAATATAATGGGCCTCACATAGTCCTCTATACAGAATCATGGGCCCCACATAGTTCTCCATACAGTATAATGGCCCCACATAGTCCTCCATACAGTATAATGGGCCTCACATAGTCCCCAATACAGAATAATGGCCCCACATAGTCCTCCATACAGTATAATGGGCCCCACATAGTCCTCCATATAGAATAATGGCCCCACATAGTCCTCCATACAGTGTAATGGGACCCACATAGTCCTCCATACAGTATAATAGCCCTACATAGTCCTCCACACAGTATAATGGGCCTCACATAGTCCTCCATACAGTATAATGGGCCCCACATAGTCCTCCATACAGTATAATGGCCCCACATAGTCCTCCATACAGTATAATGTGCCCCACATAGTCCTCCATACAGTATAATGGCCCCATATAGTCCTCCATACAGTATAATAGCCCCACATAGTCATCCATACTGTATTATGGGCCCCACATAGTCCTCCATACAGTATAATGGCCCCACATAGTAGTCCTCCATACAGTATAATGGCCCCACATAATCCTTCATACAGTATAATGGCCCCACATAGTCCTCCATACAGAATAATGGCCCCACACAGTCCTATATACAGTATAATGGGCCCCACATACTCCTCCATACAGTATAATGGGCACCACATAGTCCTCCATACAGTATAATGGGCCCCACATAGTTCTCCATACAGTATAATTGGCCCCACATAGTCCTCCATCCAGAATAATGGGCCCCACATAGTCCTCCATACAGTATAATGGGCCCCACATAGTCCTCCATACAGAATAATGGCCCCACATAGTCCTCCATACAGTATAATGGGCCCCACATACTCCTCCATACAGTATTATGGCCCCACATAGTCCTCCATACAGTATAATGGGCCCCACATACTCCTCCATACAGTATAATGGCCCCACATATTCCTCCATACAGTATAATGACCCACATAGTCCTCCATACAGAATAATGGCCCCATATAGTCCTCCTTACAGTATAATGGCCCCACATAGTCCTCCATATAATAATGGGCCCCACATAGTCCTCCATACAGTATAATGGGCCCCACATAGTCCTCCATACAGTATACTGGGCCCCACATAGTCCTCCATACAGTATAATAGGCCCCACACAGTGCTCCATACAGTATAATGGCCCCAGATATTCCTCCATACAGCATAATGGCCATACATAGTGCTCCATATAGTATAATGGACTCTACATAGTCCTCCATACAGTATAATGGGCCCCACATAGTCCTCCATACAGAATAATGGCCCCACATAGTCCTACATACAGTATAATGGGCCCAACATACTCCTCCATACAGTATAATGGCCCCACATAGTCCTCCATACAGAATAATGGCCCCACATAGTCCTTCATACAGTATAATGGGCACCACATAGTCCTCCATACAGTATAATGAGCCCCACATAGTCCTCCCTACAGAATAATGGCCCCACATAGTCCTTCATACAGTATAATGGGCCCCACATAGTCCTCCATACAGTATAATGGCCCCCACATAGTCCTCCATACAGTGTAATGGGCCCCACAGACTCCTCCATACAGTATAATGGGCCCCACATAGTCCTCCATACAGTATAATGGGCACCACATAGTCCTCCATACAGTATAATGGCCACAAAGAGTCCTCCATACAGAATAATGGGCCCCACATAGTCCTCCATACAGTATAATGGACCCAAATAGTCCTCCATACAGTATAATGGGCCCCACATAGTCCTCCATACAGTATAATGGCCACAAAGAGTCCTCCATACAGAATAATGGGCCCCACATTATCCTCCATACAGTATAATGGGCCCACATAGTCCTCCATACAGTATAATGGGCCCACATAGTCCTCAATACAGAATAATGGGGCCGACATAGTTCTCCATAAAGTATAATTGCCCCACATAGTCCTCCATACAGTATAATGGCCCCACTTAGTCCTCTATACAGTATAATGGGCCTCACATAGTCCTCAATACAGAATAATGGGCCCCACATACTCCTCCATACAGTATAATGGCCCCACATAGTCCTCCATACAGTATAATGGGCACCACATAGTCCTCCATATAGAATAATGGCCCCACATAGTCCTCCATACAGTATAATGGGACCCACATAGTCCTCCATACAGTATAATAGCCCTACATAGTCCTCCACACAGTATAATGGGCCTCACATAGTCCTCCATACAGTATAATGGGCCCCACATAGTCCTCCATACAGTATAATGGCCCCACATAGTCCTCCCTACAGTATAATGGGCCCCACATAGTCCTCCATACAGTATAATGGCCCCATATAGTCCTCCATACAGTATAATAGCCCCACATAGTCATCCATACTGTATAATGGGCCCCACATAGTCCTCCATACAGTATAATGGCCCCACATAGTAGTCCTCCATACAGTATAATGGCCCCACATAATCCTTCATACAGTATAATGGCCCCACATAGTCCTCCATACAGAATAATGGCCCCACACAGTCCTCCATACAGTATAATGGGCCCCACATACTCCTCCATACAGTATAATGGGCCCCACATAGTCCTCCATACAGTATAATGGGCCCCACATAGTTCTCCATACAGTATAATGGGCCCCACATAGTCCTCCATACAGAATAATGGGCCCCACATAGTCCTCCATACAGTATAATGGGCCCCACATAGTCCTCCATACAGAATAATGGCCCCACATAGTCCTCCATACAGTATAATGGGCCCCACATACTCCTCCATGCAGTATTATGGCCCCACATAGTCCTCCATACAGTATAATGGGCCCCACATACTCCTCCATACAGTATAATGGCCCTACATATTCCTCCATACAGTATAATGGCCCACTTAGTCCTCCATACAGAATAATGGCCCCACATAGTCCTCCATACAGTATAATATCCCCACATAGTCCTCCGTTCAATCATGGGCCCCACATAGTCCTCCATACAGTATAATGGGCCCCACATAGTCCTCCATACAGTATAATGGGCCCCACATAGTCCTCCATACAGTATAATAGGCCCCACACAGTGCTCCATACAGTATAATGGCCCCACATAGTCCTCCATACAGTATAATGGGCCCCACATAGTCCTCCATACAGTATAATGGGCCCCACATAGTCCTGCATACAGTATAATAGGCCCCACACAGTGCTTCATACAGTATAATGGGTCCCACATAGTCCTCCATACAGTATAATGGCCATACATAGTCCTTCCTACAGTATAATGGGCCCCACACAGTGCTCCATACAGTATAATGGCCCCACATATTCCTCCATACAGCATAATGGCCATACATAGTGCTCCATATAGTATAATGGACTCTACATAGTCCTCCATACAGTATAATGGGCCCCACATAGTCCTCCATACAGAATAATGGCCCCACATAGTCCTCCATACAGTATAATGGGCCCCACATACTCCTCCATACAGTATAATGGCCCCACATAGTCCTCCATACAGTATAATGGGCACCACATAGTCTGCCATACAGTATAATGGCCTCCACATAGTCCTCCATACAGTAAAATTGGCCCCACATAGTCCTCCATACAGTGTAATGACCCCACATAGTACTCCATACAGTATAATGGCTGCACATAGTCCTCCATACAGTATAATGGGCCCCACATAGTCCTCCATACAGTATAATGGGCCCCACATAGTTCTCCATACAGTATAATGGGCCCCACATAGTCCTCCTTACAGAATAATGGGCCCCACATAGTGCTCCATACAGTATAATGGCCTCACATAGTTCTCCATACAGTATAATGGGCCCCACATAGTGCACCATACAGTATAATGGGCCCCACATAGTCCTCCACACAGAATAATGGGCCCTACATAGTTCTCCATACAGTATAATGGCCTAACATAGTCCTCCATACAGTATAATGGGCCGCACATTAAAAAAAAAATCTGCTTGTTCCCCGTCTGCTTCGGTCTCTTCATGGTGTCTTCAGATCCTCTGCACATCTCGGTACAGCCGGCGCGTTGTAATGATGTTATCACGCACTGCTGTGCTGAAACGTCAGATGCAGAGCGGGATGCTGATATAATTGAAAGTGCCAAACTGGGTATATACCCAGCCTGCGGGCTGGAGTTTGACATATGCGATCAAGACTCTTAGAGCTACAGGTCTAAAAGGACCTTCCATTACGCCATTTAGTCATGTGACGGGTCACGTGACTGCCCACGTCAGCGGTCGCGTGACCCATCACATGACTAAATGATGTCATTGCAGGTCCTTTTAGACCATCGCGAGCTACCGGGGACACCGGACGGATCGCTATGAAGACCGCGGTGTCACGGCTGTGTCGCCACGAAGATCGTCACGATTACACAGCCTGACTTCTCGCAGCTGACTTTTTGGTGCTTTGTGTTTTCGGCAGTGAGGGAGTTAATTCTCTCTCTCTCTCTGTGCTAGACGAGGTCCAGCCTCGCCCAGCTGCAATCAATGCTGCTGTAGTGAGTCTCCTTCAAATGCCTGCTGGTCTGTTTGGGAAGTGTCGGTGAAAGCATTTCATACAGACTTACAGAGCGGATCGTGGTATTTGGAGTTTCTGAGATAAGTGTATTTGGAGTGTATTTTCCCTTCCTCGCTTTATCATTTATCTCCTTTCCCGTTCGTGTTCCCTCTGTTGTAGTTGTGTAGTTTTTGTATGCAAGGTGGTTTTGGTTTTTCCCTTGTACTGTCTCGTTCGTCTAAGTACTGTGTGTGGGCATATTATTACTTGTCCTCTTTTGTTGTGATCGGGGTCCTTCTCAGGACTAGATTACTTAGGTGCAGGGATCCTCAGGAGGTAGGGGTTACGCTGGCGGCCTGGACCTCTGTATCTTTAACAGTACCTCCAGGTTGAGGGATTAGTCAGGGCCCCAGCTTAGGGTCAGCTTAGGCCCCCTACCTCCAGTATACAGAGACAGCGTGACATTTTCACCGACCCACTTAGTTTTTCTCCAGCTACCATGGATCCAGTAGCCGGTCTAGCTCGGCAGTTGCAGAGTTTGTCCATGGAGCTGGCGGACGTTAGGTCCAAGGTTTTGCATCCTCTGGAGCAAGCCGGACCAGAACCTAAAGTAGCTCTCCCTGACAGGTTCACTGGGGGGCGGGACAAGTTTTTTGTTTTCCGGGAGGCATGCAAATTGTACTTTCGGCTGCGGCCTCGGTCATCGGGGAGTGAAGAACAAAGGGTGGGAATTGTCATCTCGCTCCTACAAGGGGACCCACAATCTTGGGCGTTCTCTCTTCCCCCGGGCTCCCCGGCTCTCCAGTCAGTGGATAGGTTTTTCGCTGCTCTGGGACTCGTATATGATGACCCAGATCGGATCTCCCTTGCTGAGTCTAAGTTACGTAGGATCCAGCAGGGAGATCGTCCGGCGGAGGAATTCTGTTCGGAGTTCCGTAGGTGGGCCACGGACACCCAGTGGAATGACCCGGCTCTTAGGAGCCAGTTTTGTCAAGGTTTATCCGACAAATTACAGGATGTGTTGGCACAGTATGACTCTCCCGCGTCACTGGAAGCCGCTATGGCCCTGGCTATTCGCGTTGACAGACGGCTTCGGGAGAGGTGCGGGATAACTCGACCCCCTGTGATGACTCCACCTCCTACAAGGTCCCCTCATATGGTGGTTCCCCTGGTCAGTCCAGAGGAGCCTATGCAATTAGGAGGGACATCATTTCGGGGGAGGGGACCGGTGGTGCGCCATAAGACAGGAAGGTGTTTCTTCTGCGGGAGAAAGGGACATTTTATTGGGGGGTGTCCATCCCGTCCCTTGCAGAGTGAAGAGTCGTCGGAAAACTGTTGATCCCAGGTTGTGTGGTGGACGGCAATCTGGGAGTAGGTATTTCGTCCCTAGGTTCGTCTCAGTTTCTCGTACCGGCGGAGGTGGTGGTGGGTACGAGAACTGAGAGGATATCTGTTCTTCTGGATAGTGGGGCCGGGGCTAATCTGGTTGATCCTCGGTTTGCCCGGGTTCAAGGTATGCGATTGAGTGAGTTGGCTAAACCCATCCCCATATTCTCGATCGATGCCAGGCCTCTCGGTCAGGGAAGTTTTTTGCAAGCTGTGCATGACGTAAAACTTCAAGTGGGGGCGATACATAAAGAACTGTTGTCTTGCTACGTGTTGGAGGGTCTTCCCACTCCTATAGTGTTGGGCCTTCCTTGGTTAACTAAGCATAACCCGGTTATTAATTGGCAAACCAGAGAGATAAGCCAATGGAGTAAATTCTGTAATAAAAACTGCATGAACACGGTCATCGGTGCGGTTACTCCTTGGGTCTTACCTCCATTTCTGGCGGACTTTGAGGATGTATTCTCGGAGAAAGGGTGTCAGGAACTACCTCCTCATCGCGAGTATGACTGTTCTGTAAAACTGCTCCCTGAGGCCAAGTTACCTAAAGCTAGGTTGTATAACCTTTCTGGTCCTGAGAGGCAGGCCATGAAGGATTATATTTCAGAAAGTCTGGCTAAGGGGCATATTAGACCTTCATCTTCACCGGTGGCTGCGGGGTTCTTCTTTGTTAAGAAGAAAGATGGAGGCCTACGCCCTTGCCTGGATTTCCGTGAACTTAATCGGATTACGGTCCGAGATCCGTATCCACTCCCACTTATTCCCGATCTCTTTAATCAGATCGTGGGCGCCAAATGGTTCTCTAAGTTGGATCTCAGGGGGGCGTACAATCTGATTAGGATGAAGGAGGGGGATGAGTGGAAGACGGCGTTTAACACTCCGGAGGGGCATTATGAGAACCTTGTCATGCCATTCGGTCTGACTAATGCCCCGGCGGTGTTCCAACACTTTGTTAATGACATTTTTCGCCGCCTGGTGGGACAGTTTGTTGTCATATATCTGGATGATATCTTAATTTACTCGCCGGATCTGGTGTCTCATCAGGAGCACGTTAGGCAGGTGTTACAGATCTTGCGGGATAATAAACTGTATGCCAAATGGGAAAAGTGTGTGTTCGCCGTACAGGAACTCCAGTTTTTAGGCTTCCTGGTTTCAGCGTCCGGTTTTCGTATGGACCCTGGGAAAGTGCGGGCAGTTCTTGAGTGGGATCGGCCAGAGAATCTTAAGGCACTACAACGTTTCCTGGGGTTTGCTAATTATTACCGGAAGTTCATTCGTAATTTCTCGTCCATGGTTAAGCCTCTCACAGACATGACTAAAAAGGGGACGGATTTTTCTAGGTGGTCTGACAAGGCTTGTCAAGCATTCTCCTGCTTGAAAAAATGTTTTGCCTCGGCACCCATACTCATTCAACCTGATGCGTCACAGCCATTCATTGTAGAGGTAGACGCTTCCGAGGTAGGGGTGGGAGCAGTATTGTCACAAGGTTCGTCCCCTGGTAAGTGGCATCCGTGCGCCTTTTTCTCTAAAAAATTGTCGTCCGCTGAGAGGAATTACGATGTCGGCAATAGGGAACTCTTAGCCATTAAGTTAGCTTTTGAGGAGTGGCGCCATTTTTTGGAGGGGGCAGTCCATCCGGTCACCGTCATCACCGATCACAAGAACCTGCTATATCTGGAGTCCGCGAAACGTCTGAATCCCAGACAAGCTAGGTGGTCATTGTTTTTTACCAGGTTTAATTTTGTCGTTACATATCGTCCTGGGTCAAAAAATGTAAAGGCGGATGCCTTATCTCGTAGTTTCCCTGGGGCCGGGAATACGGACGACCCGATTCCTATCCTTCAGGAGGGGGTGGTGGTTTCGGCAGTATGCTCTGAGCTGGAGGAGGAGGTATTGGAGGCTCAGGGGGACGCCCCTGTTGGACCTCCGGGGAGACTGTTTGTTCCAGATCAGTTGCGACAAAAGGTGATCGAGGCACACCATAACTCAGTTTTGGCAGGACACCCGGGGAGTAAAGCAACTGTGGATCTTCTCTCGCGTCGGTTTTGGTGGCCTAACTTACATAAGGAGGTGGTAACTTTTGTCGCGTCCTGTGGGGTTTGTGCGCGCTCTAAGACCTCACATACCCGTCCGTCTGGGGCCCTCTTACCTTTGAAGATCCCGGAGCGTCCTTGGACTCATCTGTCTATGGACTTTATTACGGACCTCCCTCCGTCTTCGGGTAAAACGGTTATACTCGTTGTAGTGGACAGGTTCAGCAAGATGGCACATTTTATCGCTCTTCCGGCTCTCCCTAATGCTAAAACTCTTGCGCAGGTGTTCATTGGGGAGATTGTGAGGCTTCACGGGGTACCCTCCGATGTGGTGTCTGATCGGGGGTCTCAGTTTGTGTCCAAGTTCTGGAAGGCGTTTTGTGCACGGCGGGGGATGCATTTGTCATTCTCATCGGCTTTTCACCCTCAGACCAATGGTCAGACGGAACGTATGAACCAGAGCTTGGAGACATATCTCCGGTGTTTTGTGTCAGAGAACCAGGAGGACTGGGCTTCTTTCTTACCTCTGGCAGAGTTTGCTCTCAATAATAGGCGGAGCGAGTCCACTGGTAAGTCCCCGTTTTTTGGGGCATATGGTTTTCACCCCCAGTTTTGTACTTTCAGTAGGGGGGGCTCTTCGGGGGTTCCTGAGGAGGAACGATTTTCCTCATCACTCGCTTCAGTATGGAGAGGGGTGCTGAAGAATCTGAATACTATGGGGAACCGATACAAACGTATGGCTGATAGGAGGAGAGTGTCTGGTCCGGACCTAAGTGTGAACGATCGGGTATGGTTGTCTACCAGGAATATTAAACTTAAGGTTCCCTCCTGGAAACTGGGTCCCAGGTTCATCGGGCCGTACAGAATCAGTTCTATTATTAATCCGGTGGCATTCCGTCTTGACCTCCCCCCTACGTTTAAAATTCACAACGTGTTCCACAGATCGTTGCTTAAGAGGTATGTGGCGCCGGTGGTACCGTCACCTTTACCTCCCCCTCCAGTGGTGGTCAATGGTAACTTGGAGTTCCAGGTATCAAGGGTCATCGATTCACGTTTTAATCGTCGGTCCCTTCAGTACCTGGTTCATTGGAAAGGGTATGGTCCTGAGGAGAGGATGTGGGTTCCTGCGTCGGATATTAACGCAGACCGATTAGTTCGGGCCTTCCACACGACTCACCCGGATAAACCTGGCCCTGAGGGTCCGGAGGCCCCTCGTAGAAGGGGGGGTACTGTCACGGCTGTGTCGCCACGAAGATCGTCACGATTACACAGCCTGACTTCTCGCAGCTGACTTTTTGGTGCTTTGTGTTTTCGGCAGTGAGGGAGTTAATTCTCTCTCTCTCTGTGCTAGACGAGGTCCAGCCTCGCCCAGCTGCAATCAATGCTGCTGTAGTGAGTCTCCTTCAAATGCCTGCTGGTCTGTTTGGGAAGTGTCGGTGAAAGCATTTCATACAGACTTACAGAGCGGATCGTGGTATTTGGAGTTTCTGAGATAAGTGTATTTGGAGTGTATTTTCCCTTCCTCGCTTTATCATTTATCTCCTTTCCCGTTCGTGTTCCCTCTGTTGTAGTTGTGTAGTTTTTGTATGCAAGGTGGTTTTGGTTTTTCCCTTGTACTGTCTCGTTCGTCTAAGTACTGTGTGTGGGCATATTATTACTTGTCCTCTTTTGTTGTGATCGGGGTCCTTCTCAGGACTAGATTACTTAGGTGCAGGGATCCTCAGGAGGTAGGGGTTACGCTGGCGGCCTGGACCTCTGTACCTTTAACAGTACCTCCAGGTTGAGGGATTAGTCAGGGCCCCAGCTTAGGGTCAGCTTAGGCCCCCTACCTCCAGTATACAGAGACAGCGTGACACGCGGGCCATCAGAAGGTGAGTATAATGTATATTTTTTATTTTATTCTTTTTTTTTACAGGTACTATGGTACCCGGGTCTGGAGGAGAGTCTCCTCTTCTCCAGACCCAGGTACCATCCGCACATTGAATCGCTTAATATCCGCATGTGCACATGTAGTCATGCGGATATTAAGCGATTCAATGCAAGTCAATGGCGGCGAACACGCCGCGATTCCGCAAAATAATTGGTAGTGCTGCGGATTCTTCCGCAATGATAACCCGCAGTGGACATTTCTGCAGCATGTGCACAGCACATGCGGATTATCATTGGGGAACATGGTAGACCTTCTACCAAGCGTTTTTTAAGCGTTTCTGCAGCGGAATTGCTTAAAAAATGCATAGTGGGCACACAGCCTAAAACTGAATGCTGTGAACCCGGAGTAAAAAGAAAACAACTTCTGTGCATTTCTGGATGATATTGATAGTAAAATCCCATAACTATTTTGCACAGGACATGATCCTGAGATATTGCACGACACTTGAAAACTGAAAGCTGCCAACTGCGAGGATTTTTTGTGTTTTTGATGCTTTCTATCTTCAACAGTAAGAAGGTGAAAAATACTCCACTTTTCTGCATAATATCTCCAAGCTGACATCTCAGCTGTCTATCAGGGTCAAGGATTTTTTTAAAACTGTTTTAAATGTGTTTGAAGTTTTCCTTGTGCTTTTGTAGCTCTACTTGTGCTATTTGTAGCTTTCTACCTTCAACTGTAATCTAGCAAAACTGCACAAAAAACACCATTTTTCTGCACAGAATACTTTCTAGCCCAACAACAGTTCCAAAACTGAGAGGTGTCAGCAACAAGGAAAGCATGCGACAAAGGGCAATGCAATGTGTGACAGCAGAGGCATGACTTGATGCTCACAATGCAAAATCTGTTGGCATATACAACAGATTAGGATTTATTATAAGTGAAAGGAGGACTTTATACTAACCAGACAGCAGATGGCGATAGTGTGTATAGTTATATGCTTGCTGTATGGTGTGGGAGGAAAGCTCTCAATTGTTGGTTGTTTTTACTTCCTGTGTTTTTCTTTTTTTCCTGAATGTGTTATGTCAGCAGCACACGGACTGTGTGACACTGAATTGTATCTCATGTTTAACCAGTATGAAGTAAACACTGTTTACTCAAGATATCTTGCTGATTGAAGCTCTCGTACGTACAGTGGTGACTGTAAGAAGATGCACTCTGCGACAAAATCTCCAACAGGGACGTCAATTATCAAGGGTCTTTCATAGCACTAGTCTTCTTGTATGGGCCAAACTAACTTTTTAAGCCCTTCTAGACTGCAGCGTAATGGTGCAACTGCAAACCCGCCACCCACGTTAGTTATGGCCCGTGTAACAAGTAACCAAGGGGAAATTCATGCAAATGTTATAAAATTGCACAAAACTTATGTTGTCCAGATGCCACAGATCAGAAAGCAGCGCGGGATTACTTTTTACAGATTTACGTATCTTGTATTAATATTTGCTACTTCTGAGATTTATTCTTTGTTCAGACAGAAAGTTCAAAATTCAGTCGATTTCCACTAACCAGAGAGAAGTGCATTGTGGGAGCTGTGTTCGAGTTGGAGGAAATAGTAACACACTTTGCCGTAGACTTACAGATGTCTCCACGCTTCCATTTCCTTGAATTTGGTTATATACAAAGTCAATATATTATAGTAACATTCTGGGAAAACCTTAGACTGGCTGAAATCTGTATCACAACAACTATTACAACCACCACTGGGTGACCACTCATAGACAGACACAGATTATATGCCATCAACATCTCCCAACAGAGTATCACAAAATCACGTTTATTAAAGCTGCTCATCTCATAGCCAGGAGAAAACCTAAGTAAGGACAACTCTGTACACATCTTTTCTCCTGTCCCCAATGCCATATGTCTAACAGGTCTTAGCACCATTTCTTTCATGCTGTCATGTCATATGACAACTCCAACTAATGGCTTTAAATCATTGAAATATATTATCCAGACCCAAATCCAAATCCCAGAAAAACTCCTTAAAGGCATTGTCTTTTAACGACAACCCCCTGCAATGTGCCATTCTATAGGCTCCAGAAATTGGAGCAACAACATAGAATGGCTAACTAAATAACAAGTCGGTCCTGTCCGTATATTATATTATGGATCATAGATTTCAGTGGTTGGGATGTGATTTTTTTTTTGGCCAGATCAATTGTACGCCAAAATTTTTCAGTACGCCAAAAGTGATGAGTTTTTGCTCTTATTTTATTCCCATTTCCACCTTGAGTATTCCTTTTTTTTTTTTTTTTTATCTCCTCCATACGGTTCCAGCGATATGGACCTTTTTATTTAGCGCTAAATGTTATGGTCTTTACTAAGGGGGGTGTGGCTCACAGGATCCTCTGGGGCGTGTCTTTAGGCTGTTCTGCATAATTAAACTTTGAGCCACGCCCTCTTGTAAAGACCATCAAAATGTATACAGAATAAAAAAGGCTGATATCTCTGCGACGGCTTGGTAGATTTACCAAAAAACAAAATACATAATACTCAGGGGAGCAGCGAGAAAAAAATCAGGAGCCAAAACTGGACACTTCTGACCAGGTGACAAGTCTCTTTAAAGAAGCCTGACATGTCACAATCAGCAGTTTTTTTTTGTTTTTTTTTAAAGTCTCAATGAGAAAAAAAACTTTAATTATGAAATTGTACATGTAAAATTAAGTAAACTAACCAAAAAAAGTGCAGTTGCAAGTGTAAATTGTAACATGCCTTGTAAAATTACCCATCGTCCCTTTAAGGGTTTTCATTTCATAACTTGATAGCATATAAAATGTCAGCCCTGTAGCCCCATTTTCTGGATTGTCCTGGAGGTCTGATCCCCACAGCAATGGAGTAATAATGGCAAATCCTAGCAATATGCCGTTGCTTTAACAAGATGGGAATGACCCTTTAAGAACAACCATGACCACCTTTGGCCGATACATCTCGATTCGCTCCTAGTGACACACAGTTCTACGTGACTGATCAAACTTAATCATTTGACCCCGATATACTGGAAATAAAAGAAGAAAGACCCTTGTCTCGCTCCCATGAGTTAATCAGTTTCTATATCACTGGTTTCAAGGAGAAATTGTTAAAAAATAAAAGCGCTCTTACCTTCGCAGAAATTAATTCCATCCCCTGTATATCCGCCAGCGCAGTAGCAGCCGCGTATCCCCTTCTCTTCCTTACATTGAGCATTTTTATGGCACGTCAGCGGGCATTGCTGACCGAGGTCCAGCAAAATAAATGTACACACTGCAAAAAAAGCAAAAAAAAAAAACATCATGTAATGTGATAAAATGTAAGAAAAGATTAATACAAATGTTTATGGTGTTAGACGGGAGATCAGCGGGGGGCACAGTGAATGCATGGTCAAAGAAACTGTGAGCAAAAAAATGTATAGGGGAGGTGGAAAGGGACACACTAATGTCACAGTCATGAGGACATAAAATCAACCTCAAATAGTAAAATATAAGATTATTATCCAAACAATCAGTGAATGGATCAATAATAATAATAATAATAATAATAATAATAATAATGTGTCTTTATCCTAAGTGCAATAATTGTGTGCAATGGAAAGCAAAGGAATATGTAAATGAATTACATAATTAAATAAAAAGATTAGCATGTATATATTTTTTTAAAAAGATGTGCTTATGTGGCAACATAAATAATCATCTAGGAATTATATAATAATAACAAATTATTATTATTTATTATTATAGCGCCATTTATTCCATGGCGCTTTACATGTGAAAAAGGGGGTATACATAGCAAAAACAATTACAATAATCTTGGACAAAAACGCGATGGGGACTGGTACAGGAGGAGCGAGGATCCTGCCCAAGAGGGCTCACAATCTACAAGATGAATGAATCACCAAGTCACGATCTGGCAGTTGTGATTTATAAAGAGATGGCAATAAATTAATCAATGATAATATGTTAATATCTTATATTTAGTAACTATGTAAAGTACAAAGGAAAGAAATACATGGAAAATGTTCCATACATATGTTTTTGTGTTATGTATGTGTTTATAGTGTTATATACGTGTTACAAATGCCAAGATGGAGTAAAACTTAAGGTATTGGCATATGTAAAACATGTCTAACACAATGGTGTTATATAAGTGTGATATATGCCAAGATTTTAAGTTTAAAGATGTTTAAGTGTTAAAAGGAACCTGTCAACACAATTTTGTAATGTAAAGTACAGACACGGCTGTAATACTGATTACATTGATTAATTTGGTGAATAAATCCACTTTGTGGTTCTTCTTTAATCAGCATTTTAAGTTTTCTGCTAATTAGATGCACAGGGGCCGGACTGTGCACTGGGTCTTCTCCTCTCTGTCTATGATTCTCCAGCCCCTCTGCCTGCCTCCTGTCTGTGATTCCCCAGCTCTCCACCTGCCTCTTGTATATTATTTCCCAGCCCCTTCACCTGCCTCCTGTCTGTAATTCCCCACCCCCTCCAATCTGTGATTGTCCAGCCCCTTCACCAGCCTCCTGTCTGTGATTCCCCACCCCCTCCAATCTGTGATTGTCCAGCCCCTCCACCAGCCTCCTGTCTGTGATTCCTCACCCCCTCCAATCTGTGATTGTCCAGCCCCTCCACCAGCCTCCTGTCTGTGATTCCCCACCCCCTCAAATCTGTGATTGTCCAGCCCCTCCACCAGCCTCCTGTCTGTGATTCCCCACCCCCTCCAATCTGTGATTGTCCAGTCCCTCCACCTGCCTCCTGTCTGTGATTCCCCACCCCCTCCAATCTGTGATTGTCCAGCCCCTCCACCTGCCTCCTGTCTGTGATTGTCCAGCCCCTCCACCTGCCTCCTGTCTGTGATTCCCCACCCCCTCCAATCTGTGATTGTCCAGCCCCTCCACCAGCCTCCTGTCTGTGATTCCCCACCCCCTCCAATCTGTGATTGCCCAGCCCCTCCACCAGCCTCCTGTCTGTGATTCCCCACCCCCTCCAATCTGTGATTGTCCAGCCCCTCCACCTGCCTCCTGTCTGTGATTGTCCAGCCCCTCCACCTGCCTCCTGTCTGTGATTCCCCACCCCCTCCAATCTGTGATTGTCCAGCCCCTCCACCAGCCTCCTGTCTGTGATTCCCCACCCCCTCCAATCTGTGATTGCCCAGCCCCTCCACCAGCCTCCTGTCTGTGATTCCCCACCCCCTCCAATCTGTGATTGTCCGGCCCCTCCACCTGCCTCCTGTCTGTGATTGTCCAGCCCCTCCACCTGCCTCCTGTCTGTGAATCCCCACCCCCTCCAATCTGTGATTGTCCGGCCCCTCCACCAGCCTCCTGTCTGTGATTCCCCACCCTCTCCAATCTGTGATTGTCCAGCCCCTCCACCTGCCTCCTGTCTGTGATTGTCCAGCCCCTCCGCCTGACTCCTGTATATGATTCCCTCTCCCCTCTGCTGGACTCCTGTCTGTGATTCTCATGCCCTCCGCCTGCCTCCTCACTGAGATTCTGAGGCCCCTCCATCTGCCTCTGGTCTTTGATTCCCATGTCCCTCCATCTGCCTCTGGTCTGTGATTCACATGCCCCTGCCCCTCCGCCTGCCTCCAGTCTGTGATTCCTTGCCCCCTCTGTAGCACCCTGAGGATTCGGCTGCTACAGGGGTATTACACCTCAAGCCAGAGGTGTGGTATTCCACTCCCGGGTAAGGATGGAGTGTGGAACTGAGCTCAGTAGGCTGCATACACTACATACATCCCATTTCCGGGGGACAGATCGACGGTACTCCCACCAGTTTATGTGCAGGTACGACAGTGTCTGTCCCTGGCTGGAGTGGGAGGGGGGTGGAACATCCCAGTAGTGTAGGGGCAGATAGGGGGAGCAGTCTGGGTAAAGCTAGGAGCTCATTGGGTGCTGGTCACCTGAGCTCACACATAGAGGGAGTATATAAGGTGGGAACCATCTTAGATCAGGGTCAGACAGGCAGACAGCTACTAGTCAGTCTGTTGTAGAGGGTCAAGCAGTCCTGAAAGAAGAGAGAGAGGAGTCAGAAGGACCCAGAGGGGAAGAAGAGGGAACCCCAAGAGCCCAAATACAAGCAACAGGGTGAAGGGTTGGCACAAGGGTACCGGATCCCAAGCTGGTGGAGGGCACTAATCCTCAGCCAGAGACCGGAGGTTGTGGGCAGGATCTGCCACGACCCCCCACTAAATCCACCAGGAAGGCAGACCAAGTATAGGGTCAGGGAACACAGAAGAGGTGTACCCACCAAGAGACCCGAGGGAGCCGGACATAGGTGGATCCCTGGTGGGGAAGGCCAGAGAAAAGGAACGTCAGAAAGGGAGCTCAGGATCACGCTCCAGAATTACCTGGGGGTTGGCCGAGTCCAGGACCTGGTGGACGCAGCACGGCTCGGGCGGTCACTCAAGGCCGGAGTGACCAGAACAACAGCAGTAAGTAAAAACCCTGAACTGCACAGCCCGACTCTGAGTCTTAATACCATCCTCACTGCACCACCACAACCACCACCCTCTACAACTGACCCCCTGAGGCTATACCCCTCCCGTTGGGAGTTATACTATCAGAAGCTGCACACACACCACCAGCCTCAGCGGACCCTGCTGCAGCGGCGGCCGTATTGACCGCAAATCAACGGGTGGCGTAGTCGACACTAAAGAACATCCAGCAACATCTGTAGGACTGCCACACACTGAGCTTGACACCCTGGGCACGGACCGGGTCACCGCCACTCGGAGACTACAACCCCCATCTGATCCGGCTCCGGGTATCCCCCAAACAACACTGGCCCAGGGGGCGCGTCAACTTTGGCGTAGTCGGCAGGATTACGTGCCCGCAACAACCGGGTACTGCGTGCCTGAAGAAAAGTTCACCGTTACCTCAAAAAGAAGTCTCCCGCCGGTTCCGGAGGGTCCCCGCCAATGGACCCCATCACAGGTCGTTTCCCGCCGGTTGTCCGCCATTTGCAGCTTTTTCCCGCCATCCATGGAGTTTCCCGCCACTGGGAGACGATTCCCGCCATTTCCAAAGATTTCCCGCCTTGGAAGAGCGGACGCCATTATGGGCGTGCCAGAGGGTGGCAAAAGGCCACCTCCCATCGTGGGCCAGGTCGAAGAATGGCGCCAAAAGCGGAAACCGCGCCCACCAACAGAGACTGTGATGCTAGAGATGTCGATCAGCGTGAGAGAACTGCCCCTGGAACTGACAATCACAAAGTTGCCCCGGGACCACCTTCAATGTGGGCGGAGACAGAACAAAACAGAGAAGATGGGTGCAGCCTGGAGGAGTCTGGAGAGAGCGCACCCGGAGACAAGAAGTCTGGAGAGGACTCCGGAGAAGTCGTACCCGGAGATGGAGGGAGAGACAGGCAGCACCGACCCAGTGGTCAGGAGCCTGCTGCAAGCAACAACCCCACTAGGCTTAGTGGAGATCCTAGCACAGCTCCCCCGAGACCGGGAGTGTGCACAGACCGCGCTGGAGGGCCTCGCACGGAGGATGGCCCAGGTGCAGCAAGACACGCTGACGGAGTGGAGCCGTGAGATGGCCCAGCAGACCGGAACCCGTCAGCGGAGCACGCCACCCGAGACGAGGAGACAGACCGCCTCTGAGGATGGTGCAGGAGGAGTGAAGGCCGGAGACGGCGCCGAGGAGGGAGCTGAACGGACGGAGGCAGGTAAAAGGGACGTCACTACCCCGAGCCGAGAAACCGTGTACCTGTCCCAGCTCCCCGTCGCAGAGCCCGAAATTCCCCCTGCCGTGCCCGTCGCTGCATCGTCACCGT
Organism: Phyllobates terribilis; assembly: GCF_046119375.1. NCBI lineage: Eukaryota > Metazoa > Chordata > Amphibia > Anura > Dendrobatidae > Phyllobates > Phyllobates terribilis. Next base: position 190,178,543 of record NW_027362768.1, read on the forward strand.
GCCAGACTAGGCCTCAAGTAGAAGCCGCGGCCGCGACCCCTGTGACGTCATACGCCTCGACCCTGAGCGCGGCGAAGCAGGAAATACCATCGGCCTGGTTGCAAGGTCTAGTACCTCCGGGCGCCGCAATTCCAACAGCGCCCCCTACCTCCGCGGAGCCACCGGCCTGGTCGCAGGGCCGAGTACCCCCGGGCGCCGCCGTCTTCACGGTGCCCTTTACGTTCAGGGTACCCCAGGCCTGGTCGCAAGGCCTGGTCAATCCGGGCGCCGCTTCCACCACCGCGCCCTCAACATCTCGAGTGCCGCGCCTGGGCGAAGATCTATTTGCCCAGCACACGTGCCCGGATGGGCAGCCCTTTGTATGGCCCCAGGAGTATTACCAACTGGAACTCCAAAGAGCAAGGCCCCTGTGCGAGCCCCTGATTCCGGCTCCGAAGCCCGTCAGGAGAACCCCGCTCCCGCTAGAAGAAGCACAATTCGAGTGGGACCCCACCGGAGGAGACCTCATGGGGTTCACTCAAGAAACGCGGGCAGCTGCAGCAGAGCGAGTGGAGTGCTGCCGCCAGCAGTTGGCAGCCTTTGAGCAAGAGCGGAAAGAGAGGCGGATCCGTGAGCAGCCGCTGCAGGAACAGAGCGCAGGGCAGAAGAGCCGGACCAGGAGGAACCCCCGTGCAGCTCATGGTCCCCGTACCACCGGGACTGTGATTAAATTCAACCTGCAGCATGGGTGGGGCTTCATAAGAGACCATCATACCCCCGGCGACGTCTTTGTAACCCGCAGAGACGTAGAGAGCCATCTGCCGGAGGGACACAGAGGTCGTGACCTGTACGTAGGGGACGAGGTCACGTTACCCTACGCCCTCCATGTGCATCGCCTGACGGAGGAGGAGCTACGGTGTGAGGAGGAGCAAGAGGACCCGGACGGGTCTGAAGATAAAGAAGGAGCAGGAGGACGCCGTCGTTAAAGTACGGTAAAGAGACTGTAAATAGTTACCTGTCGGGGTACAGTGAACTGTTGCTGCTTTAAATATGTCCCCGTTGGGACAAGTGTGAACTGTTCCAGTGTGTCCCATCTCCCCACAGGCTGAGGACTGTGAGCAGCCATCCCTTATTCCCCACTGGCCGAGGACTGAGAGCGGCCATACTTTCCCCTTGTATATAGTTGCGCTTTCTAAGGCGCCCCCTACCGGTTTTATAGGAAACTGTTGTTTTTCTTGAAGAGACTGTCGCACTTTACCCGGTCACAAGTTGCACCGTGGCCGGAGGAACAAGAATGTTATTTATAAAAAGTTTTATGCTGATAGTATATATGATGTTTTATATGTTTATGTTTTATGAAAAAAAATTGTATGTTTATGGATGTGACGCGCCCCCTGGGCCATGTTGTTAGGGATACCCGGAGCCGGATCAGATGGGGGTTGTAGTCTCCGAGTGGCTGTGACCCGGTCCGTGCCCAGGGTGTCAAGCTCAGTGTGTGGCAGTCTTACAGATGTTATTAGAGTTCTTTGTGTCGACTACGCCACCCGTTGATTTGCGGTCAAAAGGCCGCCGCTGCAGCAGGGTCCGCTGAGGCTGTTGGTATGTGTGCAGCTTTGGTAGTATAACCCCCAACGGGAGGGGTATAGCCTCAGGGGGTCAGATGTAGAGGATGGTGGTTGTGAAGGTGCAGGATGAATCAGCAAGAAGACTCAGAGTCGGGCTGTGCAGTTCAGGGGTTTTTACTTACGGGTGTTCTTATGGTCACTCTGGCCTGAAGCGACCACCCGAGCCGTGCTGCGTCCACCAGGTCCTGGACTCGGCTAACCCCCAGGCAGTTCTGGAGCGTGGTCCTGAGCTCCTGTCTGACTTTCCCTCTCTTCTGGCCGTTCTCACCAGGGATCCACCTATGTCCGGCTCCCTCGGGTCTATTGGTGGGTACACCTCCTCTGGGTTCCCTGACCCTATACTTGGTCTGCCTTCCTGGTGGATGTGGTGAGGGTCGTGGCAGATCCTGCCCACGACCTCCGGTCTCTGGCTAAGGCGTGCTTTTCTCTCTGCCAGCTTGGGATCCGGTACCCTAGGTGCCAACTCTTCACCCTCTGATCTAATTTTGGGTTCTTGGAGTTCCCTCTTGTTTTCTCTGGGTCCTTCAGACTCCTCTCTCTCTCTTGGCCTTGGAGCTGGGCCCAGCCGGAACCACAACTCCCTGTCAGCCCTTCTGGCTGAGCTTCTCTGCTCTGCTCCTCAGGTTACACTCTGACAGACTGACCCTGATCTAAGATGGTGCCCACCTTATATACTCCCTTTATGTGTGAGCTCAGGTGACCAGCACCCAATGAGCTCCTAGCATTACCCAGACTGCTCCCCCTATCTGCCCCTACACTACTGGGATGTTCCACCCCCCTCCCACTCCAGCCAGGAACAGACACTGTCGTACCTGCACATAAACTGGTGGGAGTACCGTCGGTCTGTTCCCCGGAAATGGGATGTGTGTAGTGCATGCAGCTAACTGAGCTCAGTTCCACACTCCATCCTTACCCGGGAGTGGAATATCACACCTCTGGGTTGAGGTGCAATACCCCTGTAGCAGCCGAATCCTCAGGGTGCTACATTCCCCCCTGGTAAATCACAGCACGTCCTCGGGCTGTAAGATATAAAAAACATCCAAAACATACAATTTTTTTCATAAACATAAACATAGAAAACATCATATAGATATCATCAGCAATAAACTTTTCATATAAAACTTTTCATAAATAACATTCTTGTTCCTCCGGCCATGGTGCAACTTGTGACCGGGTAAGGTGCGACAGTCTCTCTTGGAAGAAAACAGTTTCCTATAAAACCGGTAGGGGGCGCCTTAGAAAGCGCAACTATATACAAAGGAAATATGGCCGCTCTCAGTCCTCGGCCAGGTATTAGGGAGGAATGACCGCTCTCAGTCCTCGGTCAGTGGGAATAGGGACACACGGGTTTCAGTTCAATCGGCTGGTCCCAACGGGGACTATATTTTAACTAGAACAGTTCTTATACCCTGACGGGTAACTATGTACAGGCTCTCTCTACCGTACTTCAACGACGGCGTCCTCCTGCTCCTTCTTTAGATTCTTCAGACCCGTCCGGGTCCCCTTGCTCCTCCTCACACCGCAGCTCCTCCTCCGTCAGGCGATGCACATGGAGGGCGTAGGGTCCTTTGGCACACTTGTGCCGGGTGAAGGTGACCTCGTCCCCTACGTACAGGTCACGACCTCTGTGTCCCTCCGGCAGATGGCTTTCTACGTCTCTGCGGGTCACAAAGACGTCGCCGGGGGTATGATGGTCTCTAATGAAGCCCCACCCATGCTGCATGTTGAATTTTATCACAGTCCCAGTGGCACGGGGACCATGAGCTGCACGGGGTTTCCTCCTGGTCCGGCTCTTCTGCTCCGCGCTCCTTATCTACATTTGCTGTTCCCGGACCCGCCTCTCTCTCCGCTCCCTCTCGAAGACCTCGAGCTGCTGGCGGCAGCACTCTGCACGCTCCGCTGCGGCCGCCCGAGTCTCCTAAGTGAACCCCATGAGGTCTTCTCCAGTGGGGTCCCACTCGAACTGTGCCTCCTCCAGCGGGGGCGAGGTCCTCTTTACGGGCTTCGGAGCCGGAATCAGGGGCTCGCACATGGGCCTTGCTCTCTGGAGTTCCAGCTGAATATACTCCTGGGGCCATATGAAGGGCTGCCCATCCGGGCACGTATGCTGGGCAAATAGATTTTCACCCAGGTGCGGCACTCTAGATGTTGAGGGCGCGTTGATGGTAGCGGCGCCCGGGTTAACCAGGCCTTGCGACCAGGCCTGGGGCACCTTAAAGGCAAAGGGCACCGTAAGAACGGCGGCGCCCTGGGTTACTCGGCCCTGCGACCAGGCCGGTGGCTCCGCGGAGGTAGGGGGCGCTGTTGGTATTGCGGCGCCCGGAGGTACTAGGCCTTGCGACCAGGCCGATGGTATTTCCTGCTTTGCCGCGCTCAGGGTCGAAACGCGTGACGTCACAGGGGTCGCGGCCACGGTTACTGCTTGAGGCCTAGTCTGCGGCGGTGACGATGCAGCGACGGGCACGGCAGGGGGAACTTCGGGCTCTGCGACGGGGAGCTGGGGCAGGTACACGGTTTCTCGGCTCGGGGTAGAGACGTCCCCTTTACCTGCCTCCGTCCGTTCAGCTCCCTTCTCGGCGCCGTCTCCTGCCTTCATTCCTCCTGTGCCATCCTCAGAGGCGGTCTGTCTCCTCGTCTCGGGCGGCGTGCTCCGCTGACGGGTGCCGGTCTGCTGGGCCATCTCTCGGCTCCACTCCGCCAACGTCTCCCGCTGCACCCGGGCCATCCTCCGTGCGAGGCCCTCCAGCGCGGTCTGTGCACACTCCCGGTCTCGGGGGAGCTGTGCTAGGATCTCCAGCAGGCCTTCTGGAGTGGCGACCTGCAACAGGCTCCTGACCACTGGGTCGGTGCTGCCTGACTCTCCCTCCATCTCCGGGTAGGCTCTCTCTGGACTCTCCTCCAGACGTCTTGTCTCCGGGTGCGCTCTCTCCAGACTGCTCCAGGCTGCACCCATCTTCGTTCTCTTGTTCTGTCTCCGCCCACATTGAGGGTGGTCCCGGGGCAACTTCAGTTCCAGGGGCAGTTCTCTTACGCTGATGGACACTTCCAGCATCACAGTCTCTGTTGGTGGGCGCGGTTTCCGCTTTTGGCGCCATTCTTCGACCTGGCCCACGATGGGAGGTGGCCTTTTGCCACCCTCTGGCACGCCCATAATGGCGTCCGCTCTTCCAAGGCGGGAAATCTTCGGAAATGGCGGGAATCGTCTACCAGTGGCGGGAAACTCCGTGGATGGCGGGAAAAAGCTGCAAATGGCGGACAACCGGCGGGAAACGACCTGTGATGGGGTCCGTTGGCGGGGACCCTCCGGAACCGGCAGGAGACTTCTTTTTGAGGTAACGGTGAACTTTTCTTCAGGCACGCAGTACCCGGTTGTTGCGGGCACGTAATCCTGCCGACTACGCCAAAGTTGACGCGCCCCCTGGGCCATGTTGTTAGGGATACCCGGAGCCGGATCAGATGGGGGTTGTAGTCTCCGAGTGGCTGTGACCCGGTCCGTGCCCAGGGTGTCAAGCTCAGTGTGTGGCAGTCTTACAGATGTTATTAGAGTTCTTTGTGTCGACTACGCCACCCGTTGATTTGCGGTCAAAAGGCCGCCGCTGCAGCAGGGTCCGCTGAGGCTGTTGGTATGTGTGCAGCTTTGGTAGTATAACCCCCAACGGGAGGGGTATAGCCTCAGGGGGTCAGATGTAGAGGATGGTGGTTGTGAAGGTGCAGGATGAATCAGCAAGAAGACTCAGAGTCGGGCTGTGCAGTTCAGGGGTTTTTACTTACGGGTGTTCTTATGGTCACTCTGGCCTGAAGCGACCACCCGAGCCGTGCTGCGTCCACCAGGTCCTGGACTCGGCTAACCCCCAGGCAGTTCTGGAGCGTGGTCCTGAGCTCCTGTCTGACTTTCCCTCTCTTCTGGCCGTTCTCACCAGGGATCCACCTATGTCCGGCTCCCTCGGGTCTCTTGGTGGGTACACCTCCTCTGGGTTCCCTGACCCTATACTTGGTCTGCCTTCCTGGTGGATGTGGTGAGGGTCGTGGCAGATCCTGCCCACGACCTCCGGTCTCTGGCTAAGGCGTGCTTTTCTCTCTGCCAGCTTGGGATCCGGTACCCTAGGTGCCAACTCTTCACCCTCTGATCTAATTTTGGGTTCTTGGAGTTCCCTCTTGTTTTCTCTGGGTCCTTCAGACTCCTCTCTCTCTCTTGGCCTTGGAGCTGGGCCCAGCCGAAACCACAACTCCCTGTCAGCCCTTCTGGCTGAGCTTCTCTGCTCTGCTCCTCAGGTTACACTCTGACAGACTGACCCTGATCTAAGATGGTGCCCACCTTATATACTCCCTCTATGTGTGAGCTCAGGTGACCAGCACCCAATGAGCTCCTAGCATTACCCAGACTGCTCCCCCTATCTGCCCCTACACTACTGGGATGTTCCACCCCCCTCCCACTCCAGCCAGGAACAGACACTGTCGTACCTGCACATAAACTGGTGGGAGTACCGTCGGTCTGTTCCCCGGAAATGGGATGTGTGTAGTGCATGCAGCTAACTGAGCTCAGTTCCACACTCCATCCTTACCCGGGAGTGGAATATCACACCTCTGGGTTGAGGTGCAATACCCCTGTAGCAGCCGAATCCTCAGGGTGCTACAGATGTTTATTCTTTTACAGCCCGAGGACGTGCTGTGATTTACCAGGGGGGAATGTAGCACCCTGAGGATTCGGCTGCTACAGGGGTATTACACCTCAAGCCAGAGGTGTGGTATTCCACTCCCGGGTAAGGATGGAGTGTGGAACTGAGCTCAGTAGGCTGCATACACTACATACATCCCATTTCCGGGGGACAGATCGACGGTACTCCCACCAGTTTATGTGCAGGTACGACAGTGTCTGTCCCTGGCTGGAGTGGGAGGGGGGTGGAACATCCCAGTAGTGTAGGGGCAGATAGGGGGAGCAGTCTGGGTAAAGCTAGGAGCTCATTGGGTGCTGGTCACCTGAGCTCACACATAGAGGGAGTATATAAGGTGGGAACCATCTTAGATCAGGGTCAGACAGGCTGACAGCTACTAGTCAGTCTGTTGTAGAGGGTCAAGCAGTCCTGAAAGAAGAGAGAGAGGAGTCAGAAGGACCCAGAGGGGAAGAAGAGGGAACCCCAAGAGCCCAAATACAAGCAACAGGGTGAAGGGTTGGCACAAGGGTACCGGATCCCAAGCTGGTGGAGGGCACTAATCCTCAGCCAGAGACCGGAGGTTGTGGGCAGGATCTGCCACGACCCCCCACTAAATCCACCAGGAAGGCAGACCAAGTATAGGGTCAGGGAACCCAGAAGAGGTGTACCCACCAAGAAACCCGAGGGAGCCGGACATAGGTGGATCCCTGGTGGGGAAGGCCAGAGAAAAGGAACGTCAGAAAGGGAGCTCAGGATCACGCTCCAGAATTACCTGGGGGTTGGCCGAGTCCAGGACCTGGTGGACGCAGCACGGCTCGGGCGGTCACTCAAGGCCGGAGTGACCAGAACAACAGCAGTAAGTAAAAACCCTGAACTGCACAGCCCGACTCTGAGTCTTAATACCATCCTCACTGCATCACCACAACCACCACCCTCTACAACTGACCCCCTGAGGCTATACCCCTCCCGTTGGGGGTTATACTATCAGAAGCTGCACACACACCACCAGCCTCAGCGGACCCTGCTGCAGCGGCGGCCGTATTGACTGCAAATCAACGGGTGGCGTAGTCGACACTAAAGAACATCCAGCAACATCTGTAGGACTGCCACACACTGAGCTTGACACCCTGGGCACGGACCGGGTCACCGCCACTCGGAGACTACAACCCCCATCTGATCCGGCTCCGGGTATACCCCAAACAACACTGGCCCAGGGGGCGCGTCACCTCCAATCTGTGATTCCCGGCCCCTCTACCTGCCTCCAAATCTGTAATTCCCCAGCCCCTCCACCTGCCTCCAGTCTGTGATTCCCCCGGCCCCTCCTCCTGCCTCCAGTCTGTGATTCCCCCGGCCCCTCCTCCTGCCTCCAGTCTGTGATTCCCCACTCCCTCCAATCTGTGATTGTCCGGCCCCTCCTCCTGCCTCCAGTCTGTGACTGTCCAGCCCCTCCACCTGCCTCCAGTCTCTGATTGTCCAGCCCCTCCACCTGCCTCCAGTCTGTGATTCCCCGCCCCCTCCAATCTGTGATTGTCCGGCCCCTCCTCCTGCCTCCAGTCTGTGATTGTCCAGCCCCTCCACCTGCCTCCAGTCTGTGATTCTCCGCCCCCTCCAATCTGTGATTGTCCGGCCCCTCCTCCTGCCTCCACTCTGTGATTCCCCACCCCCTCCAATCTGTAATTGTCCGGCCCCTCCTCCTGCCTCCAGTCTGTGATTCCCCACCCCCTCCAATCTGTGATTGTCCGGCCCCTCCTCCTGCCTCCAGTCTGTGATTGTCCAGCCCCTCCTCCTGCCTCCAGTCTGTGATTGTCCAGCCCCTCCTCCTGCCTCCAATCTGTGATTGTCCGGCCCCTCCTCCTGCCTCCAGTCTGTGATTGTCCGGCCCCTCCTCCTGCCTCCAGTCTGTGATTGTCCGGCCCCTCCTCCTGCCTCCAATCTGTGATTGTCCGGCTCCTCCTCCTGCCTCCAGTCTGTGATTGTCCGGCCCCTCCTCCTGCCTCCAGTCTGTGGTTGTCCGGCCTCTCCTCCTGCCTCCACTCTGTGATTCCCGGCCCCTCCTCCTGCCTCCAGTCTGTGATTGTCCGGCCCCTCAAGACTGTGATTCCCGGCCCCTCCTCCTGCCTCCAATCTGTGATTCCCGGCCCCTCCTCCTGCCTCCAATCTGTGATTCCCGGCCCCTCCTCCTGACTCCAGTCTGTGATTGTCCGGCCCCTCCTCCTCCCTCCAATCTGTGATTCCCGGCCCCTCCACCTGCCTCCTGTCTGTGATTCCCGGCCCCTCCTCCTTCCTCCAGTCTGTGATTGTCCGGCCCCTCCTCCTGCCTCCTGTCTGTGATTGTCCGGCCCCTCCTCCTGCCTCCTGTATGTGATTGTCCGGCCCCTCCTCCTGCCTCCTGTCTGTGATTGTCCGGCCCCTCCTCCTGCCTCCTGTCTGTGATTGTCCGGCCCCTCCTTCTGCCTCCAGTCTGTGATTGTCCGGCCCCTCCTCCTGCCTCCAGTCTGTGATTGTCCGGCCCCTCCTCCTGCCTCCTGTCTGTGATTGTCCGGCCCCTCCTCCTGCCTCCTGTCTGTGATTCCCGGCCCCTCCTCCTGCCTCCTGTCTGTGATTGTCCGGCCCCTCCTCCTGCCTCCAGTCTGTGATTCCCGGCCCCTCCTTCTGCCTCCAGTCTGTGATTCCCGGCCCCTCCTCCTGCCTCCACTCTGTGATTCCCGGCCCCTCCACCTGCCTCCAATCTGTGATTGTCCGGCCCCTCCTCCAGCCTCCAGTCTGTGATTCCCGGCCCCTCCTCCTGCCTCCAGTCTGTGATTCCCGGCCCCTCCTCCTGCCTCCAGTCTGTGATTCCCGGCCCCTCTTCCTGCCTCCACTCTGTGATTCCCGGCCCCTCCACCTGCCTCTGACGCGCCCCCTGGGCCTGTGCTGCTTCTGCTGCGCAGGGGGATACCCGGAGCCGGATCTGCTGGGGATAGTAGTCCTCGTGGCGGTGACCCGGTCCGTGCCCAGGGTGTCAAACTAAGTGGCGATGTTTTTAGTGGCAGATGTGATATTGTTTGACTACGCCACCCGTTGAATGCGGTTACGAAACCGCCGCTGCAGGGCAGACCGCTGAGGCCGGTGGTACAGTTGTGCAGCGTGGGTAGTATAACCCCCAACGGGAGGGGTATGGCCTCAGGGCAGCGGACATGGATGATGGGGATAGCGGATTTGCACGCAGGCACCAGGAACCACTCAGAGACGGTGCGGTGTAGTTCAGGGTCTTTACTGGTGGCAAAGGTAGACCCTCCCGGGAGTACTGGCTAGCGATCGTGGCCTGGTCAGTCTGTGAGCAGACAGGATCTCCCCTGGCCAGGCGGAGTTGTAGGCCTCCCCATCTAATTGTACTCTTCTTGGCTACCTTGCTAGAAGCGGGTAAAAGTAGCCCACGTCCCTGAGTGTACCGTGTGGTGCTCACCCGTATGGCCGGTGACTCGGGGCCTTCTGGTAGCCTCCGCTCCACGACGGCGGTGCTGGTCCCTTGCGTGTGACCGTGCCTTCGGGTTTCTTGGCCAGAGGACCTGAAATCCCCTGCCGGTCGGTTTCTGCTGCTGGGTATGGAACAGTCCCCACAGCCTCGGACTCCGTGTCCGGTGAGATCTCTTCAGTCCGGACGAGCTCTACAGCTTCCAGTCCCGGACTCCTTTTATCACTGCTCCCACAGAGCTCCTGATCTTATTTTCCCTGTAACTGATCCACACCAGACCAGACTGTGTCTCTGTCTCTGTCTGTGTTCTTTTCTCTTACTAACCCCACCTCAGCCCCAGTTTATATAGGGGAAGTTCTTCCCCTCCCAGGACTGGGCAGGAGGTGTGGCATGCTTAGGATTCCTGACCAGGAGACCTCCCACCTGCTCACAGACGTAATATTGCTATTACTGTGGTAACCAGACCCCTGGGGTTCCACATTCCCCCCTAGTAAAATTTAGTACTCCGGGACTAAACATATTTTTGAAAACATAACAGGGTATAAACAGGAACAATACAATAAGGAAAAACATGTTAAAGTGGTCACGGCGTGTCCGCAACCGGGTGCAATTTTTGAAGCAAAAAGGGTGTCCATTTCACCAAAGAACAGGGAGCCGTAACCAGGTAGGGGTCTGTTCTGCCCCGAGTCTTTAACAGTCTTTAGTCCGTTCCTGGGTTACGCTCCAAACATATATACAACAGAGTTCTAGTAAATCCACAAAAGATACCTATAAAATAACTGGAAAAACATAATTATTTACAAGCAACAGTAAACAGGTAAATATTAATAAAACAGTCTAAACACTTTAGATCCTCCAACGTACGGGCAACTGGCCTCTAGTGGCCCTAGTAGACCTACGGAGCTGACTAACTGGTCCTGCACTACAGGGTGTAGGAGCTGTTAAAGGTAAGCTGGGCAGCTGTCTACGGACTCTTTGGCTCACTAGGGGCACGGCAGGCTCACTATAAGCAGAGGGTCGATTCTCCTGGTCTGCTTGTGTGGGGTCTTCTGCCTCCTGGACCGGCTGCTCTTCCAGCTCTACCTGTTTTTCCGTAGGCACTTGGGATGCTGGCTGGAGGAAGGTGAGGACGGGTACCACAACAGCGCCATTTACTTGTGTCCAAGACCGAGGGAAGTCTCCGAGTACAGTACTGACCATCTCTTCCCTTTCCTCTGCGGGTCGAGGGTTTTCGTGATCTTCTTCAGGGTTTCGTAGTTGCTCGGGACACTTCTTCAGGTGATCTCGGGAGACAATGGCTGTGGTTTCTCCTCCATCCTTACTGATTGTGCAGATTTTTGGGTTTTCATGGCTTGATGGCAGTACGGTGTACGGGTCCTTCTCCCACTGGTCGTCCAACTTGTGGAGCCGTCTTTTCCTCTTCAAGACCTGCTCTCCAGGTACCAGGGGAACAGCGGGAGCATGCTGGTTGTAAGTCTTCTCCTGTCTTTCTCTTGCTTGACAGAGACTTCGCTCAACGCTCTCCTGTACTTTCCGGTACTGCTGCTGCCTCTCTGTGTCCCAGTCTGCTTCTGGTGAAGTGTCCTCGGGTGTCAGGACTCCCATATCCAGATCAACAGGCAGCTTACCAGGTCTTGCTCTCATTAGGTAAGCCGGGGTACAGTTGGTAGAACCTACAGGGATGTGGTTGTATAGGTCCACCAGATCAGGCAGTTTCTCAGGCCACAGACTGCGTTCTTCCAGGGGCAATGTTTTCAGAAGGTCTATCACCACCTGGTTCATCTTCTCGCAAAGTCCATTGGTTTGCGGATGATAGGGTGTTGTTCTTATCTTCCGGCAGCCATACAGAGTGCAGAACTCCTGGAAGACTTCCGCTTCAAAGGCAGGTCCTTGGTCCGTCAGCACCTGCTCTGGGTATCCGTGTGGACGACAGAAGTGCTGCTGGAAGGCTCTAGCTGCTGTTTGAGCCGTTAAGTCCTTGACGGGGACTACAACCAAGAACCGGGAATAGTGATCCACGATGGTCAACGCATAGACGTAGCCACTTCTGCTGGGGGTCAGTTTTACATGGTCCAAGGCTACCAGTTCCAACGGCTGCCTGGTGACGAGGAACTGCAGGGGAGTCTTCTGGCTGGCACGGTCCTTCCTTCTTAGGTTGCATGGGCCACAGTCTCTGCACCACCTCTTGATGGTTCCTCTCATGCCTACCCAGTGGAACCGCCCGCGCAGCAGGAACTCCAGCTTCTTCCATCCGAAGTGCCCAGCTCCGTCGTGGTATGCCTCCAGTACCATAGCCGCGTCTCTTCTTGGCACCACTACTTGCCAGATCAGTTCATGCGTCCGGGAGTTAACCATTCTGCGGCACAACTTCCCCTTGTAAAGGAACAGTCGACTCTTCTCAGCCCACAGTTGCTTGGTCTCCTCCGGAGCGTCTGGGTCAAGGCGGGCATCTGGCTGAGTCAGCATCTCCTTCACCCGTTGGACGGCGGGGTCACTGTCCTGCGTTTCCGCCCAGTTGTAATGAGGTAAGGGGTTGAACGTAGTGGATTGCTTACCCCTTACACGGTGGGAATACTGGGTAGTCCCATGACGGTGAAACGCGGGGAGTTCAACTTCTTCCAATTCCTCTGGATCTTCCCCTACGTCCGGTAGGTTTGGCATTCTGGACAAGGCATCCGCGTTGGTATTGGAGCGTCCTGCCCGGTATTTGATCGTGAACTCATAGTTGGACAGGTGGGTCATCCATCTCTGCTCCAGGGCACCGAGTCTTGCAGTGTCCAGGTGTGTCAACGGGTTGTTATCCGTGTACACGGTGAACCGGGAAGAGGCGAGGTAGTGCTTAAAGCGTTCGGTGACTGCCCACACCACTGCCAGGAACTCTAGCTTGAATGAGCTGTAATTCTCAGGGTTTCTTTCGGTGGGTCGCAGTTTCCGGCTGGCGTAAGCAATTACCCGTTCTCTCCCCTGCTGGATCTGGGACAGTACGGCTCCTAGCCCGATGTTACTTGCGTCGGTGTAGAGGATAAAGGGCTGGCTGTAATCCGGGTACGCCAGGATTTCATCCCCCGTGAGGGCCATCTTCAGCTGGCGGAAGGACTCTTCTTCCAGCTTCTCCCATCTGAAGGGCGGCTTCTGGTTCTTGGCCTTCCTGGACTGGCCTATCAGGAGGTCCTGCATAGGAGCTGCCTTTTTGGTGAAACCGGGAATGAATCTTCGGTAGTAGCCTACCAACCCGAGGAACTGCCGCACTTCCTTTACGCTGGAGGGTCTTGGCCATTCCTTAATCGCGGTGATCTTATCAGGGTCGGGAGCCACTCCGTCAGCACTCACCACGTGTCCCAGGTACTGCACTTTTGGTTTTAGCAGGTGACACTTCGACGGTTTCACCTTCAGACCGTAGTTTGCCAGGGCTTCAAACACTTCCGCCAGGTGTTTCAGGTGGTCCTCGTAGGTTTTGGAATAAACTATAACATCGTCCAGGTACAGCAGGACCGTCTCAAAGTTTCGGTGTCCCAGACAGCATTCCATCAATCGTTGGAAGGTTCCTGGTGCGTTGCAGAGTCCGAACGGCATGCAGGTAAACTCGCTAAGTCCCATCGGGGTGGTGAATGCGGTCTTCTCCCGGTCCGCCTCTGCTACAGGAACCTGCCAGTACCCGCTAGTGAGATCCAAAGTGGAGAAGAAGTTAGCAGATTTTAAAGCAGCCAAAGACTCCTCTATCCTTGGTAAGGGGTACGCATCTTTGTGTGTGATACGGTTGATTTTCCGGTAATCTACACACATTCTCATGGTGTTGTCTTTCTTTTTAACCAAGACTAGTGGAGCTGCCCAGGGGCTACAGCTATCCCTGATTACCCCAGCCTCCTTCATGTCTCTAAGCATCCCCTTGGCGTGTTGGTAGTGTGCAGGGGGTACGGGACGATACTTCTCCTTTATGGGAGGATGGTCTCCCATGGGGATGTGATGTTCCACTCCCTTCACTCGCCCGAAGTCTAGCGGGTGTTTACTGAACACTCTCTCGTATTCCTGGAGCACCCGGTAGACTCCCTGCTTTTGGTGAGCGGGTGTGGAGTCAGTACCCAAATGCAGTTGCTGACACCAGTCCTCCATTTGTTGTTTAGAGCCGTTACCTTCCTCTGGATGAGATGGAGGCAAGGGTTCGACGGACTGTACAGAATTTTGGTTGATGGTATACAATTTGGCTAGCGTAGCATACCGGGGCAGGTACACTTCCCTCTTCCCGATATTTATTATGCGAACGGGCACCCTCCCATGGCGTACATCAACCACCCCCCGTGCTGTCAAAATGGTGGGCCTACTGTCTGAGTAGACGGGTTCTACCATTGCCTGGTAATCTCTACCTCTCAGACCAATAGCTGCCCGGCACCAAATCATCATTTCACTTTTCGGGGGCATGGCAATAGGGAAAGGGTCACACATTCTCACGCTAGCAATCTCACCACCGGAGAGTTCCACCTGTTGCCGTCGCATCAGTGCCCAGATCTCTTTTTGGAGCACTCGCTGCTGGCCGGAGCTGGCGTTCTTGGCAACCTGCTGTAAAATGAGAATCACCTCTGCAAGACAATTTTCAATCACATTAGTTCCTAGAGTTATCTTTGGGTGACTCTCGCGCTTTTCAATGTCCACAATGATCAGTCCCTGTGCTGCCAGTTCGACTTTACCGATTTTAATGGTCACCTCTTTAAATCCGATCTGTGGCACGGGCTGACCATTGCTGGCGATGATACTCAAGTCGTCGTCTGGGTAGCGGGTTATATCCGAGTCATTCCAGTACTGCTTGAAGAGCACGTACGGGATGGTGGTGACCTGTGACCCGGTGTCAAGTAGGGCACTCATAGGAATGCCATCCAGTACTACAGGCAAGACTGGACGTCCTCCCACGTAATTGTCACGCCAGTTCGATGGGCCTGGTGATCTTATTCCTAGGGGTTGGCCCTCTACCCCAGGTTGTGCCAGTTTTAAAGGACAGTACCTTGCCATATGTCCGGGTTGATTGCAGCGGCGGCAGATGGGTTGTCCGTCCTCGTTGTATCGGTCGCTGGGTCTTCCTCTGGCCGGTGGGGTCCTCCTTGGTCGGCGCCACGGGATATCCTCCGGTCTGGATGCCAGCTGGATCTTCCCTGGAGTAGAAACCTGTAAAGACTGCACAGTTTGGGTTAGCGCGGCAACGCTTTTAGTTAGCTCTTGGACCTGATGGTGCAGGTCTGTAGCCGGGTCATTGTTTAAAGCCTGCGCATCAGCTCCCACAGGCCCTGCCGACAAGGGCGCCGCCTCCTGGTGGTAAGTGGTAGCAGGGCGTTTGTGGGTCACAGCGCCACCTGGTGCCGGTTCTCGGAGCACCCGGATGGCTCTGTCCTTGAACTGTGCAAAGTCCAGATGAGGGTCCTGTAAGGCCATTGCCCGCAACTGGGTTCGGTGGGCATTGCAATGTAGACCCTCTATAAATTGTTCAGTCAACAGCTTGTCTTCGTTCCCTACGCCGTCAGGGTCGGCCTGCTTAATGGCTCTCAGGGCCTCTTGTAGGTTTAGTGCATAGTCCCTTATATTCTCATGTGCTCGCTGCTTTCACCCGTAGAATCTAAGCTTGATCTCGGCTGAGGTACGGGTATCAAAGGCGTCCTTTAGCCGGGATAGTATCTCTGCGACAGTCCTCCTCCTCCCAAGTGGCCAGGACTTTACCTCCCTTTGGGCTGCCCCTGTTAATTGAGCCACCAGGATGCTCACTTTTTGCTCTTCTGTGAGGGGGTACACCTGGAAGAGGCCATCCAGCCTTTCTCTGAAGTCATTTAGGGTATGTGACTCCCCTGAGTACTGGGGTAGCCAGGCTGCCCCCGGGATATAGGGCATGGTGAAAGGCATGACCGCCGCAGCGGTGGTGCTGGCGGTGGCTGTGGCAGTGAAGCTCTCCTCCGTATCCGACATCCTCCTCCCCCCTAGTGGACCGTGGCCTACCTTGCGATGATCCTCTTCCGTAGGCCGCGGCTCCGCAGTGGATCGTCAGGGTTGAGGACCTTCCGTCGCGCTCCTGTGACGTCGGCGTCTGCTGGGCTCCTTCCAGGACCTTACGCAACGTCCGGACGTGAGGCGGGGCTTCAGTTCTCGCGCGCTTTCGGAGTCCACGCCCCTCTTCTTCCCGCGCGGCGTCCTCAAGATGGCATCCAATGGCGGGAAGACTCCACGGATGGCGGGAAGAAGGCAAAAGATGGCGTCGGATGGCGGGAAAACTCCACGGATGGCGGGAAGAAGGCAAAAGATGGCGTCGGATGGCGGGAATCTTCACCACAGGTAAGTTTAACAGTCTTTTTCAGGCACGCAGTACCCGGTGGTTGCGGGCACGAGATCCTGCCGACTACGCCAAAAGTTGACGCGCCCCCTGGGCCTGTGCTGCTTCTGCTGCGCAGGGGGATACCCGAGCCGGATCTGCTGGGGATAGTAGTCCTCGTGGCGGTGACACGGTCCGTGCCCAGGGTGTCAAACTAAGTGGCGATGTTTTTAGTGGCAGATGTGATATTGTTCGACTACGCCACCCGTTGAATGCGGTTACGAAACCGCCGCTGCAGGGCAGACCGCTGAGGCCGGTGGTACAGTTGTGCAGCGTGGGTAGTATAACCCCCAACGGGAGGGGTATGGCCTCAGGGCAGCGGACGTGGATGATGGGGATAGCGGATTTGCACGCAGGCACCAGGAACCACTCAGAGACGGTGCGGTGTAGTTCAGGGTCTTTACTGGTGGCAAAGGTAGACCCTCCCGGGAGTACTGGCTAGCGATCGGGGCCTGGTCAGTCCGTGAGCAGACAGGATCTCCCCTGGTCAGGCGGAGTTGTAGGCCTCCCCATCTAATTGTACTCTTCTTGGCTACCTTGCTAGAAGCGGGTAAAAGTAGCCCACGTCCCTGAGTGTACCGTGTGGTGCTCACCCGTATGGCCGGTGACTCGGGGCCTTCTGGTAGCCTCCGCTCCACGACGGCGGTGCTGGTCCCTTGCGTGTGACCGTGCCTTCGGGTTTCTTGGCCAGAGGACCTGAAATCCCCTGCCGGTCAGTTTCTGCTGCTGGGTATGGAACAGTCCCCACAGCCTCGGACTCCGTGTCCGGTGAGATCTCTTCAGTCCGGACGAGCTCTACAGCTTCCAGTCCCGGACTCCTTTTATCACTGCTCCCACAGAGCTCCTGATCTTATTTTCCCTGTAACTGATCCACACCAGACCAGACTGTGTCTCTGTCTCTGTCTGTGTTCTTTTCTCTTACTAACCCCACCTCAGCCCCAGTTTATATAGGGGAAGTTCTTCCCCTCCCAGGACTGGGCAGGAGGTGTGGCATGCTTAGGATTCCTGACCAGGAGACCTCCCACCTGCTCACAGACGTAATATTGCTATTACTGTGGTAACCAGACCCCTGGGGTTCCACACCTCCAATCTGTGATTGTCCGGCCCCTCCTCCTGCCTCCAATCTGTGATTCCTGGCCCCTCCTCCTGCCTCCACTCTGTGATTCCCGGCCCCTCCTCCTGCCTCCTGTCTGTGATTCCCGGCCCCTCCTCCTGCCTCCACTCTGTGATTCCCGGCCCCTCCACCTGCCTCCAATCTGTGATTGTTCGGCCCCTCCTCCTGCCTCCAATCTGTGATTGTCCGGCTCCTCCTCCTGCCTCCAGTCTGTGATTGTCCGGCCCCTCCTCCTGCCTCCAGTCTGTGATTGTCCGGCCCCTCCTCCTGCCTCCTGTCTGTGATTGTCCGGCCCCTCCTCCTGCCTCCTGTCTGTGATTGTCCGGCCCCTCCTCCTGCCTCCTGTCTGTGATTGTCCGGCCCCTCCTTCTGCCTCCAGTCTGTGATTGTCCGGCCCCTCCTCCTGCCTCCTGTCTGTGATTGTCCGGCCCCTCCTCCTGCCTCCTGTCTGTGATTCCCGGCCCCTCCTCCTGCCTCCTGTCTGTGATTGTCCGGCCCCTCCTCCTGCCTCCAGTCTGTGATTGTCCGGCCCCTCCTCCTGCCTCCTGTCTGTGATTGTCCGGCCCTTCCTCCTGCCTCCTGTCTGTGATTGTCCGGCCCCTCCTCCTGCCTCCTGTCTGTGATTGTCCGGCCCCTCCTCCTGCCTCCTGTCTGTGATTGTCCGGCCCCTCCTTCTGCCTCCAGTCTGTGATTGTCCGGCCCCTCCTCCTGCCTCCTGTCTGTGATTGTCCGGCCCCTCCTCCTGCCTCCTGTCTGTGATTCCCGGCCCCTCCTCCTGCCTCCTGTCTGTGATTGTCCGGCCCCTCCTCCTGCCTCCAGTCTGTGATTCCCGGCCCCTCCTTCTGCCTCCAGTCTGTGATTCCCGGCCCCTCCTCCTGCCTCCACTCTGTGAGTCCCGGCCCCTCCACCTGCCTCCAATCTGTGATTGTCCGGCCCCTCCTCCTGCCTCCAGTCTGTGATTCCCGGCCCCTCCACCTGCCTCCAGTCTGTGATTCCCGGCCCCTCCTCCTGCCTCCAGTCTGTGATTCCCGGCCCCTCCTCCTGCCTCCACTCTGTGATTCCCGGCCCCTCCACCTGCCTCCAATCTGTGATTGTCCGGCCCCTCCTCCTGCCTCCAATCTGTGATTCCCGGCCCCTCCTCCTGCCTCCACTCTGTGATTCCCGGCCCCTCCACCTGCCTCCTGTCTGTGATTGTCTGGCCCCTCCTCCTGCCTCCTGTCTGTGATTCCCGGCCCCTCCTCCTGCCTCCAGTCTGTGATTCCCGGCCCCTCCTCCTGCCTCCAGTCTGTGATTGTCCGGCCCCTCCTCCTGCCTCCAATCTGTGATTCCCCGCCCCCTCCAATCTGTGATTCTCTGCCACTCCTCCTGCCTCCACTCTGTGATTCCCAGCCCCTCCACCTGCCTCCACTCTGTGATTGTCCGGCCCCTCCTCCTGCCTCCAGTCTGTGATTGTCCGGCCCCTCCTCCTGCCTCCAGTCTGTGATTGTCCAGCCCCTCCTCCTGCCTCCAGTCTGTGATTTCCGGCCCCTCCTCCTGCCTCCACTCTGTGATTCCCGGCCCCTCCACCTGCCTCCAGTCTGTGATTGTCCAGCCCCTCCTCCTGCCTCCAGTCTGTGATTGTCCGGCCCCTCCTCCTGCCTCCAGTCTGTGATTGTCCGGCCCCTCCTCCTGCCTCCACTCTGTGATTCCCGGCCCCTCCTCCTGCCTCCACTCTGTCATTCCCGGCCCCTCCTCCTGCCTCCACTCTGTGATTCCCAGCCCCTCCACCTGCCTCCACTCTGTGATTGTCCGGCCCCTCCTCCAGCCTCCAATCTGTGATTGTCCGGCCCCTCCTCCTGCCTCCAGTCTGTGATTGTCCGGCCCCTCCTCCTGCCTCCAGTCTGTGATTGTCCGGCCCCTCCTCCTGCCTCCAGTCTGTGATTGTCCGGCCCCTCCTCCTGCCTCCAGTCTGTGATTCCCGGCCCCTCCTCCTGCCTCCACTTTGTGATTCCCGGCCCCTCCACCTGCCTCCAGTCTGTGATTGTCCAGCCCCTCCTCCTGCCTCCAGTCTGTGATTGTCCGGCCCCTCCTCCTGCCTCCCGTCTGTGATTGTCCGGCCCCTCCTCCTGCCTCCACTCTGTGATTCCCGGCCCCTCCTCCTGCCTCCACTCTGTCATTCCCGGCCCCTCCTCCTGCCTCCACTCTGTGATTGTCCGGCCCCTCCTCCTGCCTCCAGTCTGTGATTGTCCGGCCCCTCCTCCTGCCTCCACTCTGTGATTCCCGGCCCCTCCTCCTGCCTCCACTCTGTCATTCCCGGCCCCTCCTCCTGCCTCCACTCTGTGATTGTCCGGCCCCTCCACCTGCCTCCACTCTGTGATTGTCCGGCCCCTCCTCCTGCCTCCAATCTGTGATTGTCCGGCCCCTCCTCCTGCCTCCAGTCTGTGATTGTCCAGCCCCTCCTCCTGCCTCCAGTCTGTGATTGTCCGGCCCCTCCTCCTGCCTCCAGTCTGTGATTGTCCGGCCCCTCCTCCTGCCTCCAGTCTGTGATTGTCCGGCCCCTCCTCCTGCCTCCAGTCTGTGATTGTCCGGCCCCTCCTCCTGCCTCCAGTCTGTGATTGTCCGGCCCCTCCTCCTGCCTCCAGTCTGTGATTGTCCAGCCCCTCCTCCTGCCTCCAGTCTGTGATTGTCCGGCCCCTCCTCCTGCCTCCAGTCTGTGATTGTCCGGCCCCTCCTCCTGCCTCCAGTCTGTGATTGTCCGGCCCCTCCTCCTGCCTCCAGTCTTTGAATGACAAGTCACTGCTTTTCAGTTACCTGCCTCCTGTGTTTGAAGAGAAGATTTCATTCAAAGACTGGAGGCAGGCAGTGGAATCACAGACTGGGAGGAGAAGACCCCGTGTACAGTTTGGCCCCTGTGCACTGAAATTTAATTAGCAGAAAACTTCAAATGCTGATTAAAGAAGAACCACAAAGCGGATTTTTCCTCCAAAGATATCAATTTAATCAGTGTTATGTTCTGCTACCAGAGCTAAGGAAAGAGAGGAGATCTGTCCCTACGATAGAACTCAGCTTAATCCCTACGATGTAACAGGGGACCTGATCCTGCGATCAGACCTGCTAAAGTCCTAAGCTAGTCTGTACGGAGACCTATAGATGTGGGGAAGGAATCCCTACAAGTACTAAGGACTGGGAGGAAAATGGGACACCTCCTAACAGAAATAGTAGCAGACAGACGAACAAACAAAATATATAGAACATAGAGGTCCGTAGACCAAGCAAACTAACAGAGTTAGATACAGGGCACAGGCTAGCTAGAAAGTAGTTAAACAATGAAGTCCAGCAAAGCCAGAAGGGCGGAGCAGGATTAAATAGGCCAACAAGGTCATGTGACCAGCAAAGGAAAAAAACTAAGAACAAGGTTCTAACAGTACCCCCCCTTCTAAGAGGATCCTCCGGATCCCCTAGGACCAGGCTTATCAGGAAATCTCCTGTGAAATGCTCTGATAAGTCTGGACGCGGAAACATCATCCGACCTCACCCAAGAGTTATCCTCGGGTCCGAAACCTTTCCAGGCCACAAGATACTGCAAACTACCTCTATACTGTCTAGAGTTAAGGATGCGAGAAATTTCATATTCCCCGTCCTCCACCACCGGAGGAACAGAGGCAGAGGCGTCACAATCCGATACAACAGCTTTTTTCAACAGAGAGACATGAAATACCGGATTAATTCTCCAGGAGGTAGGAACCTCCAACCTAACAGCAGATTGGTTGACAACCTGAAGCACCTTAAAGGGCCCTACAAACTTGGGACCCAATTTCTTAGAAGGAATCCTCAACCGCAGATTCCTAGAGGACAACCAAACCATGTCACCAACAGCGAACAAAACCTCCTGTCGTTTCCTATCAAAGTAGTCTTTAGATTTTCTGTTGGCCTCCTGAAGATTACCACGCACATCCGTCCAAACTCTCCAAATCACCGGAAAAATTCTCCTCCTCAGGCACGGCAGATCCCAACTTGGAGAACGACCCAAACGACGGATGTCTCCCAGAACAACAAAAAAAAGGCGAACAACCAGCAGAAGAAGATGTATGATTGTTCAGAGCAAATTCAGCAAGTGGCAGAAACTCAGACCACCCCTCTTGATTGTCTGCCACAAAACAACGCAAGAACTGCTCAACATCCTGGTTTTTCCTTTCTGTCTGGCCATTAGATTCAGGATGATATCCGGACGAGAACGACAAATGAACTCCCAACCTGTCACAAAAGGCACGCCAAAAACGAGCCACGAACTGAGGACCTCTATCAGAAACAATGTCAGTAGGAACGCCATGAAGTCTGACAATTTCCTTGACAAAGGCCTTAGCGAGAGTTTTAGCGCAGGGCAGTTTGACGAAGGGAACCAAGTGACACATCTTGCTAAAACGGTCCACGACCACCCAGGTGACAGTAAAACCCTCAGAGGGGGGAAGGTCAGTTATAAAGTCCATAGCCAAATGTGTCCAAGGAGCACTGGGAACCTCCAAAGGACAAAGCAACCCCGCAGCAGGAGTATGTGAGGACTTAGATCTAGCACACACAGTACATTGGCGCACCCACTTAATGACTTCCTTCTGCCATCCAGGCCACCAAAAACTGCGACCCACCAGTCTCTTGGTCTCAGAGATTCCGGGATGACCTGCCAACCGAGATTCGTGACACTCAACAAACAAATCTCTCCTAAAGGTCCCAGGCACAAACAATCTCCCATGAGGAGTGTTAGATGGGGCATTATCCTGTGCTTTAAGAATCTCATCCTCCAAAACGGAGTCCAAAGCAGCTATCACAACACCTTCTTGTAAAATGTTCTCCTCTTTCTCAGCACCGACTATGGGAGAAAAACTGCGAGACAAGGCATCCGCCTTAACATTCTTAGTACCAGGGATGTAAGTAATGGAGAAATTAAACCGCGAGAAAAACAGTGCCCACCTAGCCTGACGGGCATTCAGGCGCTTGGCAGCATCAAGATATATCAGATTTTTATGATCCGTAAGAACCTGAACGGGAAATTCCGCACCTTCCAAGAAGTGGCGCCAGTGTTCAAATGCGAGTTTAATAGCCAATAATTCCCGATTACCAATATCGTAATTCAGTTCAGTCTCCGAAATTTTTTTTGAAAAAAAGGCACAGGGATGTAATCCATCCCCGTTATCCTGAGACAATACTGCGCCAACCCCCACAGAGGAAGCATCAACCTCAACCAAAAACGGCTTAGTCACATCAGGCTGCATAAGGATGGGAGCAGAGGTGAACCTCTCCTTGAGATACACAAAAGCTTCAATGGCCTCAGAAGACCACTGAACCGCATCAGCACCTTTCCTGGTGAGATCGGTCAGAGGTTTGACAATACTAGAAAAAATTTTTATGAATTTTCTGTAATAATTGGCGAAACCCAAAAACCTCTGTATCGATTTCAAACCAATAGGCCTAGGCCATTCCTGTACAGCTTGAACTTTAACCGGGTCCATCTCAAAACCTTCGCTGGAGATAATGTAGCCCAAAAAACTAATTCTCTGTACAGCGAACTCACATTTCTCCAGCTTAGCAAAAAGCGAATTGTCCATTAACAACTGTAATACCTCACGTACGCTCCGCCAATGAGACTCCAGATCCGGCGAATAAATCAAAATGTCATCCAAATACACAACCACATTTTTGCCGATCAAAGGTCTAAGGATGTCATTAATAAGATTCTGAAAAAATGCAGGAGCATTAGTAAGACCAAAAGGCATAACCAGATTCTCAAAATGACCCACAGGAGTGTTAAAAGCAGTCTTCCATTCGTCACCCTCCTTCATGCGCAACAGATTGTATGCCCCCTTAAGGTCAATTTTAGAGAACCACTTGGCCCCCATTAACTGGTTAAACAGATCAGGAATCAATGGCAGTGGGTAAGGATTGCGTACAGTAATTTTGTTAATCTCACGAAAATCCAGACAAGAACGTAAACCGCCGTCCTTTTTTTTTACAAAAAAAGATCCAACCGCCACAGGAGACTTAGAGGGCCTAATGTGACCGGCGGCCAAATTTGTCTGTATGTATTCCTCCAAAGCCTTTCTCTCAGGAATAGTAAGGTTAAATAAACGACTTTTAGGAAGAGTCGCTCCAGGGACAAATTCAATAGAACAATCATAGTCTCTATGGGGAGGCAAAACCTGCGATTCCTTCTCAGAAAAAACTCTCCAAAAATCCTGAATAGGAACAGGCAATTCTCCCCTATCCAAAGCTGCAATACGCCCGTTACAACACTTGTCATAACATTTATGGCTCCAGGATTTAATTTCACTGGTAGACCAATCCAGTACAGGATTGTGAAATTTTAACCAGGGCAATCCCAATATTACTGGAGAAGGCAAGTTATTCAACACTACCAAATCCAATTTCTCATGGTGAACACCATTAATAGTGAGAGGAAATTCACAGACCTTGAGAGTAATATTCTTCAAAGGGGAACCATCCACAGAGACCACAGCAATGGGGGATGATAAAGGTTCGGGTTTTAAATTGAGTCTTTCCAAGAATCCCCCATCAATTACATTCAGAGTAGACCCACAATCAACAAACACCCGAAATTCCATTAATTTTTCCTGAGCAATCGTGGAAGCAGCTAAAAATACACCCTTGGAATTTAAACAGGCAATACGGGCATGACTGACCATTTTTTTTTCTTTCTTCATACGAAGCTCACAGTCTTTAATCAAATGACCAGATTTTCCGCAATAGAAACACAAGCCTTCAGAAAATCTGCGATCTTTTTCTTGAGAGCGAGGTGCCATCGCTCCAATCTCCATCGATTCACCACTGTTAGTACACACATTCTCATAACCAGAAACTGACATAGCAGAGGATTTGCTCTCATTAACCCTTGCACGCAGTCTCCTATCCACCCGTATAGCTAATTGCATAGCCTGTTGCAAATCTTCAGGTGTAGGATAAGCAATTAGCAGGTCTTTAACCCTTTCACTGAGCCCAGCAAGAAATAGACTTTTCAGAGCAGAATCGTTCCACCCTGTTTGAGTAGACCATCGACGGAAATGAGTACAATATTTTTCCACATTACCTGATCCCTGTCTCAAACGTCTTAACTCAGTCTCAGCTGATGCGACACGGTCAGGATCATCATATAATAGTCCCAAAGCAGAAAAAAAACTATCCACTGATCTGAAGCATGTATCACTAGGTTGCAAAGAAAAGGCCCACTCCTGAGGCTCTTTGCGCAAAAGTGACATTATGAACCCTATGCGCTGGGAATCATCCCCAGAGGACTTGGGTCTCAAACGAAAATACAATAAGCAAGCATTTTTAAATGAAAAAAATTCTCGGTGTTCACCAAAAAATAAATCCGGCAAACGTACCTTAGGCTCCAAGAAATGTGCTCCAGGACAGTTACTCACGTGCTGACGGAGCTCAGTCACCTCCAAAGAGAGTCCCTGCAGGTGTTTAGCCAAATCCAGAACCGACACCATGATGGAACAGAAAAAAAAATCTTTCCTTAGAGCATTTGCTGGGCTGGACTTACTGTTATGTTCTGCTACCAGAGCTAAGGAAAGAGAGGAGATCTGTCCCTACGATAGAACTCAGCTTAATCCCTACGATGTAACAGGGGACCTGATCCTGCGATCAGACCTGCTAAAGTCCTAAGCTAGTCTGTACGGAGACCTATAGATGTGGGGAAGGAATCCCTACAAGTACTAAGGACTGGGAGGAAAATGGGACACCTCCTAACAGAAATAGTAGCAGACAGACGAACAAACAAAATATATAGAACATAGAGGTCCGTAGACCAAGCAAACTAACAGAGTTAGATACAGGGCACAGGCTAGCTAGAAAGTAGTTAAACAATGAAGTCCAGCAAAGCCAGAAGGGCGGAGCAGGATTAAATAGGCCAACAAGGTCATGTGACCAGCAAAGGAAAAAACCTAAGAGCAAGGTTCTAACAATCAGTATTACAATGACATCACAGCAATGTCTGTACTTTACATTACAGAATCGTGCTGACAGGTTCACTTTAAGTATTTCTATAAAATATAGATTATCTAGACCTTGATTCATTAAAACCATTTTCTCTAGAATATAAGCGTAAATTGTTTTGAAAAGTCACATTTTTGTTTAGCTTGGAGTTGCTCAAAAATGTTGCGACTTTTGATATTTTCATGCCAAATTCTCCCAGCTCTGCCAAAGTGGGCACGTAGGGGCACGTAAACCCACAGCTCGTCTATTTCATGGCTTACACCAGAAAGCTTACCCTATATTTAAGAAATTTTAATGTCAAACTTAAAGAGGTTGTCCACTACTTTTATATTGATGACCTATCCTTAGGATAGATCATCAATGTCTGTTCAGCTGGGGTCCAACACAGCCTCAGGGCGAGAGTACTTACTTGCGGAGCTGGCCATCTACTTGTAGTGGCCTCATCAGGTTACTGCACATCCGTCTCCTATTTATTTGAATAGAAGGCAGATGTGCCATCCCCTGCGACAGCCACTACAAGTAAACGGCCAGCTCCGCAAGTAAGTACGGCAGGGGTGTCAGGTGTTGGACCCCGGCCGAACAGACGTTGATGACCTATCCTAGGAATAGGTTATCAATGTAAAAGTAGAGGACAGCCTCTTTAAAATCTTGACATACTGTCTATAACACCAGAAATAGTCTTATGTTAGAAAATAATAAGATAAATGTTAATAATGACAATAAAAATAATAATAATAATAATAAAGCGTTAAACAAAAAAGATTCACAGGCGCCTTTTCTAGCCACAATGTCAATGGTCCCTGACCACTGGACCAGGGTCCGGTGAATCTTCTGGTACCTGCCAGCATTTCCAGCTCTTCTTATGATTAGTCGGCCCTTTATCATCATCATTACTCGACCTATCATTGTGTCAGTGTGAGCCAGACATGACAGCACACGGGCCAACTAATCAAAAGAGGAGCCAGAGATGCAGCAAGTAGGAGGTCGATCACAGGGCTCCCGTCCAGCAACCACGAACTACTGACATTACCGCGGGAATTCCTGTGAATCATTTTGCTCAACTCTAATGATAAGGTAAAATTATCTTAACCTGAATAGTTGTATATAATACCGAACATAAAATACATAAAAATATATCCAGAAATGATATCATAGATATATATAAAATATATATATTAAATATATTGCTATATATCTGTCTGAGAAATGTGTGCAATAATGTGCATATACCATTTGCTAAAACATGAAAACATTAACATTTTACAAAGTAAATATATTTTTTTTACAAAATATTAGAAAAATGAATGAAATGCATAAATAAAAAGGAAACAAAATACAGCAAATAATGTAAAAGCACAGAGAGAGTTGTTTATATTTTGCTTATTAGAACAGACTCTGATCCACAGTTGCACCCAATATTCTACCATGTTGCCAATATGGTGTTTACAGGATTTTTACTGATTGAAGTAAATGTTGTAGCTGATTGTCTTACACAATCATAGAAAAAAATGTAAATATAGACAAGAAAAAAAGAAAGAAGGGTGTGTATATATTATATTATGTGGATAAGGAGAGTACACAGTGTAAGCATAAAAATAACTATGGAAATCCAAAGGCGAATCTGGAGGCACAGTGGTTACAAGAGAAGTAAAATAAAACTTTTTATAGTTATCAGTATAAAATATGCACCTATAGAAGGAGGACGGGCAAAGTGCAGGTCAGGTCCAAGTATTATCAGTGTATTGTTTCCTATTATGTTATGTTGTTCAAAAAAAATCTTTTAAAAAAATTCTCTGCTTTTTTTTTTGTTGCCTGGACCTATAGTCACTATACGATGTACGCAGCAATTAACATTTCAACTTTTCAAAAGTTGAAAAGTAGCAAAAAGCCATAAAGCAGAATATGAACTTCATCAAAGACCTGAGTGATATAAGTCAGCAGGTACAAGGTGTCACAAGCCCCCAATTTCTTACCTATGAGATAGAGTAGTTTCATTTGAGGTGGCCGATGAGGTCTCCAGCCTTGGGACAGTTGATACTAGTGACTCTGGAGCTCTCGTCCCAGTGACGCAGTCGGTTTCCTCTGCAGATTTTCCTGTTTTCTTAGTTTACTCAGGAATTCTACTTCCTCCACTTTCATCAGCTCTGAAAAGAGTTCACTTATGATAAGCCTTATACATAACGTGTATTACTTGTACAGAAGTTGCTCCCGTTTGGCTTCTACAACTTGACTTAGATTCGTAAAGTTTGTATACGTTTTTGTACTTTTTTTTATATTAATCTGTTGTTTTGTTTTTTTTTATAAATAGAGATCTTATGTTTCCAGGGTGGAGGCAGAATTTATGATGTCACTCCTTTGTCCTACAGATCTTGAGAAAGATTTACTTAGAAACTGTTGTGTCTATGACAGGATGGGAAACGTTGCTCAGAGAACCATTAACACTTCCTGGAACAAGCGGGAGGCAAACAAAATGTACTCATGAATGACGGGGAATCTCCTGACATTTCACATCGTTATATACTTTGTGTCCCATCGCATATACTATGTGTGGCCCATGGTATACATCGTCAACAATTTTGTTTCTCAAGTCCTCAGACAGTTCTCTTCTCCTCTTTCTGTTCTCCATGCTTAGTGTGACACACACAGACACACATGCAAAGATTGAGACAATTTCTCCCCTTTTTATCTGGATTCAGGTGTGATTTTATATTGCCCACACCTGTTACTTGCCACAGGTGAGTGTGAACGAACATCACAAGCTTGAAACAAAGTTGTTTACCCACAATTTTGGAAAGGTGCCAACAATTTTGTCCGGCCAAGTTTTGGGGTTTTGTGTAAAATTATGTCCAATTTGCCTTTTTTTCTCAGTTTTTTTTTTTTTCTTCCAATACACACAAAGGAAATAAACATGTGTATAACAAAACATGTAATTGTAATAATGTTCTGGGAGAAATATTCATTTTCTTGAACAATTTCAAGGGTGCCAACTAGTGATGAGTGAGCATGCTCTCTCCTGCTCGATGCTCGCCCAAGCATCACTGCTCAAGATGCTTGGAGCTTGCCAAGTATTTTCGGGGTTGCTCGGCGGGAGCTCGGGTCTCCTCTCTGCATGTTTGGCGCTCTTTACAGAGACAATGAACATGCAGGGATTGCCTGCCACTCACTGTAATGCCTTAGCCATGTTGGTTGTGGCATTACAGTGATTGGCTGGCCGCACAGCATCATCAGGTCTATATCAGACCTGGCGCCGCCATGCTCGTCACAGTCACTTCGGATCAGACAGTGTAGGGAGTGGTGCTGCTGAGCTAGGGAGAGATTTGCTTGTTTCTAGTTAGTGTAGGTGTACAGACTATATTAGAGACACATATCCATCTCAACTAACAGTCCTTCTGAGGACTAATCCATCTGCAGAGATATCAGGCAGGCAGTGTATATAGGCAGGCAGGCAGGGTACATAGCAGACTGCAGTGCACATAGCATAAGAGGCTCCATTCCAGTTCTGTCTGCTGCTGCTGTTAGATATTTCTAGTAATAGGCCCAGGTCTCAGGGGCCAGGAATAATTTTTTTTTGCATCTTAATCCTCATTATTTGCTTAAAAAGCAATCCAGAGAACACCGTTGTTCTGCACCATTTGCTAGTTGGCAGTGCAGAATACAGCCAGGTCCTTTCCATGTTACAGCGCTAAAAATCCAGCTATTTAAATCTGTGGTTTGCTGTTCAAAATAGTTACCTACAGGCCAGGTATTTAAAACTGTGGTTTCTCCGTCACACGGATTACATATAACTTCGTTCCAAACTCAGTCATTTGTAGTAAGCGTGGAAGATATTGTCCTCCATTTAAAATGGGCAAGGCATGTGGCAAGACACGGGGAACTGGACATGATGGTGATGGTGCATGTAGAGGCCGAGGCCGAAGCCGTGGGCAAGCTGAAATTGTGCCACAACAAACAACCACATCTTCTCGCCTGACCTTCCTGTCCCAATTCCTAGGGGACCGCAGCACACCACTATTGAACCCAGAGCAGTGTCAAAAGGTTGTTGGTTGCATAGCGGATAATGCTTCCAGCCACTTTGCCACCACCACCACCCTGTCTTCCACACGGTCAAGTCTCAGTAGCCGTGAGTCTGGACTCCATATTCCTCACCCTGATCCTCCTTCCTCCCACCATGCCGAGTGCCTGGAGACAACTGATCCCACAATTGGACACTCCAAAGAGATGTTCACTTTTCCATTTATAAATTCGGGCCTCTCACCCGGTGCACTTGAAGCGGGGCAAGAGGAGATCGCATGTAGTGCTGCCCAAATATTTGAGCAGCCACGATCACACGAAGGCGACGGTGGGAAAGTGTCACAAGAGGTGGACGATGATGAGACACAATTGCCAGAAAGTCAGGAGGAGGACCAGGGTGCGGAAGTAGAAGACGAGGTGGTGGATGATATAATAACTGACCCAACCTGGCAGGAGAACATGCAGAGCGAGGACAGCAGCACACAGGGGGAGGAAGGCAGAGCACCCCAACAGGCAGGAAGAAGCAGTGTGGTGGCCGCAGACAGAAGGCAGGCAACTGTTCTCTGTAACGCCAACATGACGGAAGTTGCCAGTACAACTGTTAGGTCTTCCCGAGTCTGGTTGTTTTTTAAAGACTCTGCCGATAACCCCAAAAAAGCCATTTACACCACCTGCCAGGCCTGCATCAGCAGGGGTGACAAAACGACCAGCCTGACCACCACCAGCATGATCAGGCACATGGCAGCAAAGCCCACGATTTTTTGGGCCGAACCTCAGGGTCCTGGAACAGTGTCTGCGGGTGGCACCACTGCTTCTTCCGCTGTTGTGCATGTGTCAGGACTCTGAGTATTTTCTATTACCTATTTGGCATTCCTGCCCTTTTTCAAGATGGCGTCCTTGGTCTCATGTGCCCTTTGTCTTCTGCTTTATAACTCCACCCCACCCTCCAGCCAGTGCTTGAGTATTCTGCCTGTGACCAGTTCCTGGTGGCTTCCTGGCTTTCTGCACTCTCCTGCAATCCTGTGTGATTCTCCAGTCTCCTGCTCACAAGAGATCCTGCTGAATACCCTGGTTTCCAGCATTCCTTCTGCCTCTGCTGCTTGTGCTGCTTCCTCTGTGTCTCTGCCCCCACCTGCATTTGCTGAGCACGTAAGCTGGTTTCTGCTCTGTTCCTACCTACGATTAATAGAATCAGAGCACATGTCTGTTCTGGACTTTCTGAGACTTTCTATCCAGGCCTCCCTGGACAATTTTATATATATATATACATGGACTTGCTTGAATATATATGCACTTAACTGTGTTTGGATTAAACAAAGACTTTCTTGTGTCAAGCATCTTCAAGTGTTTATGGACTTTGAGGTTTTCTCTGCACTAGTGTTTATTCACCGTGTGTTAATAATATAGACTTTCCACCTATAAACTGTGTTCTGTCGTGTCTCCACTCAAAAGGACTCCAGAGCTATCCATTATAATTGTTACAGGATACTCAAGCCATTAAAAGGAGTCCGCTGGAGCAATGTCTGCAGAAAGCAAATTAGAGCAGGTGTATGCCATAATTTGATCTCTGCAGAAGGATGTGGAAGGTCTGCAAAAGAAACTTGGAGGCATTGAACGCAATCAACAAGTGTTTGGACAAAACTTAAAGGACCTAAGTACCCGAATAGAGGCCCAGGAAAACAAACTTGCTGGCTTGGAGTCCCAGTACGGACGGGCTTTTCAGGACTTAAGTACGCAAATGGCGGCACAAGTGACTTTACCCTCTGGGCAACCGCCACCAGCTAGCCCACCTAAGTTGCCACCATTCAGATTTAATGGTGACCGCGACAAATTTTGTGGCTTTGTGAATCAGTGTATACTATATTTTGA
The DNA here is from genome assembly GCF_046119375.1 of Phyllobates terribilis. Classification (NCBI taxonomy): domain Eukaryota; kingdom Metazoa; phylum Chordata; class Amphibia; order Anura; family Dendrobatidae; genus Phyllobates; species Phyllobates terribilis. The sequence continues at coordinate 190,209,576 of NW_027362768.1, forward strand.
TGTGCATGCTGACCGTTTCCTTACTGATAGATCCAAAGTACTATGTGTAATTAGGCTGCTGAACTCACGAGCTCTCGCCTGGGCGAATTCGATGATCGAGTCTCGTGACCCACGGTTAAATAACTTGGATGATTTTTTGGCTGCTATGGCATTAATGTTTGATGACCCTAACCGCCTCGCCACCGCTGAGTCTGCTTTACCATCTGTACGCCAGGGTAAACGTTCTGTTATTGAATATGCTACTGAATTTAGGAGATTAGTGGTAGATACTAATTGGGACAGTTATGCACAATTGCCTATTTTTAAGAAAGGTCTGTCTAGCATTGTAAAAGATTAATTGTCCCGCTCCACAAGAGCTAGAAGCGTTTATACAGCATTGTGTACGCATAGACATACGCCTTACTGAACGTAGGCAGGAGAAATTGGCTGTATTTAACCTTATGTCTAACTTTTCCCTTCCTCCCAAAGAGCCTGCAGGTAAAACATCTCGGGAGGTAGAGGAGGCACCCATGCAAATTGATTCTGTGCAGAGGCATGAGAGTAATGAGCGCCGGGAGCACCGCCTGCGAGAGAGGTTATGTTCCTACTGGGGCCAATCTGACCACTTTCTAATCAACTGTCCCAAGCGGCCTAACAAGATGCTAGCAGCGGTTGGGGAGTACGATAACTGTGATGATGAGTCTGACATATCTGAATGTAGCCTGCCATTAAATGCTGTAATCCATTCTCTCTCTATGACTACACCTCCCAGTGAGCAGAAGGAAAAGAACTCTCACTGTTCACTCCCTATTAAGATCCTGTGTTCAGGACAGTGGATTTCCAGTGCAGCTATGATTGACTCTGGTGCAGGGGGCAACTTTATGGACATTACATTTGCCAAGGAACATGGTATTGAGATACAGCAAAGAGCCTCTCCGATTACCATGGAAACAGTGGATGCGTCACCTTTAATCTCCGGGCCTGTGGATCAGGAGACTGTACCTCTTAAGATTTTGTTGGAGCCTAATCATCAGGAGCAACTTTCTTTCTTGCTAATTTCTTCTCCTCCTTTCCCTGTGATTTTAGGCATCCCTTGGTTGCGTTCTCAGAACCCGACTATCAACTGGGAGACCAAGGAGACTACCTTCCCGACAAGGAGCAACTCAGCAATAACTGAAACTGTCCCCGAGTCCACAGATACGGAATCTCCTACACAGGTTTTTACTTTACCTTCAGTGTATAAAGAATTCTCGGCCATCTGTAACAAGGAAAAAGCAGACAGCTTCCTCCACATAGGCATTATGACTATTCCATTGAGCTGCTTCCTGGGGCAGCCATACCCTTTAGCAATGTATATCCTTTGGCGGCTCCTGAGATGCAAGCCTTGAAGGAGTATATTAACGAAAATCTGGCCAAAGGCTTCATACGTCCTTCTTCCTCACCAGCAGGGGCACCGATATTTTTTGTAAAAAAGAAGGATGGGACCCTAAGACCCTGTATTGACTATCGGGAACTCAATAAGGTAACCATACAGAATCGTTATCCTTTGCCTTTGATCCCCGAATTATTGGAAAGAGTCCGTCATGCCAAGGTATTCTCTAAACTGGATCTTCATGGGGCTTATAATCTGGTGCGTATTCGTCCCGGTGATGAATGGAAGACAGCATTCAGATGTCAGTATGGACACTTTGAATATCTTGTGATGCCCTTCGGGCTTTGTAATGCCTCTGAGCCATTTCAACATCTTGCCAATGACATTTTTAGAGATTTATTGTATCAGTTCGTGGTGATCTATTTGGACGATATTCTAATTTTTTCTGACTCTCTACAGGAACACGAAGAACATGTCAAATCTGTTTTGAAACGTCTGAAAGAGAACCATCTGTATATCAAGCCGGAGAAGTGTGAGATCCATAGTTCTGAGATACATTTTTTGGGTTATGTCATCTCTCCTCATGGGCTGAACATGGAATCTGGTAAGATTCAGGCAATCCTTGACTGGCCAGTACCCAAGAACGTTAAAGAAGTCCAATGTTTTATCGGTTTTGCAAATTTCTATAGACGTTTTATTCGAAATTTTTCTGATATTGTCCATCCCATTACTTCCTTGACAAAGAAGGAAAGGCCCTTTAAGTGGTCATCACTGGCTCAAGAAGCTTTTGATCGGCTTAAGACCTGTTTCACCTCTGCACTGCTGTTGATCCACCCAGACCCAGCACATCCGTTCATTGTGGAGGTGAACGCTTCTGATAATGCTTTGGGGGCCATTCTTTCCCAAAGAACTGGCGAGAAGGGTCTACTACATCCTTGAGCTTTCTTTTTCCGTACACTTACCTCAGCAGAGAAGAACTACGATGTGGGAGACAATGAACTGTTGGATATTATTGTAGCTTTCAAGGAATGGAGGCACCATCTGCAAGGTGCCGCACAACAGATCGTAGTGCTGACTGACCATCGCAATTTAGAGTTCCTCAGATCCGCTAGATGTCTTTCTCCTCGGCAGGCTCGTTGGAATCTATTTTTAAATCAATTTAACTTTGTTATTTCGTACCGTCCAGGTTCTCGTAATGGGAAGGCTGATGCTTTATCCCGAATCCATGCTGCGGATTCTGTACCTGGAGCCCCGTCCAAGACCATTCTATCGGATGTCAACTTCATCTGAGTTATTCACGATCAGGACTTGTGGAAGGAGTTCAAGGAGACCTACTGTATGATGGTGATGTATTTCTGGCCAGTCCACTTGTTGATATCAATCTTGTCCTTAGGGGCGGCATGTGGTTCAGAGATCGACATATCTACGTTCCTGAGGCCGTCCGTCTGCAGACCCTCAAGCTGGTCCATGACTCCAAGTTGGCTGGTCATAGGGGGGTACAGAAGACACAAGAGTTCCTAAGCCGATTTTTCTGGTGGCTGACTTGCCTGAAGGATACTAAGGACTATGTGTTCTCCTGTGAGGAATGTGCTCGTTACAAGACTCCTCGTGTGTCACCTATGGGTCCTCTTCTTCAACCATTACCTGTTCCGTCCTGCCCACGGGGGTCTATCTCAATGGACTTCATTGTGGAACTGCCTACATCGGGTGGTAAGAATACGATCCTGGTGGTAGTTGTGGTAGTTGATCGCCTGACCAAGGCCGCTCATTTTGTTCCTTGCACCGGCCTTCCCTCAGCTAAAGATTCAGTGAACTTGGTTGTACAGAATGTTTTTCAGCTGCATTGGGTCCCTGATGAGATCATCTCTGACCGTGGAGTGCAGTTCATCTCAAGATTCTGGAAGGGGTTTTTCTCTGCACTCAATATTAATATATGTCTTTCCTCAGCCTATCACCCCCAGACGAACGGTCAAACCAAGCGTACCAATCAGACTTTGGAACAATACCTATGATGCTATGTCAGCCATCTTCAGGATGATTGGTTGGAGTTACTTCTGTTAGTGGAATTCTCATACAACAATTCTCAGAGTGCCTCCAATAAGGTTACACCTTTCTTTGCTAATCTGGGTAACCATCCGAGTATCTTACCTAGGTCTCCTATTAATGCTTTGGTTCCAGCTGTAGAGGAGAGGCTGACTGCGATGAGGCAAAATCTGGAGGTTTTGAAGGAATCTCTGACCTCAGCTCAAGAACGTTACAAGAGATCGGCTGATAGATTCCGTAAACCCGCACCCATGTTCAAGGTAGGAGATTCCGTGTGGTTATCCACTAAAAATCTGAAGTTAAACGTTCCTTCACAGAAACTTGGACAAAAATTCATCGGCCCTTTCAAGATCAACGGTATTGTGAGCTCTGTGGCCTGCCGTCTGAAGCTGCCTAGGACTATGAAGGTACACCCAGTTTTCCATGTTTCCTTATTGAAGTCTGTGTTTCCTAATACCTTCCAGGGACGTGTTGTGCCACCTCTGCAGCCTGTGGTTATTGATGGGCAAGAACAATTTGTGGTGGAGGAAATTATTGATTCTAGGATTCGCAGGAATCGGCTCTAGTATCTGATAAGATGGAGGGGTATCCCCCTGAAGAGGACTCCTGGGAACCTGTGGAAAACATCAATGCTCAACAGAAAATTTCTTGTTTCCACCAGAGATTCCCTGAGAAACCGGGTCCAGGATCGTGCTGAGGCCACTTCTAAGGAGGGAGTAATGTCAGGACTCTGAGCATTTTCTATTACCTTTTTGGCATTCCTGCCCTTTTTCAAGATGGCGTCCTTGGTCTCATGTGCCCTTTGTCTTCTGCTTTATAACTCCACCCCACCCTCCAGCCAGTGCTTGAGTATTCTGCCTGTGACCAGTTCCTGGTGGCTTCCTGGCTTTCTGCACTCTCCTGCAATCCTGTGTGATTGTCCAGTCTCCTGCTCACAAGAGATCCTGCTGAATACCCTGGTTTCCAGCATTCCTTCTGCCTCTGCTGCTTGTGCTGCCTCCTCTGTGCCTCTGCCCCCACCTGCATTTGCTGAGCACGTAAGCTGGTTTCTGCTCTGTTCCTACCTACGATTAATAGAATCAGAGCACAGGTCTGTTTTGGACTTTCTATCCAGGCGTCCCTGGACAATTAAATATATATATATATATATATATATATATATATATATATATATATATATATATATATATATATATATATATATGGACTTGCTTGAATATATATGCACTTAACTGTGTTTGGATTAAACAAAGACTTTCTTGTGTCAAGCATCTTCAAGTGTTTATGGACTTTGAGGTTTTCTCTGCACTAGTGTTTATTCACCGTGTGTTAATAATATAGACTTTCCACCTACAAACTGTGTTCTGTCGTGTCTCCATGCAAAAGGACTCCTGAGCTATCCATTATAATTGTTACAGCATGCAAGCCAATCCCCTGTCCATGGTGCATGCGAAGATGCCTCCTGCCCTGCACCTGTCATTGTACACTCTCAAGTAGCAGCATCAGGAAGCACGTCCATGTCCTTGTCCCAGTGCAGCGTTCAGTTGTCCATACCCCAGTCCTTGGAACGCAAGCGTAAATACGCAGCCAATGCCCCACAGGCCACAGTACTAAATTCCCACATTTCACGACTGCTTGCACTCGAAATGTTGCCTTTTAGGCTTGTGGAGACGCAAGCATTGCGCAATCTGATGGCGGCGGCCGTCCCTCGGTACTCGGTCCCCAGCCGCCACTATTTCTCCCGGTGTGCCGTCCCCGCATTACACAAGCACGTGTCCCAAAACATTAGCCGTGCCCTCAAAAACGCCGTTACCGGGAAAGCCCACCTAACCACGGACACGTGGACAAGTGCTTGTGGGCAGGGACAGTACATCTCGCTGACGGCACACTGGGTTAACATAGTGGAAGCCGGGACCCAGTCGAACCTTGGGACGGAACACGTCCTCCCGACGCCAAGGATTGCGGGCCCTAGGTCAATCAGGGTTGCCCCCACAGTCTACAGCTCCTGCACCTCATCCTCCTCAGCCTCCCCCTCCTCTTCAGCCTTCATCTCCGAAATGACCACATCAGTCACAAGCTGGAAGCACTGCAGCACTGCCTCGGCCAAGCGGCAACAGGCTGTGCTGAAGCTAATATGCTTAGGTGACAAACCGCACAATGCTGAAGAGTTGTGGACAGCTCTGAAAGAGCTGGCAGATCTCTGGCTCACACCGCTGAACCTACGGCCGGGCATGGTCGTGTGTGACAATGGCCGGAACCTGGTGGCGGCACTGAGGCGAGTCGAGCTCACAGACGTACCATGCCTGGCGCATGTGCTTAACCTCGTGGATCAGCGGTTTCTCAAATCCTACCCGGAGCTGCCGGATCTGCTTGTTAAAGTACGCTGCCTGTGTGCCCATTTTAGAAAGTCACCTACAGCTTCCGCCGCCCTTGCTGTGTTTCAGCAGCATTTGCAGCTTCCGGCTCACAAACTGGTATGTGATGTTCCCACGTGTTGGAACTCTACACTGCAGATGTTAGGAAGGATTTGTGAGCAGAAGAGGGCAGTTGTTGAGTACCAGCATCAACAAGGCCGTCGGTATTCAATTCAGACTCCACACATAAGACCTCAGGAGTGGACATGGATGTCAGACATATGTACCATCCTCCAAAACTTTGAGGACTCCACCAAGATGGTGATCGGCGATGACGCCATAATTAGTGTCACCATCCCACTTCTCTGTCTTCTGAAACGCTCTCTGCTCACAATCAAAGAGGATGCATTGCAGGCAGAGCACGATGAGCTGGAGCAAGGAACCATACAGAGTGATTACCCACATCCCAGCCTCATCTCATCCCAACGTGGATTGGGTGACAATGAGGAAGAGGAGGAGGAGGAAGAACAGGAGCTAGTTTCATGCGCTATAGACTGTACTACCTACAGAACTGTCATACCGTCTGTTCAGCGTGGATGGCCAGAGGACAGAGAGGAGGAGGAGGAGAGCATGGTCAGTCATCCTCTTGGTGAGGACATGGAAGTCTTGCCTGTTAGTAGTCGGGCACGCATGGCTGAGTTTATGTTACGCTGCCTTTCCCATGACCCTCGCATTCTCAAAATTTTGGGTGACAGTCATTACTGGTTGGTGACACTTCTAGACCCACGCTACAAGGAGAACTTTATATCTCTAATTCCTGAGGCGGACAGGTCTATAAAAATGGGGCAGTACCAGAAGGCCCTTGTTGCGGAAGTATTAAAAAAATTCCCATCTGAAAACGCTGACAGCAGAGGTCACAGTTCGTTGGACAACCAAGGAGTTCAGGCGAGAGGCACAACTTCAATCCAGCAGAGGCAGGGGAACACTGTCAAAGTTCTGGGAGAATTTTCTCAGCCCCTCCCATCGCACAGGCCCTGAGGCGCGGAGTACTCTCACAAGCAGTACAAAGTTTGGGAAGATGCTGAGGGAGTACCTTGCCGACCGTACGAACGTCCTCCGTGATTCCGCTGTGCCTTATAATTATTGGGTATCCAAGCTGGATACGTGGAATGAACTGGCTCTCTATGCCTTGGAGGTCCAGGCCCACCCTGCCGCCAGCGTTTTATCAGAGCGGGTTGTTAGTGCCGCTGATGGAATTATTACTGATAAGCGCATCCGCCTGTCAACTGAAAATGCTGACAGGCTGACTCTTATAATAATGAACAAGGGCTGGATTGGGCCAGACTTCTCAACACCACCGAATGATAGCAGCATAACATAAACTCCAATCCAGTGTCTTTTTTTGGGAGGTGTATTCCCATGCACCTCTTCACACCCACACATGGGTATACGCTTCCCGATTTTGGCTATTTGCTCTTGTCCTCCTCCTTCTCCTCATCCTCCACCACCATATCACCAGGGTGACCGTGATGCAACACCCAAATAATTTTTTTAAAGGGTGTTTATGATGCCCGTAAAAAAATGTTTTTATACAGTATGTTCATGTATACCCTCCAGGGGTAAATGTTTGTCAGACCATACACTTAGCGCATGGGCATTACAAGTATAGGAGGCCGCTCCTTTCTAATGGGAACACTTTTTTGTGAGGCCCTCTACGTCTCCTCCAAGGAGCATTGGAGTGCCTCCCAATTTTTGGCAACCCTTGCATTCACTCCATAGGCAAACACAATGGAAGATCCACTTCCTAATAATGGGAACATTGTTTTCAGGAGGCCCTCTGACCTCCACGTCTCTTCCAAGGGGCATTGGAGTGCCTTAAATTTTTTGGCAGCCCTTGCATTCACTGCATAGGCAAACACAATGGGAGACCTACTTCCTAATAATGGGAACATTGTTTTCAGGAGGCCCTCCTCTAAGTCTCTTCAAAGGGGTATTAGGGTGCGTCCAAATTTTCAAAGTGGTATTGGGGTGCGTCCAAATTTTGGGCAGCCCTGCCACTCACTGCATATGCAATAATAGTATAGGAGACCCACTCTTTAGTAATGGGAACAATAAAACATAGCCGGCTGATGGCTCGCTAAGAATAGTGAGGGCCGACTGCTGGCCCTTTAAGAATAGTAAAGGCCGCCTGATGGCCCTATAAAAATAGGCTTTGTGACTTTCAGAGACCCTCCTTCATAAATGAAACACAATATGTCTGATGATGTGTCACACACCACATGGCCAGATAAGGCTGTAAAATGTTAAAATGACATTTCCTGGTGAATGCATTTGTCTTGGTGGAAAGCAATGCAAAAGTGAAAAAACGCATCAAAAACGCTACGTGTGAACATAGCCCAAGGTGTGGAGGAGTATTTTTGTTTTTGGTTATTTATTTTGCTTTATATACAAGTCATCAGTAAAATCCATTTTGGTTTAGTTTTTGAATGTTTTATTGTAAATCCGTAAAAGTGGCGTAATACTCTGACAACATTGTTGACAGCTGTGACCTGGGAGTCAGAAATGCTTCCAGGGGTCTTCCCCATGCTGTTCCCATGTCATTTGAGCACTGTTCCGATCGATTTGGGCAATTTTTAGGCCTCTGCAGACCGCCGGGGGGAGCCGCCTGAAAAATGCTCGAGTTTCCCATAGACTTACATTGGGCTCGTTGCTCGGTTCGAGCACCCGAGTATTCCAATGTGCTCGACCCGAGCATCGAGCACCCGAGCATTTTAGTGCTCACCCATCACTAGTGCCAACAGTATCGGCCATGACTGTATATTAAGTGATTAAGAAACAACGTTGGTCCCTAAAATAATTTTGAAAATGAAAACCATATTTTTGTAAACATTTTATCAGCCTTTTTGAGTTATCGTTATTTTCTCTGAATATAACAGACGCTGGACGCTTCTATGGATCTCATTGAGGTTATCTTACCCCTCCCCCCACATAGTCACTAGAGATGAGCAAATCTGTTTGAGGGAAATTGAATTTACCATGAATTTTACAAAAATTCAAATTCTGTATAATTCAAATTTTTTTGCAAAATGCACAAATTAAGCAAAATGGCGGGCACACGTCCATTAATTTTTTGAAAAGTAGTGAAGAAAAAATTGTGACAAAAGAGTGAAAAAAAATACTCATCTCATCAATTACCTTTCCACGTCTGCAGACGCTGCTGTCTGGTGCTATACCTGCTTTTGCAATCTTCACTTATTATGCATGTCACCCCAGGCCTAGTCAAGTAGTCAGCTCCTCCGACAATACTTGTGATGGCTCACTACATGCACCATGACGCTTTGATTTTTTGACAGCCGAGGTGCTGGCAATTGCTCGGTGACAAGCGACATGACGTGCATTGTGATGTCGTGACATCGGAGGTCTACCTGATGCCAGAAGTCTGGTTCCAAGTGAAGATTACAGAAGAAGATGTGAGAGATGTTATGGAGCACAAAGACAGCGGGCTGCAGGGGCAGGACAGGTGTAATCAGGTACAAGAATGCAGCCGCACAAAACGCAGACTCAGTGGTTGCAGTAAAACTATTTGTTATTTATTAACTGTGTTAAAAGGTTTGGATGCCGCACACAGCACGCAGAGAGTATGGCAGAGGTTTAATTCAAGATTTGGTTTCTCCACGCAGGGAGTGTAAATTTAAGTAACACAACAATAAAACAGTAAAATCGGACAATAAACGATTGTGGTTTAACTATAACACGGAAAGGATGAACAATACGGCGCAGTCCCAAAAGTTCAGGCTGAATAAGAGAAGGTAGATTACTGGAGGCTTGCACTTATCTGTCCTTTAGCGATAACTACGTCCGTCTTCACACACTCACTCCGGAGGGTGTCCATCTTCTGGCGGCAGTGGGCGGTCTCGGGTCTCACCCACTGGCCCCCCAGTCCTTTGACCACACGACAGCGGTCACGACTCCTTTAAGAGCCGTAGCAAGCTCCTCCGGCGTACAACAAACTGCGTTAGGATCACTAATCCCGGGTGCGTCCTCACCCGCAGGTCACCGTCAGATGTCTGGAAAACTGTGGTGATGCAGGTAACTGAACGATCACTTTCTGTAGGCCCGGTACAGACTGCACGCCCCTTGTTTTGCGGCAAGCTGTGTCACCCGTTCGTCCATCACCGCAGACAGGTCAGCACGTCTCTATTTCACCGAGGACAGGGCAGCACGTCTCTCTCTCGTTGTCGGCAGGTCAGACTGTTTCTCCCCAACTGCCGGTCTGCTCTCCACAACCAACTGTCTCTTTCGCACGAGCCCAGACACCTGACTTCCTCTCTTCTGTCCCCCTCCTCTGTCCCCCAACACTGTCCAGTGTCAGACCGCAAGTTCTTCACTATAGGCCACACACAGTTCCTCCTGTCCCCGACCTGTTACCAGCATCTTCGATTCCACAGACAGCTCAGGTCCCTTTCCGCTCACTTGATCGAAGCCCCGCCCCTTTAACCACTCCTTCTACTCACATGATTGATGGTTCTGTCCCTTTATCAAGGCCTTCCACTCACATGATCGAAGTCCCGTCCTTTAAACCAGGTCTTCTCCTCATACAAATCACGGTCCTGTCCCTTTAACCAGGCCTTCTGCTCACACAATCGGAGTCCCTTCCCTTTAACCAGGCTTCCGCTCCCACTATTGAATTTTCATCCCTTTAACTTTGGCAATCAGAATTCCTTATTCACCAGGAAGACTCTGCACCAACCCACTTATTTACTACTGATGATGGCTGTGCTTTTCCGACCATGCACCCTTAGGGTTTGGCTGTAGGCCAGTACAGACCTTGCTTCACAGGTGACTTGTTTCAAGTCTGGGTGAAGACTGAGCTCCTGCCCCTTTTTCTTTTGCATTTTCTTGCTTTGTCACCGCAGATCACGTCCATTTATGCATCTGTCTTCTCCTTTTCTCTCCTCCTTCTTTCAGTTCCTTTGCTCTTTTTTTGGTTCTCTATTGTCTCTGGTCACAAGATGGCAGCATCCATTCACAAACGCTTCCCGGCACATTCCTGTTGTAGGAGTCACTTCACTTCCTTACACATATAACCAGCGACATAAGTATTTATTTATTTATTCATTCATTTATTTTCACCCCATGATTGCTACTTTCTGGAGTCTAGTATACCCAAAAGACCAACTCAAAATGGAGTAAACAAAGACCACCAACCAAGGGAAGAAATAAAATCACCTTTTATTAACTAATAACTATATATTAAAAAATTAATTACTATCAAGGATATACAGATAGGTCTAATAAGGAGGAAATGGTAGGGAAAACATCAAAATCCAAAGCAAGACAGGTGATTAGTACCCACTGAGAAAGCATCACGAGAAACGCGCGTCAGGGCAGCTTGGTTGGCTCATCAGATACTCCCTTATCATGGGTAAGCTTTACACAATATACTGATCAGCATATGTCACTTTAGGTCACTTTCACTTTAATCTTCTCTATCCCAAATGGTTTCTATAGGGATTGCATATATGGTGCTTGCTGGTACTAATCACCTGTCTTGTTTGGATGTTTTCCCTACCCTTTCCTCCTTATTAGACCTATCTGTATATCCTTGATTGTAATTATTTTTTTTAATATATAGTTAATAAAAGGTGATTTTATTTAGTTTGGTATTTAGTATTTGGTATTTAGTTTTTCCTCCATTTTGGCTTGGTATTTTGGGCATATTAATGTTATGGGAGTACTCCACCATTTACTTTGTATATCAGTTTAGGGGGGACTATATATCTTTTGTTCCCAACTTGGATTTATAACATGTGTCTTGTGAACATTTTTGTACTGATTCTGGGGTGTAGAGAGATCCTAGACCACAATAAGCATAAGTGCACATGTAACGTATTTACTGCAGACATTTCTATATCAAAAATGTGTCTCTTGACAGGAAAAATTTTGCATTAAAAAACATGTGTTTTTTATACCCTCATTTTTACTTACAGTGGCATGTAGAAGTTTGTGCCCCTCCTGGTCAAAATTACTGTTATTGTGAACAGTTAAGCAAGTTGAAAATTAATTAATCTCTAAAAGGCCTAAAGTTACAGATGACACATTTCCTTTGTATTTTAGGCAAAAAAACACCAATATATTTTCATCTTTTACATTTTAAAAATTACACAAAGGAAAATGAGCCAATGCAAAGTTTGTGCCCCCTGCATGGTTCGTACTCAATAGCGCCCCCTTTTGAAAGTTTCACAGCTCGTAAACACTTTTTGTAGCAAGACAATTGTTTCTCAATTCTCATTTGCGGGATTTTCCTTCATTCTTCCTTGGAGAATTCTTCCCGTTCTGTGAGATTCCTTGGTCATCTTGCATCCTCTGCTATTTTGAGGTCTAGCCACAGATTTTTAATGATGTTCAGATCAGGGGACTGTGAGGGCCATTGTAAAACTTTCAGCTTGCTCCTTTTGAGGTCGTCTATTGTGGATTTTGATGTGTGTTTTTGATCATTATGCATTTGTAGATGCCATCCTCTTTTCATCTTCAGCTTTTTTTTACAGATGGTGTTATGTTTGCATCAAGAATTTGTTGAAATTTCATTGAATCCATTCTTCCCTGTACCCGTGAAATGTTCCCCGTGCCATTGGCTGCAACACAACCCCAAAGCATGATTGATCCTCCCCCATGCTTAATGGTTGGCGAGATGTTCATAATAACAGTAAATAAAAACGTGACACTGTATGTTTTTGCTGCTTTTTTATGCATTTTTTCCTGGTTATTAAAATGGGTGAAAAATGCTGCCAAAATGCTTAAAAAATTTATATGATGAAGACTGAAAACTACTTCAAATCTGTCAAGAAAAACTTCAGAAACCTCATTCCCTTTGCTTGGACAGTAAAATGCAGCATTTTTTGCAACAAAAACATGCGGGAAAAATGTGACATGTGAACGTACCCTAAGGAACGTTCAAATAACTTTGATGTGAATCAAAATGTTTCAGCCAAATTCAAGCGAACTGCGGAATATGATTCTCAGCAGATTTGCTCATCTCTAATCGTCAGTCTATAGCATCCACAACAACAAAAAAGTGACAGAAAGCGTGTGTGGATGTGTCCATTCTTATCTTTTTGTCTTGACGATGAGTGCCGTGAGATGACCAGGTTTAAAACGAAAACATGATTTCACAACACTCTGTTGGGAGATGTTTATGTTGCATGTGTCCTCTGTGTGAATTGCTTCCTGCTTTCCTAGTAGGTCGTGTTGTATTGAATATGTGTCATGAGTAGTGATGAGCGAGCATGCTCGCTACTGCTCGGCGCTTGCCGAGTATTTCTGGGTTGCTCGGCGGGAGCTTGTGTCCCCTCCCTGCATGTTTGGCGCTCTTTAGAGAGCCAATCAACATGCAGGGATTGCCTGCCACTCACTGTAATGCTGTAGGAATGTTGGTTGTGGCATTACAGTGATTGGCTGACCGCACAGCGTCATCAGGTCTATATCAGACCTGGCGCCGCCATGCTCGTCACAGTCACTCCGGATCAGACGGTGTAAGGAGAGCTGCTGCATACACTAATGCTTGTGTATTAGGTAGTGTAGAGAGAAAAACCGTACACTACACATATCCATCTTAACAAACAGTCCTTCTGAGGACTAATCCATCTGCAGAGATATCAGGCAGGCAGTGTATATAGGCAGGCAGGCAGGTATATAGCAGACTGCAGTGCACATAGCACAAGAGGCTCCATTCCAGTTCTGCCTTCTGCTGCTGTTAGATATTTCTATACAAAGGCCCAGGTCTCAGGGGCCAGGAATACTTTTCTTTGGATCTTAATCCTCATTATTTGCTTAAAAATCAATCCAGAGAACACAGTTTTTCTGCGCCATTTGCTTTTGGCACTGCAGAATACAGCCAGGTCCTTTCCATATTACAGCGCTAGAAATCCAGCTTTATAAAACCGTGTTTTCTCCGTGAAACGGATCACATATACGTTGTCAGAAAATACTGCCATTTCTGGCCTCCATTAAATATTTCCTTTAGTGTGTCAGTGAAGTAATTCACACCAGTTTGCTGTTCAAACTACTTACCTACAGGCCAGGTATTTAAAACTCTGTTTTCTCCGTCACACGGATCACATATAAGTTCGCTCCAAACTCAGTCATTTGTAGCGAGCGTGGAAGATACTGTCCTCCATTTAAAATGGGCAAGGCACGTGACAAGGGACGGGGAACTGGACGTGATGGTAATGGTGCATGTAGAGGCCGAAGACAAGGCCGTGGGCAAGCCGAAATTGTGCCACAACAAACACCCACATCTTCTCGCCTGTCCTTCCTGTCCCAATTTCTAGGGGACCGCAGCACAGCACTATTGAACCCGGAGCAGTGTCAAAAGGTTGTTGGTTGGATAGCGGATAATGCTTCCAGTCACTTAGCCACCACCACCACCACCACCACCCTGTCTTTCACACGGTCAAGTCTCAGTAGCCGTGAGTGTGGCATATTCCTCACCCTGATCCTCCTTCCACCCACCATGCCGAGTGCCCGGAGACAAATGATCCCACACTTGGACACTCCGAAGAGCTGTTCACTTTTCCATTTATAGATTCGGGCCTCTCGTCCGGTCCACTTGAAGCGAGGCAAGAGGAGATCGCGTGTAGCGATGCCCAAATATTTGAGCAGCCACGGTCACATGAAGGCGACAGTGGGAAAGTGTCACAAGAGGTGGACGATGATGAGACACAATTGCCAGAAAGTCAGGAGGAGGACCAGGGTGCGGAAGTGGAAGATGAGGTGGTGGATGATATAGTAACTGACCCAACCTGGCAGGAGCACATGCAGAGTGAGGACAGCAGCACACAGGGGGAGGGAGGCAGAGCACCCCAACAGGCAGGAAGAAGCAGTGTGGTGGCCGCAGACAGAAGGCAGGCAACCGTTCCCCGTAACACCAACACGAAGGAAGTTGCCAGTACAACTGTTAGGTCTTCCCGAGTCTGGTTGTTTTTTAAAGACTCTGCCGATAACCCCAAAAAGTCCATTTGCACCACCTGCCAGGCAAGCATCAGCAGGGGTGGCAAAACGACCAGCCTGACCACCACCAGCATGATCAGGCACATGGCAGCAAAGCACCCGATTTTGTGGGCCGAACCCCAGGGTCCAGGAACAGTGTCTGCGGGTGGCACCACTGCTTCTTCCGCTGTTGTGCATGCAAGCCAATCCCCTGTCCATGGTGCATGCGAAGATGCCTCCTGCCCTGCACCTGTCGTTGCACACTCTCAAGTAGCAGCATCAGGAAGCACGTCCATGTCCTTGTCCCAGCGCAGCGTTCAGTTGTCCATACCCCAGTCTTTGGAAAGCAAGCGCAAATATGCAGCCAACGCCCCACAGGCCACACTACTAAATTCTCACATTTCACGACTGCTTGCGCTCAAAATGTTGCCTTTTAGGCTCGTGGAGATGGAAGCATTCTGCAACCTGATGGCGGCGGCCGTCCCTCGGTACTCGGTCCCCAGCCGCCACTATTTCTCCCGGTGTGCCGTCCCCGCATTACACAAGCACGTGTCCCAAAACATTAGCCATGCCCTCAACAACGCAGTTACCGGGAAAGTCCACCTAACCACGGACACGTGGACAAGTGCTTGTGGGCAGGGACGGTACATCTCGCTGACGGCACACTGGGTTAACATAGTGGAAGCCAGGACCCAGTCGGACCTTGGGACGGAACACGTCCTCCCGACGCCAAGGATTGCAGGCCCTAGGTCAATCAGGTTCGCCCCCACGGTCTACAGCTCCTGCACCTCATCCTCCTCAGCCTCCTCCTTCTCTTCAGCTTCCATCTCCGAAATGACCACATCAGTCACAAGCTGGAAGCACTGCAGCACTGCCTCGGCCAAGCGGCAACAGGCTGTGCTGAAGCTAATATGCTTAGGTGACAAACCGCACAATGCTGAAGAGTTGTGGACAGCTCTGAAAGAGCAGGCAGATCTGTTGCTCACAACGCTGAACCTACAGCCCGGCATGGTCGTGTGTGACAATGGCCGGAACCTTGTGGCGGCTCTGAGGCGAGGTGAGCTCACATACGTACCATGCCTGGCCCATGTGCTTAACCTCGTGGTTCAGCGGTTTCTCAAATCCTACCCGGAGCTGCCGGATCTGCTTGTTAAAGTACGCCACCTGTGTGCCCATTTTAGAAAGTCAGCTACAGCTTCCGCTGCGTTTGCAGCGTTTGCAGCTTCTGGCTCACAGACTGGTGTGTGATGTCCCCACGCATTGGAACTCTACACTGCAGATGTTGGGAAGGATTTGTGAGCAGAAGAGGGCTGTTGTTGAGTACCAGCATCAACAAGGCCGTCGGTATTCAGTTCAGACTCCACACATAAGACTTCAGGAGTGGACATGGATGTCAGACTTATGTACCATCCTCCAAAACTTTGAGGACTCCACCAAGATGGTGAGCGGCAATGACGCCATAATTAGCGTCACCATCCCGCTTCTCTGTCTTCTGAAACGCTCTCTGCTCACAATCAAAGAGGATGCATTGCAGACGGAGCACGATGAGATGGAGCAAGGAACCATACAGGGTGATTACACACAGCCAAGCCTCATCTCATCCCAACGTGGATTGGGTGACAATGAGGAAGAGGAGGAGGAGGAAGGACAGGAGCTAGTTTCATGCACTATAGACGGTACTACCTGCACAGCTCTCATACGGTCTGTTCAGCGTGGATGGCCAGAGGACAGAGAGGAGGAGGAGGACAAGGAGAAGGAGGAGAAGGAGGAGGAGGAGGAGAGCATGGTCAGTCATCCTCATGGTGAGGACACGGAAGTCTTGCCTGTTAGTAGTCTGGCAAGCATGGCTGAGTTTATGTTACGCTGCCTTTCCCATGACCCTCGCGTTCTCAAAATTTTGGGTGACAGTCATTACTGGTTGGTGACACTTCTAGACCCACGCTACAAGGACAACTTTATATCTCTTATTCCTGAGGCAGACAGGTCTACAAAAATGAGGCTGTACCAGAAGGCCCTTGTTGCAGAACTATTAAAAAAATTCCCATCTGAAAACGCTGGCGGCAGAGGGCACACTTCGTTGGACAACCAAGGAGTACAGGTGAGAGAGACACAACATCAATCCAGCAGACACAGGGGAACACTGTCAAAGTTCTGGGAGAGTTTCTCAGCCCCTCCCATCGCACAGGCCCTGAGGCACGGGGTACTCTCACAAGGAGTGCAAAGTTTGGGAAGATGCTGAGGGAGTACTTTGCCGACCGTACCAACGTCCTCCGTGATTCCTCTGTGCCTTATAATTATTGGGTATCCAAGCTGGATACGTGGAATGAACTGGCTCTCTAAGCCTTGGAGGTCCTGGCCTGCCCTGCCGCCAGCGTTTTATCAGAGCGGGTTTTTAGTGCCGCTGGTGGAATTATAACTGATAAGCGTATCCGCCTGTCAACTGAAAATGCTGACAGGCTGACTCTTATAAAAATGAGCAAGGGCTGGATTGGGCCAGACTTCTCAACACCACCGAATGATAGCAGCGTAACATAAACTCAAATCCCGTGTCTTTTCTTGGGAGGTGTATTCCCATGCACCTTTTCACATGCACACATGGGTATACGCTTCCTGATTTTGGCTATTTGCTCTTGTCCTCCTCCTTCTCCTCATCCTCCACCACCATATCACCAGGGTGACCGTGGTCCATGATGCCACAGCCACAATTTTTTTATACAGTATGTTCATGTATACCCCCCAGGTGTAAATGTTTGTCAGCCCATACACTTAGTGCATGGGCATTACATGTATAGGAGGCCCGCTCCTTTCTAATGGGAACATTTTTTTATGAGGCCCTCCTCCACGTCTCTTCCAATGAGCATTGAAGTGCCTCCAACTTTTTGGCAGCCCTTTCATTCACTGCATAGGCCAACACTATGGGAGACTCTCTCCTTTCTAATGGGAATTTGTCGCTACTGTGGCCCTGCTCTATATGTCTTTAAATTCTTAGTGGGTTTTTCCTAAAATTGGTCAGCCGTTGGACTCACTGCATACCCTATAACTGTATTGCAGACCCTCTCCTTTCTAATGGGAACATGTTGTACCTTGTTACTGTGGCCCTGCTCTATGTGTCTTTAAATTCGTAGTGGGGTTTTTCCCAAATTTTGGCAGCCCTTGCAGTCACAGCATGGGCATTACCACTATAGAAGACCCGCTCCTTTATAATGGGAACATTTTTTTTACTGAGACCCTCCTCTATGTCTCTTCAAAGGGGTATTGGATTGCGTCCAAATTTTTGGCAGCCCTTGCAGTTACACAATTATAGTATAGGATACCCACTTGTTAATAATGGGAACAACAAAGCATAGCCAGCTGATGGCTCTCTAACAATAGCTATGGCCGACTGCTGGCCTTTTAAGAATAGTAAGGGCTGTCTGATGTCCTTATAAAAATAGGCTTTATGACTTTCAGAGTCCCTCCATCATAAATAAAACAGGGTGTGTCTGATGATGTGTCACACACCACATTGCCAGATAAGTTTGTAAAATGTTAAAATGACATTTCCCGGTGAATGCATTTGTCTTAAAAAATAACGTAAAAAAAACAAAACAATAGGATCTTTCTTTAGTATAAAAAACAGCGTCACCAATATAACCTCAATGTAATCACATTGTTCAGCTCCTGCACCTCCTCCTCCATCTCCGAAATGACCACATCAGTCACAAGCTGACAGCACTGCAGCACTGCCTTGGCCAAGCGGCAACAGGCTGTGCTGAAGATAACATGCTTAATGCTTAACTGACAAACCGCCCAGCGCTGCTGAGTTGTTGAAAGCTGTAACACAGAAGCCTGATCTGTGTCTCTCACCGCTGAACATACAGCCAGGCGTGGTCGTGTGTGACAATGGGCGGAACCTGGTGACGGAGAAATGACAGCCGGGGTAGATAGGGTTTCCCTCTATGCCAGTCCTTTCACCGAGCTAAATACAACTCTCCAGCAAAAAAAGCTGTGGACTGGCTCCGTACCGTCCCTGGCCACATTCACCTGTCCACGTGTTTGTGGTTAGGCAGTCCTTCCCAGTAAGTGCACTGGGGAGGTGTCACGGGTGTGTCGCCACGAAGATCGTCACGATTACACAGCCTGACTTCTCGCAGCTGAGTTTTTGGTGTTTTGTGTTTTTCGGCAGTGAGGGAGTTAACTCTCTCTCTCTGTGCTAGACGAGGTCCAGCCTTGCCCAGCTGCAATCAATGCTGCAGTAGTGGGACTCCTTCAAATGCCTGCTGGTCTGTTAGGGAAGTGTCAGTGGAAGCATTTCATACCGACAAACAGAGCGAATCGTGGTATTTTGGAGTTCTGAGCTAAGTGTATTTGGTGTGGTTTTTCCCTTCCTCGCTTTATCATTTATCTCCTTTCCCGTTGGTGTTCCCTCTGTAGTTGTGGTGTAGTTTTTGTATGCAAGGTGGTTTTTGGTTTGACCCTTGTACTGTCTCGTTCGTCTAAGTACTGAGTGTTGGCATATTATTTCCTGTCCCCTATTGTTGTGATCGGGGTCCTTCTCAGGACTAGATTACTGAGGTGCAGGGATCCTCAGGAGGTAGGGGTTACGCTGGCGGCCTGGACCTCTGTACCTTTAACAGTACCTCCAGGTAGAGGGATTAGTCAGGGCCCCAGCTTAGGGTCAGCTTAGGCCCCTGACCTCCTGTACGCAGAGTCAGTGTGACATTTTCACCGACCCACTAAGATTCTCTCCAGCTACCATGGATCCAGTAGCCAGTCTAGCTCGGCAGTTGCAGAGTTTGTCCATGGAGCTGGCGGACGTTAGGTCCAAGGTTTTGTATCCCCAGGAGCAAGCCGGACCAGAACCTAAAGTAGCTCTCCCTGACAGGTTCACTGGGGGGCGGGACAAGTTTTTTGTTTTCCGGGAGGCATGCAAGTTGTACTTTCGGCTGCGGCCTCGGTCGTCGGGGTGTGAAGAACAAAGGGTGGGAATTGTCATCTCGCTCCTACAAGGGGACCCACAATCTTGGGCGTTCTCTCTTCCCCCAGGCTCCCCGGCTCTCCAGTCAGTGGATAGGTTTTTTGCAGCTCTGGGTCTCGTATATGATGACCCGGATCGGATCTCCCTTGCTGAATCTAAGTTACGTAGGATCCAGCAGGGAGATCGTCCGGCGGAGGAATTCTGTTCGGAGTTCCGTAGGTGGGCCACAGACACCCAGTGGAATGACCCGGCTCTTAGGAGCCAGTTTTGTCAAGGTTTATCCGACAAATTAAAGGATGTGTTGGCTCAGTATGACCCTCCCGTGTCACTGGAGGCCGCTATGGCCCTTGCTATTCGCATTGACAGACGGCTTCGGGAGAGGTGCGGGGCAACTCCGCCCCCTGTGATGACTCCACCTTCTACAAGGGTTCCTTATATGGAGGGTCCCCTGGTGAGTCCAGAGGAGCCTATGCAATTAGGAGGGACATCATTTCGGGGGAGGGGACCGGTGGTGCGCCATAAGACAGGAAGGTGTTTCTTCTGCGGGAGAAAGGGACATTTTATTGGGGGTTGTCCATCCCGTCCCTTGCAGAGTGAAGAGTCGTCGGAAAACTGTTGATCCCAGGTTGTGTGGTGGACGGCAATCTGGGAGTAGGTATTTCGTCCCTAGGTTCATCTCAGTTTCTCGTACCGGCGGAGGTGGTGGTGGGTACGAGAACTGAGAGGATATCTGTTCTTCTGGATAGTGGGGCCGGGGCTAATCTGGTGGACGCTCGGTTTGCCCGGGTTCAAGGTATGCGATTGAGTGAGTTGGCTAAACCCATCCCCATATTCTCGATCGATGCCAGGCCCCTCGGTCAGGGAAGTTTTTTGCAAGCTGTGCATAACGTAAAACTTCAAGTGGGGGCGATACATAAAGAACTGTTGTCTTGCTACGTGTTGGAGGGTCTTCCCACTCCTATAGTGTTGGGCCTTCCTAACTAAGCATAACCCGGTTATTGATTGGCAATCTAGAGAGATAAGCCAATGGAGTAAATTCTGTAGTAAAAACTGCATGAATACGGTCATCGGTGCGGTTACTCCTAGGGTCTTGCCTCCATTTCTGGCGGACTTTGAGGATGTATTCTCGGAGAAAGGGTGTCAGGAACTACCTCCTCATCGCGAGTATGACTGTTCTGTAAAACTGCTCCCTGAGGCCAAGTTACCTAAAGCTAGGTTGTATAACCTTTCTGGTCCTGAGAGGCAGGCCATGAAGGATTATATTTCTGAGTCTGGCTAAGGGGCATATTAGACCTTCATCTTCACCTGTGGCCGCGGGGTTCTTCTTTGTGAAGAAGAAAGATGGAGGCCTACGCCCTTGCCTGGATTTCCGTGAACTTAATCGGATAACGGTCCGAGATCCGTATCCGCTCCCACTTATTCCCGATCTCTTTAATCAGATCGTGGGCGCCAAATGGTTCTCTAAGTTGGATCTCAGGGGGGCGTACAATCTGATTAGGATGAAGGAGGGGGATGAGTGGAAGACGGCGTTTAACACTCCGGAGGGGCATTATGAGAACCTTGTCATGCCATTCGGTCTGACTAATGCCCCGGCGGTGTTCCAACACTTTGTTAATGACATTTTTCGTCGCCTGGTGGGACAGTTTGTTGTCATATATCTGGATGATATCTTAATTTACTCGCCGGATCTGGTGTCTCATCAGGAGCACGTTAGGCAGGTGTTACAGATCTTGCGGGATAATAAACTGTATGCCAAATGGGAAAAGTGTGTGTTCGCCGTACAGGAACTCCAGTTTTTAGGCTTCCTGGTTTCAGCGTCCGGTTTTCGTATGGACCCTGGGAAAGTGCGGGCAGTTCTGGAGTGGGATCTGCCAGAGAATCTTAAGGCACTACAACGTTTCCTGGGGTTTGCTAATTATTACCGGAAGTTCATTCGTAATTTCTCGTCCATGGTTAAACCTCTCACAGACATGACAAAAAAGGGGACGGATTTTTCTAGGTGGTCTGACAAGGCTTGTCAAGCTTTCTCCTCCTTCAAAAAATGTTTTGCCTCGGCACCCATACTCATTCAACCTGATGCGTCACAGCCATTCATTGTAGAGGTAGATGCTTCCGAGGTAGGGGTGGGAGCAGTATTGTCACAAGGTTCGTCCCCTGGTAAGTGGCATCCGTGCGCCTTTTTCTCTAAAAAATTGTCGTCCGCTGAGAGGAATTATGATGTCGGCAATAGGGAACTCTTGGCCATTAAGTTAGCTTTTGAGGAGTGGCGCCATTTTTTAGAGGGGGCAGTCCATCCGGTCACCGTCATCACCGATCACAAGAACCTGCTATATCTGGAGTCCGCAAAACGTCTGAATCCCAGACAAGCTAAGTGGTCATTGTTTTTTACCAGGTTTAATTTTGTCGTTACATATCGTCCTGGGTCAAAAAATTTAAAGGCGGATGCCATATCTCGTAGTTTCCCTGGGGCCGGGAATACGGACGACCCGGTTCCTATCCTTCAGGAGGGGGTGGTGGTTTCGGCAGTATGCTCTGAGCTTGAGGAGGAGGTATTGGAGGCTCAGGGGGACGCCCCTGTTGGACCTCCAGGGAGACTGTTTGTTCCAGATCAGTTGCGACAAAAGGTGATCGAGGCACACCATAACTCCCGGGGAGTAAAGCAACGGTGGATCTCCTCTCGCGTCGGTTTTGGTGGCCTAACTTACATAGGGAGGTGGTAACTTTTGTCGCGTCCTGTGGGGTTTGTGCGCGCTCTAAGACCTCACATACCCGTCCGTCTGGGTCCCTCTTACCTTTGAAGATCCCGGAGCGTCCTTGGACTCATCTGTCTATGGACTTTATTACGGACCTCCCGCCGTCTTCGGGTAAAACGGTCATACTCGTTGTAGTGGACAGGTTCAGCAAGATGGCACATTTTATCGCTCTTCCTGCTCTTCCTAATGCTAAAACTCTTGCGCAGGTGTTCATTGGGGAGATTGTGAGGCTTCACGGGGTACCCTCCGATGTGGTGTCAGATCGGGGGTCTCAGTTTGTGTCCAAATTCTGGAAGGCATTTTGTACACGGCGGGGGATGCATTTATCGTTCTCATCGGCTTTTCATCCTCAGACCAATGGTCAGACGGAACGTATGAACCAGAGCTTGGAGACATATCTCCGGTGTTTTGTGTCAGAGAACCAGGAGGACTGGGCTTCTTTCTTACCTCTGGCAGAGTTTGCTCTTAATAATAGGCGGAGCGAGTCCACTGGTAAGTCCCCATTTTTTGGGGCATATGGTTTTCACCCCCAGTTTTGTACTTTCAGTAGGGGGGGCTCTTCGGGGGTTCCTGAGGAGGAACGATTTTCCTCATCACTCGCTTCAGTATGGAGAGGGGTGCTGAAGAATCTGAATACTATGGGGAACCGATACAAACGTATGGCTGATAGGAGGAGAGTGTCTGGTCTGGACCTAAGTGTGAACTATCGGGTATGGTTGTCTACCAGGAATATAAAACTTAAGGTTCCCTCCTGGAAACTGGGTCCCAGGTTCATCGGGCCGTACAGGATCAGTTCTATAATTAATCCGGTGGCATTCCGTCTTGACCTCCCCCCTACGTTTAAAATTCACAACGTGTTCCACAGATCGTTGCTTAAGAGGTATGTGGCACCGGTGATACCGTCACCTTTACCTCCCCCTCCAGTGGTGGTCAATGGTAACTTGGAGTTCCAGGTATCGAAGGTCATCGATTCACGCTTTAATCGCCGGTCCCTTCAGTACCTGGTTCATTGGAAGGGGTATGGTCCTGAGGAGAGGATGTGGGTTCCTGCGTCGGATATTAACGCAGACCGATTAGTTCGGGCCTTCCACACGACTCACCCGGATAAACCTGGCCCTGAGGGTCCGGAGGCCCCTCGTAGAAGGGGGGGTACTGTCACGGGTGTGTCGCCACGAAGATCGTCACGATTACACAGCCTGACTTCTCGCAGCTGAGTTTTTGGCGTTTTGTGTTTTTCGGCAGTGAGGGAGTTAACTCTCTCTCTCTGTGCTAGACGAGGTCCAGCCTCGCCCAGCTGCAATCAATGCTGCAGTAGTGGGACTCCTTCAAATGCCTGCTGGTCTGTTAGGGAAGTGTCGGTGAAAGCATTTCATACAGACAAACAGAGCGGATCGTGGTATTTTGGAGTTCTGAGCTAAGTGTATTTGGTGTGGTTTTTCCCTTCCTCGCTTTATCATTTATCTCCTTTCCCGTTGGTGTTCCCTCTGTAGTTGTGGTGTAGTTTTTGTATGCAAGGTGGTTTTTGGTTTGACCCTTGTACTGTCTCGTTCGTCTAAGTACTGAGTGTTGGCATATTATTTCCTGTCCCCTATTGTTGTGATCGGGTTCCTTCTCAGGACTAGATTACTGAGGTGCAGGGATCCTCAGGAGGTAGGGGTTACGCTGGCGGCCTGGACCTCTGTACCTTTAACAGTACCTCCAGGTAGAGGGATTAGTCAGGGCCCCAGCTTAGGGTCAGCTTAGGCCCCTGACCTCCTGTACGCAGAGTCAGTGTGACAGGAGGGCACGGGTAATGTTGTGGGACCCGTGCTTGTGGAAGGCGGAGACGATACCGGGAGAAATAGTGGCGGCTGGGGACACAGTATGGACACCCGGCCGCCACCTGCATGAGGTTATGAAAAGTTTCCGCCTCCACGAGCCTAAAAGGCCACATTTCAAGTGCAAGCAGCTGTCAAAAATTTGGCAGTATAGTATTGCAGCCTGTGGGTGGGTGGGTGGCTGCATACTTGCGCTTGCATTCCAAGGAATGGGGTATGGACAACTGAATGCTGCAGTAGGACAAGGACGTGAACGGTGATTGTTGCAAGTCTGCAACGACAGGTGCATGGCCGGAGGCATCTTCTCATGCGCCAAGGATCACTTATGATTGGCACACTTTTAGGCAGTGACCTGGGTGTCAGAAATGCTTCCAGAGGTCTTCCCCATGCTGTTCCCATGTCTTTTCAGCACTGTATGCATGTGTCTGATGATGTGTCACACACCACTTGGCCAGATAAGGTTGTAAAATGTTAAAATGACATTTCCCGGTGAATGCATTTGTCTTTGTGGAAAGCAATGCAAAAGTGCAAAAACGCATCAAAAACGCTACGTGTGAACATAGCCCAAGGTGTGGAGGAGTATTTTTGGTTTTGGTTATTTATTTTGCCTTATATACAAGTCATTACCTTGGAAAGGATGCTCCTTAATATATTTCCCAGGAAAATCCATTTTGGTTTTGTTTTTGTATATTTTATTGTGAGTCGGTAAAAGTGACGTAATACTCTGACCACGTTGCTGACAGCAGTGACCTGGGAGACAGAAATGCTTCCAGGGGTCTTCCCCATGCTGTTCCCATGTCATTTGAGCACTGTTCCCATCGATTTGGGCAATTTTTAGGCCTTCTTCAGACCGCCGGGGGGAGCCGCCTGAAAAATGCTCGCGTTTCCCATAGACTTACATTGGGCTCGTTGCTCGGGTTGAGCACCCGAGTATTCCAATGTGCTCGACCCGAGCAACGAGCACCCGAGCATTTTAGTGCTCGCTCATCACTAGTCATGAGCAATCGGTGTCCTTCATTTGGTGCCCCAGCTATGTGCCAGTGCCAACAAATGAAGATTGGCATCGGAGGGACGACCAATGGTGATGATGAGTTCGGATGAATGAGGTCTGATAAGCGTCATCCACTACAAGCCGCACACAAACAACACTGTCTTCATGGCCCTCCCTATATAACATATTACATAATATCCCTCTCACTGTAATTGAGCCGTCCATAAAGACCCGATGTAAAGGAGAAACCATCCCCTGTGATGCCATCATACCTGAGAGCCTGAGGTCCTCATGTCATTGCCGGGTCCAATAGCTGAAACTCCATTTGTCGCTGTGTAAGTTGCATCAATACAGATTGTTATGGTCCTAGATTGCAGGAACTTGTTACATAGGTTTAAAGCCCAGGACCCCCAGTTAAGGAATGTATCGACTCTAAACATATCAATTTTGCTAAGAAATTCCCCCCAAATTTGGATTATTTATTGTGAATCTGAATTTTTGGGTTTCAACTTGCAGATATTTTGCTGGATTCTTAGGGCTGGAAAGAGATAATAAAAAAACAATAAACTCTTAGGCCAGGGTCACATGAGCATTAATTCTCTCATGCGATAGCATCGGATCAATTATGGTAAAGACACTCCGAGCTAACTGATCAGAGTTTGATGTAAGTGTCAGTTTACTATGATCTGATTCACTAAGATGAGAGAATGACAACACAAGGTGTGGAGAAGACGGAGAACAAAGTTTCTCCATCTTCTCCATTTTCTGAGTCTGCGGGAATCAGACTGCACTTGGATGTCATCTGAGTGCAGTCCGATGTTTTCCCTGCACCCATAGACTTAAATCTGTAAGTGGCATCCGATTTTTGCACCAAATAGCTGCATACAGCAATTTTTCCTCATGCCGTAGCGGCATGAAAAAAACATCGCAGATCTGCACTGCCTAGAGCATAACATTGGTCCGAGTGCTCTCCGATAAAACATCAGAATGCATTCATCGATGTTGTGTTAGCGAGCCCTTATAGTCACCTTCTCCTCACCGCCCATACCTGTCCTCAGATTGCGCCTCTTCTGCTCTTTGGCTTCCACCTTCTTCTGTATCTTATGGCATGCGTAACCATTGACCGGGCCGCACATGGTCATGTTGGGCACAACGCACGTCATAGATGGGTGTCGCATCCCAAGCGAATGCATCAGGGTGTGATAATCGTCATCAACCTCAGTAACCGCCTTCATTCTACAAGTGGCCTAATCAACAATGGATCCTATCAGGAAAAAGAAGGAAGAGGAGTCGAAGAGGAGTCGAAGAGGAGCCGAAGAGGAGCCGTAGAGGAGCCGAAGAGGAGCTGAAGAGGAGCAATGGAAGACCCGGGCGGCAGCCAGGGGGACGGGTGAGTATATAGTCTGCGTTTAGTGAATTGTTTACATCCTTCCTAGGAGATAAGAATCGATTCACCCCGTTGCCCCCCTGAAGAGAGCAAATCTGCCAAAATCGAATTACAGGAGATTTGCTCAGATCTAGTGAAGACGTATGGGGCAGATTTAGGCATCTATCTTTCTCTCATTCCGGATTACCAGGATTTCCGGAGCAATGAGCAGCAAATTAATGGAACATGATCGCTTTCTATTACAATATTTAACAATGACATCTTCTCGCAGCCTCGTTTTTTCTCTCTCGTTTCAGCTTTTCTGCTGCTTTTTCTTAATAAAGTGTTCCCTTGTCTACTATTTTATTATCTGAACATCTTGAAGCTTGACGGAGATCTTGTTAAAACTTCCTCACGGCTGAAGCTGCCGAGGGAGCAAATCGCATGAAAGGCCCAACTGTTATCACAAGTGATATAATGAAAGAAGCAACAGAGGAAACATCACCGGCAAACTCTGCGGGATCCTGAGGAATGCACTTCACTTTACTCGGAACCATTCAAAAGCGCGGTGTTAAATATATCCGACGTATAAAAGACCTACCCAGAGAGACGCTCACAGACGAGCGGACATGATGACGGATTTCTGACGATTTCATTCAGACAGGAATGACTCCCACAGACACCGTCTGCCTCTAATCTATTAGCGACTCGGCTCACAAGGTGACGTCTGCGCTCGCTTGTGTTTCTTGTGCTTTATGTTTTAATAGAGAAAATTCCATTTTTTGTCAGATAGTTAAAGAAATATTCCAGTGTCGGTAAATTAAAGTTACTACTTGGGTAATTTTTTTTATTACTACGACCTTACAGGCTTCAAGATCTCTGCTTGTTGTCAGTAAATGGTCACTGTCATTTTTTTCAATCACAGAGCTGGGTTCACAGCTACACTGCTCAGTATTCTCTATAATGTCCTCCTTGCAGCAACTGCTTTCCAGTACGTGTTTTACCTGGCTTAATGCTGGGTTCACAGCTACACTGCTCAATACTGCTGTACAATGTCCTTCATTCTGCACCTGCTTTTTAGTAAGTGTTTTAACTCATCTTAGAGCTGGAGTCACAGCGGCAATGCTCAGTACTGCTGTATAAGACCCTCCAAGCTGCTGCTACTTTGTAGCCATAGTTTTATCTCTCCCACATAGCTAGATTGTCATCTATATAGCTCAGTAAAACTTTTTAATACTATGCCCTCCTTGCTGCATCTGCTTTCCATTAAGGATTTTATCTGAGCTATTGCAGGATTCACAGCTACTCTGCTCAATACTGCTGTACAATGTCCGTAATTCTGCAGCTGCTTTCTAGTAAGTATTTTAAATCAGCTTAATGCTACTTTGTAGCCATAGTTTTATCTCACTCTCAGAGCTGGATTCCCAGCTATACTGCTCAGTACTTCTTTTTCATATTCTAAGTCCAGTTACTTCTTCTGAATATGTACCTATACACTAAAGGATAGTCTTTTATGATATTATACCTTTGAAATATAGCTAATCACTTATACACAAAAGGTATGCACTCAAAATAATAATCTTTATTTCAACATGATTTTTAATACTATTAAAATGCAGAGACAGTAAAGAAAAACAAGCAGCATGTGAAATCAACAGCAGCATATAAATAATTATGCAATATATCATATGCATAGCGTAGATTATAATACATCACCTACATAAGGTAAAGTACTGGACCAACATAAATAAAAAGGAAGTCAAAAGACTCCTAAAAATATATAGTGGATTGCACAAGCCCAATGCCTCACAGTATTAGGTACCAGATAAACTGTAATGGCCCAATACTTCATATACATATTGACACAATGTGCATGCTCTCTCCAATGTGCGTTTCGCTTGAAGCTTTATCAAGAGTACAATACTCCACACATCAAGTCCACTTTATTAACCTGCCCCACAACAATGAGGGATGCAAAAACACTAGTGGAATCATTAGTAACTATAAAGCTATTTGGAATTCTCCCCCGTAGGTAAGTAGTTATCAACTGGAAAGCTTCAATGCTAATGACCAAAACCAAGTGAAGGAGGGAGTACAGAAAAGAGGCATGTGCACATTACTGCAGATACAGTCCTCAGCATAAATATGTACACCCCTTTGATTTTCATCAGTATCGCACTGAACAATTTCCAAAATTCTGAGTTTCATAGAATATTTTTCAACCCATAACATACCAGTAAGGTTAATAATATAACTTTCATTACTAAATCTTCAGTTTTACTCAAATTAGTTTATGCAAAAATGAGTACACCCCACATCAAAAACTCCTACATCTAGTATTGTGTATCACCTTCATGATTTGTGAAAACAGCACCAAATCTTCTAGGTCGGGAAGGAACAAGTTGGGAACATATTGCAACATCTATCTTTTTCCATTCTTAAAGAACGAGTTCTTCTAGAGCCGGGATGCCGGATGGAGAGTGATGACAACTTGTCTCTGCAGAACTCCCCGCAGGTGTCCTGTTGTCAGGAGACTCTTGGCCACTGAGTCACTTTTACCTTGTTCTTCAGAAATGCAACAGAGTTATGTTTTGGGTCATTGTCATGTTGGAAAGTTGCCTTATGTGTTGTGGAATCGACCCCTGTGCACATATAATAGGGGAAGATCTTACTTTGTACTGCCAGACACCAACAATAAAAGGATAAAGTATTTAACAGAAACTTTCATGTTTCTCTCTAATTACCCAGTGCATTATAAAAGCTGAAACCTCTCTAATCTCTCCAATATCCCAAAGACGTCTCTTATGCCTGCGCAAAATCTTTGTGCGGCTGAATCCCGGCAGTCACAAAAAAAAACTTTTTCTTTTTTTTTTCAACCTTCCATGAGCTCATTGTCATTTAAATGAAACCTGGACGACCTAAATATCACTAATCCCCTCTTTAATGCAGGTTTAATTCTGAAGAAACTTGTATCGCTGTTTCTTAATATTTCCTGAAGCCACTTTGTAAATTTTAATGCTCCGATGTCTCCATTTAAATGAATCGTTTTATTTGACAAAGTCCTTGTCCACCACTGGCTGTGAAAACATTTAATACATCATAACGAGAAATAAATGATGACTTAAGTAATAACATCGTAGCAGTGCTTAAACGGGTTGTCCACTTAGAAATATCTATTTTTCTTTGTCAGAAGGACCCCTAGATGATAAGAAAAAGGTCTCTCCTGACTGGAACTCACCCGTGAATGGCTGAAAACAATTGAAACTGTCACTGAAAGGGATTTGGAGCAATTTGTGAATGTAAAGGCAAAGGACAACTTTGACATGGAAACACTGACTTTGTACATGTTGGTGGTTACATTTAATTGATAAAATTGCACTGACTGAATTTTGCAGTCTAATCAAGTTTCAGATTTTTTTCTTGTGGGAGTGTCTCTCCTAAGTAATATAGGCTGGGTGTGAGGTCTGTGTGTCTCTCCCAGTAATATAGGCTGGATGTGAGCTCTGTGTGTCTCTCTCAGTAATATAGGCTGGGTGTGAGGTCTGTGTGTCTCTCCCAGTAATATAGGCTGGATGTGAGCTCTGTGTGTCTCTCCCAGTAAGATAGACTGGATGTGAGGTCTGTGTGTCTCTCCCAGTAATATAGGCTGGATGTGAGGTCTGTGTGTCTCTCCCAGTAATATATGCTGGATGTGAGCTCTGTGTGTCTCACAGTAGTATAGGCTGGATGTGAGCTCTGTGTGTCTCTCCTAGCAATATAGGCTGGATGTGAGCTCTGTGTGTCTCTCTCAGTAATATAGGCTGGGTGTGAGGTCTGTGTGTCTCTCCCAGTAATATAGGCTGGATGTGAGCTCTGTGTGTCTCTCTCAGTAATATAGGCTGGGTGTGAGGTCTGTGTGTCTTTCCCAGTAATATAGGCTGGATGTGAGGTCTGTGTGTCTCTCCCTGTAATATAGGCTGGATGTGAGGTGTGTGTGTCTCTCCCAGTAATATAGGCTGGATGTGAGGTCTGTGTGTTTTTCCCAGTAATATAGGCTGGATGTGAGGTCTGTGTGTTTCTCCCTGTAATATAGGCTGGATGTGAGGTCTGTGTGTCTCTCCCAGTAATATAGGCTGGATGTGAGCTCTGTGTGTCTCTCCCAGTAATATAGGCTGGTTGTGAGCTCTGTGTATCTCTCCCAGTAATATAGGCTGAATGTGAGGTCTGTGTGTCTCTCCCAGTAATATAGACTGGATGTGAGGTCTGTGTGTCTCTCCCAGTAATATAGGCTGGATGTGAGGTCTGTGTGTCTCTCCCAGTAATATATGCTGGATGTGAGCTCTGTGTGTCTCCCAGTAGTATAGGCTGGATGTGAGCTCTGTGTGTCTCTCCTAGCAATATAGGCTGGATGTGAGCTCTGTGTGTCTCTCTCAGTAATATAGGCTGGGTGTGAGGTCTGTGTGTCTCTCCCAGTAATATAGGCTGGATGTGAGCTCTGTGTGTCTCTCTCAGTAATATAGGCTGGGTGTGAGGTCTGTGTGTCTCTCACAGAAATATAGGCTGGATGTGAGGTGTGTGTGTCTCTCCCAGTAATATAGGCTGGATGTGAGGTCTGTGTGTCTTTCCCAGTAATATAGGCTGGATGTGAGGTCTGTGTGTCTCTCCCAGTAATATAGGTTGGATGTGAGGTGTTTGTGTCTCTCCCAGTAATATAGGCTGGATGTGAGGTCTGTGTGTCTTTCCCAGTAATATAGGCTGGATGTGAGGTCTGTGTGTCTCTCCCTGTAATATAGGCTGGATGTGAGCTCTGTGTGTCTCTCCCAGTAATATAGGCTGGATGTGAGCTCTGTGTGTCTCTCCCAGTAATATAGGCTGGTTGTGAGCTCTGTGTATCTCTCCCAGTAATATAGGCTGGATGTGAGCTCTGTGTGTCTCTCCCAGTAATATAGGCTGGATGTGAGGTCTGTGTGTCTCTCCCAGTAGTATAGTCTGTATGTGAGGTCAGTGTGTCTCTCCCAGTAATATAGACTGGATGTGAGGTCAGTGTGTCTCTCCCAGTAATATAGGCTGGATGTGAGTTCTGTGTGTCTCTCCCAGTAATATAGGCTGGATGTTAGGTCTGCGTGTCTCTCCCAATAATATAGGCTGGATGTGAGCTCTGTGTTTCTCTCCCAGTAATATAGGCTGGATGTGAGCTCTGTGTGTCTCTCCCAGTAATATAGGCTGGATGTGAGGTCTGTGTGTCTCTCCCAGTAATATAGACTGGATGTGAGGTCTGTGTGTCTCCCCCAGTAATATAGGCTGAATGTGAGGTCTGTGTGTCTCTCCCAGTAATATAGGCTGGATGTGAGGTCTGTGTGTGTCCCCCATTAATATTATCAGAATGTGAGCTCAGTGTGTCTCTCTCAGTAATATAGGCTGAATGTGAGCTCTGTGTGTCTCTCCCAGTAATACAGGCTGGATGTGAGGCCTGCGTGTCTCTCCCAGTAATATAGGCTGGATGTGAGCTCTGTGTGTCTCTCCCAGTAATATAGGCTGGTTGTGAGCTCTGTGTATCTCTCCCAGTAATATAGGCTGGATGTGAGGTTTGTGTGTCTCTCCCAGTAATATAGACTGGATGTGAGGTCTGTGTGTCTCCCCCAGTAATATAGGCTGGATGTGAGGTCTGTGTATTTCTCCCAGTAATATAGGCTGGATGTGAGGTCTGCGTTTCTCTCCCAGTAATATAGACTGGATGTGAGCTCTGTGTTTCTCTCCCAGTAATATAGGCTGGATGTGAGCTCTGTGTGTCTCTCCCAGTAATATAGGCTGGATGTGAGGTCTGTGTGTCTCTCCCAGTAATATAGACTGGATGTGAGGTCTGTGTGTCTCCCCCAGTAATATAGGCTGGATGTGAGCTCTGTGTGTCTCTCCCAGTAAGAGAAGCTGGATGTGAGGTCTATGTGTCTCTCCCAGTAATATAGGCTGGATGTGAGATCTGTGTGTCTCTTCCAGTAATATAGGCTGGATGTGAGGTCTGTGAGTCTCTCTCAGTAATATATGCTGGAAGTGAGATGTCCGTCTCTCCCAGTAATATAGGCTGGATGTGAGCTCTGTGTGTCTCTCCCAGTAATATAGGCTGGATGTGAGCTCTGTGTGTCTCTCCCAGTAATAGAAGCTGGATGTGAGGTATGTGTGTCTCTCACAGTAATAGAAGCTGGATGTGAGCTCTGTGTGTCTCCCCTAGTAATATAGGCTGGATGTAAGATGTGTGTGTCTCTCCCAGTAATATAGACTGGATTTGAGGTCTGTGTGTCTCTCCCAGTAATATAGGCTAGATGTGAGATCTGTGTGTCTCTCCTAGTAATATAGGCTGGATATGAGATGTGTGTGTCTCTCCCAGTAATGTAGGCTGGATGTGAGCTCTGCGTGTCTCTCCTAGTAATATAGGCTGGATGTAAGATGTGTGTGTCTCTCCCAGTAAAATAGGCTGGATGTGAGCTGTGTGTCTCTCCCCTAGTAATATAGGCTGGATGTAAGATGTGTGTGTCTCTCCCCTAGTAATATAGGCTGGATGTAAGATGAATGTGTCTCTCCCAGTAATATAAGCTGGATGTAAGATGTGTGTGTCTCTCCCAGTAATATAGGCTGGATATGAGATGTGTGTGTCTCTCCCAATGATATATAGTGAATGTAAGATCTGTGTGTATCTCTCCCAGTAATATAGGCTGGATGTGAGGACTAGTGTCTCCCAATTATATATGGCGGATGTGCACTCTGTGTGTCTTTCTCATTAATATAGGCTGAATGTGAGGTATGTGTATCCAGAGTGTTGTGCTAATGATGAGGTTCACTAATGACTGAGCTACCATTAGCTCATATATTAGCACAGTTTCCATCCTGTCCTTAATTCTTCATTGTGTTCTTTCCTCGTTAACTGCAGCATGTTTTATATACTCTCCCTGAGACTGTTCATGCTTTCTCTCCTGTTCACATTGTTGAGATCTTTTCTCTAAGGCCACGGCCCCACTATTTGGTCAGTATTTTTTCTCAGGAGTGGGAGACAAAACCAGGAGTGGGTGATAAATGCAGAATTGGTGACTTGTTTCTATTAGACCTTTTCTCTGATTGTTCCTCACCTGGTTTTGTCTCCCACTCCTGAGAAAAAATGCTGACCGAATACTGATCAAATACTGATAGTGGGGCCGTGGCCTTATATTGAGAAAAGGAAGGGGTAAAGCATAAAGCCGTCAGAATCAGGAGCGCTGATGGATTTACAACGTTTTTTGCAGCGATCTAGCACTTAGCTGGGTAATGATTTTCCAAACACTGTGCAGCAGCAAAATGGTAGAAAACTTTTAATAACTATTTTAGAAAGTTGCTTAACTTTAGCTTTAGGAAGTCGTTGACCATTATTGTGTGAAGGTAGACACAGCCTTTTACTTTAGTAACCAATCTCAGTCAGCAGCCGCTAAAGCAAATGAAATCATGAAATGCATCGAAAGAAAGGTAGATGCACATGACAAGAGCATAGTATTACCTCTATACAAATCAGCAGTCAGACCGTACATGAAACCCTATAGAGCTAAAGTTATTATGGGACTCACAGTACTAAGGAAGATTAGTAAACTTCATCAGATACACAAATTGGGAAAACCTCTTAAAATCAGCCATCTTGCTCCCATCATGTGGGTGTCCTTTGAGGTCTTCAAAGTTGTTTTCCTAACTGTTACAAGTCTATACTTTTGTTTACATAAAGAAAAAAGTAAGGATCCTCTGATATATATCTCCGGCTCTCAGATGCCCGGCCGCAGGGTGTCTGAGCCTTCCAGGAGAAGCTGTAAATGTTTTTTACAATCTACTTCTCCAATGTCATTTGGATTTAAGCTCCGATCCTTGTTATGATTTCGTTTCATCGTTCACTTTTATTATTTTGGCATTTCCAGTAAGAAATTGTGATTGGTGTCTGGGACGCGGATTCTTCGTTATAAATGTCAGCGTCTGAGATCAGACAATGGTAATAATACATCTGAAGACAAATCATTTCTATAAAATAAAGCTGAAGACTAAGAGCAGTGTGTAAAGCATACGTCGCTGCAATGTGGATTTCTATAGTTTGTTACAACCTTGAGAGACAAGAAGTATAAAATGTTTCTTTTGTCAAATATATAATTGCAGTTCTATCTGTGAAAGATATCTAAAGAAAAGAAAATGTAAGTTACTATATGCAAAGTCTTCTTATTTATACATCAAAGAAAAACTAGAGTATTTATCGAGAAGGAAGAAGAGGGAAATGCAATGAAATGGGAACCAAGGTGGACGGGTAGCAGAACTGCTATAGGGAAGACTTGTCTGGATTCAAGAGATGGCACCGAATGGTGCAGAGAGGAGCGAATCTGTCGAGATTCATCACTCAAATTTGGCTGAGAAATTTGCATGAAGCGTATTTGTTGCAAATTGAATGTTCCTTATTATGCTCTAGACCAGGGGTCTCAAACTCAGCTGGGTATATGGGTTGCACATGGAAAGAAATTTAATTGGGGGGGCCGCATTCTTTGCATGACAAAGTGACATTTTTAGTGATACCATTTTTTTTCTATACACCTTTTGAACTGGTCCTCATCTTGTAGTAATGCCCCATCCTGGTCCTCATCTTGTAGTAATGCCCCATCCTGGTCCTCATCTTGTAGTAATGCCCCACTCTGGTCCTCATCTTGTAGTAATGCCCCACCCTGGTCCTCATCTTGTAGTAATGCCCCATCCTGGTCCTCATCTTGTAGTAATGTCCCCATGTTGTAGTAATGCCCCATCCAGGTCCTCATCTTGTAGTAATGCCCCATCCTGGTCCTCATCTTGTAGTAATGTCCCATCCTGGTCCTCATCTTGTAGTAATGCCCCATCCTGATCCTCATCTTGTAGTAATGTGCCCACCCTGGTCCTCATCTTGTAGTAATGCCCCATCCTGGTCCTCATCTTGTAGTAATGCCCCATCCTGGTCCTCATCTTGTAGTAATGCCCCACCCTGGTCCTCATCTTGTAGTAATGCCCCATCCTTATCCTCATCTTGTAGTAATGTCCCCATCTTGTAGTAATGCGCCATCCTGGTCCTCATCTTGTAGTAATGCCCCATCCTGGTCCTCATCTTGTAGTAATATCCCATCCTGGTCCTCATCTTGTAGTAATGCCCCATCCTGGTCCTCATCTTGTAGTAATGCCCCATCCTGATCCTCATCTTGTAGTAATGTGCCCACCCTGGTCCTCATCTTGTAGTAATGCCCCATCCTGGTCCTCATCTTGAGTAATGCCCCATCCTGGTCCTCATCTTGTAGTAATGCCCCATCCTGGTCCTCATCTTGAGTAATGCCCCATCCAGGTCCCCATATTGTAGGAATGTCCCCATCCAGGTAGGTCCCCATATTGTAGGAATTTCCCCATCCAGGAGCCCATATGTCCTCATCCAGGTGCCCATACGTCCCCATCCAGGTGCCCATATGTCCCCATCCAGGTACCCATACGTCCCCATCCAGGTCCCCATATTGTAGGAATGTCCCCATCCAGATCCTCTTCTTGTAGTAATTCCCCATCCTGGTCCTCATCTTGTAGTAATGTCCCCATCTTGTAGTAATGCTCCATCCTGGTCCTCATCTTGTAGTAATGCCCCATCCTGGTCCTCATCTTGTAGTAATGTGCCCATCCTGGTTCTCATCTTGAGTAATGCCCCATCCTGGTCCTCATCTTGAGTAATGCCTCATCCTGGTCCTCATCTTGTAGTAGTGCCCTATCCTGGTCCTCATCTTGAGTAATGCCCCATCCTGGTCCTCATCTTGTTGTAACGTCCCCCATCCAGGTCCCCATATTGTAGGAATGTGCCCATCCAGGTCCTCTTCTTGTAGTAATGCAGCATCATGGTCCTCATCTTGTAGTAATGCCCCATCCTGGTCCTCATCTTGAGTAATGCCCCATCCTGGTCCTCATCTTGTCATAACGTCCCCCATCCAGGTCCCCATATTGTAGTAATATCCCCATCCAGGTCCTCTTCTTGTAGTAATGCTCCATCCTGGTCCTCATCTTGTAGTAATGCCCCTTCCTGGTCCTCATCTTGTAGTAATGCCCCATCCTGATCCTCATATTGTAGTAATGCCCCATCCTGGTCCTCATCTTCAGTAATGCCCCATCCTAGTCCTCATCTTGTCGTAAAGTCCCCCATCCAGGTCCCCATATTGTAGGAATGTCCCCATCCAGGTCCCCATATTGTAGGAATGTCCCCATCCAGGAGCCCATATGTCCCCATCCAGGTGCCCATATGTCCCCATCCAGGTGCCCATATGTCCCCATCCAGGTGTCCATATGTCCCCATCCAGGTACCCATACTTCCCCATCTAGGTCCCCATATTGTTGGAATGTCCCCATCGTGATCCTCATCTTGTAGTAATGCCCCATCCTGATCCTCATCTTGTAGTAATGCCCCATCCTGGTCCTCATCTTGTCGTAACATCCCCCATCCAGGTCCCCATATTGTAGGAATGTCCCAATCCAGCTCCCCATATTGTAGGAATGTCCCCATCTAGGAGCCCATATGTCCTTATCCAGGTGCCCATACGTCCCCATCCAGGTCCCCATATTGTAGGAATGTTCCCATCCTGGTCCTCATCTTGTAGTAATGCCCCATCCTGGTCCTCATCTTGTCGTAACGTGACATTTTTAGTGATACCATTTTTTTCTATACACCTTTTGAACTGGTCCTCATCTTGTAGTAATGCCCCATCCTGATCCTCATCTTGTAGTAATGCCCCATCCTGGTCCTCATCTTGTAGTAATGCCCCATCCTGGTCCTCATCTTGTAGTAATGCCCCACCCTGGTCCTCATCTTGTAGTAATGCCCCATCCTGGTCCTCATCTTGTAGTAATGTCCCCTTCTTGTAGTAATGCCCCATCCTGGTCCTCATCTTGTAGTAATGCCCCATCCTGGTCCTCATCTTGTAGTAATGTGCCCATCCTGGTCCTCGTCTTGAGTAATGCCCCATCCTGGTCCTCATCTTGAGTAATGCCTCATCTTGGTCCTCATCTTGTAGTAGTGCCCCATCCTGGTCCTCATCTTGAGTAATGCCCCATCCTGGTCCTCATTTTGAGTAATGCTCCATCCTGGTCCCCATCTTGTTGTAACGTCCCCCATCCAGGTCCCCATATTGTAGGAATGTCCCCATCCAGGTCCTCTTCTTGTAGTAATGCCCCATCCTGGTCCTCATCTTGTAGTAATGCCCCATTCTGGTCCTCATCTTGTAGTAATGCCCCATCCTGATCCTCATCTTGTAGTAATGCCACATCCTGGTTCTCATCTTGAGTAATGCCCCATCCTGGTCCTCATCTTGTCGTAACGTCCCCCATCCAGGTCCCCATATTGTAGGAATGTCCCCATCCAGGTCCCCATATTGTAGGAATGTCCCCATCCAGGAGCCCATATGTCCTCATCCAGGTGCCCATACGTCCCCATCCAGGTACCCATATGTCCCCATCCAGGTGCCCATATGTCCCCATCCAGGTACCCATACGTCCCCATCCAGGTCCCCATATTGTAGGAATGTCCCCATCCAGGTCCTCTTCTTGTAGTAATTCCCCATCCTGGTCCTCATCTTGTAGTAATGCCCCATCCTGGTCCTCATCTTGTAGTAATGCCCCATCCTGATCCTCATCTTGTAGTAATGCCCCATCCTGGTCCTCATCTTGTCGCAATGTCACCCATCCAGGTCCCCATATTGCAGGAATGTCCCCATCCAGGTCCTCTTCGTGTAGTAATGCCCCATCCAGGTCCTCATCTTGTAGTAATGCCCCATCCTGATCCTCATCTTGTAGTAATGCCCCATCCTGGTCCTCATCTTGTCGCAATGTCCCCCATCCAGGTCCCCATATTTTAGGAATGTCCCCATCCAGGTCCTCTTCTTGTAGTAATGCCCCATCCTGATCCTCATCTTGTAGTAATGCCCCACCCTGGTCCTCATCTTGAGTAATGCCAGATCCTGGTCCTCATCTTGTCGCAACGTCCCCCATCCAGGCCCCCATAATGTAGGAATGTCCCCATCCAGGTCCCCATATTGTAGGAATGTCCCCATCCAGGAGCCCATATGTCCTCATCCAGGTGCCCATACGTCCCCATCCAGGTACCCATATGTCCCCATCCAGGTGCCCATATGTCCCCATCTAGGTACCCATACGTCCCCATCCAGGTGGCCATACGTTCCCATCCAGGTGACCTTACGTCCCCATCCAGGTGCCTATATGTCCCCATCCAGGTACCCGTACGTCCCCATCCAGGTGGCCTTACGTCCCCATCCAGGTACCCATACGTCCCCATCCAGGTGCCCATATGTCCCCATCCAGGTACCCATACGTCCCCATCCAGGTGTCCATATGTCCCCATCCAGGTACCCGTACTTCCCCATCCAGGTCCCCATATTGTAGGAATGTCTCCATCCTGATCCTCATCTTGTAGTAATGCCCCATCCTGATCCTCATCTTGTAGTAATGCCCCATCCTGGTCATCATCTTGTAGTAATGTCCCCCATCCAGGTCCCCATATTGTAGGAATGTCCCAATCCAACTCCCCATATTGTAGGAATGTCCCCATCTAGGAGCCTATATGTCCTTATCCAGGTGCCCATACGTCCCCATCCAGGTCCCCATATTGTAGGAATGTCCCCATCCTGGTCCTCATCTTGTAGTAATGCCCCATCCTGGTCCTCATCTTGTCGTAACGTGACATTTTTAGTGATACCATTTTTTTTCTATACACCTTTTGAACTGGTCCTCATCTTGTAGTAATGCCCCATCCTGATCCTCATCTTGTAGTAATGCCCCATCCTGGTCCTCATCTTGTAGTAATGCCCCATCCTGGTCCTCATCTTGTAGTAATGCCCCACCCTGGTCCTCATCTTGTAGTAATGCCCCATCCTGGTCCTCATCTTGTAGTAATGTCCCCTTCTTGTAGTAATGCCCCATCCTGGTCCTCATCTTGTAGTAATGCCCCATCCTGGTCCTCATCTTGTAGTAATGTGCCCATCCTGGTCCTCATCTTGAGTAATGCCCCATCCTGGTCCTCATCTTGTCGTAACGTCCCCCATCCAGGTCCCCATATTGTAGGAATGTCCCCATCCAGGTCCTCTTCTTGTAGTAATGCCCCATCCTGGTCCTCATCTTGTAGTAATGCCCAATTCTGGTCCTCATCTTGTAGTAATGCCCCATCCTGATCCTCATCTTGTAGTAATGCCACATCCTGGTTCTCATCTTGAGTAATGCCCCATCCTGGTCCTCATCTTGTCGTAACGTCCCCCATCCAGGTCCCCATATTGTAGGAATGTCCCCATCCAGATCCCCATATTGTTGGAATGTCCCCATCCAGGAGCCCATATGTCCTCATCCAGGTGCCCATACGTCCCCATCCAGGTACCCATATGTCCCCATCCAGGTGCCCATATGTCCCCATCCAGGTACCCATACGTCCCCATCCAGGTCCCCATATTTTAGGAATGTCCCCATCCAGGTCCTCTTCTTGTAGTAATGCCCCATCCTGATCCTCATCCTGTAGTAATGCCCCATCCTGGTCCTCATCTTGTAGTAATGCCCCATCCTGATCCTCATCCTGTAGTAATGCCCCATCCTGGTCCTCATCCTGTAGTAATGCCCCATCCTGGTCCTCATCTTGTAGTAATGCCCCATCCTGATCCTCATCTTGTAGTAATGCCCCATCCTGGTCCTCATCTTGTCGCAATGTCCCCCATCCCGGTCCCCATATTGTAGGAATGTCCCCATCCAGGTCCTCTTCTTGTAGTAATGCCCCATCCTGGTCCTCATCTTGTAGTAATGCCCCATCCTGATCCTCATCTTGTAGTAATGCCCCATCCTGGTCCTCATCTTGTCGCAATGTCCCCCATCCAGGTCCCCATATTGTAGGAATGTCCCCATCCAGGTCCTCTTCTTGTAGTAATGCCCCATCCTGATCCTCATCTTGTAGTAATGCCCCTTCCTGGTCCTCATCTTGAGTAATGCCAGATCCTGGTCCTCATCTTGTCGCAACGTCCCCCATCCAGTTCCCCATAATGTAGGAATGTCCCCATCCAGGTCCCCATATTGTAGGAATGTCCCCATCCAGGAGCCCATATGTCCTCATCCAGGTGCCCATACGTCCCCATCCAGGTGCCCATATGTCCCCATCCAGGTGCCCATATGTCCCCATCCAGGTACTCATACGTCCCCATCCAGGTGGCCATACGTTCCGATCCAGGTGGCCTTACGTCCCCATCCAGGTGCCTATACGTCCCCATCCAGGTGGCCATATGTCCCCATCCAGGTACCCGTACGTCCCCATCCAGGTGGCCTTACGTCCCCATCCAGGTACCCATACGTCCCCATCCAGGTGCCCATATGTCCCCATCCAGGTACCCATACGTCCCCATCCAGGTGGCAATACGTCCCCATCCAGGTACCCACACGTCCCTATTTAGGTGGCCATACGTCCCCATCCAGGTGGCCAT
The DNA here is from genome assembly GCF_046119375.1 of Phyllobates terribilis. Lineage (NCBI taxonomy): Eukaryota > Metazoa > Chordata > Amphibia > Anura > Dendrobatidae > Phyllobates > Phyllobates terribilis. The sequence continues at coordinate 190,250,679 of NW_027362768.1, forward strand.
TTGTTCCCATCCAGGAGGCCATACGTCCCCATCCAGGTGGCCATACGTCCCCATCCATGTGCCTTACGTCCCCATCCAGGAGCCCATATGTCCTCATCCAGGTGGCCATACGTCCCTATCCAGGTACCCATACGTCCCCATCCAGGTACCCATAAGTCCCCATCCAGGTACCCATAAGTCCCCATCCAGGTACCCATACATCCCCATCCAGGTGGCCATACGTGCTCACCCAGGTGCCCATACGTCCCCATCCAGGTGCCCATAGTGCACATAGCAGAGAATAAAAAAGATTCTTCTCACCTGTCCTCCGTTCCCGCGACGTTCTCCTGCACATGCGGCCCGCAGGTACATAGACTCCTTGACAATTGTGGCCCGGTCCTGGAGCCGCTGACATCAGCGCTGTAGTCCAGTGTATTGCCGCGCAGAGACCGGTTCTCTGCACAGCAATACCAGTGCCAGCCGTCGGCCTATCAGAGGCCAGCAGCTGACATCTGCGCATGGCAGTGACGTCATACACCGCTGCGCTGGGACGCAGACGTCAGCTGCTGGCCTCTGATAGGCCGACGGCTGGCACTGCTATTGCTGTGCAGAGAGCCGGTCTCTGCGCGGCAATACACTGGACTACAGCGCTGATGTCGGCGGCTCCTGGACCGGGCCGCGATCGGGGTCTATGGTGTCTGCGGGCCTCAAGAAGCAGCCGGAGGGTCCGCATGCAGCCTGCGGCCCGCGTGTTTGAGACCCCTGCTCTAGACTCTATTAATAATAAAAATAGGGTGTAAAGAAAAAAGAAAGCCTAACAATGGCCCCCATGACTGCCCTCCCAGTAAACCTATTAGAACCTGTCACAGGTACGACCTGACTGCCATAGGTACGACCAACCAGCTTAACAATCATAACCTGCTACAATACAGAAGTATTGCGGTGTATTGTATGAGTGATCAGCGGATAGCATGGTCAAGTCCTCTAGTGGGACAAGAAAGGTAGGAAAAAAAATGTAAAAATTCTAAAAAAAAAAAAAAACTAACGAAGGTCTCTAAAACGTAATCTCTAGCCTTCTTGGGTAAAATGTATGTAAAATATTAAAAATAATTGAATGGTATACACAAATTGTATCACCACATTGGTAACAACCAAAAATATACAGTGAACATATCATTTAACCCACATTGTAAGTACTGCAAAATAAAAAGACTGCAGTTTTTTGTTCATCCCACCTTGCAAAAAAGAAAAAAAAAAAGAATAAAAAGTTTTTAAAATGACTTTATGTACCCCAAATGGTACCAACGAAAATGTCAAATCGTGCACTCACACTGCTGTGGGAAAACAAAAAATAAAAGTTTTGGACTTATACATCAATCATTTTTTTAAATTTTTTGTAGCTATTTTAGTGTAAAGGAAGAAAAGATAAAAAAAATTCTATAGCATAATAAATGTAGGGAAATATAAAACCCAACTCCGCAGTTTTATTCTTATCCCACTAAATGAAAAAAATAAAAAATCATGCTTGTAAAAATTGCAACTTGTGTTGGAAAAAAAACAAGCCAAGTTACATGTTGCTACATATTTTTTCTAACATTTTTCTATTTTTTCTTGGATTTTATTTTCCAAGCCATAAACCTAACCCTAGCACGGTCCCAAACCTTAGTCCTAACCCTATTCCGCACTCTGACCCTAGTCCTAACACTAACCCAAGTTCAAATCCAAATAGGATTAGAAAAAGTATATAATAGCTTAAAGTTTTTTATAACACTGGTATTTTTTTTTAAACAGGGGTCATTTTATTTTGCATGTGGGACAGCTCTCCCAACAGGTAATTATCTCTTATCCCACAATATCACAAGTCAGAGGAGATGCGGGGAGCTGTGGGAGAGCACGGTACAGCCTTTGTACCCTCACTTGCTGCCTATGCAGAGCTCAGCAGCTGAAGGTAAACTGCTGAGCTCTGCTTTACTCCTCAGGGTCACCGGCTGAACACTCGCTGTGCTTTTGTGCCTCTCTATGAAAATAGAGTAATGGGGGCTGGAGGGAACATTTTGTGCCCTCATAGAATTTGAAGCCCAAGGCGACTGCCCCTGTTGCCCTTCCCCCACTCTAGTACTCATAAGGCTATATCTATGGAAAAATAAAAATGTTATGGACTCAAAAAATAAAAAAAAGAGACCCACTATAAAGGCAAAAATGACTGCAGCGGCAAAGGGGTTAATTCTGGTTCTTGACGACACCAGCCAGAGTGGCCGAAGTAACACATCATCCTTTATTCTACAATGGTCCCCTCCTTATGGTCATTTTGTAGAAAGGATGGAAACTGTCTTCATTCCTAACATTTCCTTTAGTAACATGTCTGCCATCATGGAGAAGAGTCATGTAGTCCTGTGCAGCGAGCTCGTGTCATCCCAGATGTCCTCTGTGGTGGATGACCACCCTAATATATCATCGAGGGTCCAGCTAGGTCGAGTCACCATCACCTGATGCTTCGAGCTACAGATTTCCACAACGTTTCCATTTATTCGGAGACTTTGAAAATTTTTCTTTTTTTTATTAGTTGAATTTACATCCAAATGGAGAGAAGATACAACCGCCAACCTAGAAACATTTCACGTTTTATAGCCAGACATAAGGATTTGTAAAATATTACATTTTATGACAAATTTACTTTCCTGCGGATGTTATAAACAGTAATCTTGTGACAAATCATCTGAGAGCGATGGAGACGACGAGTTCTCTCTGCAACAGATGAACCACCTGAGGAAGAAACGCGCTGTGCTACATGGTATCTACAGATCTGAATCAATCTCAATCTATCATCAGTTAGGGTTGGGTCATCGCTAAAATTTTGCCGGGAAATTCGATTTGTGTAAAATTCTTTCTTCATGACTCGAATTGCTGATAAAAGTTGTTTATTAAGCCCCGAGGTCCCTCCAGCCCCCAAATAATGAGGGGTTAAAAATGAAAATATTTTATGTTCCCCTCACCCTTCACACGTCCTGGCACTGGAGGTCTTACCTGGTCCTCCTCTTGCTTCTTCTCTTTGACTCCATTCCCTCAATGAAGCGATGAATTAAAGATTGAGAAACGGCATCACCTGGAGGAACCTCGTTGTTCTTTCTAAGTAAGAAAAGTGCAATATGAGGATAAAGTCGTAGTGATAACAGCCACTTATTGCTACAATGTAGAAACTTTGGTGTAACTGCAAAGCAGAGCGCGTAAAAGTTGTTTTTTTATTATGTAAGTTTTCCTCTTTTGTTATGTAAGGGGGAAGACCGGGGTGAAAGTACTTTCAAAGCAAGGGATCTGGAACTGCCGGGCCGTACCTCTTGTTGCAGGGGAAAGACAGACTGCAAGCAGAGGAGTCATGTGACAGGGAAGCAGGGGGTGTGTCGAGAGAGAGAGCTGGGAGGTCAGGTGACAGAGGGACTCCTGGTGTGACGAGAGAGAGGGAGAGACGAGGACGCTTGCGCGGGAAAGCGCAGCTGAGTCCTGCGGAGCAGAGCCGTGTGAGAGGGTCCAGGCTCCTGGCTACAGGACTTGGAGCAAGGGATCCGAGTGCAGTGGACCGAAGGAGTCAAGCTGACTGTAGGGAGAAGAGACGCAGGGTCCGTGGAGCTGAGCACGTGAGGTGCAGTGTTATGGACTAGGGGCTCAGCGGGTAAAACAGGAGACCGCCCGCTGCCGCCAGAAGACGGAGCATTGTTTGGGTGGGGAAGCCTGAAGACAGCGTCACCAGCACCAGCTGGCAACTGCCTTATAGAGGATACAAGTCAGCTAAGTGAAAAAAACTGTCGTTTGTTACCGGTTTGACTCTGCTACATCTAGTTAAACTGTAAACTATCAGTTACAGACTAATACCTGCTATTTCCCCATATTTTCCCCTGTTACTCTCTGCCTTGAGATTCATCTTGTTATCATAAACTTTCCCTGTTTATCAACCCTGTATTGGCTGCTCTTTGCTTCTGTGTCACTGCATCTAAAGTACCTGTGTTTCATTTGGCGTAGTCGGCAGGATGCAGTCGTTAGACACAAGCACTGCAGATCAGTCCATCCTGGGAGCCCCTAGATCTAGCTTGCCACTGGGGGCCATGCTCAGCAATCTCCCAAAGTTCACCGGGGACAATATGATGCTGTGGGACTGGGTTGAGAAAGTTAGGAGTATGTTACGTATGCGCCCGATGACCCCAGCTATGCAAGCCGAAATAGCCTTACTGGCCCTGGACGGCAAGGCCCGACAGTCCGTGATGTACCGTCCTCCCCATGAACGGGACACTGCAGAAAAAGTGGTGCGGATACTGGAGGAAATGCACGGGGATCTCACCAATGTAGGATAGCTGAGGATACGACTGTTTTACCAAGTGCAGCAGGAGTGGGAGACTGTGGCGCAGTATGTTAATGCCTTACAGAGGGTGCATGCCTATATCACTAGAAAAGACGACATGGGGAATTTGGGAATGGGCCCCCCAGACGTGCTCTTAAGGGACCAGTTTGTGGCAGGCCTCAGGGATGTGCAGCTGAAGCAGGCCTTGCGGGAGCACCTGCGCGCCAAGCCACGTATGACTTTTCTAGAAGTGGGGGCGGAGGCACGTGTGAGAGAGCAGGAGATGGGGGTGACGGCCCTGGCAGGGATGGTCCAGAGTAATGAGGTACCCACCCCGCCTGCAGCTGAACCGAAATGGGCTTGAGAGATGCGGAAGGAGATACAGGAGATGCGGGATGAATGGTCCAGTCTCAAGAAGACCCCTGCCCCGACACCAGAGATACCCAGATCGATTACCCCAGTTATGGAAAGAATTGAATTCAGGATCCCCCTGCAGGAGAGTTCCATAGAGGAGGGAGGCAGCCCTACACAGAGAGAGACACGACCTGCTGGAAGTGTGGAGGCGCAGGACATTACGCCAGGGGCTGTGCTTGCCGAGGGAGGCCCCTGTCGCGACAGCCGTTAAACTAGCGGGCTCCGTGTTCGGGGGACACAGCACGGAGCCTGAGGAAGGGGAAAGAAAAAGAGGAAGTCCCAATGACCTGGTTTCCACCAGCCCAACTGTCTGGGCCGAAATAAGCGGTCGGGTTGTTCACTGCCTGGTTGACATGGGATCCCAGGTGAGTACGATGACAGAAGCCTACTTTCAACAGCGATTTCCAGAGATAGCACGGCTTGAATGGGGACCAGTAATTAGACTCACGGCATGGCAGCTAATCAATTACCCATCCCGGTCGCAGGGGTGGTGGGGATGAAGATACGAGTGTGTGGAAAAGATGTGGGAAAAAAAGGAGTCGTCCTGGTCGCAGGGGGAACCGGAAGTGGACCCCAGGTGACCCTCGGAATGAATGTGCTGAAAGAGATCGGGCAAATCCTGATTAGTGAGCCGAAGGAGATTCCTCTAAACCAGTGGGACCCGCGAACCCCCCAAAGGAGGGTCTTTCAACAACTAATCCGAGCTGCCCAGGCTCAAGAGATGTCGAGAGAAGGGAAGATCCTGGGGAAAATACTAGTGCCAGCAGCTACTTCGCTCACCTTACCACCCGGACAAACTGTACTCACATTACCCACATGGGCCTGCACACCTCTTGAGGGGGTCGAAGTTCAGATAGAATCAACTTCGATGGACAAAGTACCCCCCGGACTCTTGGTGGCTCGGACACTGACCACCGTCCAGGGTGGCAATGTTATAGTGCGGTGTGTTAATCTGGGTGAAGATGATCTTACACTCCCTCCCAGGGCGGAAATAGCCCAGATTCTGGGAATACCAGAGAAGTTGGTGCGACCTGATGTGGTACAGCTATCCGCTGTACGAGGAGACCCCTGGACTCTGGCGGTCACCGTGCCGCCGGAACCCCACCGGGCTAGTGCGAAGGGGGAGGAAGAATCTTAGAACAAATGCGGGCAGAATTAACGAGACTTACACCTCGACAGGTGCAGCAGGTTGAGGATGTGCTGGAGCAGTACCAGGAAGTCTTTGCTTGCCATGAGGATGATTTTGGTTGCACCAAAGCCATTACCCACGAGATTCCTACTGGGAGCGCTGCCCCAGTGCGGGAGAGATACCGGCAGATACCTCCCTAGATGTATAAAGAGGTTAAGGAGATGCTAGCCCATATGTTACAGAATGGTGTGATACGGGAGAGTCAGAGTCCGTGGGCAGCCCCGATTGTCCTGGTCCAGAAGAAAGATGGGACCCTGCGGTTCTGTGTGGACTATAGACGACTGAATGCCTGTACAGTACGGGACTCTTACCCACTACCCCAAATTGAAGAGTCCCTGTCGGCCTTAGGGAAGGCAAGATACTTCTCCTCCTTGGATCTGGCCAGTGGGTACTGGCAGGTGCCCGTGGCCGAACATGACCGTGCGAAGACGGCGTTCATATTACCCATGGGACTGTTCGAGTTCAATCGGATGCCCTTGGGCCTGACTAACGCCCCCGGGACGTCCCAGCATCTGATGGAGAGGTGCCTGGGTGATTTGAACTTCACTGATTTACCTTGACGACATAATTGTCTATGCCGCCACCTTCGAGGAGCACCTCCAGCGACTGGAGCAAATACTGAGTCTCCTACAGAGTCATGGCCTAAAGGTGAAGCCCCAAAGTGCCACCTGTTCCGCAAACAGATCGAATATCTCGGTCATACTGTGTCCGGTGAAGGAGTCAGGCCCACCCAGGAAAAGGTGGCTGCCGTACAGGAGTGGCCTACCCCGAAGACAGTGAAGGACGTTCGGGCCTTCCTGGGACTATCGAAGATTCGTGAAGAACTTCAACCGCATAGCCAACCCATTGCTGGAGCTACTTAAGGGAGTGCCGGCGGGCTCCAAGAATCAGGCGATTCAGTAGGGAAGCAGCCAGGAAGAGGCCTTCCGTGCCCTAAAAATGGCCCTGACCGAGGCCCCAATACTTGCCTATGCGGATTTCTCCCAACCCTTCATACTCCACACTGATGGGAGCCTACATGGTCTGGGAGCCGTGTTATCCCAAGTACAGGAGGGGAGAGAGCGTGTGATTGCGTACGCAAGCCGCTCCCTTCACGACTCCGAGAGGAATCCAGATAATTACAGCTCTTTCAAATTAGAGTTGCTGGCTCTGGTTTGGGCAATGACCGAGAAGTTTGCGGAGTATTTGTCCGGGTCCGAAGTACTGGTGAGAACAGATAACAACCCGCTGGCCCACCTGGAGAATGCGAAATTGGGGGCCCTGGAGCAGCAGTGGGTGGCCCCCATGGCCAGATACCGGTATAAGATCGCCTACCGGCCTAAGGCAGAGAATACTCACGCCGACGCCCTCTCCAGAGTGACATATGAACAGCCTGATCATGACCGCGATGAAGATTTGGAGGCGGTTGAGACCCTTAGCTTCCGAAGTTTTGTGGGACCACTGGCTGCGGCGCAGGGACAGATTGGAGAGACGTCAGACGAACAAGTGCTAGGACGGCCAAGAGATGACTGGATCCGACTTCAACAGACTGACAGAAAAGTTGCTCAATTACGTCAATGGGTGTCTTTGCGGCAAGTCCCCAGTCGAGAAGAGAGGAGTACCCTGTCCTCGGGAGCACTGAAAATTCTGGGACAATGGGAGAGACTGTGTTTGCGAGACGGGCTGCTGTACCGACGGGTACAGCTACTGCGAGAATTCGGGGACACCTGGCAAGTGGTGATCCCAGAGAAGTTGGTCGGAGTAGTGGCTAAGGAGGCTCATGAACGAGGGGCTCACTTCGGACCAGAGAAGACGTTTCAGTGGTTGCAGAGACTGGTGTATCATCCCCGACTGCGAGCAACAATAGAAGACACTTGTCAAAGATGTCGGAGCTGTGAGCTGGTAAAGCCCCCGGAGCAGCGGGTCCCCATAAAAACTATTGTGACTTCTGCCCCCTTGGAGGTGCTGATGATCGACTATTTGACTGTTGGACCAGCGCATCTCGGGTATGAACATTGCCTGGTAATGACAGACCACTTCACCAAGTTTGCGGTGGTGACCCCGACCAGAGACCAGACCACCGAGTCAGCTGCGCAGGCCATCTGCTGAGACTTCATTCGGGTGTACGGCTGCCCAAAGAGGGTTCATTCCGATCAAGGTGCCTGCTTCCAAGGCCGGGTGATGGAAGAGCTGCACCGGTTGTACAAGATTGAGAAGTCACGGACTACTCCTTACCACCCTCAAGGAAATGGGGCCAGTGAACACTTTAATCGGACACTGATTCAAATGCTCCGCACGTTGGAGGAAGATCGGATGGTACGATGGCCTGAGTTTGTGGCCGAGGTGGTGTGGGTCTACAACAACCGAGTGAATAGTACGACGGGGTTCACTCCTTATACCTTGCTGTTCGGACGAAAGGGGCGAGAGATCACAGAGTTAGAGCTGGACCCCGAGGAGGACTACCCACGGACGGGGGTGTCTTCCTGGGTCTGAAAACATCGGCATTGACTGCAGACCCTCCGACGGTTGGTTCAACAAAAGTTTCAGGAGCTCAAACATCATGAGACATTGCCTCTTCGAGGGACAGCTCTGAGGACCGGGGAGCGGGTGTTAGTTCGGGACAGGCGGCCCCGGGGCAAATTGAGTAGGTGGTGGGAACGGACCCCGCACCGAGTGAAGTTCAGGATTGGCGCTGAAGGACCTGTGTATGAAGTTCAACCCGAGGGGGCTGAAGGAGCCCCTACCAGAGTGGTTCATCGTAGTATGCTGCGACCCTGTCTGTCTAAAGATGACGAGGATGGAGAAGAATCACCTGCTTCTAGAGAGGGACCTGTCACAGTTGCCCCAAGCCACGATGTGGACGAAGAAGAGTTGTTGATTCTACCTCCGAGCCCCAGCACTCGATTACCTGCAGTCCCCAGTGCAGACGGTGAGGGAACAACATCGGTTGAAGCCACAGGGCAGGCGGAGATTGGAAATCCGAGAGACCCTGCACCCCCCATCGGTCAAACTGAGTTATGCCGGTCAGAACGGACAACAGCAGAAGTGCCTCCTCAACGTTACGAACAAGATCAATTCACATGGTACCGTATCATCCAGGAAGTCCAAGAATGTGAACGTTTGATGAAGGAACTCTCGACCGTGGAATGGCGAGTTAAAGGAGAGCGGGAGTGTAAGGGGGAAGACCGGGGTGTATGTACTTTCAGAGCAAGGGATCCGGAACTGCCGGGGCCGTACCTCTTGTTGCAGGGGGAAGACTGACTGCAAGCAGAGGAGTCATGTGACAGGGAAGCAGGGGGTGTGTCGAGAGAGAGAGCTGGGAGGTCAGGTGACAGAATGACTCCTGGTGTGACGAGAGAGAGGGAGAGACGAGTACGTTTGCGCGGGAAAGCGCAGCTGGGTCCTGCGGAGCAGAGCTGTGTGAGAGGGTCCAGGCTCCTGGCTACAGGACTTGGAGCAAGGGATCCGAGTGCAGTGGACTGGAGGAGTCAAGCTGACTGTAGGGAGAAGAGACGCAGGGTCCGTGGAGCTGAGCACGTGAGGTGCCGTGTTATGGACTAGGGGCTCAGCGGGTAAAACCGGAGACCGCCCGCTGCCGCCAGAAGACGGAGCATTGTTTGGGCGGGGAAGCCTGAAGACAGCGTCACCAGCACCAGCTGGCAACTGCCTTGTAGAGGATACAAGTCAGCTAAGGAAAAAAACTGTCGTTTGTTACCAGCTTGACTCTGCTACATCTAGTTAAACTGTAAACTGTCAGTTACAGACTAATACCTGCTATTTCCCCATATTTTCCCCTGTTACTCCCTGCGTGGAGATTCATATTGTTATCATAAACTTTCCCTGTTTATTAACCCTGTGTTGGCTGCTCTGTGCTTCTGTGTAACTGCATCTAAAGTACCTGTGTTACAGTTACACACACAGTGGTTTGCATTTATTAATCAGTTTATGCCAGTTCTAAGTGTATATGAACCCTAAAAGATCAGAATTTGCTCAAAACCTGGGGCAAAATTTTCCGTGTATTTACAGCGCTTGCCAAGAAAATTGACAGTAAGTGTGATGTACTGGTAGAGGGCTCAGCAACTTTTAGACTGATTTATTAAAGACATTGTTCTCTTTCTGGAAAAGGAATCCTTCTGAGATGAGATGGTGAATATAAAACTTTACATTTATTAAAGTGATGAGCGAGTATATTTTGTTAACCATTTCGCCGATTTATGTTCGGCCGAGCACCGAGTAGTTACAGCTGCTCGGTGATATGTTTGAATCACTCCCGTGTGCATGATTTGCGACTGTTTGACAGCTTTAATAAATGTGAGGAATGTGTATGAAGCAGACATTCCTGACATGTATCAAAGCTGTCAAAAAGTCGCAAATCATGCACACGGGAGTGATTCAAACATATCACCGAGCAGCTGTAACTAGTGATGAGCGAGCATGTTTTGTTAACCCTTTCGCTGAGTATACTTGGGCGAGCACCGAGTATTTATAGCTGCTCGGTGATATGTTTGAATCGCTCCCGTGTGCATGATTTGCGACTTTTTGACAGCTTTGATACATGTCAGGAATGTTTGCTTCATACACATTCCTCACATTTATTAAAGCTGTCAAATCGTCGCAAATCATGCACACGGGAGCGATTCAAAACATATCGAGCAGCTGTAACTACTCGGTGCTCGCCCGAGTATACTCAGCGAAAGGGTTAACAAAACATGCTCGCTCATCACTAATTAAAATGCTAGGTAGTAGTAAAGGAAAAACTACATAGAATTTGATAACCCTACACATTTTGGCGCATAACTTTAGTCATGGTTATACCATGGCTATACACTGAAACGTGTAGATTTATCATTGTTACACGATGACTAAGGCTAAATGCAGAAATGCGTGGGTTTAGCATAGTTATATCATAAATAAGGATGAATTGTGAAACGTGTAGATTTAGCATGGTTATACCATGATTAAGGATGATCGCCGAACGCGTAGGTTTAGCATAGTTATACCATGACTCAGGCTACACACCGAAACGCATAGGTTTAGCATAGTTATACCATGACTCAGGCTATACACCGAAACGCGTAGGTTTAGCAAGCATAGTTATGCCATAACTAAGGGTGAATGCCAAAACGTGTAGGTTTTGCATGGTTATACCATGACTAAGGATGAACGATGAACGCAATAGGTTTAGCATAGTTATACAATGACTCAGGGCAGACTATACACTGAAACGCGTAGGTTTAGCATAGTTATACCATGACTCAGGCTATACACCGAAACGCGTAGGTTTAGCAAGCATAGTTATGCCATAACTAAGGATGAATGCCAAAACGTGTAGGTTTTGCATGGTTATACCATGACTAAGGATGAACGATGAACGCAATAGGTTTAGCATAGTTATACAATGACTCAGGGCAGACTATACACCGAAACGCGTAGGTTTAGCATAGTTATACCATGACTCAGGCTATACACCGAAACGCAAAACCTACAAAAGACAAAAGACAAAAATATATCTCATACCCTACCATCATTATATATAAATGTAAAGCAAAGTTGCATAATAAATATAGGGTACTTAGTGAACTATTTTTGATCAAAAAAAGTATACAAGCCGTCCCACCAGCGGCAAGGTGACCCTAAATTGGGACGGTACCTATACTGCCTATATTAAAAACCTTACTGTATATCAAAGTTGAAGTAATGCATATAAAAGGGTAGACAAATAGGACCGGGTCCCAACTCCAGACCACCCAGGCCCGTGGTAAGCTACATATATACCAGTCAGCTCAACAAAGGGGATGCCACACCCTTAAATTGCACAGAATGCAAACAAGATAAAAAACCAAGCAATGTGAACTGAGGTCTAAGATGGTAGACATGCAAGAATTAGGAGCATGTTCACACTAGCAAAAAGAAGCAAAACCTACAAAAGACAAAAGACAAAAATATATCTCATACCCTACCATCATTATATATAAATGTAAAGCAAAGTTGCATAATAAATATAGGGTACTTAGTGAACTACACCGAAACGCGTAGGTTTAGCAAGCATAGTTATGCCATAACTAAGGGTGAATGCCAAAACGTGTAGGTTTTGCATGGTTATACCATGACTAAGGATGAACGATGAACGCAATAGGTTTAGCATAGTTATACAATGACTCAGGCCATACACCGAAACGCGTAGGTTTAGCAAGCATAGTTATGCAATAACTAAGGATGAATGCCGAAAAGTGTAGGTTTTGCATGGTTATACCATGACTAAGGATGAACGCCAAAATTGGTAGGTTTAGCATGATTATACCTTGACCATGGTTATATACCGAAGCGCATAGGTTTAGCAAATTCTATGTGGTTTTACCTTTACTACTACCTAGTACTTTCATCAATTTACTAAGACTTATTATCTCATTGCTGGAGCATTCCTTTTCCTAAAAAAGGATAATGCCGGAAAATGTTGTAATATTCTGGGGTGAGAGACAATATTACCTGTTGGGAGAGCTAATCCCAAATGTAAACAATTCACCACTGTATAAGTTTTATTTTCACCATCTCATCACTGGAGGTTTCCTTTTCCGATGTTTGGCTTGTTGCAGCCCTAACCTGGGCGGCTCCGTGCGATGACTCCTTGCACCGGTTACAGGTTTATCAAGGGCTGGTGAGCTGAATCGACTTCCCCAACTTTCCCACCTTTACAATGTCCACTTTTTAGGTTTTCACATAAATGCTAAGGCTAGGGCTAGAGCTAGAGCTAGGGATAGTACTAAGTTTAGAGATAGGTAGGATATAGGATATAATAGTTGCAGAAAAAATGTAATAAATAATACCATGTAAAAACAACAACAATGTATACATTTATATTTTTACCTTTTTTTCTATTTACTTTCTTAAAGTTCAGTTTATGTTCTTGGAGGATGATGCATGCCATCCTGGACTGGTGGAAGGGACTCAGGATGCTTATGGTGGTCCACGTGTTTTAGGGTGCAAGGTGTTTGCCTTGCTCCAGGAACGCTTTGTTATCAGAAGGCCCAATGTGGACTTACAGGAGATTGATACGTGTAAGACTTATGCACTTAATATACCGACTGCTGTCTAGTCCGGGGGCGCAGCAGAGGGAGATAACCCTTGGTAAATTCAGCATCTGCCCCCTTCCCATTACAGACTGCGGTGTATTTAAAAAAGAAATCACCCGCAACTTCAGCTCGTGAGCGCCATCTTCTGCGCCATGGGTCGATATTTCACTCTTGCAGATGATCTCGTGGTTTTGCAGGGGCGGCTCAGCAAGTTATAAGATTAGAGGGCAAACAAAGACAATGTGAATGTTCCACCGCCGCCCCGGTTGGAGACCACAGGAGTTTTCGCAGATGCTTTTTATATTCTATTTCAGTGCACTTTTCTCTTTACTGTAACTCCGGATCTGCGTACGACCAATTAACAATTGTAATGTAATTTATTCTCACACATGTAAACTTTGGCTCACGGTGATCACTGACTTAAATGTAATAAATAATTTGTTTTTGCCGAGCGGCAATTTATGATTCTCATGAATGTGTGACAAATTCCATAAGAGATAATTAGCAGAAAATATTTATGTGGTAATTAATCCGGGTGTGTGATATTCGTGACGGGTATGTGTGGGTGCGTGTTCAAGCTGATAATGTAAATACAGATGTAGCAGAGCCGAAGTCTCTTCAGGATACAAGCGTAAGAATAAGTCCAAGCAAAGCTGAAACTCTGACGTGTGTTATCAGGAAGTAAACCCCAAGTGCTATAAAATAAAAGTAACAGAGCAGGTAATCACCCTCCCCAGGTCCGCCACGGATTCTACGCTGCGGCCTTGGTGACATCACGTGCATCATCACTGTAGCAGCCAGTCATTAAAACCAGTGGGGGTAGGTGTCATGAGCCGCCATCCTTGGAAGTGGCGGGGAGCCGGTGCTGGACCTGGGGAGGGTGACAACTTGCTGAGTTTGTTATTTTAACTTTTTTCCTCAGTTGGGAGCCAATTTCCTGGAAGTAGACAATCTCATTAATTAAGCCATGTACAGGGGTGTTATTTCACTACTATATGGTGGCATCTATTCAGCCTGTCCACTGCTTTTAAAAATGCAGTGGAAGTGTACATTTTTTTTTTCTATAGAATTCTATGGGGAGCAGACAAATGAATGAAAAAAATGCAATGGTGTTTTTAAGAGCAGATTCCTTGTGCTTCTTCACTAATGCCATGTCCTGAGCACTGACCATCTCAGTGGTGGCCGGGCTCAGCCTCCTCACCTCGGCCATGTCTCTGAGCACTGACCATCTCAGTGGTGGTTGGTCTCAGCCTCCTCACCTCGGCCGTGTCTCTGAGCACTGAACACCTTGTACTTCTGTGTCTTGCTCAGTGGTGGTCGGGCTCAGCCTCCTCACCACGGCCGTGTCTCTGAGCACCTTGTACTTCTGCGTACCTGCCTCTGTGGGCCGGGTGTCCGATAGTTCTCATGTCAGTAGGGTGCCGTGCCTCCACCCGTATCTTGCTGGGAGTTCTTTGGGAATGCAGGAGGGTCTTCCTCTTCTGCTAGGGGTTGACTTGGGAATCCCCTGTCCACGCTCCGTACACACTCACAAGAGATGAGATTGAAATACTTAACAGGTTTATTTAAAGGGGGATAAATGGTGAAAAATGCAGGGGGCATAACAGGGATATCCCACTAAGACAGCAGGAATGAGACACCCTTAAAAGGAAGGTTGTGCTTTGCTGCACACTTGGAAGTTGTGATAGCACAGGACACACCCTAGGGGGTACAATACTGCAACTATCACACCATAAGTTCCCTAATTCTATCCTCAGTTAACCCCTTCACCCCCCAGGGTGGTTTACACATTAATGACCAGGCCAATTTTTACAATTCTGACCACTGTCACTTTATGAGGTAATTACTCTGAAACGCTTCAATGGATCCCCCTGATTCTGAGACTGTTTTTTGTGACATATTGTACTTATGATAGTGGTAAAATTTCTTCGATATCACTTGGGTTTATTTGTGAAAAAAACGGAAATTTGGCAAAAATTTTGAAAATTTTGCAATTTTCTAAATTTTAATTTTTATGCCCTTAAATCAGAGAGATATGTCACACAAAATAGTTAATAAATAACATTTCCCACATGTCTACTTTACATCAGCACAATTTTGGAACCAAAATTTTTTTTTATTAGGGAGCTATAAGGATTAAAAGTTGACCAGCGATTTCTCATTTTTCCAACAAAATTTACTAAACCATTTTTTTAGGGACCACATCACATTTGAAGTCACTTTGAGGGGTCTTTATGACAGAAAATACCCAAAATTGACACCATTCTAAAAACTGCACCCCTCAAGGTGCTCAAAACCACATTCAAGAACTTTATTAACCCTTCAGGTGCTTCACAGGAATTTTTGGAATGTGGAAGAAAAAAATTTACATTTAACTTTTTTCACAAAAATGTTACTTTAGACCCAATTTTTTTTTATTTTCGCAGGGGTAACAGGAAAAAATGGACCCCAAAATTTGTTGTGCAATTTCCCCTGAGCATGCAGATACCCCATATGTGGGGAAAAAACACTGTTTGGGTGCACGGCAGGGCTCGGAAGGGAAGGAGCCCCATTTGACTTTTTGAATGTAAAATTTGCTAGAATAATTAGAGGACGCTATATTGCGTTTGGGGAACCCCTGATGTGCCTAAACAGTGGAAACCCCCCACAAGTGACACCATTTTGGAAACTAGACCCCTCATGGAACTTATCTAGATGTGTGGTGAGCATCTTGAACCCCCAGGTGCTTCACAGAAGTTTATAACATTGAGCAGTAAAAATAAAATTTTCACATTTTTCCTACAAAAATGTTTTCAGCCCCCACTTTTGCATTTTCATAAGGGTAACAGGAGAAATTGTACCATGCATTTTTTTGTGCAATTTCTCATGAGTAAGCAGATACCCCATATGTGGGGGAAAACCACTGTTTGGGCACACAGCAGGGTTCGGAAGGGAAGGAGCACCATTTGACTTTTTGAATGTAAAATTTGCTTGAATAATTAGCGGATGGGCCCCTGATGTGCCTAAACAGTGGAAACCCCCCACAAGTGACACCATTTTGGAAACTAGACCCCTCAGGGAACTTATCTAGATGTGTGGTGAGCACCCTTAACCCCGAAGTGCTTTACAGAAGTTTATAACATGGAGCCGAGAAAATAAAAAAAATCTAACTTTTTCCACAAAAATTATGCTTTAGCCCCAATTTTTTTTATTTTCACAAGGATAAGAGGAGAAAATGGACCCCAAAAACTTTTGTGCAATTTCTCCTGAGTACGCCAATACCCCATATGTGGGGAAAATACAGTGTTTGGGCGCACGGCAGAGTTCAAAAGGGAAGGAGAACTGTGTGACTTTTTGAACGCAAAATTGGCTGAAATCGAGAGCGGACACCATGTCACGTTTGGAGAGCCCCTGATGTGCCTAAATAGTGGAAACCCCCCACGAGTGACCCCATTTTGGAAACTACACCCCTCATGGATTTTATAGTGAACATTTTGAACCCAGAGGTACGACACAGAATTTGATAACATTAGGTCATCATATTGAATAAGTTGTTATTAGTCTTGAGCATGCGCCATGTATCACGGGTGCTCGAGTGACATGCTCGAGTCCCCGCCTGCATGTTTCACGGTTATTAGACACCCAAAAAAAACATGCTTTGATCGCTCGTGCATGGCAGGCAATCCCCGCAAGGTTTTTTTGGCCACGAAGCATATGGGACGGAGACACAAGCTTGTCACTTGAGCACCCGCGATACTCAGTGCATACCCGAGCACCCGATGCAAACTCAACTAGCGAGCACTTGCGCTCAACACTACTCGCCATATCGTCATCTTTTTTTTTTACTTTTGAAAAAAATCACAGCCCTAACCCTAGCCCAACCCTAACCATAGCCCTACCCAAACCCCAACCCCAACCCTAACCCTAGCCCAACCCTAACCCTAGCCCAACCCTAGCCCAGCCCTAACCCCAACCCCAACCCTAGCCCAACCCTAACCCTAGCCAAACCCTAACCCTAACCCCAACCCTAACCCTAGCACAATCCTAACCCCAACCATAGAGTTTATTTTTTACGCCGTTACTCGTGCGGTATTAGTAATAAGACAACTTTATTCTTCGGGTCGGTGTAATTACAGTCATACCAGAATCATATCGGGTTTTTATTATTGACAGCTGTCACACACTAAAAGACGCATTTTTTTGTAAAATCTAGTTTTTGCATCACCATATTTTGATGGCTATAATTTTTCCATATTTTGGCCGACAGAGTCATGTGATGGCTTGTTTTTTGCGGGATGAGTTGACGTTTTTATTGGTGCCATTTTCAGACACGTGACATTTTTTGATTGCTTTCTATTCCGATTTTTGGGAGGCAGAATAAACAAAAACCAACAATTCCAGAATTTTTTTTTTTTTTTTTTTTATGCTGTTCCATGTGTGGTAAAATTGATAAGGCAGCTTTATTCTTCAGGTCAGTATGTTTACAGCGGTACCACATTCATATCGTTTTTCTATGTTTCGGCGTTTTTACACAATAAAAGCTACTTTATATAAAAAAAATTTTTTTGCATCGCTTTATTCTGAGAGCTATAACTTTTTTATTTTTCAGCTGATGGAGCTGTATGGCGGCTTGTTTTTTGCAGGACAAGATGACATTTTCAGTGGTACCATTTTTATTTATATTCGTCTTTTTGATCGCGTGTTATTCCATTTTTTGTTTGGCAGTATGATGATAAAGCATTGTTTTTTGCTTCGTTTTTTATCTATTTTTTTACCGTGTTCACTAAAGGTGTTAACTAGTAGGACAGTTTTATAGGTCAGATCGTTCCATACGTGGCGATACCAAATATTTTTACAATTTTTTTTCTTTCATTTTTTAACACTTTTTTTTTACTTTTATTCTTTGTCTCACTATGGGACTTTCACTTTTTTTACTCTGATCGCCTGTATAGCATAGGGATGGAGCTGCACTGCGCATGACCAAAGTATCTTTCTGCTGTCTAGTGACCCGGATGTTGTCATGACGACATCGGGTCATCATGGCAACATCCGGGAAGCCACGGCAGACAGCGTTGGATGCCGGCAGGAGAGGTGAGTATAGCGATCACCTCCCTTTGTCCCCGCAATGCTGCGATTGACTTCGATCGCACCATTGCGGGGGTTAATGTGCCGGGAGCAGTGTGGGACCGCTCCAGCACATAGCATCGGGTGTCAGCTGTGACAGTAAGCTGACACCCGGCGGCGATCGCACCCGCACACAGGGCGCCCGCACATCGCCATGACGTACTATTCCGTACCTGGCTCTTAAGTCCCAGGGCGCAGGTACGTATTAGTACGTCTTTGACTTTAAAGGGGTTAAGGATGACACTTTCCCTTTAAGTGACAGCAAATACACTCCTAACTAATAAGACTTAACCCAGAAACGGCTGTAGCAGTGCAAGTAAAAATTCAATGATGGGGCCCAGTTTTTGCGGATGTTGGTGCACAATCAGGAACTGTTGACGCACTTTAAGATCACAATCAAAGCAAAATCTTTTCAGTAACAGTTCTTTTATGACTTTCTCAACTGTAGAACCATAAGTCCCAGCAATATATTCTCAGCAACCATTCGCTTATAGATTCCTTAATAGTGGAACCACAAGTCTCAGTAAGATGTACTCAGTACTTGATACAGCAACTCTCTGGTCACTGGTTTCCAACTGGGTGCTGCAGCGTTCAGATATCTGGAAACACATGGAGTGCGGACAGAATCCTTCTTTGGGGTAGACCAGATGGCGGTGGCCATCTCCTGGTAGCCTGGCCAGTCTGCAGATGTGCTTCAGCTCCAGGATAATCTCCTCTCCTCACACACTGTGCTGCGGGGCTGTCAGCACTCACTCTGTGCTTCTGTTCTCCGCTCTGCAGTGTCAGACTCTCACCAGTCTGCGATGGAGGATCACATACATCTCTTTGAGACCAGCTAGCTCTTCCCTACTTCTCCAATTTTACCATCCAATCAATCTCTCCCTCTGCTGCTCCTCCTCTTCCAGAATGTAGTAGTAGCAAAGTCTGTTGGGAGTTGTAGTCCAGGGCAGTGCAGCAAAAGAAGCATTGATGTCTGATGCTGTGAATGTCTGGGTAATCCATGCAGCAGCAGTAGTCTCTGTACACAAAGCTCCCACTCCAGGTGATACACTCATCACCTGATTGGCTCCATCCAATCAGCATCCATATTGGAGGGAAAATCTGCATAAAAATGATGATCTGGTCACAATATGCATCAATAAATGCCTAATAATTCTGCATACAGTGTATATATATATATATATATATATATATATATATATATATATATATATGTATCTGGGGATATTAGTGGGGCAAGGACAAAGACTGGAAAATGTATCCGATGTTTTTTTCCCGATGTTCTTCATTATTTTTAAGAGCATCCGACTTCTCTCCCAGCAGTGATCCTCCCCGGGTGCGCAGATTGTATTTTTTGTTTCATTCTCTTTATTTCTTCCTATCTTGTTATCGTTACGTTATAATCTGCTTTTATGTGATGAAATGATGCAATTTACCATTTCTTCTATCCGGCTCCACATTTACAGAAACGTCGCCGAGTCGTCTTCGCTCAATTATACGATAAAGAGAAGTCGCATTTTATCATTTCTGTCTTACTTATTATGTTATTTCCTAAATGAAATGAACCCCTTTCTCTTTATTCTAGTTTATCGAGGCTCTTGCCATTTTCTTACTTCTGAGACGCTATGATTATCTTATCTATCGCGGCCACACTTGTTTACAGATCAAGGAGTCGTTTTAAGACTCGGCGAATCAACCTCCTAATGGAGCTGTAATGTTCATAAGTGACGTATTTGGTGCAAATTGCATGTTTGGATTTTCTACCTGCAGAACCTCATAATATACCTCAGCTGCTGCAGAACCTCATAATGCACACCTCAGCTGCTGCAGAACCTCATAATGCACACCTCAGCTGCTGCAGAACCTCATAATACCAACCTCAGCTGCTGCAGAACCTCATAATACACACCTCAGCTGCAGCAGAACCTCATAATACCAACCTCAGCTGCTGCAGAACCTCATAATACACACCTCAGCTGATGCAGAACCTCATAATACCAACCTCAACTGCTGCAGAACCTCATAATATACCTCAGCTGCTGCAGTACCTCATAATGCACACCTCAGCTGCTGCAGAACCTCAAAATACCAACCTCAGCTGCTGCAGAACCTCATAATACACACCTCAGCTGCAGCACAACCTCATAATACCAACCTCAGCTGCTGCAGAACCACATAATACACACCTCAGCTGATGCAGACCCTCATAATACCAACCTCAACTGCTGCAGAACCTCATAATACCAACCTCAGCTGTTGTAGGAACTCATATTATACACACCTCAGCTGCTGCAGAACCCCACAGTACACAACTCAGCTGCTGCAGAACTTCATAATACCCACCCAACATGTCTGTACAGCAGTAGCCATAAATGATAAGGTCCATTCTGTATCACATGCGGACTCTTTAGTACCCTGCCGGTCCGGTGCAGTCATAGCGACCTCATCACTAGAGATGAGCGGTGTTCGACTAGAACTGTTCGCCAATCTCAAATTCGAGCTGTTTTGGGCGGTGTTCGAGTTGTTCGACGAACCCGAACAATTTGCAAAAAATTCGGCTGTTCGAGGTTATGTTCGATAACTGTTCGTGCACCAAAAGCGTGTCCTGCATGTCTGGCGCTATTTAGAGCACCAATCATGCAGGGATTGTCTGCCACTCACTGTAATGCCACAGCCATGGTGGTTGTGGCATTACAGTGATTGCCCAAATCGATGGGAACAGTGTCAACAGTGAAACATGAAAAGCCGGCAATTCATCAGCGGCATACACCGGTACCCGACAATTTAGAACCGAAAGAATAGAGCTTCACACATAGATTAGATAGATAGAAACATGTCAGTCACATATATATGAAGTACAGTGACAGTGTTGCTTACTGTACTTGTCATTTAGTGTAAAGGATTTATCAAAAAAAATAATAGTGTTTTCATGCATTGTCTCTTTAAAAAAGCCGGCCGGCAATTCAGCAGCGGTACCCGACAATTTATAACAGACAGAATAGAGCTTCACACATAGATTAGATAGATAGAAACATGTCAGTCACATATATATGAAGTACAGTGACAGTGCTGATTACTGTACTTGTCATTTAGTGTAAAGGATTTATTAAAAAAAATAATAGTGTTTTCATGCACCGTCTCTTTAAAAAAGCCGGCCGGCAATTCAGCAGCGGTACCCGACAATTTAGAATAGAAGGAATAGAGAATCACACATAGATTAGGTAGATAGAAACATGTCAGTCACATATATATGAAGTACAGTGACAGTGTTGATTACTGTACTTGTCATTTAGTGTTAAAATAAAGGATTTATTTAAAAAAAAATTGGCGTGGGGATCCCCGTAATTTTAGGCTCTAGCGGAGGTTAAGCAGACGGCTGGGGCAGATGTTTGAAGCCTGGGAAGGGGGTAATACCCACGGAGCTTCCCAGGCTACTAATATCAGCCCCCAGCGGAATACCTAGCCTTTACTAGCTATTAAAATGGGGGACCCCCCAAAAAAATGACGTGGGGTCCCCCCTATTTTAATAGCTAGCAAAGGCTAGGCAGACAGCTGGGGGCTGATATTAATAGCCCAGGAAGGGTTCCATGAATATTGGCCCCCTCCCAGGCTAGAAACACCAGCCGTCAGCCGCCCCAGAAATGGCACATCCATAGGATGCACCAATTCTGGCACTTAGCCTCGCTCTTCCCACTGCCCTGTAGCGGTGGCAGTGGGGTAATAGGGTTGGGGTTGATGTCAGCTTATAATGCCAGCTGACATCAAGCCCAGGTTAGTAATGGAGAGGCGTCTATAAGACACCCCCATTACTAACCCCATAGTCAAAGTTAAAAGAAAACACAAACACCCAGAATAAAGTCCTTTAATTGAAATAAAGACAATTCTAAATTAAACCATACTTACCATCACGCCCATTCCAGCTGAAGCCAACGATCTCCTGCAATAAAAGAAAAATAATAAAGCAACCTCATCCTTACCTTTCCATGGTTCCCACGACAGCTTCAGCTCTGCTACATCGAGATAACAGGCTGGACCGCAGCAGAACGCTGCCATCCAGCCTGTCATCCCGCAGACACTGAGAAGCGCAGGCATGCTTGCGCTCTGCAGTGTCTGGCTGTGACGGCATAAATATGAGACGAGTTCATGTCCAATGAACTCGGCGCACCTCATGCACGTCACTGACAGCGTGGGAGAATTCTCCTGCACTCAGCACTTCAGCGTGAGAACTCTCCCACGCTGTCAGTGACGTACATGAGGTCAGCTGAGTTCATTGGACATGAATGAGCACACCTCATGCACGTCACTGACAGCGTGGGAGAATTTTCACGCTGTAGCGCTGAGTGCAGGAGAATTTTCCCACACTGTCAGTGACGTGCATGAGGTGAGCTGATTTCATTGGACATGAATGAGCTCACCTCATGCACGTCACTGACAGCGTGGGAGAATTCTCACACTGAAGCGCTGAGTGCAGGAGAATTTTCCCACGCTGTCAGTGACGTGCATGAGGTGAGCCGAGTTCATTGTCGGCTCATCTGGATGCCGTCACAGCGAGACACTGAGGAGCGCAAGCATGCCTGCTCTTCTCAGTGTCTGCGGGATGACAGGCTGGATGGCAGCGTTCTGCTGCGGTCCAGCCTGTCATCTCGATGTAGCAGAGCTGAAGCTGTCGTGGGAACCATGGAAAGGTAAGGATGAGGTTGGTTTATTATTTTTCTTTTATTGCAGGAGATCGTTGGCTTCAGCTGGAATGGGCGTGATGGTAAGTATGGTTTAATTTAGAACAATAAAGAATTGTGTCTTTATTTCAATTAAAGGACTTTATTCTGGGTGTTTGTGTTTTTTTTTAACTTTGACTATGGGGTTAGTAATGGGGGTGTCTTATAGACGCCTCTCCATTACTAACCTGGGCTTGATGTCAGCTGGCATTATAAGCTGACATCAACCCCAACCCTATTACCCCCTGCCACCGCACCAGGGCAGCGTGGAAGAGCGAGGCTAAGTGCCAGAATTGGCGCATCCTATGGATGCGCCATTTCTGGGGTGGCTGACGGCTGGTGTTTCTAGCCTGGGAGGGGGCCATTATTCATGGCTCCCTTCCTGGGCTATTAATATCAGCCCCCAGCTGTCTGCCTAGCCTTTGCTAGCTATTAAATTAGGGGGGACCCCACGTCATTTTTTTGGGGGGGGTCCTCCATTTTAATAGCTAGTAAAGGCTAGGTATTCAGCTGGGGGCTGATATTAGCAGCCTGGGAAGCTCCGTGGGTATTACCCCCTTCCCAGGCTTCAAACATCTGCCCCAGCCGTCTGCTTAACCTCCGCTAGAGACTAAAATTACGGGGAACCCCACGCCAATTTTTTTTGATAATAAATCCTTTATTTTAATACTAAATGACAAGTACAGTAACCAACACTATCACTGTACTTATTATATATGTGACTGACATGTTTCTATCTATCTAATCTATGTGTGAAGCTCTATTCTGTCTGTTTTAAATTGTCGGGTACAGATGCTGAATTGCCAGCTGGCTTTTTTAAAGAGACGGTGCATGAAAACACTATTATTTTTTTTGATAAATCCTTTACACTAAATGACAATTACAGTAAGCAACACTGTCACTGTACTTCATATATATGTGACTGACATGTTTCTATCCATCTAATCTATGTGTGATTCTCTATTCCTTCTATTCTAAATTGTCGGGTACAGATGCTGAATTGCCGGCCGGCTTTTTTAAAGAGACGGTGCATGAAAACACTATTATTTTTTTTAATAAATCCTTTACACTAAATGACAAGTACAGTAAGCAACATTGTCACTGTACTTCATATATATGTGACTGACATGTTTCTATCTATCTAATCTATGTGTGAAGCTCTATTCTGTCTGTTATAAATTGTCGGGTACCGCTGCTGAATTGCCGGCCGGCTTTTTTAAAGAGACGGTGCATGAAAACACTATTATTTTTTTAATAAATCCTTTGCAGTAAATGACAAGTACAGTAAGCAACACTGTCACAGTACTTCATATATATGTGACTAACATGTTTCTATCTATCTAATCTATGTGTGTTGCTCTATTCTGTCTGTTATAAATTGTCGGGTACCGCTGCTGAATTGCCGGCCGGCTTTTTTAAAGAGACGGTGCACGAAAACACTATTATATTTTTTAATAAATCCTTTACACTAAATGACAAGTACAGTAAGCAACACTGTCACTGTACTTCATATATATGTGACTAACATGTTTCTATCTATCTAATCTATGTGTGATGCTCTATTCCTTCATGTCTAAATTGTCGGGTACCGGTGTATGCCGCTGCTGAATTGCCGGCCGGCTTTTTTAAAGAAAGCGTCTTCTGAGCAGTTTGTGAGCTTTTGGACACCTTTGAAGGTGTTTTCTATGTGTTCCTATGTGTTTTTGTTTGCCTGCCATTGGTTTTAACGGTGTTCGACGGTGTTCTAAGGTGTTCGACGAACAGTTCGACGAACAGTTCCTCGAACATCCCGGTGTTCGACGAACCGAACCGAACCCGAACACTACGGGGGTGGCTCAACACTACTCATCACTCCTTACAAGGAAGTTTCCGGGTTTCTGATGAGAAGTTTCTGTGTCTGGAGGTTGTTCCCTCGTCTCCCTCTTCAGCCTCCATCAACACCAGGGGGCGCAGTAAAAGTTTATACTTTCCAGTAGATATTTTCTAACTAGCGCGCCATTGTTTAAGGTCACTGACAATAGGAACACATGGAAACATCCAGCACTTTCTCCGCACTGAACGATCCAAACTATTGTTCTTTAATTCTATTACAGAAGGAACAATGTAGAAATGTTACATTTACTGGTTACATAAACCACAACCTTTGTCTTCTACAACTGTGGAACCTCAAGGCTGAGATGAGTTCTCTGATAACTTTTTAATGATTGCGAACAAGACAAATGAGGTGACGGAAACTGGTATCCATTGACTGATAAAGACTTTTATTAAAGGGACGTTACAGGTTTAGAAAGATAAGGCTGCTTTCTCATAAAAACAAGTGCCACTTTTGCCTCTCTTTGGATCTGGCATTACAACTCATCCGCATTTGTGGATCAAGAAAATAGAGAAATGCGATCCATCACTGCACAGAACACGTCTCCTCCAGAGTCCAGTGATGGCGGCTTTACATCGCTCCATCCGACGCTCAGCATTGTGCTTGGTGATGTACGGCTGCATGCAGCTGCTCGGCCATGAAGCTCCCAGCGGGGGCGCAGTGCTTGTACTGATACCAGAGGAGCTCTGGACTCTGTAGTTATGGGGTCAGCAGAGTGGTGGGGACTTTTCTGCCCTCTGCTCCTCAGCACTCGGACCCCGATCTATAATGTTGTGGGGTCTCCACTTCGTGGCTGAGCTGCTGCGGTTCTTTCTACTTCTCAATAATATCACTCACAGGTGATGGGGGAAGAAATGTGATGGACGGACTTGTTACGCCGGTGGCTCCTTTTACAGGACCGAACAGGTGTCAGGGAGCAGGGTCGGACTCGGGTGTCTGGGGCCCACAGGAAAAATTGTCTCTAGGGGCCCACCCTACAACAATATGCAAATACCTGTTAGCCATTATTCCCGCTATATATTGGAGCGTCGACTGTAAAACACAGACGGCTCCTCTACTGTGCGCCACTATAATTGGGATGTACAAAGAATTACGGTAGTTTGCATTAAAGGGTTCTTTGATGAAAACAAATCATCACCGATCCACAGGATAGATAGGTGATAAGTTATTGATTGGTGGAATCCAAGCATTGGAAACCGCCCCGATCGGAAGAATGGGGGATTTTTATCCCCATTTTAAAATGAAGTAGCAGGTGGGACGTCTGACTGCAGCTCCAATCATCCTCTTTGGGGTCTTCCGGAAAAAGCCAAGTGCAGCCCCTTAGATAATGAATGGGATCAGTGGTCGAGACGCACATGCCGCTCCATACTAATCAGGATAAAAGCTCCACATTCTGCAGATCGGTACAGGTCCCAGCAGTCGCCCCCCACCAATCAATAACTTATCACTTATCCTTTGGCCACATTCACACATTCAGAATTTTGCATCAGTATTTGTAAGCCAAAACCAGGAGAGGAACAATCAGGGGAAAAGTATAATAGAAACATGTCACCACTTCTGTGTTCATCACCCACTCCTGGTTTTAGCTTACAAATACTGATGTAATATACTGACCAAATACTGAACGTGTGAACGTGGCCTTAGGATAGGTGATTATTTGTTTTCACCATAGAACACCTGTAAGTGCATATTTGCTGCAGTGTAATATTCATAGGACAGGGAGGGGTTAAACATCCAAGTATTTCATCTCTATTGGAAATCAAGAATCTTCCCCTTATTGATATCAGAGAGAACAAATGGCCGCCATACACAACACATTCCACTGTACCAAGACCAATACCACCACATACAAGGGATAAATACCGCCACACCGTGACCAGACTACATATTACCACCACATAGTGACCGAATACCACATACAGGCGATTAATACAGTCACACCATGACATGACCACATATTACCTCCACATAGTGACTGAATAATACCATCACACCATGATCAGACCACATAGAGACTGAATAACACTGTCACACCATGACCAGACCATGTATTACCACCACAGTGACCGAATAATACCACATACAAGGAACAAATACCTACACACCATGACCAGATCATATATTACCACCTCATACAGACCAAATAATACAATAGTGATCATTAATAAAAAATACAATACTAATAACACTAATATTATCACTGGTGATATTATACACAGGAGTTCTGTATATAGTGTACAGGTAATACAGTGATCACCGGTGACATTACAACATATAGAGAGTACCTATATATACTGTAATACAGGTACATACAGGTGATACAGTGACCATATCCATATAGAATTATGGGCCACATGTAATGCTGCTCCATACAGTATATGGGTCCCCATGATGCTCCATACAGTATATTGGCTCCATGCTGCTCCATACAGTATATAGGCCCCCATGATGCTCCATACAGTATATTGGCCCTATGCTGCTCCATACAGTGTATGGGCCCCCATGGTGCTGCTTCATACAATATATTTCCCCCATGCTGCTCCATACAGTATATGGGTCCCCATGATGCTCCATACAGTATATTGGCCCCATGCTGCTCCATACAGTATATAGGCCCCCATGATGCTCCATACAGTATATTGGCCCTATGCTGCTCCATACAGTATATAGGCCCCCATGATGCTCCATACAGTACACTGTGTGCAGAATTATTAGGCAAGTTGTATTTTAGAGGATTATTTTTATTATTGATCAACAACTATGTTCTCAATCAACCGAAAAGACTCATAAATATCCAAGCTTAATATTTTTGGAAGTTGGAGTGGTTTTTTTTTAGATTTGGCTATCTTAGGAGGATATCTGTTTGTGCAGGTAACTATTACTGTGCAGAATTATTAGGCAACTTAATAAAAACCAAATATAATCCCATCTCACTTGTTTATTTTCACCAGGTAAACCAATATCAGTGCGCAAAATTTAGAAATAAACATTTCTGACATGCAAAAACAAAAACCCAAAAAATTAGTGATGAATATAGCCACCTTTCTTTATGATGACACTCAACATCCTTCCATCCATAGATTCTGTCAGTTGCTTGATCTGTTTTCGATCAACATTGCGTGCAGCAGCCACCACAGCCTCCCAGACACTGCTCCCAGAGGTGTACTGTTTTCCCTCCCTGTAGATCTCACATTTTATGATGGACCACAGATTCTCTATCGGGCTCAGATCAGATGAACAAGGGGGCCATGTCATTATTTTTTCTTCTTTTAGACCTTTACTGGCCAGCCACGCTGTGGAGTAGTTGGATGCATGTGATGGAGCATTGTCCTGCATGAAAATCATGTTTTTCTTGAACGATACCGACTTCTTCCTGTACCACTGCTTGAAGAAGTTGTCTTCCAGAAACTGGCAGTACGTCTGGGATTTGAGCTTCACTCCATCCTCAACCCGAAAAGGTCCCACAAGTTCATCTTTGATGATCCCAGCCCATACCAGTACCCCACCTCCACCTTGCTGGCGTCTGAGTCGGAGTGGAGCTCTCTGCCCTTTACTGATCCAGCCTCTGGCCCATCCATCTGGCCCATCAAGAGTCACTCTCATTTCATCAGTCCATAAAACCTTTGAAAAATCAGTCTTAAGATATTTCTTGGCCCATTCTTGACGTTTTATCTTATGTTTCTTGATCATAGGTGGTGGTTTTTCAGCCTTCCTTACCTTGGCCATGTCCCTGAGTATCGCACACCTTGTGCTTTTTGATACTCCAGTAACGTTGCAGCTCTGAAATATGGCAAAACTGGTGGTGAATGGCATCTTGGCAGCTTCACGCTTGATTTTCCTCAATTCATGGGCAGTTATTTTGCGCCTTTTTTGGCCAACACGCTTCTTGCGACCCTGTTGGCTATTTGCCATGAAACGCTTGATTGTTTGGTGATCACGCTTCAAAAGTTTGGAAATTTCAAGACTGCTGCCTCCCTCTGCAAGACATCTCACAATTTTGGACTTTTCAGAGCCGTCAAATCTCTCTTCTGACCCATTTTGCCAAAGGAAAGGAAGTTGCCTAATAATTAAGCACACCTTATATAGGGTGTTGATGTCATTAGACAACACCCCTCCTCATTACAGAGATGCACATCAACAGATTTACTTAATTAGTAGTTGGCTCTCAAGCCTATGCAGCTTGGAGTAGGACGACATGTATAAAAAGTATCATGTGATCAAAATACTCATTTACCTAATAATTCTGCACGCGGTGTATATTGGCCCTATGCTGCTCCATACAGTTTATGGGTCCCCATGGTGCTGCTTCATACAGTATATTTCCCCCATGCTGCTCCATACAGTTTATGGGCCCCATACTGCTCCATACAGTATATTGGCCCCCATGCTGCTCCATACAGTATATGGGCCACCATGGTGCTGCTCCATACAGTATATTGGCCCCATGCTGCTCCATACAGTATATGGGTCCCCATGGTGTTGCTCCATACAGTATATTGGCCCCATGCTGCTCCATACAGTTTATGGGCCCCATACTGCTCCATACAGCATATGGGCCCCCATGGTGCTGCTCCATACAGTATATGGGCCCCCATGGTGCTGCTCCATACAGTATATTGGCCCCATGCTGCTCCATACAGTATATGGGCCCCCATGCAGTATATGGGCCTCCATGCTTCTCCATACAGTATATGGGCCCCCATGCAGTATATGGGCCCCCATGATGCTGTATACATTAAAAAAAATCAAATCCTCAACTCCCCTGCTCCCTCGCTACAGGTCCGATGTAGTCACCGTCTTCTGACTCTGCAGTTCTCAGAGCAGAGGGTGGTAGTCACGTCACCTCGCCCTCTGCCCTGAGACATCAGAATCAGAAGACGGTGACGTCACTCGAGCTGCGGGGAATAAGGAGAGGTGCGTATCTGAGGAGGAGGTGGGGGGGATCTCCTTGGGGTGAGGGCTCTCCCTCTCAGGTGGGGGGCTCTCCCTCCCCTGACACAATAATGCGCTTTCCCCTCGGGGCCCCAGAACTTACCTGGGTGCACCGGGTGGTGAAGCAAACACCGGCCATGGGCATCGTGGCGGGTCAGGTTCGCGTGCATGCGCCCCTAACTCCCACGCTTTTAAAAGGCCCATGTCCCTTAAATTTTATTTTTCTTTACACTCTGTCTCTGGGGCGGCTGGGGCGACTGGGGCCGGGGCCCACAGGGAATTTTACCGGTACCCCGCCAGGCCAGTCTGACCCTGTCAGGGAGCTCTGCACCACCAGCCGATCTGTCACATGGTAGTAAAAGCAGACGGTATGGCCGAGCGGGGGGGCTGATGTTATACACGGGGGGCAATGGGAGAAGATATTATACACCGGGGGGTCACGGAGGGGCTCGATTGTTAACATAGCATGATGTATATAAGAATGTGTGTGCATCTGTGCAAACTTACAGGTAGATGTGTTTGAGTAGTTGGGCAGGTTTGGAGAACAGATGTGGGTGTGCACGGGAGGAGGTGCTGAATATAGAGACTAGGATAATGTTTGTGGGGGAGGGTTGGATAAAAATGCATGTGAGAAAGCAACCAAGGATGTCTGTGTAGGCGAATGTGCGCATGAGTGGACATGTGTGTGAATCTACAGGGGGATATGTATGAAAGCAAGTGGACAGGTGCATATATGTAAGGCCTGCAAGGTGTCCGTGTACGAGCGAATCAGTGAAAGCATAAATCAAAAGCCATATGTGTATATGTGTGTGTATATGTGTGTGTGATCAAGTGCATGTGTGTAGTGAGCCGAGTATGCATGAATGTGCAGGAATGATCGGATCGTGCATGGAGGAGGTAATCTCTGAACTTGCAGGAACATTGGCTGTGTAGTGAGTTAGATTATGCACGAATGTGAAAGGCGGACAAACCATTAGTGCAACCTGTGCAGCCGCAAGTGTGTCCAGGAGGTCAGGGGGTCGACTACCTCTTCCAAAGTAGAAAACAGCTTCTGTCATAGACATGTGGCGCCCCTGAGGGTTCTGTCGCCACAGAGGTACTGCACCTCACCCACAGGTGTGGTGTCTCCCTTCTCTCAGGTAAGGAGGGAGTGTTGTATGGAACCCCAAAGCACCTGCATCCAACACTACACTGCTCCAGGCCGGCTGGAGGGGCAACATGCAGAGCGCAGCTGCTGAGCCCTGACCCTGGCTGGAGTGGGGGGAACCCAAAGGTAGGGGGAACCAGTAGTGGGTGTGGGTGGAGGAAGTAGTTAGAGGGAGCACTTTAGTAGGAGTATAAATAGGGAAGCCATCTTAGGGTGGCAGGGTCAGTTCTAGGGAGCAGTTCAGAAGAACAGCTCGGGACAGTTCAGAAGAACAGTCCGGGGGCAGAGTCTCATTAGGAGATCTGCTCCGCAAGTAGGGCCAGGTCAGAAGGCCCTGGAGGGGAGCAGGGAGTAGGCTCTGTTCTACAGAAAGGATCCCAGGGGGTACGGCGCATGCAGGACAGCACCCGTACGCCCCGCATCTGTCAGAAGACAGAGGGATCGTTGCAGCATTCTAATCCCCAGGAGGGTCAAGTAGGTCCCGGTTCCGACGTACTGGAAGGACTTCAGAGCACCCGAGTGGGATTGAGAGTGGGCAACGCAGAGCAGGAGGGAGAAAGACCGGAGTGAAGGCGGTCAAAATAGGAACACGAGAAAGTGGGGTTCTGCCAGGTATTCCCAAGTTGCCTGAGGAAGGATTGAACCCCTGCCCGGTGAACGCAGCGCGACGCGGGAGGATTTTACCTGTATAGTGCACCTGTGAAGTGTCTTAAGAACTGGGAGTAAAATCTTGGATGACTGCACTGCACTGCCTCCGTCCATTCTTCTTCGGCGCCATCGTTCCCCCTGCACCACAACGCCCAGCGCATCCCACTCTCTACAGCTACACTGCCCTGAGGCCTGCTCCACCTCTGGGGAGCCGTCCCATCTCAAGCTGCCCTAACATCTGCCTCAGAGGACTGTTGCAGCGCTGGTGATCCTCACCAGGTACCCCAGGTGGTGTCACGAACTTTCCCAAATCCCCTATAATATTCCCCCTTTTGAGTGACAGCCCTGGGTCACGGACCGGGCCAGCCACCGTGATATCCCCTATACCGGCAACCAGAGGCCCGGCTGCCGAGTACCCCACGGCCCTGGGGGCGCGTCAGACACATTATTGGACTATAAAGGAGCCATATACTTTTTCAGCACCGAGGTTTCTCCTGTCTGTGTTCTCCGCTGATGAATGAGTATGGCATGAGTAAACACACTAGCAGATATGCAGGTACATGAGAACATGAATGGATGTGCATGAGCAAAGGCATATGTATGGAAGAACAAGAATGCAAGTATGAATAGATGTGTAAAGTGAATGCATGGGTAAATATCTGTGCATATGGGTGAGTGCAAGAGTGAGTGAATGGGTGAGTGCAAGGGTGAGTGCAAGGGCGAGTGCATGGACGAGTGTATGGGCGAGTGCATGGGCGAGTGCAAGGGCGAGTGCATGGGCGAGTGCATGGACGAGTGCATGGGTGAATGCATGGACGAGTGCAAGGACGAGTGCATGGGCGAGTGCATGGGCGAGTGCATGGGCGAGTGCATGGGTGAGTGCATGGGTGAGTGCAAGGGAGAGTGCATGGGCGAGTGCATGTGTGGCGCCCTGCTGCGCTTGGAGCCACAGATCCTAGAGGGGTGCATAAACGGATTCCTCCACATGAGGCCCCCACAGCACACACACACCTCCACCTGCCACCTCAGACCACGAGAGGGAGCCCGATAGGGATATAAATAGGGAAGGTGGAGCTAGGCAGTTCAGTCTGTTGAGAGAGTTCCTGCAGTAGTTAAGCCTGAGAGAGGTCAGCCTGCAGTGGAGCACGGTCCAGACTCAGTTGTAGCTCAGAACAGTGAGCTTAAGGTGTGCCGACGCCATAAGAGCGGTGAAGTGCGGCAAGCTGCCGCTAGTGTGTGTAGCCTAGTGAGGGCCTCGAGCGAGGCCGAAGGCTAGAGGAGTGAGTAGCATCGGGGGCAGAGGAGCTGTACAGGCTCACCCCAGAAAGCATATACCGGACACCGGGTCCGTGTCTACAGGGCCGTATACCCCCCCTGTAGAAACAACCGGAGACCCCTGGAAGACTTCAAGTCCCAGGATCACCCAAGAGCTGATACGTAACAGAGCCAGGAGTCACGGAGGCTCCGCAAGCTGGGAGCGCGTACTCCAAGAGAAGGCCCTACCACAAAGTCAGCCGGTGCAGGACAGAGACAAAATTAGGCCTAGCTCCAGGCAGGTCAGAAACTTACTACACAAAGGCAAGAAACAGGAGGCCCTATACCGGCTCACTGCTGAGGATTCTGATATGCACCTTTTACCCTACAGTGCTCCGGATTGTGCCTTGAATAACATCAGTAAAAGGTACTGAAGTGACTATCGTGTCTGTCCCTGTTCTTGCTTGGACCCGTCTGGGTCCCACCTGTCCTGCATCCTTTCTTCCCTGCTGCCCTGAGGCCTAGCTCCACCTGTGGGGAGCTATACCACGCAAGCTGCCTTAACACCGGCCTCAGTTGGCTGCCGCAGCGCTGTTGATCCTCACCAGAAACCACAGGAGGCGTCACGAACTTATATACATAATTATTCTTCCTTTAAAAGAGAGGCCCAGGGTACGGGCCTGGGAGCCGACTACCGCGACATCCCCCAAAACTAACAACAGCACGGGCACCGAGTCCTCCCCATCCCCTGGGCGCGACACATGGGCGAGTGCATGGGCGAGTGCATGGGCGAGTGCATGGACGAGTGCATGGGCGAGTGCATGGGCGAGTGCATGGACGAGTGCATGGGTAAATGCATGGACGAGTGCAAGGACGAGTGCATGGGCAAGTGCATGGGCGAGTGCATGGGTGAGTGCATGGGCGAGTGCGTGGACGAGTGCGTGTGCGAGTGCGTGGACGAGTGCGTGGGCGAGTGCGTGGGCTAGTGCGTGGGCGAGTGCATGGGCGAGTGCATGGGCGAGTGCATGGGCGAGTGCATGGATGAGTGCATGGGCGAGTGCATGGGCGAGTGAAAGGGCGAGTGTGTAATAGAAGGAGAAAAGTCTTTCAGAGAATGTATGTAATAAGGAGAAAGAGCGCCATTTGGTGAGCATTTCAAGGTTGCACGCTGGACCTGGTCAGGTGACCTCCAGCAGAGGATTTCAGAATTTAACGGTGGAGCGCGCAGTGCCTGAGGTGATTTTGTGTCACCCCAGGCCTGGATGCCACAAACAATAATCTGTGTCTGAGAGCAGGAGGGAGGTTCCTGGTTAGGGACCATTAGCATGCAGCACCTCCTGTCCAAGGCCAGTAGGGGGAACTGGCTGCCCTATAAAAGCTGGAACTGGGGCAGGGTTAGAGAGACCAGAACCCACTTCTGAAGTGACCAGAAGGGTTCTCAGAGAAAAGGGACAGGTCAGGAGCAGCTGAGGAGTCCGTGAGGCAGAGGAGAAACTGCAAGCCAGGGACAGAGGCGACGAGAGCCGGTCCTGGCTGAGAGAATCACACAACCGGACATTGGGGTCCGAGGCTGTCAGGGTTATAAGCCCAGCAGCAGAGAACCAACCCTCGAGGGATTTCAGGTCCCTTGGCCTAAGAAGCCTGGAGGCTCCGCCACACAGAGGGACCAGTACCGCGAGGAGAAAGCAAAAGGTACCCAAGGCCCGAGTCGCAAGTCATACAGGCGAGAAGTACACGGCCAGCTCAGGGACGTGGGCTATTACACCACAAAGAGGGGGATAGTCAGAAAGAGCATAGAGAGAACGGTAGGCCTACACACTCACCCTGACCAGTGGGGTTCCCCGAATGCTCTCAGACACCCAGGCCCATTCCTAACCGGTACTACTGTTGGGTCATTAATAATATCTACAATAAAGACCCTGAACTGTTTGAAGCGGACTCTGAACTCTTACTATTGCGGCCTGCACTATCACCCCCAACATCCACCTACACTACCCTGGGGCTACACTCGTCCTGTGGGGAGTTATTCTACCTCTGTGCTGCACACCAACACCAGCCCCGGTGGCCTGCCCTGCAGCGGCGGTTATCCCTGACCGCAATCCACGGGTGGCGTAGTCGGACATTTAAAGTACTGATTGATAAACTGCCACAACTTGATCTGACCACCCTGAGCCACGGGATCGGGTTGCCACTACTACCCCCAGCATCGTACAGAAGGCCCCACGGCCCAGGGGGTGAGTCAGCTTTGGCGTAGTCAGCAGGATTGTGACCAACCCACCACAAACGGGTATTGCGTGCCTGAAAAAGACTCTATACATACCTGAGTGAAGTTTCCCGCCATTCGGGGCCATTTCCCGCCAATCGTAGCCGTTTCCCGCCATCGGGCGCCATCTTCGGGATGCCGCGCGGGAAGAAGAGGGGCGTGGACGTCAAAAACGCACGAGACCTGAAGCCCCGCCCTACGCTGAGACGCTGCGCAAGGTCCTGGAAGAAGATCCAACGGACGCCGACGTCATCACCGAGCGACGCAAGGTCCTCGCCCAGAGCATCGCGAGCGGAGACGCGGCCTACAGAAGAGGATCGCCAGAAGGTAGGCCACGGTTAACTAGGGGGGAGGAAGATGTCGGACGCGGAGGGACCCTCTACCACCAGCGTAGCCGCTGCAGCTGTGATGCCGTTTTCCATGCCCTATATCCCCGGAGCGGCCTGGCTGCCACAGTATGCCGGCGAGTCGCATACCTTGGGCGACTTTAAAGAAAGGTTGTATAGCCTGTTCAAAGTTTATCCCCTGACAGAAGAACAGAAAGTAAGCATACTGATAGGGCAGTTAACTGGTGCGGCCCAGCGGGAGGTAAAGTCTTGGGCAGCTGAGGAGAAAAGGACTGTAAGGGGGGTTCTGACCCATCTATGGGACACCTTTGATACCAGTACCTCAGCAGAAATCAAAATGCGATTCTATGGATGTAAGCAGCGAGCTCAAGATTGCATCAGAGATTATGCTCTAAATTTACAGGAAGCCTTGGGGGCAATTAAGCAAGCTGACCCTGGCAGCGTGCAGGATACAGATAAACTATTGACTGATCAGTTTATAGAAGGTCTGCTGTCCAGCGCCCACAGAACTCAGCTGCGCCTCATGGCCCTACAGAACCCCGATTTGACTACAGGGGGATATGTGTGAAAGCAAGTGGACAGGTGCATATATGTAAGGCCTGCAAGGTGTCCATGTACGAGCGAATCAGTGAAAGCATAAATCAAAAGCCATATGTGTATATGTGTGTGTATATGTGTGTGTGTGTGATCAAGTGCATGTGTGTAGTGAGCCGAGTATGCATGAATGTGCAGGAATGATCGGATCGTGCATGGAGGAGGTAATCTCTGAACTTGCAGGAACATTGGCTGTGTAGTGAGTTAGATTATGCATGAATGTGAAAGGCGGACAAGCCATTAGTGCAACCTGTGCAGCCGCAAGTGTGTCCAGGAGGTCAGGGGGTCGACTACCTCTTCCAAAGTAGAAAACAGCTTCTGTCATAGACATGTGGCGCCCATGAGGGTTCAGTCGCCACAGAGGTACTGCACCTCACCCACAGGTGTGGTGTCTCCCTTCTCTCAGGTAAGGAGGGAGTGCTGCATGGAACCCCAAAGCACCTGCATCCAACACTACACTGCTCCAGGCCGGCAGGAGGGGCAACATGCAGAGCGCAGCTGCTGAGCCCTGACCCTGGCTGGAGTGGGGGGAACCCAAAGGTAGGGGGAACCAGTAGTGGGTGTGGGTGGAGGAAGTAGTTAGAGGGAGCACTTTAGTAGGAGTATAAATAGGGAAGCCATCTTAGGGTGGCAGGGTCAGTTCTAGGGAGCAGTTCAGAAGAACAGCTCGGGACAGTTCAGAAGAACAGTCCGGGGGCAGAGTCTCATTAGGAGATCTGCTCCACAAGTAGGGCCAGGTCAGAAGGCCCCGGAAGGGAGCAGGGAGTAGGCTCTGTTCTACAGAAAGGATCCCAGGGGGTACGGCGCGTGCAGGACGGCACCCGTACGCCCCGCATCTGTCAGAAGACAGAGGGATCGTTGCAGCATTCTAATCCCCAGGAGGGTCAAGTAGGCCCCGATTCTGACGTACTGGAAGGACTTCAGAGCACCCGAGCGGGATTGAGAGTGGGCAACGCAGAGCAGGAGGGAGAAAGACCGGAGTGAAGGCGGTCAAAATAGGAACACGAGAAAGTGGGGTTCTGCCAGGTATTCCCAAGTTGCCTGAGGAGGGATTGAACCCCTGCCCGGTGAACGCAGCGCGACGCGGGAGGTTTTTACCTGTATAGTGCACCTGTGAAGTGTCTTAAGAACTGGGAGTAAAATCTTGGATGACTGCACTGCACTGCCTCCGTCCATTCTTCTTCGGCGCCATCGTTCCCCCTGCACCACAACGCCCAGCGCAACCAACTCTCTACAGCTACACTGCCCTGAGGCCTGCTCCACCTCTGGGGAGCCGTCCCATCTCAAGCTGCCCTAACATCTGCCTCAGAGGACTGTTGCAGCGCTGGTGATCCTCACCAGGTACCACAGGTGGCGTCACGAACTTTCCCAAATCCCCTATAATATTCCCCCTTTTGAGTGACAGCCCTGGGTCACGGACCGGGCCAGCCACCGTGATATCCCCTATACCGGCAACCAGAGGCCCGGCTGCCGAGTACCCCACGGCCCTGGGGGCGCGTCAGACACATTATTGGACTATAAAGGAGCCATATACTTTTTCAGCACCGAGGCTTCTCCTGTCTGTGTTCTCCGCTGATGAATGAGTATGTCATGAGTAAACACACTAGCAGATATGCAGGTACATGAGAACATGAATGGATGTGCATGAGCAAAGGCATATGTATGGAAGAACAAGAATGCAAGTATGAATAGATGCGTAAAGTGAATGCATGGGTAAATATCTGTGCATATGGGTGAGTGCAAGAGTGAGTGAATGGGTGAGTGCAAGGGTGAGTGCAAGGGCGAGTGCATGGACCAGTGTATGGGCGAGTGCATGGATGAGTGCATGGGCGAGTGCAAGGGCGAGTGCATGGACGAGTGCATGGGTGAATGCATGGACGAGTGCAAGGACGAGTGCATGGGCGAGTGCAAGGGCGAGTGCATGGGTGAGTGCATGTGTGGCGCCCTGCTGCGCTTGGAGCCACAGATCCTAAAGGGGTGCATAAACAGATTCCTCCACATGAGGCCCCCACAGCACACACACACCTCCACCTGCCACCTCAGACCAACAGAGGGAGCCCGATAGGGATATAAATAGGGAAGGTGGAGCTAGGCAGTTCAGTCTGTTTAGAGAGTTCCTGCAGTAGTTAAGCCTGAGAGAGGTCAGCCTGCAGTGGAGCACGGTCCAGACTCAGTTGTAGCTCAGAACAGTGAGCTTAAGGTGTGCCGACGCCATAAGAGCGGTGAAGTGCGGCAAGCTGCCGCTAGTGTGTGTAGCCTAGTGAGGGCCTCGAGCGAGGTCGAAGGCTAGAGGAGTGAGTAGCATCGGGGGCAGAGGAGCTGTACAGGCTCACCCCAGAAAGCATATACCGGACACCGGGTCCGTGTATACAGGGCCGTATACCCCCCCTGTAGAAACAACCGGAGACCCCTGGAAGACTTCAAGTCCCAGGATCACCCAAGAGCTGATACGTAACAGAGCCAGGAGTCACGGAGGCCCCGCAAGCTGGTAGCGCGTACTCCAAGAGAAGGCCCTACCACAAAGTCAGCCGGTGCAGGACAGAGACAAAGTTAGGCCTAGCTCCAGGCAGGTCAGAAACTTACTACACAAAGGCAAGAAACAGGAGGCCCTATACCGGCTCACTGCTGAGGATTCTGATATGCACCCTTTACCCTACAGTGCTCCGGATTGTGCCTTGAATAACATCAGTAAAAGGTACTGAAGTGACTATCGTGTCTGTCCCTGTTCTTGCTTGGACCCGTCTGGGTCCCACCTGTCCTGCATCCTTTCTTCCCTGCTGCCCTGAGGCCTAATTCCACCTGTGGGGAGCTATACCACGCAAGCTGCCTTAACACCGGCCTCAGTGGGCTGCCGCAGCGCTGGTGATCCTCACCAGACACCACAGGTGGCGTCACGAACTTATATACATAATTATTCTTCCTTTTAAAGAGAGGCCCAGGGTACGGGCCCGGGAGCCGACTACCGCGACATCCCCTGGGCGCGACACATGGGCGAGTGCATGGGCGAGTGCATGGGCGAGTGCATGGACGAGTGCATGGGCGAGTGCATGGGCGAGTGCATGGACGAGTGCATGGACGAGTGCATGGGTAAATGCATGGACGAGTGCAAGGACGAGTGCAAGGACAAGTGCATGGGCGAGTGCATGGGTGAGTGCATGGGCGAGTGCAAGGGAGAGTGCATGGGCGAGTGCGTGGGCGAGTGCGTGGACGAGTGCGTGGGCGAGTGCGTGGGCGAGTGCGTGGGCGAGTGCATGGGCGAGTGCATGGGCGAGTGCATAGGCGAGTGCATGGATGAGTGCATGGGCGAGTGCATGGGCAAGTGAAAGGGCGAGTGTGTAATAGAAGGAGAAAAGTCTTTCAGAGAATGTATGTAATAAGGAGAAAGAACGCCATCTGGTGAGCATTTCAAGGTTGCACGCTGGACCTGGTCAGGTGACCTCCAGCAGAGGATTTCAGAATTTAACGGTGGAGCGCGCAGTGCCTGAGGTGATTTTGTGTCACCCCAGGCCTGGATGCCACAAACAATAATCTGTGTCTGAGAGCAGGAGGGAGGTTCCTGGTTAGGGACCATTAGCATGCAGCACCTCCTGTCCAAGGCCAGTAGGGGGAGCTGGCTGCCCTATAAAAGCTGGAACTGGGGCAGGGTTAGAGAGACCAGAACCCACTTCTGAAGTGACCAGAAGGGTTCTCAGAGAAAAGGGACAGGTCAGCAGCAGCTGAGGAGTCCGTGAGGCAGAGGAGAAACTGCAAGCCAGGGACAGAGGCGACGAGAGCCGGTCCTGGCTGAGAGAATCACACAACCGGACATTGGGGTCCGAGGCTGTCAGGGTTATAAGCCCAGCAGCAGAGAACCAACCCGCGAGGGATTTCAGGTCCCTTGGCCTAAGAAGCCTGGAGGCTCCGCCACACAGAGGGACCAGTACCGCGAGAAGAAAGCAAAAGGTACCCAAGGCCCGAGTCGCAAGTCATACAGGCGAGAAGTACACGGCCAGCTCAGGGACGTGGGCTATTACACCACAAAGAGGGGGATAGTCAGAAAGAGCATAGAGAGAACGGTAGGCCTACACACTCACCCTGACCAGTGGGGTTCCCCGAATGCTCTCAGACACCCAGGCCCATTCCTAACCGGTACTACTGTTGGGTCATTAATAATATCTACAATAAAGACCCTGAACTGTTTGAAGCGGACTCTGAACTCTTACTATTGCGGCCTGCACTATCACCCCCAACATCCACCTACACTACCCTGGGGCTACACTCCTCCCGTGGGGAGTTATTCTACCTCTGTGCTGCACACCAACACCAGCCCCGGTGGCCTGCCCTGCAGCGGCGGTTATCCCTGACCGCAATCCACGGGTGGCGTAGTCGGACATTTAAAGCACTGATTGATAGACTGCCACAACTTGATCTGACCACCCTGAGCCACGGGATCGGGTTGCAACTACTACCCCCAGCATCGTACAGAAGGCCCGGTTCCGGGTACCCCACGGCCCAGGGGGCGAGTCAGCTTTGGCGTAGTCAGCAGGATTGTGACCAACCCACCACAAACGGGTATTGCGTGCCTGAAAAAGACTCTATACATACCTGAGTGAAGTTTCCCGCCATTCGGGGCCATTTCCCGCCAATCGGAGCCGTTTCCCGCCATCGGGCGCCATCTTTGGGACGCCGCGCGGGAAGAAGAGGGGCGTGGACGTCAAGGTAGGCCACGGTTAACTAGGAGGGAGGAAGATGTTGGATGCGGAGGGACCCTCTACCACCAGCGTAGCCGCTGCAGCTGTGATGCCGTTTTCCATGCCCTATATCCCCGGAGCGGCCTGGCTGCCACAGTATGCCGGCGAGTCGCATACCTTGGGCGACTTTAAAGAAAGGTTGTATAGCCTGCTCAAAGTTTATCCCCTGACAGAAGAACAGAAAGTAAGCATACTGATAGGGCAGTTAACTGGTGCGGCCCAGCGGGAGGTAAAGTCTTGGACAGCTGAGGTGAAAAGGACTGTAAGGGGGGTTCTGACCCGTCTACGGGACACCTTTGATACCCGTACCTCAGCAGAAATCAAAATGCGATTCTATGGATGTAAGCAGCGAGCTCAAGATTGCATCAGAGATTATGCCCTAAATTTACAGGAAGCCTTGGGGGCAATTAAGCAAGCTGACCCTGGCAGCGTGCAGGATACAGATAAACTATTGACTGATCAGTTTATAGAAGGTCTGCTGTCCAGCGCACACAGAACTTAGCTGCGCCTCATGGCCCTACAGAACCCCGATTTGACTTTTGCACAGTTCAAAGATAGGGCCATCCGGGTGCTCCGAAGAACCCGCACCAGGTGGCGCTGTAGCTTCCCGGCGCCCTGCCATCACTTACCACCAGGGGGCGGCGCCCTATCCCGCAGACCTTGTGGGGGCTTATGCGCAGGCCCTAAATCCATCCCCGCCTGCAAACCTGCACCATCAGGTCCAAGAACTAACAAAGAGTGTTGCTGCATTGACCAGGACCGTACAGTCGTTACAGATGGACTCGTCAGGACGAATCAAGCTGGCTTCCAGTCCGGAGGATGTCCCGTGGCGTCGACAGAGGAGGATCCCGTCATTCAGAGGGAGGCCCACCGACCGTTACACTGAGGATGGACAGCCGATTTGCCG
The DNA here is from genome assembly GCF_046119375.1 of Phyllobates terribilis. Lineage (NCBI taxonomy): Eukaryota > Metazoa > Chordata > Amphibia > Anura > Dendrobatidae > Phyllobates > Phyllobates terribilis. The sequence goes on from NW_027362768.1 coordinate 190,292,153, forward strand.
CCGTTGCAGCCAGCCGGGACATGTAGCCAGGTACTGTACTTTAAACCGGTCTGACCTGGGGCAGAGGGCCAACCCCCTGGCATAAGGTCATTAGGCCTGTCTAATTGGCGTGATAAGTACGTGGGGGGACGCCCAGTTTTACCCTTAGTGCTGGACGGTATCCCCATGAGTGCACTGCTGGATACCGGGTCACAAGTAACTACCATCCCCTATGTACTTTTTAAGCAGTATTGGAGTGACACTGACATATCCCGCTATCCAGACAATGACTTGAGCATCATCGCCAGCAATGGCCAACCCGTCCCGCAGGTGGGGTTCAGAGAGATGACCATTAAGATTGGTAAAGTTGAACTGCCGGCACAGGGAGTGATCATTGTGGACATTGACCGTCGAGAAAGTCACCCTAAAATAACCTTGGGTACTAACGTGATTGAAAATTGTCTTTCAGAAGTAATTGTAATTTTGCAGCAGGTGGCGATGAATGCGAGCTCCAGCCAACAGAGGGTCCTCCAGAAAGACATAAGAGCCCTGATGAGACGGCAACAGGTAGAACTGTCTGGTGGTGAGATCGGTAGCGTGAGGGTGAGCGACACGTTCCCCATTGCCATGCCCCTCAAAAGTGAAATGATGATCTGGTGTCGGACTGCAATCGGGTTAAGAGGGAGAGACTACCAAGCCATGGTAGAACCCGTGTACTCAGACAGCAGGCCCACCATTTTGACAGCCCGGGGGGTGGTTGATGTCCGCCATGGAAGGGTGCCCGTCCGGACCTTAAACATTGGGGAAAGGGAAGTACACTTGCCCCGGTACGCTACACTAGCCAAATTGTATACTGTTGAACACAATGCTGTCAGGGCCGTGGAACCCTTGCCTCCATCTCCCCAGGCGGAGGGTAATGGCTCCCAGAAACCCAAGGAGGACTGGTGCCAGAAACTCCACGTGGGTGCTGACTCCACCCCCCTGCATCAAAAACAAGGAGTCTATCGGGTGGTGCGCGAATATGAAAGAGTTTTTAGCAAGCACCCGTTAGACTTCGGCCAAGTGAAAGGGGTAGAACACCACATCCCCACGGGGAGCCACCCACCAATAAAAGAAAGATACAGACCTGTACCTCCTGCACACTATCAGAACGCAAAGGGCATGCTGAGAGAAATGAAGGAAGCCAGGGTCATTAGAGACAGTTGTAGCCCCTGGGCAGCCCCCTTGGCTCTGGTAAAAAAGAAAGACGGTACTATGAGAATGTGCGTGGACTATAGACAAGTCAATCGTATCACCCATAAAGACGCATACCCGTTACCTAGAATAGAGGAGTCTTTGGCCGCACTAAAATCAGCTAATTTCTTCTCTACTTTGGACCTTACTAGCGGGTACTGGCAGGTTCCTGTGGCAGAGGCTGACAAGGAGAAGACCGCCTTCACTACCCCGATGGGATTAAGTGAATTCAACTGTATGCCTTTCGGGCTCTGCAACGCACCCGGGACCTTCTAGAGGCTGATGGAATGCTGTCTAGGGCACCAAAACTTTGAGACGGTCCTACTTTACCTGGAAGACGTGATTGTATATTCAAAGACCTACGAGGACCATCTGAAACACCTGGCAGAGGTGTTCGGAGCCCTGGCAGGCTTTGGCCTGAAGGTGAAGCCCTCAAAGTGTCATCTGTTGAAACCGAAGGTACAGTACCTGGGGCACGTGGTGAGTGCTGAGGGAGTAGCCCCCGACCCCGACAAGGTTACAGCCATCAAGAGCTGGCCAAGCCCCTCTAACATCACAGAAGTGAGGCAATTCCTCGGGTTGGTAGGCTACTACCGAAGGTTCATCCCCGGGTTCACAAAGATGGCAGCTCCAATGCAGGACCTCCTGATAGGTCAGTCTAAATCCAGAAGTCACAAGCCACCCTTCAAATGGGACAAGTTGGAAGAGGATTCCTTCCGCCAGCTGAAAATGGCCCTCACGGGGGATGAAATTCTGGCCTACCCTGATTATGGCCAGCCTTTTATCCTCCACACCGACGCCAGTAATGTGGGGCTAGGAGCCGTACTGTCCCAAAATCAACAGGGCAGGGAACGAGTGATAGCGTATGCCAGCCGGAAGCTGAGGCCCACTGAAAGAAACCCGGAGAATTACAGCTCCTTCAAGCTAGAATTCTTGGCAGTGGTGTGGGCCGTCACAGAATGGTTTAAACATTACCTGGCCTCCGCAAAGTTCACTGTGTACACGGACAACACCTGGACAATGCAAGACTAGGTGCCCTTGAACAGCGGTGGATGGCCCGGCTATCAAATTATGACTTCACAATCAAATACCGGTCGGGCAGAACCAACGCCAATGCAGACGCCCTATCAAGAATGCCCCATCTACCCGAAGGAGAAGAAGACTCAGAAGAGCTGGAGGAAGTAGAGCTCCCTGCGTTCCACCGGTATGGGGCCACTCAGTATTCTCACCGGGTAAGAGACAAAGACCTAACCACCGTCATGTTCAACCCCTTACCCCACCACGGCTGGGCTGAAACGCAAGATAGTGACCCTGCAATATGCCTGGTGAAAGACATGTTAACCCAGGCAGACGCTAGCCCTGGCCCGGACGCTCCAGAGGAAGCCAAGCAGTTATGGAAGGAGAAAAGCAGGCTATTCCTCTATGAAGGTAAGCTGTGCAGAAGGCTTGTCAACCACCGGACGCACGAGCTGACCTGGCAGGTAGTGGTCCCAAGACGAGATGCAGCAATGGTCCTGGAGGCCTACCATGACAGGGCGGGACACTTCGGGTGGAAGAAACTGGAGTTCCTACTGAGAGAGCGGTTCTTCTGGATCTGTATGAGAGGGGCCATAGAGAAGTGGTGCAGGGACTGTGGCCCATGTAACCTCAGAAGGAAGGTCCATACCAGCCAGAAGACACCCTTGAGGCCCATCGTCACCAGGCAGTCTCTTGAGTTGGTAGCCCTGGACCATGTAAAATTGGCTCCAAGTTGGTCGGGCTACTTCTATGCCCTGACAATAGTGGATCACTATTCCCGGTTCCTGGTGGTGGTTCCCGTTAAAGACTTGACAGCACAAACAGCGGCGAGAGCCTTCCAACAACACTTCTGCCGTCCACACGGGTATCCGGAACAGGTCTTGACAGATCAAGGTTCAGCGTTCGAGGCGGAAATCTTCCAGGAGTTCTGCAACCTCTACGGCTGTAAGAAGATTCGGACAACGCCTTACCACCCGCAAACCAACGGGCTGTGTGAGAAAATGAATAATATCGTCATTGATCTCCTCAAAACGTTGCACCTGGAAGAACACAGCCTGTGGCCGGAGAAGCTGCCAGACCTGATAGACTTAAACAACCATATCCCGGTGAATGCTACAAATTGCACCCCGGCTTACCTGATGCGGGCAAGACCAGGTAAGCTGCCGATCGACCTGGAGATGGGAGTCCTGACACCCGAGGACACCTCCCCAGATGTGGACTGGGATACAGAACGGCGGCTACAGTACAAAAAAGGTACAGGAGAGCGTGGAGAGGAGCCTGGCTCAAGCAAGAGAAAAGCAAGAGAGGCTCTTCAACCAACACGCCCCTGCTGGTCCTCTGGAACCTGGAGAGCAGGTCCTGAAGTGGAAGAGAAAGCTTCACAAGCTAGATGACCAGTGGAAGAGAGACCCGTACACAGTACTGCCATCCAACCACGACAACGCGAAGGTATGTGTAATTACCAAGGATGGAGGAGAAACCACTAGCACCATCTCCAGAGACCACCTAAAAAGGTGCCCCGAGCAACTACAGAGTGCAGGAGAAGATCAAGATGACCTTGAACCCGCAGAGGACAAGGAAGAAATGATCAGCACAGTTCTTGGAGAGTTCCCCCGGTACTGGACTCGGATAAATGATGCAATAGTGGTACCCGTCCTACACTTCCTTCAACCAACCCAGCAGGAACCTACAGGAGAGCAGGAGGAATCAGAAGACCAAGCAGCCCCAGAGGCAGAAGAACCCATGCCAGCAGCCCAGGAGAGTCAACCCTCTGCTGACAGTGAGCCTGCCATGCCTGCAGTAAGCCAAAGGACCTGCAGACCGCTGACTGCACTGCCTGTAAACCCAGTTAGTAGCTGTACCCTAAATGCTTGTGGGGAAAGCCAGGTTAGACCACCACCAGACAGTGGGTTGCACAGGTCAACCCGGATCACTAGGGGTCAAATACCAACTCGCTGGAGAGTCTGAATGCAAAGTATATATTTAATGTTTTGTGTTTGTTACCTGGTTATTAATACTGTTTTTGCAGCTTTTCCTAGTACAATGGACTGACAGGTCATGGACACTGAATGGCCGGAACTGTCTTGTAGATAGTTGCACTTGGTGCCCTCTTGCGAAGATGGCCACAGAAGAAAAACCTGTCCGGCGTGGCCCCCTTGTGGCCTAAAGTAGGTAGCTCAGCCTTGTCGCCACGCCCAAGGCCAGGAACTTGGGGTTTATGGAAACATGTCCCCGCACCGTTCAAAACTTCACCTTATTGGGTGATATGGACACCCAGTCACGGAAGCACCGTGACCTTAAGGACAAAATGTACTTGTATATATGTTATGTTATTGTTTATACCCTGTATTTGTGTTTCCTAAAAAAAAAAAAAAAAATTGTGTTTAGTACGGAGTACTAAATTTTACTAGGGGGGAATGTGTCACCCCAGGCCTGGATGCCACAAACAATAATCTGTGTCTGAGAGCAGGAGGGAGGTTCCCTGGTTAGGGACCATTAGCATGCAGCACCTCCTGTCGCAGGCCAGTAGTGGGAGCTGGCTGCCCTATAAAAGCTGGAACTGGGGCAGGGTTAGAGAGACCAGAACCCACTTCTGAAGTGACCAGAAGGGTTCTCAGAGAAAAGGGACAGGTCAGCAGCAGCAGAGGAGAAACTGCAAGCCAGGGACAGAGGCGACGAGAGCCGGTCCTGGCTGAGAGAATCACACAACCGGACATTGGGGTCCGAGGCTGTCAGGGTTATAAGCCCAGCAGCAGAGAACCAACCCGCGAGGGATTTCAGGTCCCTTGGCCTAAGAAGCCTGGAGGCTCCGCCACACAGAGGGACCAGTACCGCGAGGAGAAAGCAAAAGGTACCCAAGGCCCGAGTCGCAAGTCATACAGGCGAGAAGTACACGGCCAGCTCAGGGACATGGGCTATTACACCACAAAGAGGGGGATAGTCAGAAAGAGCATAGAGAGAACGGTAGGCCTACACACTCACCCTAACCAGTGGGGTTCCCCGAATGCTCTCAGACACCCAGGCCCATTCCTAACCGGTACTACTGTTGGGTCATTAATAATATCTACAATAAAGACCCTGAACTGTTTGAAGTGGACTCTGAACTCTTACTGTTGCGGCCTGCACTATCACCCCCAGCATCCACCTACACTGCCCTGAGGCTACACTCTTCCCGTGGGGAGTTATTCTCCCTCTGTGCTGCACACCAACACCAGCCCCGGTGGCCTGCCCTGCAGTTGCGGTTATCCCTCACCGCAATCCACGGGTGGCGTAGTCGGACATTTAAAGCACTGATTGATGGACTGCCACAACTTGGTCTGACCACCCTGAGCCACGGGATCGGGTTGCCACTACTACCCCCAGCATCGTATAGAAGGCCCGGTTCCAGGTACCCCACGGCCCAGGGAGCGAGTCAATTTCGGAGCCAGACACAGAGAGAGACGTGACGCAGGCTGGACGCACTGAAGGATCCAGCGAGAGAGACCGGGGTGAGAGACCCGTAAGGCAAAACAGGTGGCTGCAGGTGAACGAGCGCGGGATTTAGCGCAGCGGTCCCTCGGGTGTCACGGTTACGGAAGAGGAGTGGGACTTGGATACGACATTAAGGAAATGTACAAGACGCTCCTACCCACCACGTGGTAAACTGCCGCGATTGACAGGACAAAGAGAGGATAGAAACGAGGCGTGCCGGAGAGATCTCGTCAGCAGAAGCCGACGACTGTCATCACTGAACAGGGCGGTCACTTCAACCGCTCCCTCACCGTACCGGGAACAATCGGGCTTAGGGTATCAGGTTGGGAGGGGGACGGGTGAGGTGGAGTAAGCCAAACGGGATCTAACTGACTTTGTCAGAAAAAGACTTAAAGGCCTAGCGGGAATAACCGGAGACCCCCGCTAGGGCCATCTGCAGAACTGATGGACTTCAGTGCTAATCCCATATTTGGGCTAGATACAGTATTTTAGAGAAGGATTCTATTGCTATTGTGATGTATTGTGTGTTATTGCTATTGTTATTGCTATTGTGATAGTGTTCTCATTACTAACCCCTGTTGCAATCCCTGTCAGCTTGTTTAATATATATGTACTATATATATATATATATATATATATATATATATATATATATAAATTGTTATTTATAGCTATTTGACTGCCCTCATTTTGTGACTCTGCGCGTTGCATTCTGACACCTGCATTACAAGTGCAAGGGCGAGTGCGTGGGCGAGTGCAGGGATGAGTGCGTGGGCGAGTGCAGGGATGAGTGCGTGGGCGAGTGCAGGTATGAGTGCGTGGGCGAGTGCAGGGATGAGTGCGTGGGCGAGTGCAGGGATGAGTGCGTGGGCAAGTGCATGGGCGAGTGCAAGGGCGAGTGCAAGGGCGAGTGCAGGGGCGAGTGCAGGGGCGAGTGCATGGGCGAGTGCAAGGGCGAGTGCAGGGGCGAGTGCATGGGCGAGTTCATGGGCGAGTGCAGGGATGAGTGCGTGGGCGAGTGCAGGGATGAATGCATGGGTGAGTGCATGGGCAAGTGCAAAGGCGAGTGCAAGAGCGAGTGCATGGGCGAGTGCAGGGATGAGTGCTTGGGCGAGTGCAGGGATGAATGCATGGGCAAGTGCAAAGGCGAGTGCAAGAGCGAGTGCATGGGCGAGTGCAGGGGCGAGTGCAGGGGCGAGTGCAGGGCGAGTGCATGGATGCACTTCATTAGAGCCAGAGTGTAAGCACCTACTGTACTCTGGAGTAATGTTATTAAGTCTCCTTCATTATTTTCTTGTGGTGGGGGAGAACCAGAGATGAATTGTCCCATTTCCCCACTATGGCCCCACTAGACATGTTATTAATTTATGACTATGTCATGTATATATTCGTGCGGTGGATCTATACTGTCTCTTTGTAAGTCCTTGTGTTATCTACTGTTATCTGCAGTCAGGGAAGAATAATATTCTCGGCATTTGACTTATAATAGCGAGTGGTCGACTTTTTATTAATATTTTGCAAGTAAAATCCTCGCAGCTGGAAAAGCATTGACTATCACCACAGCGATCTCTGACAATGAAATGGCATCTGGAACCCCAACTGCTGCCCATCTGTTCATCCCTACCTGCTGCTTCCTACAAAGCCGAATCTGCTAACAATGAGGACGGGATTTCTGGGTAATATTACTTCTCACTGGATTCTACACAATTTGCTCTAAATCTGGAGAGAAAGAAGAAAAAGCCAATATTTTCATAATGCAGAAGTTATGACGTCCGGGCTATCGGCATCTGCAATCTGAGCAGCTGTTCTGTCTTATCCCCATATTCATGATGCCAAAGAAACACCCAAGATTCCCACGCAAAGGCCAGAAATATAGAAATATAATCAGCCGTGATATCTCTGGGTTTTATCTAATCAAAATGTAAGAACATGTCTGAAAGTCGAAGAATGGAAAAATCTATCTATGAGAGATGAGCGAATCGAACCGTAGGACCCCGGTCCAGCAGAAACATCAGTAGCCCGTGCCTGCCGGACAAGTGACCTGCGAATCTTTGGATTCCTGGTGCCTCTTCTGATTTTTACTCCTGCACATGCCATCTTCACCAAATGCTACCGCAAACCGGTGGATTCAAATATTGCTAAAACTAGTTGTCATCTTCCAATCTGGTTGGCCAATATTCCCAAAGGCCAATTTTCCAGATTACACTGCAACTGCACTAATCCAGGGGACTTTGTAGAAGAAGCCTCACATCTAAAATCCCAATTTGTTAATAAAGACTATGATGAGGATCAGTTAAAGGCCGTGGCCCCACTATCAGTATTCGGTCAGTATTTTTTCTCAGGAGTGGGAGACAAAACCAGGTGAGGAACAGAGAAAAGGTCTAATAGAAACAAGTCACCAATTCTGCATTTATTACCCACTCCCGGTTTTGGCTCCCACTCCTGAGAAAAAATACTGACCGAATACTGATAGTGGGGCCGTGGCCAAATACTGTGATTCAGGAAACTTTATCTATTCCTAGGGAAAATTTGATTAAAAAAACCTGCAAGTATTGTGGAAACATATGTCTCACTAAACGAAGAGCTCGCGACTATTCCTGTAATATCGCAGTATAATGCGTAAACTAGCACTTTCAAACATATGGTCCCAAAATTCTGGCCGATACTTTAGAAGGATCCCCTTCTTGGGGAATCTCTACCTGACCGCCCCAAATTGGTCTTTCGAAAGGGTAAAAACATTGGAAACTTGATAGCCCCTACAGTTAAAAAAAACCGAGTTTGTGGGAGTCAAAAAGGGGGATCTCTTATTTGTAATCACCTTGGACGCAATAACTTGGGCAAATGTTCTAATACTGTTCTTTTTTAACTGTGGCTTTTGTTGTGGCTATAGACAAGTCTTCAACACCCATAGAAAACTCTGTAATGAGATTAACAACTGCACCGGGATGGAGACTTTTCACATTAGGGGCCCTATTACCTGCCATATTAAAAGCCTTATTTATGCCATCATTTGCCCGTGTGGGAAAATATATGTTGGCCATACAATAGGAAGGCTTCAAGAGCAGATAAGAGAACACGCGTGCAATATCAGAAGGGGTTTTAATGGCCACCCCCTCTCCAAATATTTTTTTTATTAAACACCACTGTTCTTTTAAGGGAGCGAGGCTCCTGGGTCTGGAGAATAGCGTTAGAGATTGGAGGGGCGGCACTTTTATGGCACGTATGTCAAGGGCGGAATTGAATACTCTTACACCTAGTGGCCTCAACCATGACATAGAACTTTTTGCCTTTCCTTAAACCTTTTTTGTAGCACTTGTAGTGAGGTCCTTTAGTCTCTGAATTCATTTCTTGGCACACTTGGCTCTCTCTGAGGTTGGCTCCTCGGGATGGCGGAGAGCAGACTTGGGTGGATATGACAATTTGCTTGTTGACTTGTGCATATGTGGGATTTCTTTCCCTACATAATCTTTGCAGGATGAAAGCATAAAATATAACATACGGGTCCATGTGTTTCTGAGGGTTACCTGCATAACTTGAGACGTGTTAATACCGTATTTTTCAGACCATAAGACACACTTTTTTCCTCCAAATTTGGGAGAAAAATGGGGGGGTGCATCTTATGGTCCGAACGCAGAGCTTACCTGATACTTGCAGTGGTGGTGGAGCGGGATCGCAGGGCCCTCCATTCCCTCCCTCCTTCAGGAACCCGGTGGCGGCAGAAGAGGTGAGATGCTGCGGGTCGGGTTCTGGTTGGGGGCCGGTGAGCGGTGTGGCAGAGCAGAACAGCTTTCCGGTGTGCGCGGCCATCTTCCTGAATCTGTGATCTGCAGGAAAATGGCTGCTCGAGCTGGCATGCGCAGACTGGTACCTCTGGCGGCCATATTCCTGTAGATCACAGCTTCAGTAAGATGGCCGCACACACCGGAAAGCAGCGCACGCCGCTCATCGTCCCCCAGCCAGACACCGGCCCCCAGCCAGGCATCGGGCCTCAGCCAGGCACTGCAACTGGCCCCCATCCAGACACCGGCCCCAGGCACCAAACCTCAGCCAGATACTGGCCCTGGCCCCCATCCAGACACCAGCCCCAGGCACCGGGGCCCAGCCAGGCACCGACACCGGCCCCCAGCCAGGCATCAAGCCTCAGCCAGCTACTGGTCCTGGCCCCCATCCAGACACCGGCCCCAGGCACCAAACCTCAGCCAGGTACTGGCCCTGGCCCCCATCCAGACACCAGCCCCAGGCACCGGGTCCCAGCCAGACACCGGCCCCCAGCCAGGCATCGAGCCTCAGCCAGGTACTGGCCCTGGCCCCCACCCCCCTGACCCCCATCCAGACATCCATCCTGAGGGAGGGAACGGAGTGCCCTGCAATCCTGCTTCACCACGACCGCAACTCCCCGCTGCTGGAGCACTGGCTTCCTGAAAGACCCTGCTTCCTGTGACCCCCGCTCCACTGCCCCCCAGGTAAGATACCTATTCAGACTAAAAGACGGACCCCCATCTTATAAAAATATTTTTTTCCTATATTCCACCCCAAAATTTGGGGTACGTCTTATGGTCCGGTGCGTCTTATAGTCTGAAAAATGTGTGGCAACCCAGAGGGTCTGGTTGCCACAGTGGTATTGCCTCCCTTAAAAGAAGTAATGCCATGTCTGGAGGCAAGCAGGGGTTTCCTGGTCAGGGACACAATATATGCAACACTTCCTGGCTTCAGACCAGCAAGGGGAGTCCCTCCCCTTGGCAACTGGATCTGGGGGCGGGGTTAGTTTAGTCAGTGGCAAGGAGTTGAGTTTAGGACACTGAAGAGAGAGGAGCTAGGGACTGGAGCTGGAGATAGCTCGTCCTAACTGGATTGCTCAAGGAACCAGACACCGGAGTCCGAGCAGATACCGCAGGGCAGGAGATTGCAGGTCTCCTGGCCCCTTCAGACGCCCGGAGGCTCAGCAGCACCGAGAGACCAGTACCGCCAAAGAGGAGCGAGGCATCCACAAGGCCCGAGCTGCACAACCACCATCATCCACACATGCTGCCCTGAAGCTAACTCTTCCTGTGGGGAGTTATACCACCTTTGCTGCTATACCACCGGCTTCAGAGGACTGTTCCGCAGCGGCGGTCTCTATTAACCGCACTCCACAGGTGGCGTAGTCGGACATTATAAAATCCCTATATACATCTACTACCCTTGGATTGACGACCTGGGTCACGGACCGGGTCACCGCCACGGTGACTACAACCCCCAGCATCTACAGGCCCAGCTCCAGGTACCCCACGGCCCAGGGGGCGCCTCAACTTTGGCATACTCGGCAGGATTTCGTGCCCGTTACCACCGGGTTCTGTGCGCCTTCACGAACTGTGTCGCATACCGTGGTGAAGTTTTCCTGCCAATTACCGCTGTTTCCCGCCATTGGCCGCCATTTCCTCATCGCCGCGCGGGAAGAAGAGGGACTTAACCGCTGGAAGCACGCGAAGCCCAAGCCCGCCTCACGCACTGATGCAGCGCCAGGTCCTGGAAGGAGCCCCAGCAAGCGCTGACGTCAGAAGCAAACTACGCCAGGTCCTCAAAGGAGACCATCGCCTGCGGAAGGTAGGCCACGGTTCACTAGGGGGGAGGAAGACGCCCAATATGGAGGGAACTTCAGCCGCAGGCGCGGCTGATGCCGCGGTAATGCCATTCTCCATGCCATATATACCGGGGGTGGCGTGGTTGCCCCAGTACTCAGGAGAGTGACACACCCTGAGTGACTTTAAAGAAAGACTGAGCAGCTTATTTAAAGTATATCCCCTGTCCGAGGAGCAGAAAGTGAGCATCCTCATAGGTCAGTTAATTGGTGCAGCCCAGAGAGAAGTGAAGTCCTGGTCAACCAGAGACAAAGGGACTGTAAAAGAGATACTGGCCCGCCTAAAGGGCACCTTTGACACCCGTACTACAGCTGAGATAAAAATGAAGTTTTATGGGTGCAAACAACGGGCGCAGGACAGTGTACGGGACTATGCTTTAAACCTGCAGGAGGCGCTGAGGGCATCAAACAGGTAGACCCCGACAGTGTGCGAGATGAGAACAGACTGTTAACTGAGCAGTTTATTGAGGGTTTACTGTCCAGCGCTCACTGGACACAGCTGCGCATAATGGCTCTGCAAAACCCTGATCTGAACTTTGCACAATTTAAAGACAGAGCCATCTGGGTGCTGCGGGAACCAACACCAGGTGGCGCTACATCCCACCGGCGCCCAGCTATCACCTACCACCAGGAGGTGGCTGCCTTTTCCCCAGAGCCTGTGGGAGCTGATGCACAGATTCTGGACAATGATCCGTCTACAGACCTGCACCTTCAGGTCCAAGAGCTGACTAAAAGTGTAGCTGCACTAACCAAAACTGTGCAGTCCTTGCAGGTGTCCCCCAAAGGGAAGATCCAGCTGGCTTCCAGTCCGGAGGATGTCCCGTGGCGACAACAGAGGAGGATTCCACCAACCAGAGGGAGGAACAGTGACCGCTATGACCAGGACGGACAACCCATCTGCCGCCGCTTTCACAAGCCAGGACATTATGCAAGGTACTGTCATTTAAATGAGCAAAACCTGGGGCAGAGGGCCAACCCCCAGGCGTAAGACCACCAGGCCCACGCAACTGGCGAGACAAGTATGTGGGGGGACGACCGGTCCTACCTGTCGTGCTTGACGGCATCCTGATGAGCGCGTTGCTGGACACTGGATCCCAGGTGACCACCATCCACTACATTCTTTACAAATAATACTGGACTGATTCGGACATTACCCGCCGTCCAGATGAACATTTAAGCATCTATGCCAGCAATGGTCAGCCCGTACCGTAGGGGGGGTTTAAAGAAGTGACCATAAAGGTTGGCAAAGTGGAATTGCCGGCGCAAGGAATGATAATTGTTGACATTGATCGCCGAGAAAGTCTTCCTATGATAACTTTAGGCACTGATGTCATTGAAAATTGTCTTTCAGAAATTATTGTCTTGTTACAGCAGGTTGCGGAGACCGCCAGTTCCAGTCAGCAGCATGTTCTGCAGAGAGAAATCAGAGCCCTGATGAGAAGACAACAGGTAGAACTGTCTGGTGGTGAAATTGGCAGTGTCAGGATGAGTGACCCATTCCCCATTGCCATGCCCCCAAGAAGTGAAATGTTGATATGGTGCCGGGCAGCAATCGGTCTCAGGGGTAGAGATTGCCAGGCCCTGGTAGAGCCTGTATACTCTGACAGTAGGCCCACCATCTTGACAGCCCGGGGGGTAGTTGATGTCCGCCATGGGAGAGTGCCGGTCCGCATCCTAAATATTGTGGAGAAAGAAGTCCATTTGCCCCGGTATGCTACCCTTGCCAAATTATTCAAAGTCAGCAACAATTCTATAAAAACAGTGGAACCCTTACCTCCATCCAAACCGGCGGAGGATAATGGCTCGAAGGGACAGATGGAGGACTGGTGTCAAAAGCCACACGTGGGCACTGACTCCACCCCTCAGCACCAAAAACATGGAGTATACCGGGTGGTCCAGGAGTACGAAAGGTTCTTCAGCAAACACCTGCTCGACTTCGGGTAGGTGAAAGGGGTTCAACACCATATTCCCACGGGAGACCATCCACCCATTAAAGAGCGGTACCGGCCTGTACCCCCTGCACACTACCAAAATGCCAAAGGAATGTTACGAGAGATGAAGGAGGCTGGGGTGATAAGAGATAGTTGTAGCCCCTGGGCAGCTCCATTAGTTCTCGTAAGGAAAAAAGATGGCACGATGAGAATGTGTGTAGACTACAGGCAAATCAACCGCATTACACATAAAGATGCATACCCACTACCCAGGATTGAGGAGTCACTAGCTGCATTAAGATCTGCTAATTATTTCTCTACTTTGGATCTCACTAGTGGGTATTGGCAGGTTCCTGTAGCAGAGGCGGATAAAGAAAAGACCACATTCACGACCCCGATGGGCCCCAGCGAGTTCAACTGCATGCCATTCGGGCTCTACAACACCCCAGGAACCTTTCAGCGGTTGATGGAGTGCTGTCTAGGACATAAGAACTTCGAGACAGTCCTGCTGTACCTGGATGACGTCATAGTATACTCCAAGTCCTATGAAGATCACCTGAAGCACCTGGCAGAGGTGTTTGAAGCCCTAGCTGGTTTTGGCCTGAAGGTGAAGCTGTCAAAATGCAACCTGTTGAAGCCCAAGGTACAGTACCTAGGTCATGTGGTAAGCGCTGAAGGTGTAGCACCAGACCCTGACAAGGTCACAGTAATCAAGGACTGGCCAAGACCCTCCACTATCAAGGAAGTGCGGCAGTTCCTCGGGTTGGTGGGCTACTACCGAAGATTTATCCAGGGCTTCACCAAGATGGCGGCACCCATGCAGGACCTCCTAGTAGGCCAGTCCAGGAAGGCCAAAAACCCGAAGCCTCCATTCAAATGGGATAAGCCGGAAGACGAATCCTTCAGTAGGCTGAAGATGACTCTCACAGGAGACGAGATCCTGGCCTACCCTGACTATGGCCAACCCTTCATACACCATACAGACGCAAGTAACGTGGGGCTAGGAGCAGTGCTGTCCAAGATACAGCAAGGCAGAGAAAGAGTGATTGCCTATGCCAGCAGGAAGCTCCAGCCCACAGAAAGGAACCCCGAAAATTACAGTTCCTTTAACTTGGAGTTCCTCGCCGTAGTCTGGGTTGTGACAGAGCGCTTCAAGCATTATCTCGCCTCCTCCAAATTCACTGTCTTCACGGATAATAACCCGCTGACGCACCTGGACACTGCGAAACTTGGTGCCCTGGAACAAAGATGGATGGCCCGACTGTCTTATTATGAGTTCACCATCAAGTACCGGGCTGGGCGCAAGAATGAAAACGCCGATGCGCTGTCCAGGATGAATAACTTGCCCGATGAGGGAGATGACCCGGAAGAGCTGGAGGAGATAGAGATCCCCGCTTTCCACCGTCATGGAGTGACCCAGAGTAACAGGTGCTACACCAACAGAGAGGCCACGTTCAATCCATTGCCCCACCATGGATGGGCAGAGACACAAGATAGTGACCCGGCTGTCCCCCTAGTCAAGGAGTTGCTGACACGAGCTGACTCATACCCTGATCCAGATGCTCCAGAGGAGACCAAACAGCTGTGGAAGGAGAAGGGCAAGCTATTCATCTATGAAGGGAAGCTGTGTCGAAGATCCATCAACTCCCGGACACATGAATTGGTCTGGCAGGTGGTAGTCCCGAGGAGGGATGCGTCAATGGTCTTGGAAGCGTACCACGATGGAGCGGGACACTTTGGCTGGAAGAAGTTGGAAGTCCTGCTACGTGAACGGTTCTACTGGGCTGGCATGAGGAAAGCAATCGAGAGGTGGTGTCGAGAATGTGGACCATGCAACCTGAGGCGAAAAGACCGTGACAGCCAGAGGGCTCCCCTGCAGCCCATCATCACCAAACAGCCACTTGAACTGGTAGCCTTGGACCACGTGAAGCTAGCCCCAAGCAGATCAGGCTATGTCTACGCTCTCACCATCATAGACCACTACTCCCGGTTCCTGGTAGTAGTGCCAGTAAAGGACCAGACGGCTCAGACAGCAGCCAAAGCTTTCCAGCAGCACTTCTGCCGCCCGCATGGTTACCCAGACCGTGTGCTTACTGACCAAGGTCCAGCCTTCGAAGCGGAGGTGTTCCAGGAATTCTGCAACCTGTACGGCTGCAAGAAAATCAGGACAACGCCGTATCACCCCAAAACCAACGGGTTGTGTGAGAAGATGAACCAGGTGGTGATAGACCTGCTGAAGACGTTGCCTCTTGAGGAACGCAGCCTGTGGCCAGAAAAGCTACCAGATCTGGTGGACCTATACAACCATATCCCAGTGAACTCTACCAACTGCACACCTGCTTACCTGATGAGAGCAAGACCTGGTAAGCTGCCCATTGACCTGGACATGGGAGTCCTAACACCAGAGACGGCCTCACCAGATGCAGATTGGGTCACTGAGCGGCAACAACAATACTGCAAAGTGCAAGAGAGTGTTGAAAGAAGTCTGTCCCAAGCAAGACAAAGACAAGAGAAGACTTACAATCAACACGCACCTGCTGTTCCATTGTCACCTGGAGAATAGGTCCTTAAGAGAAAGAGGCGACTCCACAAATTGGATGACCAGTGGGAGGTAGAGCCGTACACCATCCTACCCTCGAGTCATGATAATGCCAAGGTGTGTCTCATTAGTAAGGATGGAGGAGAAACATCAGCAGCAGTTTCAAGGACCACTTGAAGAAATGTCCTGAGCAACTGCAATACCCTAAAGAAGATCAAGATAGCCCTCAACCCACAGAGGAAGTGGAAGAAATGGTCAAAACTGTACTCGGAGAATTTCCCCGGTCGTGGACACAAGTGAACAATGCAATTGTTGTGCCAGTCCTCACCTTTCTCCAACCAGCCCCTCAGGAAGCTGCAGAAGTTCCAGAAGGGTTGGAAGAACAGTTGGCCCCAGAGGCAGAAGTTTCATCGACAGCAGACCAGGAGAATCTACCCTCTGCTAATAGTGAACCTGTCGTACCCACGGTGAGCCAAAGAATCCGTAGGAAGTTGCCCAACCTACCAGTGTCACCTCAAAATACTAGTGATGCAGTTCACACTGAACCCACCACACCAGGGGTAGACACAAGGGACCAGGGTAGAGCACTGACAGATAGTGTACTCCGTAGATCTACAAGAGCTACAAAAGGTCAGCCCCCTGCCCGTTGGAGGATTTAGAAATGCAGAAATTTAAAGTATAAACGTATTTAAATGTTTTATATGTGTGCATTTAACCTGTTTTTCCAGTTACCCGAAAGGGGTACAAAGACTTTTAGGTTATGGACAGTGAATAACCAAGAACTTTCCATTGTAAATAGTTGCACTTATAAAAGTGCCTCCTTGTGAAAGACCACAGAACACCGTTGGAGGTGGCTGAAGACGTGGTCCAACACTTGGATCATCAATGCCCTGCAGCCACCCCAGGGCCTCCGTGGAGGGTTTTGGACGGGTCCCTCAAATTACACCTTGCACAGTGGAATGGACACCTGGTTGCAGATCATACTGTAACCCATCAAGTACTGTAATGCTTGTAAATATTCTAATGTACATTGTGATTGCTATTGTATTTGTTACCTGTTATTTTGAAAAATATGTTCAGTCCCGGAGTACTGAAATTAACTAGGGGGGAATGTGGCACCCCAGAGGGTCTGGTTGCCACAGTGGTATTGCCTCCCTTAAAAGAAGTAATGCCATGTCTGGAGGCAAGCAGGGGTTTCCTGGTCAGGAACACAATACATGCAACACTTCCTGGCTTCAGACCAGCAAGGGGAGTCCCTCCCCTTGGCAACTGGATCTGAAGGCGGGCTTAGTTTAGCTTAGTGCAGGGAGTTGAGTTTAGGACACTGAAGAGAGAGGAGCTAGGGACTGGAGCTGGAGATAGCTCGTCCTAGCTAGGCTGCTCAAGGAACTGGACACCGGAGTCCGAGGCTGTGGGGGATTCCAGACCCAGCAGCAGATACCGCAGGGCAGGAGATTGCAGGTCTCCTGGCCCCATCAGACGCCCGGAGGCTCAGCAGCACCGAGGGACCAGTACCGCTACGGAGGAGCGAGGCATCCACAAGGCCCGAGCTGCCAGCCATACGGGTGAGCACTGCACGTTACACTCAGGGACGTGGGCTACAACACAGCTACAAGCAGTAAAGCCAAAGAGTATAGTAAGAACGGCAGGCCTACAACTCCACCTGGCCAGGAGGACTCTATGCTTGCTCCCAGACTGACCGGACTCTTATCTCTAGCCAGTACTCCAGTCCAGGCCTGTCTAATTGCTACCAGTAAAGACCCTGGGACTGCACTATACGGACTCTGTGGTTATTTCTGCACCGCGACACCCTGCACAACCACCATCATCCACACATGCTGCCCTGAAGCTAACTCTTCCTGTGGGGAGTTATACCACCTTTGCTGCTATACCACCGGCTTCAGAGGACTGTTCCGCAGCGGCGGTCTCTATTAACCGCACTCCACAGATGGCGTAGTCGGACATTATAAAACCCCTATATACATCTACTACCCTTGGATTGACCACCTGGGTCACGGACCGGGTCACTTCCACGGTGACTACAACCCCCAGCATCTACAGGCCCGGCTCCGGGTACCCCACGGCCTAGGGGGCGCCTCAAATGCAGTATATCTTTTTAACATGCCTTTTTCCCTCTTGCGGGCAGCATATTCAGATGGCTGTATGCGTCCTTTGTGGACACCCATATATTTTGTAATGAATATTTTGTGATGGGTGAGTATTCATCTATATACACATCTTTTGAAGTGTAGGCAGTATTTGCATAATTTGCATATCCATAGTTTACATCTTTTATATACATTTTTAAATATACGCAGTATATTTTTTGCTTTTAATTTTGAGTTCCTTTTGCGGATAAATTATGTTTGTATATGCTTATGTACTGTTCATTTTGTCATTATATACGTGTTATAATTCAACCATAATCTAGCTAATCAGCTGCAGGACAGGGACACAAAAGCCACTGGGTATAGCGGGTTAATAGCGTTTTCTGAAACTCATAAGGACTAGGACTGGCGGATGGCACCATGGACTGTGTGACGTCACACGCTGCTGTGCCTGTGGCCTCATTACCTTGTTTTTTGTGTTCTGGCATGCCACCGGCCGGGGCTGCTTGTTTGTTACATTGCAGCTCTACGGGCTTCTTTATTTCGCCATGGGCCTCCATACACCCGCCGAGTGCAGCTCTTCTTTCAAGTGGATACAACTAAGAACTTTGCTGGACTGCACATTGGCGAATAGGGTAATTACCTACTCCTTAGTGTATAGTGTTTTTCACTATGTTTGTTGAGTTTTTAACATGTAACTGGATACATATTGGCACATTTGCTATGATGGCAGGGTGGGCAAAATAGGCTGATCCCCCCCCCATATTTTTATAAATCACCTATTTGCAGCCTTGTTTGTCACCTACCCCAGAGCTTGCTATTCGGTGTATATCGCACATATACAGCCTTTTTTTTGTTTGCTGTTATTGTGTTTTATTGGTGTTCATTTACATGTAAACCTATTGTGCTAATGATGTATACATAAAGTTTTTTGCAATTTAGCACACTTGTGGGTCCTACGTGTTCCTGGGAAGGACATACTAGCGCATAGGTATATACCTATGTATGGTTTCTTGAGTCTATCATACAGAGTGGCATTCTTTTCAAAATCCTTCTGTTAATGTAATTAATCATTATAACTTTTTGTACTTATGAATTCTGGATTCTATAAGCATGTCTGGTACTTTCTGAGTATTGCACTAGTTATACCACTATATGTATTATTACTGTATGTGCTCAATAACATCGAAGAACCTAGAGATATTATTATGCTGTTGCACAGTTTCTTCTATTGTTTTGGTTTGTTATCCCTTTAGTGTGCCACTGATCATTGTCTATCTGATAGATGTGATTTTTATGCTCAGGAATAAGCTTCTCTGATCCCCTCCATAGTGGCATTCCTTACCTTTTATTTCTATTTGCAGTTCTCTTGTGAAAGTAGGCTGGACTCCATCACCTGGGACAAACAACACAGTAGGTGAAACAAGCTAGAACTTCCTACTTTGCACCTCGGTGGCTCTCTATAGCCTTGGGAAAGTTCAATATATAGAACAAATGCTGCTCACCCTCACTTCCAGCTATCTATAGTGCAGACATATCTGCTTGGCTCCACGGCTTCTTCTACTTCTGTCAGGCGGCATGTCTGACTTTTATTTACTGCAAACAGGATGTTTTTATGAACACATTATCAGGGTGCAGGTATGCATTATAACATATTTGTGTACAGGCTGGGTATTTAATGAAAATATAATGAGATTTATGAGAGAGATACATACATTAATATTTTTGCCACCTCTTCATGGATGACAAGAATGAATCCAATCTTGTGATCAGTCAATGGACTGTGCCCCCTATCAGCTTTTGGGACCCCATTCAGACCTATAAGTCAATGCTAAGGTGAATAGTTTGTATCAGCGGCTGCCGTAATTCTTACTGCCTAGAATATTATTTTGATGTCTACAAGGAAATGTTCTTCTGTTTGCTGGCAGCTATGCCCTGCATACAAAAGAATATATTTGAGGAAGGGCGAGAACACCAGGCATTTTGTTAGAGATACTGGGAGATATTACTGCTTGTAGAGGAAACTACAGCAATTAGCCAGGAACAGATCATTGTCTCAGTGGAAAACACGACTACTGATATGTGTTTATCCGGCTGCTGCGGCCTGTAGAGTATAGCATTGAGCTGCCATACAAGTAGGAAGCTGCACATGATTATTATTGTGTTTCTTCACCTCACTGGTTAGATTAATGTTTAGCAGAGGGGAAAAAAAATCACACAAAATCCACAGGAAAACTCCTGTCAAAATAGAGTAAAAATCTGTAGAATAATGTATACAGTATGTATATCCTTCTGTGCACTTTGTGCTTCTTGTCTTCTTAGTTACAGGATGGTTTCTACATTGTAGCAACTTGTGACTGGTATGACAATAGCTCTACCTCCTTGTATGTTTTCTTTACTTGGGCATTAGATGAAAGGTGCACACAGTCATGTGAGAGTTAAGCTCTACCCGAAGAGGGAGAGACATAAAAGGGGTGTCATAGAAAATAAGTGTCATAGAAAATACTAGCAGCTCTGCAGCCACGGTCCCTCTCCCCCTCCTTCCTTTTTCCCCTCACACTCATTTCCAGCAATGAGACAAGAGCTAGCAATCCAAAGCTGCCTTTATGTAAAATGGCAGTGGACATAGGGAAGTGAACCATCCTAATTAAAATGCATGAAGTCCTTTTGATGCCCAGATGACTGAGAGAAGATGCCTTTTGTGAGAAAAACTGAGATTCAGAATGGACAGATAATTAGACAAAAGGTCTTTTCAGACAACAATAGAGACATGTGTTTATACATAGACACAAAAGTGGAAGAGACCTTTTGTCCGCAGGAAATTCATTGTCCTTTCAAGAGAAATATTTTACATTTACACTAGACACCTTTGTCCCTGTAAGAGAAGTACTGCACCTGCAACAGACATATGTCTATGAAAGAAAATATGGAATATTGAAATGGTATAAATTCAATATTAATGAGACATATATTTTTAGTGGCAGGGCTAACAGGGGAAGAGTATGCATATTTTTTCATATCTATGACACCTGCCTATAAGTCACAAATCAATAGTGGACAAGTAACTAACAGCCAAGTCATGTTTGGTCTCTAAGTAAAGATAAAATCCCAATGGAAAATATGGAAAAGATCTCGAACTTCTGTGACCATCAGACGTAAAGTTATTTCATAAGTTGGGGATTTCATAAAATCCTGAAAGACTGAGAACCGCCCACAACCCTGCTCACTCAAGGTCATCACGAAGGGGGGGGGGGTGTGTGGGTGTAACTCAGGGGCTCGTAAAAGATCAAGCCGAATTATGATCTGTGTTCCTGTAGAGACATACATATGGTGTATGCATGAATCCCATTTACTGAAAGGGCCGAACGAAGCGCTCTCCTTTGGCTAAGTTGACTCGTCTCTGTGAGCGGCGTAGTAAATTCTTTGGTTAATCCCTTTTTACTATCTGTAACTGTATATGCTGTATTGTTTTGTCCCCTTTGTAAAATCTTTTGTATATTTTTTTTATAAACAGTGCCCCTTTTTGGATTTAATATAAAATTTAATAGTTCTGTTCCTTTGTTCTGTAACCGCGCTTCGAGGCCATACGCTACCTATTCCAGGCGTCCAGTTAGCCTGTGAAAACGACTGCTGGTGGCACCGAGTAGTTTGGGGTTATCGTGGAGTTAGTGATGATTGTACAGGTGTATATTCTATACGCTCACTGTTAGTTTTCCGGTAACCATACTGTTAGTACAAACAGCCTGCAGCCTACTTCATTAATAGTCGGCCAATTGTGTAATTGTCCGGACAGTAGGGGGCAGCAGATAGCTGTTCGCTCAAGAGATCACAGCGGGTGGTTCTGCGTGGTCTTCCCCGCCTGAGATATCCTTGACAAGGGGAATGAAACATTGTGGCACTTTATGGTACATCTCTTTCAGAGAAAGAGCTATGACCTTCAATTATGCTGCAACTATTGCACCCAAAGGGGTAATCATGACTAACTGAATTGTGCCTCATTAGAATTCCCAACATTTATGTATCTGTTCAAGTTATATTTTAAGACCTTACCCTGATTTGTCTGGAACGCTCACAAAACAATCCAAAAACACCCGATCTTGGCTATATTTGCATAGAGGGACCGGTACAATATAATAAAATAAAATTAGCACTTTGTTGTATGATTCAGTTGAGCAGAACAGATGTCAGTGAAAGAAATTTATTCAATGAGCTTGATGGTTACACAGGTCTAAGTAAAGCAACAAGATGACTTGAATTAAAGTAGAAAATTACTAATCACAACACAAGGAGCTGTAATAAGCCTCCATGCTCCCCTTTTCTTTGTTATATCTTGCCCCCAAATGGCAGTACTCTCATTCAGGTTGGTTAGTCTCCCCCACCTGTGAAAAACATGACTGACTGCATTTCATACTGAAGCTTTTATCCTGCTCCTCTATGCCCCTTACTAATACACCGTTATTGTGAGTACTACTCACCCCCACTTGATAGCCAACTATACTGCAGGCATCTTTTATGCAGCACAGCTTCTCCTCCGCCTCCAGCTCTCAGGAATCTTAGTAAGGGGATTAGGATGCCTTACATAGGTACATAGTTAGATAGGTTGAAAAAAGACTTTGGTTCATCAAGTAAACCTTGATATGAATTATCTTCTTGCAACCTTTACCTGAGTGCCAAGTTTTCTACAAGATTTATGTGACAGGATGCTACTTGGGCAACATTCACAGGAGTGCCATAATCACTATTCTGATTACATTAAACCTGGATATTCTGACCCATGATTATGCACCAATATGACATGTCCAGGACAATAATGCAACTTGATAACTAGGTGGTATGTCCAATACAACAGGTCATTGGTAGCCTACAGCAACCAACAAAGGATATGAAAGCCCAGGACAAAACAATGAGGTCTATGTAATGCTTGAGTCCTTTTTTGCAAGAGGTTGGCTATCTCTTATTCAATCCTCTTACATGGAGATGCTCAGACTTGTTTGAGGTTAACTGAATTCAACTCAAATTTTGTAAAAATTAGAATTCTCCAGAATTTATTTTTTTGTAATACAATTCATGTGAATTTAACAAGACGTTGGTCTGGCGGCCACCATTTGGTTGTATTGTAGTGAGCAAAATGGTGAATAAATAATATCGATGTCACCCCTTACCTGTTCCTGCGCTGCAGTGTGCCATCTGGTGCTGCTTTCCTCCTCTTGCATCTTCTTGCATTGCAGACCCCAGAACATGACAATGAATATTACAATTTGCATGAAAAAACTTTGATACAAATCAATTTTTCCCTTTCAGATTTCAGCAAGCTACTGAATTCGCAGATTCGCTCATCTCCACTCTTATGTGCTCATTTTAAGGTCCATTTGGAGGGACAATCTCACAAAAATAGTTCATTTTGGAGTTATGCTCAGTAGCGCTGATGACCGAGCTGCAGTGAATTGCTGCTTAACTAGAATAACTAATTTGAGAAAAGCAACAATTCGTGTCAGAGCTGTAATGACAATGGCCATATCGGTGCTCCCCTCCTGCTTTTACAGATTATAGGAGCTGACAATTCAGTGTTTTATATATAAAAAGGTTGCATGAAATTGGAAAAAAGATCTGCTTTTTTTTTTTCTATAAACAGCGCCATCCCTGCCTACAGTGTGCATGTGGTACTGCAGCTTAGTCATACAGTGGGGAAAAAAGTATTTAGTCATCCACCAATTGTGCAAGTTCTCCCACTTATAAAGATGAGCGAGGCCTGTAATTGACATCATAGGTCGACCTCAACTATGAGAGACAAAATGAGAAAACAAATCCTGAAAATCACATTGTCTGATTTGGAAAGATTTTTTTTTCAAATTTTGGTGGAAAATAAGTATTTGGTCAATTACAAAAGTTCATCTCAATCCTTTGTTCTATATCCTTTATTGATAATGAGAGAGGTCAAACGTTGTCTGCAAGTCTTCACGAGGTTGGCACACACTGTTGCTGGTATGTTGGCCCATTCCTCCATGCAGATCTCCTCTAGGGATGTTTTGGGGTTGTCGCAGGGCAACACGGACTTTCAACTCCCTCCAAAGGTTTTCTATAGGGTTTACATCTGGAGACTGGCTAGGCCACTCCAGGACCTTGAAATACTTCTTACGAAGCCACTCCTTCGTTGTCCTGGCGGTGTGCTTGGGATCATTGTCATGCTGAAAGACCCAGCCACGTTTCATCTTCAATGCTCTTGCTGATGGAATGAGGTTTGAACTCAAAATCTCACGATACATGGCCCCATTCATTCTTTCATGTACACGGATCAGTCGTCCTGGTCCCTTGGCAGAGAAACAGCCCCAAAGCATGATGTTGCCACTCTCCCAAAACTCTTCTGGATCATCCAAATGCTCTCTAGTGAACTTCAGACGGGCCCGGACATGTAATGGCTTAAGCAGGGGGACACGTCTGGCACTGCAGGATCTGAGTCCCTGGAGGCATAGTTTGTTACTGATGGTAGCCTGTGTAACATTGGTCCCAGCTCTCTGCAGGTCATTCACTAGGTCCCCCGTGTGGTTCTGGGATTTTTGCTCACCGTTCTTGAGATCATTTTGACCCCACGGGGTGAGATCTTGTGTGAAGCCCCAGATCAAGGGAGACTATCAGGGGTCTTGTATGTCTTCCATTTTCTAATTATTGCGCCCACAGTTGATTTCTTCACACCAAGCTGCTCGCCTGTTGCAGATTCAGTCTTCCCAGCCTGGTGCAGGGCTGCAATTTTGTTTCTGGTGTCCTTCGACAGCTCTTTGGTCTTCACCATAGTGGAGTTTGGAGTGTGACTGTTTGAGGTTGCGGACAGGTGTATTTTATACTGATAAAAAGTTCAAACAGGTGCCAGTACTACAGGTAATGAGTGGAGGACAGAGGAGCCAGTACTACAGGTAACGAGAGGAGGACAGAGGAGCCAGTACTACAGGTAATGAGTGGAGGACAGAGGAGCCAGTACTACAGGTAATGAGTGGAGGACAGAGGAGCCAGTACTACAGGTAATGAGCGGAGGACAGAGGAGCCAGTAATACAGGTAATGAGTGGAGGACAGAGGAGCCAGTACTACAGGTAATGAGTGGAGGACAGAGGAGCCAGTACTACAGGTGATGAGTGGAGGACAGAGGAGCCAGTACTACAGGTAATGAGTGGAGGACAGAGGAGCCAGTACTACAGGTAATGAGTGGAGGACAGAGGAGCCAGTACTACAGGTATCGAGTGGAGGACAGAGGAGCCAGTACTACAGGTAATGAGTGGAGGACAGAGGAGCCAGTACTACAGGTAATGAGTGGAGGACAGAGGAGCCAGTACTACAGGTAATGAGTGGAGGACAGAGGAGCCAGTACTACAGGTAATGAGTGGAGGACAGAGGAGCCAGTACTACAGGTAATGAGTGGAGGACAGAGGAGCCAGTACTACAGGTATCGAGTGGAGGACAGAGGAGCCAGTAATACAGGTAATGAGTGGAGGACAGAGGAGCCAGTACTACAGGTAATGAGTGGAGGACAGAGGAGCCAGTACTACAGGTAATGAGTGGAGGACAGAGGAGCTAGTACTACAGGTAACGAGTGGAGGACAGAGGAGCCAGTACTACAGGTAATGAGTGGAGGACAGAGGAGCTAGTACTACAGGTAATGAGCGGAGGACAGAGGAGCCAGTACTACAGGTAATGAGTGGAGGACAGAGGAGCCAGTACTACAGGTAATGAGTGGAGGACAGAGGAGCCAGTACTACAGGTAATGAGTGGAGGACAGAGGAGCCAGTACTACAGGTAATGAGTGGAGGACAGAGGAGCCAGTACTACAGGTAATGAGTGGAGGACAGAGGAGTCAGCACTACAGGTAATGAGTGGAGGACAGAGGAGCCAGTACTACAGGTAATGAGTGGAGGACAGAGGAGCCAGTACTACAGGTAATGAGTGGAGGACAGAGGAGCCAGTACTACAGGTAATGAGTGGAGGACAGAGGAGCCAGTACTACAGGTAATGAGTGGAGGACAGAGGAGCCAGTACTACAGGTAATGAGTGGAGGACAGAGGAGCCAGTACTACAGGTATCGAGTGGAGGACAGAGGAGCCAGTAATACAGGTAATGAGTGGAGGACAGAGGAGCCAGTACTACAGGTAATGAGTGGAGGACAGAGGAGCCAGTACTACAGGTAATGAGTGGAGGACAGAGGAGCTAGTACTACAGGTAACGAGTGGAGGACAGAGGAGCCAGTACTACAGGTAATGAGTGGAGGACAGAGGAGCCAGTACTACAGGTAATGAGTGGAGGACAGAGGAGCCAGTACTACAGGTAATGAGTGGAGGACAGAGGAGCCAGTACTACAGGTAATGAGTGGAGGACAGAGGAGCCAGTACTACAGGTAATGAGTGGAGGACAGAGGAGCCAGTACTACAGGCAATGAGTGGAGGACAGAGGAGCTAGTACTACAGGTAACGAGAGGAGGACAGAGGAGCCAGTACTACAGGTAATGAGTGGAGGACAGAGGAGCCAGTACTACAGGTAATGAGTGGAGGACAGAGGAGCCAGTACTACAGGTAATGAGTGGAGGACAGAGGAGCCAGTACTACAGGTAATGAGTGGAGGACAGAGGAGCCAGTACTACAGGTAATGAGTGGAGGACAGAGGAGCCAGTACTACAGGTAATGAGTGGAGGACAGAGGAGCCAGTACTACAGGTATCGAGTGGAGGACAGAGGAGCCAGTAATACAGGTAATGAGTGGAGGACAGAGGAGCCAGTACTACAGGTAATGAGTGGAGGACAGAGGAGCCAGTACTACAGGTAATGAGTGGAGGACAGAGGAGCTAGTACTACAGGTAACGAGTGGAGGACAGAGGAGCCAGTACTACAGGTAATGAGTGGAGGACAGAGGAGCTAGTACTACAGGTAATGAGCGGAGGACAGAGGAGCCAGTACTACAGGTAATGAGTGGAGGACAGAGGAGCCAGTACTACAGGTAATGAGTGGAGGACAGAGGAGCCAGTACTACAGGTAATGAGTGGAGGACAGAGGAGCCAGTACTACAGGTAATGAGTGGAGGACAGAGGAGCCAGTACTACAGGTAATGAGTGGAGGACAGAGGAGCCAGCACTACAGGTAATGAGTGGAGGACAGAGGAGCCAGTACTACAGGTAATGAGTGGAGGACAGAGGAGCCAGTACTACAGGTAACGAGTGGAGGACAGAGGAGCCAGTAATACAGGTAATGAGTGGAGGACAGAGGAGCCAGCACTACAGGTAATGAGTGGAGGACAGAGGAGCCAGTACTACAGGTAATGAGTGGAGGACAGAGGAGCCAGTACTACAGGTAACGAGTGGAGGACAGAGGAGCCAGTAATACAGGTAATGAGTGGAGGACAGAGGAGCCAGTACTACAGGTAATGAGTGGAGGACAGAGGAGCCAGTACTACAGGTAATGAGTGGAGGACAGAGGAGCCAGTACTACAGGTAACGAGTGGAGGACAGAGGAGCCAGTAATACAGGTAATGAGTGGAGGACAGAGGAGCCAGCACTACAGGTAATGAGTGGAGGACAGAGGAGCCAGTACTACAGGTAACGAGTGGAGGACAGAGGAGCCAGCACTACAGGTAATGAGTGGAGGACAGAGGAGCCAGTACTACAGGTAATGAGTGGAGGACAGAGGAGCCAGTACTACAGGTAACGAGTGGAGGACAGAGGAGCCAGTAATACAGGTAATGAGTGGAGGACAGAGGAGCCAGTACTACAGGTAATGAGTGGAGGACAGAGGAGCCAGTACTACAGGTAATGAGTGGAGGACAGAGGAGCCAGTACTACAGGTAACGAGTGGAGGACAGAGGAGCCAGTAATACAGGTAATGAGTGGAGGACAGAGGAGCCAGCACTACAGGTAATGAGTGGAGGACAGAGAAGCCAGTACTACAGGTAATGAGTGGAGGACAGAGGAGCCAGTACTACAGGTAATGAGTGGAGGACAGAGGAGCCAGTACTACAGGTAATGAGTGGAGGACAGAGGAGCCAGTACTACAGGTAACGAGTGGAGGACAGAGGAGCCAGTAATACAGGTAATGAGTGGAGGACAGAGGAGCCAGTACTACAGGTAATGAGTGGAGGACAGAGGAGCCAGTACTACAGGTAACGAGTGGAGGACAGAGGAGCCAGTACTACAGGTAATGAGTGGAGGACAGAGGAGCCAGTAATACAGGTAATGAGTGGAGGACAGAGGAGCCAGTAATACAGGTAATGAGTGGAGGACAGAGGAGCCAGTACTACAGGTAATGAGTGGAGGACAGAGGAGCCAGTACTACAGGTAATGAGTGGAGGACAGAGGAGCCAGTACTACAGGTAACGAGTGGAGGACAGAGGAGCCAGTAATACAGGTAATGAGTGGAGGACAGAGGAGCCAGTACTACAGGTAATGAGTGGAGGACAGAGGAGCCAGTACTACAGGTAATGAGTGGAGGACAGAGGAGCCAGTACTACAGGTAACGAGTGGAGGACAGAGGAGCCAGTAATACAGGTAATGAGTGGAGGACAGAGGAGCCAGTAATACAGGTAATGAGTGGAGGACAGAGGAGCCAGTACTACAGGTAATGAGTGGAGGACAGAGGAGCCAGTACTACAGGTAATGAGTGGAGGACAGAGGAGCCAGTACTACAGGTAATGAGTGGAGGACAGAGGAGCCAGTACTACAGATAATGAGTGGAGGACAGAGGAGCCAGTACTACAGATAATGAGTGGAGGACAGAGGAGCCAGTACTACAGGTAATGAGTGGAGGACAGAGGAGCCAGTACTACAGGTAATGAGTGGAGGACAGAGGAGCATCTTAAAGAAGAAGTTACAGGTCTGTGAGAGACAGAAATCTTGCTTGCTTGTAGTTGACCAAATACTTATTTTCTACTAAATTTTGAAAAAAATTTCTTTCCAAATCAGACAATGTGATTTTCAGGATTTGTTTTCTCATTTTGTCTCTCGTAGTTGAGGTCGACCTATGATGTCAATTACAGGCCGACCTCATCTTGGGAGAACTTGCACAATTGGTGTCTGACTAAATACTTTTTTTCCCCACTTTATATGTTGTATTTTAGTTTTTGCTGAGCTATAATCCTACATTATACTAGTAACTTGTGGATGAGAATCTTTCTGTATCTGGAGTGAAGCCTTGTTATTTTTTTAATCATTTCACAGAACCACCTCCTACCTGTCCGAATTCTGGCGTCTCTTCTGATTTGTAGGACCAACATGACCAACCTTCATTGTACCTCACTCAAGAAATCAGGTGGCTGCAGATTAAATTTCTCTAGGAAAAGTAATAAAATGTACAAAAAAAAATAATTAAGAAATATTTAAAATAATATATACAATTTCGAATCACCCCCTTTGTCTGTAACTTAAAGAATAATAATCTAAACCCCTACCCAAAAAAAACATGCTTTACATTGCCACATGCATAACTATCCAAACGTATCACATCAGACTTGTCCAATATGGCGAATGCAGAAATAAATGAAAAAAAGTGAAAGTTGCATGGAAGCCAAAAAACAGTAAAAACTACAGTTGATCACTGAAAAGAAACACGCTGCCATACAAGTCTATTGGCTGAAAAAGAAAAACAATATGCCTCTCAGAATATGGAGACAAATTGCATTATTTTTTTTTTAGTAGTAACACAGAAAAAAATTCAATAAATTGATTTCATCATAATTGTACTGACGTTCATGCAATAATAATAAGACTCCAACTAATGGCAGAAAATCTATTTTTTCAATTTCACCCTTCCTGGAATTTTTATTTTTTTTCATTTTTCAGAAATTTATATGGTAAAATGATTTTTTTTTTTTTTGCAGGCTCAAAACTAGAAGGGTATTATAAATTATTGTGGCTGCTCTGCTGGGTAATGTAGTGCAGCTTCAATCTTTGCTCCAGGTAACGGCGTCTCCAGCACATTCTGCACAGAACTGTGAAGGGAACAAGGTTGTTTAAGTTTATTAATAATTTCCCCCAATTCCATCGACATGCACCGCCACGGATATATAATATTACCTGCTGTAGATTTTAAATGCAGAAAATGATACAGAGGAAATGCAATAGCCCAATTTACATTTATTTCATATTTTATTCCTATAAAGGGCAGATAACCAGGCAGGCAAGATAGTAAAAATAAGAATTTAATTCAGGTAATAGAAAAGAACCGCAAGAGCTGTATAGAATGGTATAGAGACGAGTGAAAAAGAGAACAGAATTTATTTTCACATATCTTATTCTCAGAAAGAAAAAAAATCTTCTTTATATATAATTATTGGGATTTTCATTGCAAGATATGCCGCAAATGGAAAGATGTCCTGGATCCTGAGGAGCCTTCTTTTATTTTATTATCAGATTTATTTTAAATATATTTCTGCATATTCCAAAATTGGAAAACTTTTCTGTGTGAACCGGGGAGGAAATGAGAAGTTTTCATATTGTATATATTTTCTTTTATACTAAACAATTTGTAAATTACTGTATAACATTGTGTCTTTATAGTTCTTGACATTTTGCTTTTCTGATACAGAGTATAAAATCCCCTATATTTAATTGAGATTAAAAGCTAAGGACACAATTGACATCAAAACGGATTTTTTTTTTACCATATTTTAGAGATTACTGTTACTTAAAATAAGTTGCAATAAGTTTCAGGGTGCAATTGACAGACTTTCCTTCATTTTCAGGCTCCCTAAGTTGCAATTTGGAGCCTGCTTTTCTCTCTTTTCTTGTGGTGTTGTTTCTTCCTAAGATACATTCAGGACCAGCTTTCCATGTGTGCAGAGAACTGTAAACTTAATTAGCTCTAAAGTATCAACACAGCTTCCTTCTTGGAGTGATTCCCCTTTCTACTGATCGTATGCTTTCCTCCATTTCTATAGTCTGTGTTATCTATGCTCCCTGATAACTTAGATGCTTTCCCCCTCTCCACACTCTGATCGACTGTGTACAACCTCCTCCCCTCATTGCTGCAATGTCTAACACTTAGGGAAGGGAGAGCAGAGATGGCATATCAAAGCCAAGGGCTGAGCTTTGATGGATTTGGGTCAGATTTACAAACTAGCAGAAGGACTTACATAGACTATATGCTATTATTATTAGTAATAATTCATTATTAGTATTATTATTAATTATATTATTAATGACATTTCAAACACTATATGTAATAGTCAAACATACTATTTAGAAAGTGCTTCATTTTGCATTTAGCAAGCAAATGAACAAGAAAAAGAAATTTAGTACAAAAGTGTTCATAGCATTTAAAGGCCTTAAACTTTTTTGGCAAAGTTAAAGTTGTAAAGATGTAATTCCTACTTCTATTTAGACTCCCCTCCCCCTACATGCAGATTGCAATCTACTTTTATTTTCAGATTTAGATCAAAGGCAGAATGACGCTGCCTTTACTAGCTCTCATGTACTTGCACAATTTCATTTCTTTACTGCCTTTATTTTCCAATTTGCATTTGAAACATAATTCAACCCCCTTCTCTGCATACGCTGCCATATGAGCTTTACTCCTCCTGACACTCTGATCTTCTGTGTTCGACCTTCTCACACTGTCTCTTGGCATATGTGTTCTTTTGAGAAGAAGGAAGAGAAGATCAAACTAAACTGACTTTATGCCGACTGTGTGTTGTATCTATGTTACACGCAGCAGCATAGCCAGCTACAGTTGAGCTCAAAAGTTTACATACCCCGGAAGAATTTTTCCTTTCTTGGCCTTGTTTCAGAGAATATGAATGATAACAAAAAAACTTTTTCTCCACTCAGGGTTATTGGTTGGGTGAAGCCATTTATTGTCAAACTACTGTGTTTTCTCTCTTTAAATCTTAATCACAACCAAAAACATCCAAATGACCCTGATCAAAAGTTCACATACCCTAGTTTTTTTTTGCCCTCTCTAACATCAATGACTGTTAGGAGGGCGGTTGCAGAGAACTTTATTATAATGGAATGCAACCGACCCCGGGGTCCGGGATGCAGCCTGGTGGACTGCTGCCGAACACTTTCCGGGTGAAAAGGAAAGCAACCAACTTAAATGATAAACCCTTCCGTGTTACTGCACACAGGAACGGGTATAGCAATTCGCACTATCTCCGTTAACAGCACGAGAGATGCGCGACCGGGGAAGTAGTTGTAGCCCTGTTAACTGCACAGGGACTACACTGGCGGCGCTAGGATGCGTGTGTGACTACGCCGACGGGTACACGTGCCTCCAGCCGGCGTGCTACCGGACTGAAGGGTACTACTCCACGTAGCAGACAGGCGATAGCCGTGGATAGGACATCTGCAGGCTGCTCGGGGTGTTAGGCGACCCCTTTGGCAGAGCCAGACTGCAAGACGAAGCTACCTGCCTATTTCCACTACACCTGCCTATGGAAACTACGTGGAACACAGTCGTCCACACATCAGCATCACTGCTCAATGATTAGAGCGCGCCGCCATGTTTGTGGGTGGGTCTTTTATAGACTAAGCCCTTCCCACCTTCGCACTATTGGTGGCGTCACCCACGACCAATCAGGCGGTGCCAGGTCACCGGATCAGGTGGGTGCCAAACCACCAATCATGGTCCGCCAGGTCACGGACATGCTCAGTGCGGAGAATCCTGTACTTAGTCTCCAACAGCCCTGTCTCCCTCCGCAACCTATGCTTAACATTGCTGGGCACAAATACCCGAGAGACAATCTGTACATCTCGTGGACCAGCTAGGCGTTGGGGCTGACGACGATGCTGAGCAGCATCAGACCTGGCTGGACCAGAATGGGAGACCACAGAAGGTTCTGGACCCATTTTGAATCCAGCAACAGCCCGACGCCTAGCAATGACAGCTTGAAGTCTCTTGTGATAGTTGTAGATGAGGTTCTTCAATTTCTCAGATGGTGAAGCTGCCCATTCTTCTTGGCAAAAAGCCTCCAGTTCCTGTAAATTCCTGGGCTGAGCATAAGAGATTACACTCTAGAGGAGAGAGAGAGGATCCTGCTGACCATAAGAGCTTACACTCTACAGGAGAGAGAGAGGATCCCGCTGACCATAAGAGCTTACACTCTACAGGAGAGAGAGAGGATCCCGCTGACCATAAGAGCTTACACTCTACAGGAGAGAGAGAAAGGACCCCACTGACCATAAGAGCTTACACTCTACAGGAGAGAGAGGACCCCACTGACCAAAAGAGCTTGTGCAAGCTTGTGTCCCTGTTGGAGGAAAAGTTGTGAAATCTAGAAGAGAGGTTAACTACCTTGAAAATCATTAAGAAAGGTGAAGAGTTCTTAGACAGAGCAGAATTATCTCTTCATGATTCAGAAAGAGAAGAAATTCTAACTGCACCTGACGAAACAGAGGAATGGAAGCATGTGACCCAGAGAAGCCGGAGGATCGAGAGGCAGTCAGCACCCATACTGCTCAGGAACCAGTACCAGGCTCTCACGCTGGAGAACCATGAAGAAATACAGCAAGATAAGACTTTGCCCACAATGAATAGCCTTGTAAGCCCTCAGAATCCTCCTGGATGGAGAAAGAAGAATGTTGTGAAGAAAAAACGGAGAGTGGTGGTCATGGGGGATTCCCTGTTGAGAGGAACAGAGGCCGCTATCTGCAGACCAGACATAACCTCAAGAGAAATGTGCTGTCTTCCAGGAGCAAAAATTAAAGATGTGTCTGACAGGATATCAAGACTCTTCAGACCTACAGATCACTACCCATTCCTGCTAATAAATGTGGGGACAATTGACACCGCAAGAAAGGACCTGGAAACCATCTGCAGTGACTATGAAGACTTAGGCAAGAAAGTGAAAGAATTGGGAGCGCAGGTGGTCTTCTCATCCATCCTCCCAGTGGATGGCCATGGAACAATGAGGTGGAATAAGATTCTACAGGTGAACAACTGGCTACGTCAATGGTGCCGTCCACAAGGATTTGGATTTCTGGATCACGGAATGAATTACCTATACGATGGACTACTTGCTAGAGATGGGGTGCACCTTACGAAGACTGGAAAACATGTATTTGGAAGTCGCCTTGCTACACTCATCAGAAGAGCTTTAAACTAGAACAATGTGGGAAGGGAAGCAAAAGGCCAGAAAAAGCCATACAGCTGACAAATACTATTGAGATCTCTGCTACTGGAAGTGGAAAGGAAGAACAAAGACAAAAAAATCTAAATAATAGAAATATGGGAGGAAGAGAAACCAATCACAAACTAAAATGTTTTTATACAAATGCACAAAGCATGGGCAACAAACAAGGAGAACTGGAACTACTAACGCAGGAAAAGGAATATGATGTCATTGGAATCACTGAAACTTGGTGGGACGATACACATGATTGAATACAAGGCTAAAAGGATACAACTTATCTGCAAGAAACATACTTGATATACGAGGAAGAGGTGTCGCATTGTATGTTAGAAAAGCGAATATCGGCACAGAGATTGAAGCAAAGACTGGGAGTTCTGTGGATACTGTTAAGAATACAAGGCGAGAACAACGGAAAGGACACCATTGTAGGCATTTACTACAGGCCACCTGGGCAAGCTGAAGATATGGATGAACTCTTTATGTATCAAATGACCAAGTTCTCCAAAAAATATGACGTAGTGGTCATGGGAGATTTCAACTCTCCAGACATTTGTTGGGAATCTCTCTCAAGTAAAGCTAACAGGACAAGCAAATTCTTATCCTCTCCTGCTGACAACTTTATCTTCCAAAAGGTAGGGGAGAAAACAAGGGGATCTGCTACTTTGGATCTAATCCTTATAAACAGGGAGGAAATGGTTGAGGAGGTAAAAGTGGCTGGGACCCTCGGAGGCAGCGATCATGCTATTATAGAATTTTGGATAACTAGAGGAGGAAGACATGTGAAGACTCAAACTTCAAGGTTAGATTTCAGAAAGGCAGATTTTAAGAGACTCAAAAAGAAAATAGTGGGGATCCAATGGCTGGATGTCCTTAAGGACAAAAATGTCCAGGAAGGATGGGAAATTTTTAAAAATGAGATTCTCAAAGCACAATCATTAACAATCCCGAAAAGTAGGAAGAATGGGAAGCATTTAAGGAAGCCAGGATGGATGAACACAGAACTTAAACACATGCTAAAAAGAAAGAAAGAAATGTTTATCAATTGTAAAGAGGGAGGCATATCTAAAGAAGATTATAATGCAGTCTGCAGAACCTGTAGGGCACGTATCAGGTTAGCTAAAGCTGACAATGAATTAAGGCTTGCAAGAGATGTCAAAAGCAATAAAAAAGGATTTTGGGGGTATGTCAAAAGTAAAAGAAAAGTCAAAGATGCTATAGGATTTTTACAGGATGAAAATGGTGAAATGGTAAGAAAGGATGTTGAGAAGGCCGAACTTTTTAATTTCTATTTTGCATCTGTTTTCTCTCAGAAAGAAAATGTAACATCAACTGATCTTCACTGTCCTACTAAAGGAATAGAAGAATCCAAGTTATCTGTAAATAGAAAGATTGTGAGGGAATATTTAGCTAACATAAATGAGTTCAAGTCTCCAGGTCCAGATGAATTACACCCCAGAGTACTGAAGGAGATCGTAGAAGAAATTTTAGAACCACTCTCCATAATCTTTGAAAATTCTTAGAGAACATGAGAAGTCTCAGAAGACTGGAGAAGAGCAAATGTTGTTCCTATCTTCAAAAAGGGGAAGAAGGTGGACTCAGGGAACTATAGGCCGGTGAGTCTGACTTCTATACCAGGAAAGATCTTTGAACAAATTATTAAACAACATGTATGTAAGTACCTGGATAAGAATGAAGTGATTAACTAGAGTCAGCATGGGTTTGTAACTAAAAAGTCATGTCAGACTAACTTAATTTCCTTCTATGACAGAATCACTGACTGGGTGGATCAGGGAAATGCTGTAGATATAGTATATCTTGACTTCAGCAAGGCATTTGACAAAGTATCTCACACCATCTTTATTGAAAAGGTGACCAAGTATGGAATGGACCAGGCAACTGTTAGATGGATTCATAACTTCCTTAGTGATCGGACTCAAAGGGTGGTCGTAAATGGCTTCACATCCAGCTGGATGAATGTCTCAAGTGGGGTACCACAGGGCTCTGTCCTGGGACCTGTATTGTTCAACATCTTTATCAGTGATTTAGATGAAGGAATTGAGGGTAAACTGATTAAATTTGCTCATGACACAAAGCTAGGAGTGATAGCTAACACTAGAGAAGAGAGCGAGAGGATTCAAAAAGACCTAAATAAACTGGAGCAGTGGGCAACAACTAACAGAATGGTTTATAACAGGGAAAAATGCAAAGTACTACATCTGGGCAATAAAAATGAAAAAAGCATCTACAGAATGGGAGGAATAGAGCTAAGCAACAGTACATGTGAAAAATACTTAGGTATACTAATAGATCATAGACTGAACATGAGTCAACAGTGTGATGCCGCAGCAAAAAAGGCAAATACAATTCTGGGATGTATTAACAGAAGCATACAGTCTAGATCACGTGAAGTCATTATCGGTCTTTACTCCTCTTTGGTCAGACCTCATCTGGAATACTGTGTACAGTTCTGGGCACATTTTAAAAAAGACATTGACAAACTGGAGCAAGTTCAGAGAAGAGCGACCAGAATGGTGACCGGTCTGCAAACCATGTCCTATGAGGAACGGTTACAGGATTTGGGAATGTTTAGCTTGCAAAAAAGAAGACTGAGAGGAGACTTAATAGCTGTCTACAAATATGTCAAGGGCTGTCACATTGTAGAAGGATCATCTTTATTCTCATTTGCACAACGAAAAAATAGAAGCAATGGGATGAAACTGAATGGGAGGAGACACAGATTAGATATTAGAAAAAACTTTTTGACAGTGAGGTGATCAATGAGTGGAACAGGCGGCCACGAGAGGTGGTGAGTTCCCCTTCAATGGAAGCCTTCAAACAGAGGCTGGACAGACATCTGTCTGAGATGGTTTAGTGAATCCTGCTTTGAGCAGGGGGTTGGACCAGATGACCCAAGAGGTCCCTTCCAGCTCTACCATTCTATTCTATTCTAGCTTACACTCTACAGGAGTGAGAGGACCCCGTTGACCATAAGAGCTTACACTCTGCAGGAGAGAGAGGACCCCACTGATCATAAGAGCTTACACTCTACAGGAGAGAGAGAGGACCCCGCTGACCATAAGAGCTTACACTCTACAAGAGAGAGAGAGGACCCCACTGACCATAAGAGCTTACACTCTACAGAAGAGATAGACTTACCCAGTGATTCAATAGAAGGAAAACGAATCTGCTGCACAAATTTTCCTTCATTGGAAACCACTGAGCTGTGATGGCCGAGGTCCTGACTAGCCTATAGAAGATGTGATAATCCATAAGATGTCACAGCTCTGCAGGACATTTTGGGGAGGACCAATCAGTAGTGCAAAATAATGTTAGCCCTCTCCCTGATGCTTCAGCAGTGTAAGAAATGGTGCCGGTCAGGTTTTTTTTTTTTTGTTAACTACGAATCGAATCTCAAAATGTTCAAATTCGCATGAAATTGGCAATTTCAGAAAATTCGATTCTACCTCGATCCTTTAGCATGGTGGTTCATTTTGCAACAAATAAGGAAATGAAAATTAATACAAAAAAATCAGAGCAGTGATGTAACATAAACCTTTAAGTGATAAAATGTTAGCTGCCACTTATTAATGAGTGCAAGGTAGAAGCAGTATGCAGTGATCTTTTGAGCTCCCTCTAGTGGTGGCTTTAGGAAGCCTGAATAATCCATTTAATTAATATCTATGAAGGGAAATTGAAGGTCTGTTGCAGAAAAAAAAAAAAAATTTCATGGATATAAAGATATATTAAGGAATGACTTTTCCATGAATATTGGGCTTTAAAAATGACATACTGTAAAACATTCACGACACTCCTATTTTTTCTACTTCCCTTCAGCCGCTTCACAGCTTGCCTTTTAGTTAGAGCAGCAGTTTATGCTCCAGAGCTGCTATTCAGTATTTGGGAAAAGGAAGTTTCCATTGTAGTCAACCATTATACGCCTTTACTTATTTTTTTCGGGGAATCAAATATAAAGATGAGAAAAATAAAAAAAAGTGAAAATGAGAATTTGATATATTTCGAATGGAGCTGAATTATAAAATCTGACTGCTCTGGGCACATCACGTACAATGCCTTCTCATAGTTATGTTTATAATCAGCTTTCATCATTTATATTATTAGGGGAGAAGAATAACCATTGAGCAAGCAAATCCTTCACACCAGGAAATTTACCGTAATAACCTTGAATTCAATGAATCCCAGATATAATCACACCAGTGATTTTGCAATAATTCTAGCAATTTTTTTTTCCCCACATTTTTCGCTGCCATGTGAAAAATTAGCCTTTTTTTTATACGCCGGTCTGGTCTCCATTAAAGCTTTATGTTTTGCAGACTGAATTATGAATGCTTTCACATAGGAAGAGCATATGTTGGGTCTTTATTTCAGCAGGTAACATTAGGATGAAATGCAGATATTAACTATTATTTATACATCAGGGTAAAAAAAAAAATCCTTCTAACCTGATATAATTTCTTTTAGTAATCACCTTAAAAATTATAAACGCTGCGATGCCAAGCAGCTTGATGTTCTGCAGTCTTGGCTCAGACCCCATAAACCAAGCTGTTTGGAGACCTCTTTATTAGTTTTTAATTTATTTTTGTCAATTGCTTATTTTTTTTTTTCTTTCCTGCTTATTCCAATAGGAATCCTGCTCATTAGTGAAGCTGAGTGTTCATTAAAAAAAGCTTAAAATTTATTTTCTTTAAAGTAAAATTAAGATTTATAATTTTAGGGACATGTAAAGGTAACATTGTATTAAAGGAGATCTGTGCATAAAGTTTAGCTGTGATTAATGGGAATCAGCAGGGTTTTTTGCTTTGTCCTGATATACTGTAGACAAACTAACAATGGTTCTGTTCGTTAGTGGAGACAGCAGGAGCTCAATTTTCAAGATTAGGACCAATTATTTGGGGAAGAGGATGAATTTTGTGAAAGGAACATAACAGAAAAGAAATAATACGTTGCAGTGTGTTCCTCGTGGGCAGGGATTAAGGGGGATTCTCTTTAGATTTCTTGAGTCATGGACCACCTAACCCTGTGCACTCGGCATGTCGCTGAGTATTCTGTGAGTTCACAGCAAGTGGAGAAGGCTAGAGCAAAGATTCTGATACAAGGTGTAAGAAGGAACTTTTGGGTTGTAAAACGAACAAGTACTTCTTTAGAGGAAATCTCCAGATACTGTTACTGAACAGAAGGGAAATGGAATTTTTGTCCAGGTTTTTGCATTTTTACTCTTTCCTTAAGCATATCCTTGACTATTGTATTTTGTGCAACATTCTTATTTTTGTATACAAATTGTCACATAGCAACAGTGTAACATTAGTGTGAACACCGTGTCGGTGCTCAAGTTTTAGTGTAATGGTTATCTTACTCAAAGGAATTTCACATCTTTCTGAATTATGTACTCACATTTAGTGCTGCCTCAATGACTTTCCCTTTCAATAATGCAGATACAGAAAGTGCTGCCTACCTCTCTCTCCATATAAATAATGAAGGCACAGATAGTACTGCATCATTGTTTCTCTATGTAAATAGTGAAGGCACAGACAGTACTGCATCATTGTTTCTCTATGTAAATAATGAAGGCACAGATAGTACTGCATCATTGTTTCTCTATGTAAATAATGAAGGCACAGATAGTACTGCATCATTGTTTCTCTATGTAAATAGTGAAGGCACAGATAGTACTGCATCATTGTTTCTCCATGTAAATAATGAAGGCACAGACAGTACTGCATCATTGTTTCTCTATGTAAATAATGAAGGCACAGACAGTACTGCATCATTGTTTCTCTATGTAAATAATGAAGGCACAGACAGTACTGTATCATTGTTTCTCTATGTAAATAATGAAGGCACAGACAGTACTGCATCATTGTTTCCCTTTGTAAATAATGAAGGCACAGACGGTACTGCATCATTGTTTCTCTTTGTAAATAATGAAGGCACAGACGGTACTGCATCATTGTTTCTCTATGTAAATAATAATGACACAGATAGTATTGCATGACTGTTTATCTGTGTAAATAATAAAGGTACAGATAGTACAGCATCACTGTTTATCTGTGTAAATAATAAAGGCACATACAGTACTGCATCACTGTTTATCTGTGTAAATAATAAAGTCTAAAATTGTAAAGTGCTGCGGAATATGTTGGCGCTATAAAAATAAAAATTATTATTATTATTAAGGCACAGACAGTACTGCATCATTGTTTCTCTATGTAAATAATGAAGGCACAGATAGTACTGCATCATTGTTTCTCTATGTAAATAATGAAGGCACAGATAGTACTGCATCATTGTTTCTCTATGTAAATAATGAAGGCACAGATAGTACTGCATCATTGTTTCTCTATGTAAATAATGAAGGCACAGATAGTTCCTCTTCCCTGTCTCTCCATCTAAGGCTGTTTGCACATGTTGCAGATTTGGTGCATTTTTTATGTGTTTTTGCCATGAATATTTGTTAGCAAACCCTGAAGCAATTGACTCGCCCCCTGGGCCGTGGGGCACTCGGATCCGGGCAGTAGGGGAACGATGGGAGTAGTAATGGCAACCCGGTTCCGTGGCTCAGGGTTGTCAGGCCAGTGGTAGTCCGTTATGCGCTGATGATTATGTCCGACTACGCCACCCGTGGATTGCGGTTATTAGGAACCGCCGCTGCATGCAGACCGCTGGGGCTGATGAGGTGTGCAGCTAGGGTAGTGTGACTCCCCACGGGAAGAGTGCGGCCCCAGGGCAGTATAATGGATGGTGGGAGTGATGGTGGTGAGAGTCCCAGTACTGGTAGTGCTGGAGGCGCGAAGGAGCACACAGACAACAGGTTGCAGTCCAGGGTCTTTACTAAAACAGGTAAACTGACCCATAAACAGTCCCGGCTAGGAGAGGACCTGGATGTCTGAGAGCAATGGGGAAATTGGCCCTGGTCAGGGTGAGGGTGTAGGCCTACCGTGCTTTCTGTGCTCCTTCTGGCTATCTCCTCCTGATAGGGTAACAGCCCACGTTTCCGAGCTTTCCGTGTACTCTCGCCTGTATGGCCTGCAACGTGTGTTCCTTTCTGCTCCCGGCCTGGTACGGCTGTGCTGGTCCCTTCTGTTGTGGCAGAGCCTCCAGGCTTCTTAGGCCAAGGAATATACAGTCCCCTGTGGACTGGTTATCTGCTGTAGGATGTGGAATCCTCCCAGCC
Source organism: Phyllobates terribilis (assembly GCF_046119375.1). Lineage (NCBI taxonomy): Eukaryota > Metazoa > Chordata > Amphibia > Anura > Dendrobatidae > Phyllobates > Phyllobates terribilis. The sequence continues at coordinate 190,333,329 of NW_027362768.1, forward strand.
TCAGACACCAAAGTCTGGTAAATTAAGTCCTTTATCTGCCAAGACAGGCTCACTTCGCCTCTTGTCTCTGGCTTGTGGCTCTCCTCCTGCCACACTTCCTCTTAGGTGCAATACAACTTTCTGTCCCTGCTCTTCTCCGGGACACGTCTCAGTGCTGAGACAGGCCATCCAGTTCTCTCTAACCCTGCCCCCAGCACCAGCTTTTATAGGGGCAGCCTGCTCCCCATACTGGCCTGAGACAGGAGGTACTGCATGCTAATGTTCCCCTGACTAGAGAACCTCCCCCTTGCTCTCAGACACAGCTTTATTACATTTTGTGGCATCCAGGCCAGGGTGACACATTCCCCCCTAGTAAAATTTAGTACTCCGGGACTAAACAATAAACAAAGACAATATGCATAACCATAAAACATTAACAGACAGACGACGCACAGCTTGAGTTCTTAAGGTCACAGTGTGGTCTGTGACCGGGTGTCCATATCACCAATACAACGGGGAGCCTTAACCAGGTGGGGGGTCTGTCCTACCCCAAGTCCTTTACAGTCTTAATTCATTCCTTGGTTAGGCTCCGAACGCAGTCCATACAAGGTCCCGGTTATAAAAAGTCCATAACCTTTGAGTTCTTACGGTAACTGCAAGAAACTGAAACACAGAATTACCAAACATGCATGTAACTTGGCAAACATTTCAACATTTGGCAACAGGGTTATTTACAATTTTAGTGCACTCTATATTCTCCAGCGAGCGGGTATCTGCCCTTTTGTGCTCCTGGTTGACCTCCTTAACCCACTGTCTGGTGGTGGACCGACCTGGCTTTCCCCACTAGCGTTAGGGGTACAGCTACCAGCTGGGTGTTCAGGTAGGGCAGGCAGCTGTCTGCGGGTCCTTTGGCTTACCGCAGGCATGGCAGGCTCACTGTCAGCAGAGGGTTGACTCTCCTGGGCTGCTGGTACAGGCTCTTCTGCCTCTGGAACCTCTTGCTCCTCTTCACCTTCTGGCTCTGATGTTGGTTGTTGCTGTGCCGGTTGCAGGAAATGCAGGACGGGTACCACTATGGCATCGTTTATTCGGGTCCAGGACTGAGGGAACTCTCCGAGAACGGTGCTGATCATTTCTTCCTTGTCCTCTGAGGGTTCAAGGTCACTCTGATCCTCTTGTGCACTACGGAGTTGCTCGGGGCACCTTTTGAGGTGGTCTCTGGAGACGGTACTAGTGGTTTCTCCTCCGTCCTTGGTGATCACGCACACCTTCGGGTTGTCGTGATCAGACTGCAGTACGGTGTAGGGCTCCCTTTCCCACTGGTCGTCCAACTTATGTAGCCTTCTCTTCCGCTTCAGGACCTGCTCACCAGGTTCTAGGGGACCAGCAGGGGCGTGTTGGTTGAAGAGTTTTTCTTGCCTCTCTCTCACCTGGGCCAGGCTCTTCTCCACACTCTCCTGTACCTTCTTGTACTGCAGTTGCCTTTCCGTATCCCAGTCTGCATCCGGGGAGGTGTCCTCAGGTGTTAGGACTCCCATCTCCAGGTCTACGGGCAGCTTACCTGGTCTGGCTCGCATCAGGTAAGCCGGGGTGCAGTTGGTAGCGTTCACCGGGATATGGTTGTATAAGTCTATCAGGTCCGGCAGTTTTTTGGGCCACAGGCTGCGTTCCTCCAGGGGCAACGTCTCCAGGAGGTCAATGACTATATTGTTCATTTTCTCACACATCCCGTTGGTTTGTGGGTGGTAAGGCGTTGTCCGAATCTTCTTACCGCCATAGAGGTTACAGAACTCTTGGAAGATTTCGGCCTCGAACGCTGGACCCTGGTCTGTCAGGACCTGTTCCAGATACCCGTGTGGACGGCAGAAGTATTGTTGGAAGGCTCTGGCCGCTGTTTGGGCTGTCAAGTCTTTTACCGGGACCATCACAAGAAAACGGGAATAGTGGTCAACGATTGTCAGGGCGTAGATGTACCCTGTCCGGCTTGGAGCCAACTTGACGTGGTCTAGAGCTACCAGCTCAAGAGGCTGCGTGGTGACGATGGGCCTCAAAGGTGTCTTCTGGCTGGCACGGTCCTTCCTCCTTAGGTGACAAGGGCCACAGTCTCTGCACCACTTCTCTACAGCCCCTCTCATGCCGACCCAAAAGAACCGTCCTCTTAGCAGGAACTCCAGTTTCTTCCAACCGAAGTGCCCCGCTCTGTCATGGTAAGCCCCCAGGACCATAGCTGCATCCTGCCTTGGAACCACGACTTGCCAGGTCAGCTCGTGCGTCCGGTGGTTGACAATCCTTCTGCACAGCTTGCCTTCATAGAGGAACAGCTTGCTCTTCTCCTTCCACAGCTGCTTGGCTTCCTCTGGAGCATCCGGATCCATGCGGGCGTCCTCCTGGGCCAGCAGATCTTTCACCAGGTGGATGGCAGGGTCACTATCTTGGGTCTCGGCCCAGCTATGGTGAGGTAGGGGATTGATCATCACGGTTGTTAGATCCTCCTCCTTCACGCAGTGGGAGTATTGAGCGGCTCCATACCGGTGAAACGCGGGGAGTTCTACCTCCTCCAGCTCTTCTGGGTCTTCGTCACCTTCAGGTAAGTGAGGCATCCTCGATAGGGCGTCAGCGTTGGCATTGGTTTTGCCTGCCCGGTACTTGATCACGAAGTCATAGTTGGAGAGACGGACCATCCACCGCTGTTCTAGGGCACCCAGTCTTGCATTGTCCAGGTGTGTCAACGGGTTGTTGTCCGTGTACACGGTGAACTTTGCGGAGGCCAGGTAATGCTTGAAGCATTCTGTCACGGCCCACACCACCGCCAAGAATTCTAGCTTGAAGGAGCTGTAATTCTCCGGGTTCCTCTCGGTGGGCCTCAGCTTCCGGCTGGCGTACGCGATCACCCTTTCTCTGCCCTGTTGGTTTTGGGACAGTACTGCTCCCAGTCCCACATTACTGGCGTCCGTGTGGAGAATAAAAGGCTGACCATACTCAGGGTAGGCCAGGATCTCATCCCCCGTGAGGGCCATCTTCAACTGGCGGAAGGACTCCTCTTCCAGTTTATCCCACTTGAAGGGCGGCTTTTGGCTCCTGGATTTAGACTGTCCGATTAGGAGGTCCTGCATAGGAGCTGCCATCCTAGTGAACCCGGGGATGAACCTTCGGTAGTAGCCTACCAATCCGAGAAACTGTCTCACCTCTTTGATGTTCGAGGGGCTTGGCCAGCTCTTGATTGCCGTGACCTTGTCAGGGTCGGGGGCCACTCCTTCCGCGCTTACCACGTGCCCTAGGTACTGGACCTTTGGTTTCAGCAGGTGACACTTCGATGGTTTCACCTTCAGGCCATAGCCTGCCAGGGCTTCGAACACCTCGGCCAGGTGCTTTAGATGGTCCTCGTAGGTTTTCGAATAGACGATCACGTCGTCCAGGTAAAGAAGGACCGTCTCGAAGTTTCGGTGCCCTAGACAGCATTCCATCAGCCGCTGGAAGGTCCCTGGTGCATTGCAGAGCCCGAAAGGCATACAGTTGAACTCGCTCAGTCCCATCGGGGTGGTGAAGGCGGTCTTCTCCTTGTCAGCCTCTGCCACAGGAACCTGCCAGTACCCGCTAGTAAGGTCCAAAGTAGAAAAGAAGTTAGCTGATTTTAGTGCGGCTAAAGACTCCTCTATTCTAGGCAGCGGATATGCGTCTTTGTGGGTGATACGGTTGATTTGTCTATAGTCCACGCACATTCTCATGGTGCCGTCCTTCTTTTTCACCAGAACCAAGGGGGCTGCCCAGGGGCTACAGCTATCTCTAATGACCCCAGCTTCTTTCATTTCTTTTAGCATGCCCTTTGCGTTCTGATAATGTGCAGGGGGTACAGGTCTGTGTCTTTCTTTTATCGGTGGGTTGCTCCCTATGGGGATGTGGTGTTCTATCCCCTTTACTCTGCCGAAGTCTAGCGGGTGCTTACTAAAGACTCTCTCGTACTCCTGTACCACCCGGTAGACTCCTTGTTTTTGGTGCAGGGGAGTGGAGTCAGCACCCACATGGAGTTTCTGGCACCAGTCCTCCTTTTGTTTCTGGGAGCCATTACCCTCCGCCTGTGGAGATGGAGGCAAGGGTTCCACAGCCCTGATAGCTTTGTGTTCGACAACAAACAGTTTGGCGAGTGTAGCTTACCTGGGTAAGTGTACTTCCCTCTCCCCAATGTTGAGGATGCGGACGGGCACCCTCCCATGACGGACATCAACCACCCCCCGGGCTGTCAAAATGGTGGGCCTGCTGTCTGAGTACACGGGTTCTACCATGGCTTGGTAGTCTCTACCTCTCAACCCGATTGCAGTCCGACACCAGATCATCATTTCACTTTTGGGAGGCATGGAAATGGGGAATGGGTCACTCTACCGATCTCACCACCAGACAGTTCTACCTGCTGCCGTCTCATCAGGGCTTTTATCTCCTTGTTGAGGACTCTCTGTTGGCTGGAACTAGCATTCACCGCCACCTGTTGTAGAATTACAATTACCTCTGAAAGACAATTTTCAATCACGTTAGTACCCACAGTTATTTTAGGGTGACTTTCACGACGGTCAATGTCCACAATAATTACTCCCTGTGCCGGCAGTTCAACTTTACCAATATTAATGGTCATCTCCTTGAGCCTCATCTGCGGCACGGGTAAGCCATTACTGGCGATGATGCTCAAGTTACTGTCTGGATACCGTGTGATATCAGCATCAGTCCAATACTGCTTAAAAAGTACATAAGGGATAGTGGTTACTTGCGACCCAGTATCCAGCAAGGCGCTCATGGGGATACCATCCAGCACCACGGGTAAAACCGGGCGCCCCCCAACGTACCTACCACGCCAATTGTAAGGGCCTGGTGATCTTATGCCTGGGGGTTGGCCCTCTGCCCCAGGTTGGACCCGTTTAAATTACAGTACCCGGAAATGTGTCCGGGCTGGTTGCATCGGCGGCAAATGGGCTGTCCATCCTCTGCGTAGCGGTCTGTGGGCCTCCCTCGAAATGACGGGATCCTCCTCTGTTGACGCCACGGGACATCCTCCGGACTTGAAGCCAGCTCGATGGGTCTTGACGGGTCCACTTGTAACGCCTGGAAGGGCCTGGTCAACGCCGCAACGCTCCTGGTCAGCTCCTGCACTTGGTGGTGCAGATCTTTCGACAGGGCTTGGTTCAGGGCCTGTGCATCAGCCCCCACGGAGTCCATAGAGGAGGGCGCCGCCTCCTGGTGGTAGGTGAGAGCAGGGCGCCGGGGGTTTATAGCGCCACTTGTTGCGGATTCACGGAGCACCCTTATGGCCCTGTCCTTGAATTGGGCAAAGGTCAGATCAGGGTTCTGAAAGAACATGAGGCGCAGCTGGGTCCTGTGGGCGCTAGACAGCAGACCTTCTATAAACTGTTCTGTTAGTAGCTTATCCGTTTCCTGCACGCTGCCAGGGTCAGCTTGTTGGATGGCCCTCAAGGCTTCGTGCAAATTTAGGGCATAGTCTCTGATGCTGTCCTGTGCCCGCTGCTTACATCCATAGAACCTCATTTTAATTTCAGCGGAGGTACGTGTGTCAAAGGTACCCCGGGCCAGAATACCCTTCACGGTCCTTTTCTCCTCAGTGGGCCATGATTTTACCTCCCTTTGGGCTGCGCCAGTTAACTGCCCTGTTAATATGCTGACCTTCTGTTCCTCTGTCAGGGGGTAAACCTGGAACAAACTGTATAGCCTTTCCTTAAAGTAAGTTAGGGCATGGGGCTCCCCTGTGTACTTGGGCAGCCAGGCCGCTCCAGGGATGTAAGGCAGGGAGAATGGCATCACCGCTGCTGCAGCTGCGTTGGTGGTAGTGGGCGCCTCTGTATCCGACATCTTCCTCCCCCCTAGTTAAGCGCGGCCTACCTTCCGGCGATCCTCTTCTGTAGGCCGCGGCTCCGCTGCTGCTGCTCTGGACGAGGACCTTGCGTCGCGTCCTGGTGACGTCAGCGTCGCTCTCTCTCCCTTCCAGGACCTTGCGCAGCGGCGGTGCGTAGGGCGGAGCTTCGGGTCTCGCGTGGTTTGGACGTCCACGCCCCTCTTCTTCCCGCGCGGCGTCCTGAAGATGGCGTCCGATGGCGGGAAAACGGCTGAAGATGGCGGGAGACGGCTGGAAATGTCGGGAAATGGCTCCGGACGGCGGGAAACCTCTTTTCAGGTAAGTGCAAAGTCTTTTTCAGACACGCAATACCCGATTGTGGCGGGTTGGTTGCAATCCTGCCGACTACGCCAAAGCTGACTCGCCTCCTGGGCCGTGGGGCACTCGGATCCGGGCAGTAGGGGAACGATGGGAGTAGTAGTGGCAACCCGGTTCCGTGGCTCAGGGTGGTCAGGCCAGTGGTAGTCCGTTATGCGCTGATGATTATGTCCGACTACGCCACCCGTGGATTGCGGTTATTAGGAACCGCCGCTGCATGCAGACCGCTGGGGCTGATGAGGTGTGCAGCTAGGGTAGTGTGACTCCCCACGGGAAGAGTGCGGCCCCAGGGCAGTATAATGGATGGTGGGAGTGATGGTGGTGAGAGTCCCAGTACCGGTAGTGCTGGAGGCGCGAAGGAGCACACAAACAACAGGTTGCAGTCCAGGGTCTTTACTAAAACAGGTAAACTGACCCATAAACAGTCCCGGCTAGGAGGGGACCTGGATGTCTGAGAGGAATGGGGAAATTGGCCCTGGTCAGGGTGAAGGTGTAGGCCTACCGTGCTTTCTGTGCTCCTTCTGGCTATCTCCTCGTTATAGGGTAACAGCCCACATTTCCAAGCTTTCCGTGTCTTCTCGCCTGTATGGCCTGCGACGTGGGTTCCTTTCTGCTCCCAGCCTGGTATGGCTGTGCTGGTCCCTTCCGTTGTGGCAGAGCCTCCAGGCTTCTAAGGCCAAGGAAAATACAGTCCCCTGCGGACTGGTTATCTGCTGTAGGATGTGGAATCCTCCCAGCCTCAGACACCAAAGTCTGGTAAATTAAGTCCTTTATCTGCCAAGACAGGCTCACTTTGCCTCTTGTCTCTGGCTTGTGGCTCTCCTCCTGCCACACTTCCTCTTAGATGCAATACAACTTTCTGTCCCTGCTCTGCTCCGGGACATGTCTCAATACTGAGACAGGTCATCCAGTTCTCCCTAACCCTGCCCCCAGCACCAGCTTTTATAGGGGCAGCCTGCTCCCCCTACTGGCCTGAGACAGGAGGTACTGCATGCTAATGTTCCCCTGACTAGAGAACCTCCCCCTTGCTCTCAGACACAGCTTTATTACATTTTGTGGCATCCCGGCCAGGGTGACACACAATCCTGATGCCAGAAAAGTGAATGAGAATCCTGAAGGGTCGTGCACACGTTTCTTATTTGTGACTTGCAGGTTTGGTGCAGAAAATACTCTGTGCGTTTTTCACCATTGACTTCACTCAATTCAGTCAAAAACTCAAGGCAAAAATGCTGGTTTTGACCGCTGCGTTTTTCCTGCCAAGAGATGCAGAAATGGTGCAGAAATTTTACTCAAGGTCAAGTGCACAGACCCTAAATGGTTTTGGTTCAGATTATTCTGCTTCCTGGTCTCTCCCCATAGTACCGACTTCATGTCTCTTTCTATAAAGGATGCAGGCACAGCAGATAGTACTGCCTCATTGCCTTTCCATGTAAATGACTAAGGCACAGATAGTGCTACCTCCATGTCCCTTCCTGTATATGATGTAGGCACAAATATTACTGCTTCCCTGTTTTTCCAAGTTAACAATCTAGAGTAGTTATTACTCCCTGCTTGTCAATGTTGATGATGTTGGTGCAGATAGTACTGCCTCCCTGTCTCTCCATGTAAATGATGTAAGCACAGATATTACAGTTTTTACTCTTGTCTGTAGGCACAGATAGTGCTACCTCCATGTCCCTCCCTTCCTGTATATGATGTAAGCACAGATATTACCGTTTTTACTCTTGTCTGTAGGCACAGATAGTGCTACCTCCATGTCCCTCCCTTCCTGTATATGATGTAAGCACAGATATTACCGTTTTTAGTCTTGTCTGTAGGCACAGATAGTGCTACCTCCATGTCCCTCCCTTCCTGTATATGATGTAGGCACAGATATTACCGTTTTTAGTCTTGTCTGTAGGCACAGATAGTGCTACCTCCATGTCCCTCCCTTCCTGTATATGATGTAGGCACAGATATTACCGTTTTTAGTCTTGTCTGTAGGCACAGATAGTGCTACCTCCATGTCCCTCCCTTCCTGTATATGATGTAGGCACAGATATTACCGTTTTCAGTCTTGTCTGTAGGCACAGATAGTGCTACCTCCATGTCCCTCCCTTCCTGTATATGATGTAGGCACAGATATAACCGTTTTTACTCTTGTCTGCAGGCACAGATAGTGCTACCTCCATGTCCCTCCCTTCCTGTATATGATGTAGGCACAGATATTACCGTTTTTAGTCTTGTCTGTAGGCACAGATAGTGCTACCTCCATGTCCCTCCCTTCCTGTATATGATGTAGGCACAGATATTACCGTTTTTACTCTTGTCTGCAGGCACAGATAGTGCTACCTCCATGTCCCTCCCTTCCTGTATATGATGTAGGCACAGATATTACCGTTTTTAGTCTTGTCTGTAGGCACAGATAGTGCTACCTCCATGTCCCTCCCTTCCTGTATATGATGTAGGCACAGATATTACCGTTTTCAGTCTTGTCTGTAGGCACAGATAGTGCTACCTCCATGTCCCTCCCTTCCTGTATATGATGTAGGCACAGATATAACCGTTTTTAGTCTTGTCTGTAGGCACAGATAGTGCTACCTCCATGTCCCTCCCTTCCTGTATATGATGTAGGCACAGATATAACCGTTTTTAGTCTTGTCTGTAGGCACAGATAGTGCTACCTCCATGTCCCTCCCTTCCTGTATATGATGTAGGCACAGATATTACCGTTTTCAGTCTTGTCTGTAGGCACAGATAGTGCTACCTCCATGTCCCTCCCTTCCTGTATATGATGTAGGCACAGATATAACCGTTTTTACTCTTGTCTGCAGGCACAGATAGTGCTACCTCCATGTCCCTCCCTTCCTGTATATGATGTAGGCACAGATATTACCGTTTTTAGTCTTGTCTGTAGGCACAGATAGTGCTACCTCCATGTCCCTCCCTTCCTGTATATGATGTAGGCACAGATATTACCGTTTTTACTCTTGTCTGCAGGCACAGATAGTGCTACCTCCATGTCCCTCCCTTCCTGTATATGATGTAGGCACAGATATTACCGTTTTTAGTCTTGTCTGTAGGCACAGATAGTGCTACCTCCATGTCCCTCCCTTCCTGTATATGATGTAGGCACAGATATTACCGTTTTCAGTCTTGTCTGTAGGCACAGATAGTGCTACCTCCATGTCCCTCCCTTCCTGTATATGATGTAGGCACAGATATAACCGTTTTTACTCTTGTCTGTAGGCACAGATAGTGCTACCTCCATGTCCCTCCCTTCCTGTATATGATGTAAGCACAGATATTACCCTTTTTACTCTTGTCTGTGCATGATTTAGGCAGAGAAATCCTCCCGGACAGGACAAAAGCTTCCGCCAACTTTATTTTCTGCTGAAGTCTTTCCTTGTACAAAATCATTTATGCCTTTTAACTTTTTTAGTTTTCTTATTAATCTTGATGCAAAAGTGCACAAAAAAAATAATAAAATGATCATCGCTTCCCCGGGCTGGTGGCAGCATGCCCGACATTACAAAGTGATTCTCTTGTTCTAAGAATACACTTCCCTCATATTTACAGCATCCGGGCATGTCACAAAATGTTCTTTCATTCTGAGGAAACTTTCCGTAGGTCTAATAAAGCACGTCTGCTGGAAGAAGCCCGCGAGGGTGGCAAATTGTCTCAATAAAATAGAAAGTCACATATGAAATCTTGTTTTTTGTTTTTTTTTCTAATACAAAACATATTAATATTTATCCGAGTCCAGACAGGACTATTATTTTTATCTGCTTTTCGATGACACCGGTGCAGATCCACATCTTGATCCGGGTATATAGAGTTTGGAGAATTTGCATTTCATGTTTTTTAATTTAAACTTTCCTTCTACGGATCCAGCTTTGAGTTTCGTCGTTTCTTTCGTCTTTATATATTTTTTCATTGTTGTGTATTAGGTTTTGAAGACCGACCGCAAGTTTACAAGGTAAAATTTCATAAGAGCGGAGATTTAAAATGATTTTTTTTTCTCGTTCATACCCAATAAGATATCCGGTGAAAGTGTGAACAGCGAGACCTTGAGCCCAGACGGTCTCACAAATCCCCAGGATGACGGGGCTCCACTCCCAGTTTTCGGAGTAGAGTTGACCTTTCCTGAGTGTTGACTCTTCGCTGAATTGAATAGAGGATGTAATTGGCCGACTGAGAGGGAAATCCTGAATACAGAGAAGGATACGGCAAGATGCAGCCACTCACTCATCCTTTTTGTTTCTAATCTGTTTTTTTTATTTTATGATATTTTTCTTTTCTCCACATATTTACTGAGGCGTCCATGTTGCAGGAGCTTTTGGTAACTGCACTTAGAGATTTCCTTTACGGTAGCCACATGGACTATAGATGGCAAGTAGTCAGAATCTGATTCTTTGACAATCATAGGAGAGTGCTGTGGGCATGCTCTATGACCTGCGCAGAGGTTATTGTGCAGAGAGGGGAAGAAGGTGAGCTATGACATCATTTATCTTTTGTAGGCTAGTATTGTGGGCATGCTCTATGACCTGTGCAGAGGTTATTGTGCGGGGAGTGGAAGAAGGTGAGCTATGACATCATTTATCTTTTGTAGGCTAGTATTGTGGGCATGCTCTATGACCTGCGCAGAGGTTATTGTGCAGGGAGAGGAAGAAGGTGAGCTATGACATCATTTATCTTTTGTAGGATAGTATTGTGGACATGCTCTATGACCTTCACAGAGGTTATTGTGCAGGGAGGGGAAGAAGGTGAGCTATGACATCATTTATCTTTTGTAGGAAAGTATTGTGGGCATGCTCTATGACCTGCGCAGAGGTTATTGTGCAGGGAGGGGAAGAAGGTGAGCTGTGACATCATTTATCTTTTGTAGGATAGTATTGTGGGCATGCTCTATGACCTGCACAGAGGTTATTGTGCAGGGAGGGGAAGAAGGTAACATTTGACATCATTTATCTTTTGTAGGATAGTATTGTGGGCATGCTCTATGACCTGTGCAGAGGTTATTGTGCAGGGAGGGGAAGAAGGTGAGCTATGACATCATTTATCTTTTGTAGGATAGTATTGTGGGTATGCTCTATGACCTGCGCAGAGGTTATTGTGCAGGGAGGGGAAGAAGGTGAGCTATGACATAATTTATCTTTTGTAGGAAAGTATTGTGGGCATGCTCTATGACCTGCGCAGAGGTTATTGTGCAGGGAGGGGAAGAAGGTGAGCTATGACATCATTTATCTTTTGTAGGATAGTATTGTGGGCATGCCCTATGACCTGTACAGAGGTTATTGTGCAGCGAGGGGAAGAAGGTGAGCTATGACATCATTTATCTTTTGTAGGATAGTATTGTGGGTATGCTCTATGACCTGCGCAGAGGTTATTGTGCAGGGAGGGGAAGAAGGTGAGCTATGACATAGTTTATCTTTTGTAGGATAGTACTGTGGGCATGCTCTATAACCTGCGCAGAGGTTATTGTGCAGGGAGGGGAAGAAGGTGAGCTATGACATCATTTATCTTTTGTAGGATAGTATTGTGGGTATGCTCTATGACCTGCGCAGAGGTTATTGTGCAGGGAGGGGAAGAAGGTGAGCTATAACATCATTTATCTTTTGTAGGAAAGTATTGTGGGCATGCTCTATGACCTGTGCAGAGGTTATTATGCAGGGAGGAGAAGCAGGTGAGCTATGACATCACTTTTATTTTGTAGGAATGTATTGTGGGCGTACTCTATAACCTGCGCAGAGGTTATTATGCAGGGAGGAGAAGCAGTTGAGCTATGACATCACTTTTCTTTTGTAGGAATGTATTGTGGGCATGCTCTATAACCTGTGGAGAGGTTATTATGCAGGGAAGAGAAGGAGGTGAGCTATGACATCATTTATCTTTTGTAGGAAAGTATTGTGGGCATGCTCTGTAACCTGTGCAGAGGTTATGTAAGGAGGGGAAGAAGGTGAGCTATGACATCACTTATTCTATAGAAGAGCATTGTGGACATGTTCTGTGCTACATGCAGAGGTCCCAATGCAAGGAGAGGAAAAAGGTGAGATGTGACATCACATTTTGTGAATCAGGAATCTTATGTTATCCATACATACAGTACAGACCAAAAGTTTGGACACACCTTCTCATTTAAAGATTTTTCTGTATTTTCATGACTATGAAAATTGTACATTCACACCGAAGGCATCAAAACTATGAATTAACACATGTGGAATTATATACTTAACAAAAAAGTGTGAAACAACTGAAAATATGTCTTATATTCTAGGTTCTTCAAAGTAGCCACCTTTTGCTTTGATGACTGCTTTGCACACTCTTGGCATTCTCTTGATGAGCTTCAAGAGGTAGTCACCGGAAATGGTCTTCCAACAATCTTGAAGGAGTTCCCAGAGATGCTTAGCACTTGTTGGCCCTTTTGCCTTCACTCTGTGGTCCAGCTCCCCCCAAACCATCTCGATTGGGTTCAGGTCTGGTGACTGATAACTAGAGATGAGCGGTGTTCTACTCGAACTGTTCGCCAATCTCAAATTCGAGCTGTTTTGGGCGGTGTTCGAGCCGTTCGGCGAACACGAACAATTTGAGAAAAATTCGGCTGTTTGAGGTTATGTTCGATAACTGTTCGTGCACCAAAATCATAACTGGATTTTTTCTCAGTAATGATGAAAATTAATGTTAATACGCAGTTTGAGTGTACAGCGGGGCGGGGGGAGGGGCAGGGGATGGATCTCTGCAGGAACAATGAAGATCTCCATTTTTTTTTCTCTTTCCCGCATTTGCAGTGGGGAGGTGCAATCTGTCAGCCTATCAGCAGCGCACACACGGAGCGAAGTGCTTTTTTTCACACAAGCAAGGGCATGTGTCATTGGCAGTGTATGTCACATGTCCTTGCCCTATAAGACCCAGCCATTTTCCCCGTCGCCACCATTTTCTCACTGCTGCAGCTGCGTGTTAGACGGCACCGCTGTTGCTGTGTGCGCTATACCTTGTTAATTTCAAGCCAATTTTCGCACAAATCTACAGATAGCTTGGGAGTAGGGAATAGTTGTGATTGCAGTCCTTTTAAGGACTAGGTTACAGCATTTCCTACGACTTTTATCAGGCAGGTCTGTGCTCTTAAATAGATAGATTGTGGGAGTAAAGACTAATTGTAATTGGAGTCCTTTTCAGGACTAGGTTACATCAGTTCCTATCAGTTTTTGCCAGGCAGGTCTGTGCCAGTGCTGTGCAAGTTTTTTTCACAGCATTTGGCTGAATATAGCAAAGCTAATCCTTTTTGGTCTATTGCAGAGTGTGTTAGTCAGTGGAGTAGAATATCTGTGTTGCAAGATATACCACCTGTGTATAGAATACCAATTTTTTTACTGCACCTAGTGAAGTAAAATCTTTTGGGCATAGCATCATTCTATTAGTCCATCTATACTGACCTCCATCAGGTTGCAAATTGAATATAATTTTTTTCTGCATCTAGCTCTGAAAAAATATTGGGCTTCTAGCTGTGTGTGGGACTTGTTCTATTAATCCATCTATACAGACCTCCATCAGGTTGCAAACTGAATATATTTTTTTCTGCATCTACCTCTGAAAAAATATTGGGCTTCTAGCTGTGTGTGGGACTTGTTCTATTAATCCATCTATACAGACCTCCATCAGGTTGCAAACTGAATATATTTTTTTCTGCATCTACCTCTGAAAAAATATTGGGCTTCTAGCTGTGTGTGGGACCTGTTCTATTAATCCATCTATACAGACCTCCATCAGGTTGCAAACTGAATATATTTTTTTCTGCATCTACCTCTGAAAAAATATTGGGCTTCTAGCTGTGTGTGGGACTTGTTCTATTAATCCATCTATGCAGACCTCCATCAGGTTGCAAACTGAATATATTTTTTTCTGCATCTACCTCTGAAAAAATATTGGGCTTCTAGCTGTGTGTGGGACTTGTTCTATTAATCCATCTATACAGACCTCCATCAGGTTGCAAACTGAATATATTTTTTTCTGCATCTACCTCTGAAAAAATATTGGGCTTCTAGCTGTGTGTGGGACTTGTTCTATTAATCCATCTATGCAGACCTCCATCAGGTTGCAAACTGAATATATTTTTTTCTGCATCTACCTCTGAAAAAATATTGGGCTTCTAGCTGTGTGTGGGACTTGTTCTATTAATCCATCTATACAGACCTCCATCAGGTTGCAAACTGAATATATTTTTTTCTGCATCTACCTCTGAAAAAATATTGGGCTTCTAGCTGTGTGTGGGACTTGTTGTATTAGTCCATCTATACTGACCTCCATCAGGTTGCAAACTGAATATATTTTTTTCTGCATCTACCTCTGAAAAAATATTGGGCTTCTAGCTGTGTGTGGGACTTGTTCTATTAATCCATCTATACAGACCTCCATCAGGTTGCAAACTGAATATATTTTTTTCTGCATCTACCTCTGAAAAAATATTGGGCTTCTAGCTGTGTGTGGGACTTGTTCTATTAATCCATCTATACAGACCTCCATCAGGTTGCATACTGAATATATTTTTTTCTGCATCTACCTCTGAAAAAATATTGGGCTTCTAGCTGTGTGTGGGACTTGTTCTATTAATCCATCTATACAGACCTCCATCAGGTTGCAAACTGAATATATTTTTTTCTGCATCTACCTCTGAAAAAATATTGGGCTTCTAGCTGTGTGTGGGACTTGTTCTATTAATCCATCTATACAGACCTCCATCAGGTTGCAAACTGAGTATATTTTTTTCTGCATCTACCTCTGAAAAAATATTGGGCTTCTAGCTGTGTGTGGGACTTGTTCTATTAATCCATCTATACAGACCTCCATCAGGTTGCAAACTGAATATATTTTTTTCTGCATCTACCTCTGAAAAAATATTGGGCTTCTAGCTGTGTGTGGGACTTGTTCTATTAATCCATCTATACAGACCTCCATCAGGTTGCAAACTGAATATATTTTTTTCTGCATCTACCTCTGAAAAAATATTGGGCTTCTAGCTGTGTGTGGGACTTGTTCTATTAATCCATCTATACAGACCTCCATCAGGTTGCAAACTGAATATATTTTTTTCTGCATCTACCTCTGAAAAAATATTGGGCTTCTAGCTGTGTGTGGGACTTTTTCTATTAATCCATCTATACAGACCTCCATCAGGTTGCAAACTGAATATATTTTTTTCTGCATCTACCTCTGAAAAAATATTGGGCTTCAAGCTGTGTGTGGGACTTGTTCTATTAATCCATCTATACAGACCTCCATCAGGTTGCAAACTGAATATATTTTTTTCTGCATCTACCTCTGAAAAAATATTGGGCTTCTAGCTGTGTGTGGGACTTGTTCTATTAATCCATCTATACAGACCTCCATCAGGTTGCAAACTGAATATATTTTTTTCTGCATCTACCTCTGAAAAAATATTGGGCTTCTAGCTGTGTGTGGGACTTGTTCTATTAATCCATCTATACAGACCTCCATCAGGTTGCAAACGGAATATATTTTTTTCTGCATCTACCTCTGAAAAAATATTGGGCTTCTAGCTGTGTGTGGGACTTGTTCTATTAATCCATCTATACAGACCTCCATCAGGTTGCAAACTGAATATATTTTTTTTCTGCATCTACCTCTGAAAAAATATTGGGCTTCTAGCTGTGTGTGGGACTTGTTGTATTAGTCCATCTATACTGACCTCCATCAGGTTGCAAACTGAATATATTTTTTTCTGCATCTACCTCTGAAAAAATATTGGGCTTCTAGCTGTGTGTGGGACTTGTTCTATTAATCCATCTATACAGACCTCCATCAGGTTGCAAATTGAATATAATTTTTTTCTGCATCTAACCCAGCCAATAGTTTTGGCCTAATACCACAGTTTGGCCACTCAGCTCTGCTCGGTTCCCATCCATTGTTTTTTTGTGCAAACAACTCCAGAGTTGTGAATTAGTTAACCACCAAAATGAGTGGAAAAAGGCCTGCTGCTGGTGGAAAGGGGAATAGGCGTGTTGGGAAGGGGAAAAAAGGTTGTGTCCGTGGGGTAGGTGTTAAAGCAACAGTAACATCTGCAGAAGAAAGACCATCTTCCAGCCAAACTAAAATGTCTACTTCTTTTAGCGGACAATGTGATAAGATCCCTTTCTTACGGCCACGCCAATCGCTACAAATTCCAGATGAGGCACAAAAACAGCAGGTGCTTCAACGGATATCAAGTGCTCCTTTAAGTGGGCTCTCCTCCACATCAACTTCAACATCACAAATACTCCAGTCCTCAAAGGTGTCACCCCAATCGCACTTGCTTCCTCACAGCTCCCAAATCTCCAGCTGTCCGTCTGAGTATGAGGTAGAACAGATGGTTGAGTCTGCAGAGCTGTTTATTCATACTATAGCCTGGGAATCAGAGGTCGACTCCAGCGCTTCTGTGAATCCAGACGAGGAAATGATCTGCACTGATGCCCAGAATCTTTATGAGTCGGATCCAGGACCAGACGCAGAAGGTTCTGACCATAATGTAGACCCTCATTCCCAAACTGTAACTCCTGTTGGTGGAGACAATGAGGAAGACGATGATAAGACTCAAATACCTGATTGGAGCGACAACTTTAGTTTTTTGTCAGGGCAGGAACAGGTTGGCTCTGAGGACGACGGGTGTGATAACGCACAGGGTGATGATGATGAGGTTGGAGATCCCACTTACTGTCAACCCACAGTCAGCCAAGAGATGAGGTCAGCAGAGGAGGTGGAGGAAGATGCTAGTGACGACGAGGTCAGGTTGCGCCTTCCTGGACAGAGACGTAGTACTGGAAGCACGTCAACAACTGCATCCTCAAACACAACTCTGCCTCTCACCACAAGTCGTGGTGGCTCTTCAGGTCGCATGGGTGCTAAGCCTTGCATAGCCTGGGCATTTTTTCAGATCGATAAAGATGACCCAACTCGTGTTATCTGTAACATTTGTCAGCAAAAGCTAAGTAGAGGCCAAAAAATACATAGTTTGAGTACTTCATGCATAAACCGGCACATGGACATGAAGCATAAGTTGCAGTGGGAAGCTCAGTGTGCTACAATGCGGCCCAGCCGGCCGGGCCAACCGCCGTCTGCCATATCTTGTGCATCCGCGGCCTCTTCATCCTCTGTGACTGGGGGGACAGCAGTCACACCTGTTTTGGGGCGCAGACCTGCCACCTCTTTACCCGCAACAGCCAGCGTGATTGGCAGGTCATCATTTTCTTTGGAGGTGGTAACACCAGCTGGTGTTGAGCGCTGTCCGACATCGATAGCACCACCTTTGGATCAAGGCAACCTAACATGTCCGCCTGCATCTTCCTCACAGACCGGCAGTTTGCCGGGGACACCCTTATCAACCCCGTCTAAGCACAATAGCCAGCCCTCGGTCCCTCAGATGTGGACAAGTAAAAGACCATTTCCTCCTAGCCATGAGAAAGCTAAGAGGTTGAATTTCACCATCTGCAAGCTCTTGGCTACAGAAATGCTGCCTTTCCGCCTGGTGGACACAGAGGATTTTCGAGACCTTATGTCCGTCGCAGTGCCCCAGTACCAGATGCCCAGTCAGCACTACTTCTCAAAGAAAGGTGTGCCTGCGCTCCACCAGCATGTCGCACACAACATCACCGCTTCTTTGAGAAACTCTGTGTGTGACAGGGTGCATTTCACCGCAGACACTTGGACGAGTAGGCATGGACAGGGGCGTTACATGTCGCTGACTGGGCACTGGGTAACTATGGTGACAGCAGGACAAGGGGCTGCTGTCCAAGTCTTGCCGTCCCCACGAGTTGTGCGTCAATCCTCTTTATGTCAAAGTTCCTCCACTGCTTCTGCCTCCTCAACCTCCTCTCGGTCTTCCACCTGCACCCAAAGCCTGTCTGGTCATGCCACAAGCTTTCTAACTGCGCAGAAGGGATCCTGCACACCTCCTTACTATGCTGGCAGTAGGGCTCAACGTCATCAGGCGGTTTTTACATTGAAATGTCTGGGAAATGTGAGTCACGCAGCTGAGGAGTTGTGGTCAGCTCTGGAGAACCAATTTCATGAATGGTTGTCTCCACTGGACCTGGAACCAGGGAAGGCCGTGTGCGACAATGCTGCAAACCTGGGTGCGGCCCTTCGCCGGGGCAATGTCACACACGTGCCTTGTATGGCTCACGTGTTGAACCTGGTTGTCCAGCAATTTTTAGCCCACTATCCCAGACTAGATGGCCTTCTGCAGAGGGCACGGTCGCTGTGTGCTCACTTTCGCCATTCGCATCCCGCAGCTCAGCGACTTACATCTCTACAGAAGTCGTTGGGCCTGCCACTTCACCGGCTAAAATGCGATGTGCCTACCCGGTGGAATTCAACTCTGCACATGTTGCAGCGACTGTGGCAGCACCGACAAGCCCTGGTGCAATACGTTCTGACGTATAGCCTGGGCCAACGAGATCCAGAGGTGAGGCAAATCACGCTGGAGGAGTGGTCTCAGATCAGGGACCTATGCACCCTTCTGCACAGTTTTGAAATGGCGACGAAGATGTTTAGTGCTGACGATGCCATTATCAGCATGACTATTCCGGTGATTTACATGCTGGAGCACATGTTAAACAGAATTCGGAGTCAGGTGGTGGCACAAGAGGAGGTGGAGGAAGTAGAGGAGGAGGAGTTGTATGCGGAAGGGCTAACATCTGCAAGGTCCAGACGGTCGGCAGCACCAAGGCGGCAGGCATGTGAGGGTGGGGGAGATGGTTTTACCAGGGCGCATGGTAGCAGCCAAACTAGTGAGGAAGGTGCAGGAGCCCAGGAAGAAGTGGAGGACGAACTGATGGAAGACTCATCAGATGAGGGAGACCTTGATCACATTTCTGTTGTGCAAGGTTGGGGGGAGAGGACAGAGGAAGGAAGCATGATTGTTACCTTGCCACCAACACAACAGGGACTTGGTGCTCCTGGATGCGCAACACACATGAGTGCCTTCTTGCTGCACTACCTGCAACATGACCCTCGAATTGTGAGAATTAGAAATAATCCTGACTACTGGGTTGCCACACTGTTAGATCCCCGGTACAAAAGTAAATTTGCAGAAATTATTCCTGCCATAGAAAGGGATGCACGCATGCAGGAGTATCAGCAGAGACTGTTGCAGAATCTTACATGTGCTTTTCCACAAAATACCAGTGGTGCACGTAGTGAATCTCACAGTTCCAACTTGCCAACCGTGGGACCGTCAAATGTTCAGCACTCAAACCGTAACAGAACCACAGTATCTGCTGGTAACATCAATTTTGCGGAATCATTTCACCACTTTTTTAGCCCATCCTTTGCAAGGCCACAGGAGACAAGAAGTCTGACACATAGTCAACGCCTAGAGACGATGGTACAGGAGTATCTCCAAGTAAACATTGAAGCCACGACTGTGTCACTGGACCCTTGCTCTTTTTGGGCTTCCAATCTGGATAAATGGCCGGAGCTAGCCACTTACGCCTTGGAGATCTTGTCATGCCCCGCAGCCAGCGTTCTGTCTGAACGTGTGTTCAGCGCTGCTGGTGGTGTGCTGACAGATAAGCGCACGCGGCTCTCCACTGATAATGTAGACAGACTCACGTTCATAAAGATGAACAAATCATGGATCCGAAACGACTTTTCTACCCCTGTGTCATCCTGGGGAGAGTAAAAGCTTGATGATTGGTTAAAATCACCCTACCAACCGTTTTAAGCTTTCAAATTACTATTCATGTTTATCTGTATCTTGGCTGGAAAATAATTTGGGCTTTGTAGCAGTGTGCAGCACTGATTCTATTAGGCCATCTATAATAAGCTCCACCAGATTTAAAATTACTAATCATGTTTATCTGTATCTTGACTGGAAAATAATTTGGGCTTTGTAGCAGTGTGCAGCACTGGCCTATTAGGCCATCTATACTAAAGCTTCACCAGATTTTAAATTAATAATAATTTTTAGCTGCATCTAGCCCGGAAAATAATTTTGGGGCTCCGAGATGCGCAAGACACATAAGTGCCTTCTTGCTGCACTACCTGCAGCATGACCCTCATATTGTCAGAATTCGAAGTAATCATGACTACTGGGTTGCCACACTCTTAGATCCCCCAAACTTTTCGATCAACCTTTTCATTTTAATAAAGACCAAAAAAATGGTCATTTTTGAAATTATAAGCATTAGCAGGTTGTTAGAAACTGAAATCAAACAGTTTTCAACTCAAAACTTTATTCTAGGTGATGTTTCATTTTCACATAGGACCCCTTGTTCGAAAGGAGCTTCTGAACTCTCTCGTCCATTGAATTTGTCAGGTTTTGGATGGTTTCTGCTTCAATTGTTTTGCATGAGGACAGAATACCCTCCCAGAGCTGTTGCTTAGATGTGAACTGCCTCCCGCCATCATAGACACTCCTTTTAATGATGCTCCAAAGGTTCTGAATGGGGTACAGGTCAGGGGAGCATGGGGGTCACACCATAAGTTTGTCCCCTTTTATGCCCATATCAGCCAGAGATGCAGATGTTTTATGTGCAGCATGAGATGGTGCATTATCATGCAGAAAAATGATCTTGCTGTGAAATACACGGTTCTTCTTCTTGAACCATGGCAGGAAGTGCTGTTTGAGAAAATCCACATACATTATGGAGTTCATCTTTAGCGCCTTCAGGGATCCTAAAGGGGCCGACAATCTCTCTCCCCATGATTCCAGCCCAAAACATTACTCCACCTCCTCCTTGTTGGCGCTGTAGCCGTGTTTGCGTGGGGTGTCCATCAACCAGCCATCCTCCACTCCATCCATCTGGACCATCGAGCGCTGCACGGCACTCATCCGTGAACAAAACAGTTTTGAAATCAGTCTTCATGTAATGTTTGGCCCACTTGTGCCGTTTCTGCTTGTGTGAAGTGGATAGAGGAGGTCGACAGGATGGCGTATGCACAGCTGCAAACCTCTGAAGGACCCTGCATCTTGTTGTTCGGGGGACGTTGGAGGCACAAGCAGCTTCAAAAACTTGTCTGCTGCTATGACAAGGCTTTTTTGCCGCTGCTCTTTCAACCTGACGTAATTGCCTGTAGGAAAGAGTCCTCAATTTGCCCTTATCAGCACGCACACGTGTGTACTGTGAATCAGCTACATACTTCTAGATTGCCAAGACACTTCATCCTGATCATCGCACAATGTTGATTGTAGTCATGCCTTGACCTAAACACTCCACAATTTGTTACTTCTCAGCAGCCGACACATCCTTTTTCTTTCCCATTTTGGCAGAAAATGTAGGCTGCTTAATAATGTGAGACAACCTTCTTAAGTAGTCTTGCCTTTCATTGGACACACCTGCCAAACTAATTAGCACAGGTGTCTGCAATTGCTTACAGTGATATAAAGAGCCCTGACACACATCACCATCAATGAGTTTAACTGACAAACAAACAAATTCTTCCCTTATCACTCCTAAACACTTTTTGCATAATAATTTGGAACGCAGTGTACATGTGCTTTTCCACAAAACACCACTGGTTCACGTAGTGAATCTTACAGTTCTAACTTGCCAACCGTGGTCTGTATGGAGTTGTTCAATAAAGGGCCCAAAATTAAGATAACATAGATGGGAGAGGTCTCTATGAATAGGAATTCCTAAGTATTTGATACCCTGTGAGGGCCAGGCAAAGGGAAAGTTGGACTGGATGGAATCCTATATGGATTTGGGGAGGGAGACATCAAGGGCCTCAGACTTCGCTGCATTGATTTTAAAATTTGACCATGTAACAAAGTGATCTATTTCAGCCATAACAGCATGGATGGATATATGTGATTGAGTGATATATACTAGGACATCATCAGCAAATAGAGAGCACTTGTACTCGGTGCCTCCCACCTCAATCCACCTAATATTGGGGTTATGGCGAATTGATGAGAGCAGGTGCTCCGTCACTAGGATGTATAAGAGAGGGTACAGAGGACATCCCTGCCTTGTCCCATTGGTGATTGTGAAAGGTGATGAAAATGTTCTGATGCACCCCCTGGGCCTTGGGACACCCGGAGCCGGACCCTTTTTGGTGGATGCTGGTGGTTGTAGTCTTCGTGGCGGCGACCCGGTTCCGTGGCTCAGGGCGGTCAAACCAGTGGCGGAACTATTTATGTGGTTTTGATGTTTAAATGTCCGACTACGCCACCCGTGGATTGCGGTCAGAGTGAACCGCCGCTGCAGGGCAGACCGCTGAGGCTAGTGTTGTGGGTGCAGCAGAGCGTAGCATAACTCCCCACGGGAGGAGTATAGCCTCAGGGCAGTGTATGCGGAGGATGGGGGTGATGGTGCAGGGCAGCAGCAGTAACGACACGGAGTCAGTGATGCAGTCCAGGGCCTTTACTCACAGTTCTTATTATCCAGACCACGTCTGCAGGTAACGGCTGCCCACGTCGTACTGTGCTCACCAGGTGAGGGGCTCAGACAACTCCCAGATAACTTTGGAGCGCTTCACAGGACCCCCTTTGTGTGTCCTTTGTCTGGCCTTTCTTACCAACCCTTCTGTCCGGCTGCCTCGGGCCTCCTCTTGGTAAACTTGGGGCCAGTTTCCCTGACCCTATGTGGTGCCTTCCTAGCGGGTGTAGCGAGGGGCTGCGCCACATAAAATGTCACAGCCTCCGGTTTCTAGCTGAGGGTCGTTTCCTGCCTCCACTAGTTTCAGGAACCGGTCTCCCCCTTTGGCCTGACCCCTCCACGCAGGTGGATTCGGGCGTGCGGTGGCGACTCGCCCGTCCGCACCCCTGGGATCCCTTCATTCCTCATTCCTGGAGCCTTCTCCGCTCCTCTTCCTTCCTTCTCCCTCTTCCAGGCCTGGGCCTCTGTTACTAGGCCCGCCTCCAGAGCAGAGCTCATGCAGAGCCCCTGCTCCCTGCCACTTCTGCTCAGACTTCTCTGCACTGAACTAAGATGGTGCCCACCTTTTATACTCCCTTCTCAATGCACCCAGGAACTGCTTCCTCCCTGCTCCTGCACTACAGGGTTCCCCTTCCTCAGTGTTCCCTCCCCCCACTCCAGCCAGGGACAGGGACTGTCGTGCCCATCTCAGAGGCATATTGGTCGCCCTGCCCCACGGCAATGTGGTGTAATGCATGCAGGTGTCGGGTCCTGATCCACACTCCATCCTTACCTGAGAGTGAGATATCACACCTCTGGGTGAGGTGCAATACCTCTGTAGCAACCGAGCCCTCAGGGTGCTACAGTTCCATTTATCTTCAACCTAGGTGACATATTGTGATACAGGGCCGTGATTTTGGCTATAAAAGGGTCCCCTAGACCCCTACCCCAAGCTTTTTAAGAGAATCATATATGGCGTGCCAGGAGACTCTATGGAATGCTTTCTCAGCATCCAACGAGAGTATCTAATTACAAATTTTTAACTGCATCTAGCCCAGGAAATACTTTGTGCCTAGTAGCAGTGTCTGCTAGTCAGCGGATTATCCCGGCTGTTAAGCAAGCTACACCACCTGTAGTTTAGACACTTAATTTTTTCAAAGGAAATGCTTCGGGACCATGGGATACTCAGTGAAGAGCATCAGGAGGCACCCCAAGGCATAGGGGCTGGGACTGGCAGTAGGATGCCTTGCGGTGGACAGCCGAGCTCGATCCTTATAAAAGCTTTTTAACTGCAGCAGCTTTAGTGAACGCTACTGGAGCTGGAATTACGCGGCTGCTGGCATGAGACTTGCCCTCCAATAGATCCTTATAAATGGATTTAAAGTGTATTCATTCAAATTAGAGAGACAATTTAAATTAAAAAGCTTAGAGCTGCCTCCACCACAGGGGGGCTCGCTCGACCCACCAGCGGACAGGCACCAGTATTGGGAGAGGGGGGCTGGCCATCAGGGTTCACTGCGGCTCTGGCACAAACCCGGCGACACGGAGGTGGCACGGGCAGGAGCGGACTGGCCGTGTCGGCTTCTCACTTTTTGGATTTTAGAAGGGCATGACATGCCTATATCTGTGTCTCCCCCTCTTTTATTTTCGCATGACTATATGTACTTGTCACTTTTCCATGTGTTAGTTATGTCTTCTGAGCAGTTTGTCAGCTTTTGGACACCTTTGAAGGTGTTTTCTATGTGTTTCTATGTGTTTTTGTTTGCCTGCCATTGGTTTTAACGGTGTTCGAAGGTGTTCGACGAACAGTTCGACGAACAGTTCGGCGAACACACGGGTGTTCGACGAACCGAACCGAACTCGAACACTACGGGGGTGGCTCAACACTACTGTGGAGGCCAGGTCATCTGGCGTAGCACCCCATCACTCTCCTTCTTGGTCAAATAGCCCTTACACAGCCTGGAGGTGTGTTTGGGGTCATTGTTCTGTTGAAAAAGAAATGATGGTCCAACTAAACGCAAACCGGAAGGAATAGCATGCCGCTGCAAGATGCTGTGGTAGCCATGCTGGTTCAGTATGCCTTCAATTTTGAATAAATCCCCAACAGTGTCACCAGCAAAGCCCCCCCACACCATCACACCTCCTTCTCCATGCTTCACGGTGGGAACCAGGTATGTAGAGTCCATCCGTTCACCTTTTCTGCGTCGCACAAAGACACGTGGTTGGAACCAAAGATCTCAAATTTGGACTCATCAGACCAAAGCACAGATTTCCACTGGTCTAATGTCCATTCCTTGTGTTCTTTTGCCCAAACAAGTCTCTTCTGCTTGTTGCCTGTCCTTAGCAGTGGTTTCCTAGCAGCTATTTTACCATGAAGGCCTGCTGCACAAAGTCTCCTCTGAACAGTTGTTGTAGTGTAGCACCCCGAGGACTCGGCTGCTACAGGGGTATTACACCTCAAGCCAGAGGTGTGGTATTCCACTCCCGGGTAAGGATGGAGTGTGGGACTGAGCTCTGTAGGCTGCATGCACTACATACATCCCATTTCCGGGGGACAGAACAACGGTACTCCCACTAAGTAAATGTGCAGGTACGACAGCTTCTGTCCCTGGCTGGAGTGGGAGGGGGGTGGAACATCCCAGTAGTGTAGGGGCAGATAGGGGGAGTACTCTGGGTAAAGCTAGGAGCTCATTGGGTGCTGGTCACCTGGGCTCACACATAGAGGGAGTATATAAGGTGGGCACCATCTTAGATCAGGGTTCAGTTCAGGCAGGAGGAGAAGAGGAGGGGAGCTCAGCCAGGAGGGCTGACAGGGAGCTGTGGCTCCGGCTGGGCCCAGCTCCAGAGCAAGGCCTGCAGAGAGAGAGGAGTAAGAAGGACCCAGAGAGAAAGACAGAGGGAACCCCAAGAACCCAGAAACAGACCAGAAAGGGTGAAGGGTTGGCGGACACGGGTACCGGAACCCGAACTGGTGGAGGCCACTAATCCTCAGCCAGGAACCGGAGGTCGTGGTCAAGATTTGCCACGACCCTCACCAAATCCACCAGAAAGGCACACCAAGCATAGGGTCAGGGAACCCAGAGGAGGTTTGACCACCAAGAGACCCGAGGGAGCCGGCCAAAGGTGGATCCCTGGTGGGAACGGCCAGGAGGAAGAGAGAGAGACAGGGAAGCTCAGGACCATGCTCCGGACTGCCTGGGGGTTAGCCGAGTCCAGGACCTGGTGGACGCAGCACGGCTCGGGTGGTCACTCAAGGCCAGAGTGACTAAAGCAACATCAGTGAGTAAAAACCCTGAAACTGCATCTCCTGACTCTGCCTCTCCTTCCTGCATCATCACAACCCCCATCATCCACACCTGCTGCCCTGAGGCCATACCCCTCCCGTTGGGGGTTATACCATCACTGCTGCACATATACCACCGGCCTCAGCGGACTGCTCTGCAGCGGCGGCTTCAAAGCCGCACTCAACGGGTGGCGTAGTCGACATCCAAGTTAACATCTATTGTCATAGACTGCCACTTAGTTTGACACCCTGGGCACGGACCGGGTCACCGCCACAAGGACTACTACCCCCATACAGATCCGGCTCCGGGTATCCCTTGAACATGGCCCAGGGGGCGCATCAACTTTGGCGTAGTCGACAGGATGTCATGCCCGCAACCACCGGGTACTGCGTGCCTGAAGAAAAGTTCGCATTTACCTCAAAAAGAAGTCTCCCGCCGATTCCGGAGGGTCCCCGCCATCGGACGCCATCTCGGATCGGTTCCCGCCGTTTGCCCGCCATCTGCGGTCTTTTCCCGCCGTCCACAGAGTTTCCCGCCATTGGGAAGCGGTTCCCGCCATCTGAGAAGATTTCCCGCCTTGGCAGAGCGGACGCCATTATGGGCGTGCCAGAGGGTGGCAAGAGGCCACCTCCCATCGTGGGCCAGGACCAAGAATGGCGCCAAAAACGAAGACCGCCCCCACCAGCAGAGACTGTGATGCTTGAGATGTCCATCAGCGTGAGGGGACTGCCCCTGGGACTGACAATCACCAAGTTGCCCCGGGACCACCCTGAATGGGGGCGGAGAGAGAACAAAAGAGAGAAGATGGGTGCAGCCTGGAGGAGTCTGGAGAAGCCGTACCCGGAGATGGAGGGAGAGTCAGGCAGCACCGACCCTGTGGTCAGGAGCCTGTTGCAAGCTGCCACTCCACAAGAACTGGTGGAGATCCTGGCACAGCTCCCCCGAGACCGGGAGTGTGCGCAGACCGAGCTGGAGCGCCTCGCACGGAGGATGGCCCAGGTGCAGCGAGAAATGCTGACGGAGTGGAGCAGAGAGATGGCCCTGCAGGCTGGAACCCGCCAACGGAGCACGCCACCCGAGACGAGGAGTCAGACCGCCTCTGAGGATGGTGCAGGAGGAATCAAGGCCGGAGACGACGCCGAGGAAGGAGCTAAAGAAACGGAGGCAGGTAAAGGGGACGTCACTACCCCGAGCCGAGAAGCCGTGAGCCTGCCCCAGCTCCCCGTCGCAGAGCCCGAAATTTCCCCTGCCGTGCCCGTCGTTGCACCGTCACCGCTCCCGACTAGGCCTCAAACAGAAGCCGCGGCCACGCCCCCTGTGACCTCACGCGCCTCAACCCTGAGCGCGGCCAAGCAGGAGACGCCACCGGCCTGGTCGCAAGGTCAAGTAACCCCGGGCGCCGCCGTCTTCACGGTGCCCTTTACGTTCAGGGTGCCCAAAGCCTGGTCGCAAGGCCTGGTAAACCTGGGTGCCGCTACCACCACCGCGCCCTCAACTTCCACTGTGCCGCACCTGGGTGAGGACTTGTTGGCCCAGCACACTTGCCCGGATGGGCAGCCCTTTGTGTGGCCACCGGAGTACCACCACCCACGACTCCGGAGGGAACGGCCCTTGTGTGAACCCCTAATCCCTGCTCCGGCGCCTGTCAAGATCGTCCCGCTCCCGTTGGAGGAAGCCCAATTCGAATGGGACCCCACCGGAGAAAACCTCATTGGGTTTACCCACGAGACCCGGGCGGCCGCAGCCCAGCGAGCGGAGTGCTGCCGGCAGCAGCTAGCGGTCTTTGACAGAGAGAGGAAAGAGAGACGGGTCCGCGAGGAGCGGCTGCAAGTAAAGAGTGCAGAACAAAAGAGCCGGACCCGAAGGAACCCCCGTGCAGCCCACGGTCCCCGTGCCACCGGGACTGTAATTAAATTCCAACTGCAGCACGGTTGGGGCTTCATCAGAGATCATCACACCCCCGGCGACGTCTTCGTGACCAGAAGAGATGTCGAGTCCCACCTGCCGGAGGGACACAGAGGTCGTGACCTGTACCTGGGTGACGAGGTCACCTTTACCCGGCACCAATGTGCCAAAGGACCCTATGCCCTTCATGTACACCGGCTGACAGAGAAAGAGCTGAGGTGTCAGGAGGAACAAGAGGACCCGGACGGGTCTGAAGGGTACATGGAGGAAGTATTAGGAGGACGCCGCTACTAAAGTACGGTAAATGGAACTGTAAAATAGTTACCCGTCAGGGTACAGGAACTGTTACCATTATAGTCCCCGTTGGGACCAGCAAATTAAACTGTTGCCCGTAAGGGTATATGCCATGCTGCTTAAGTAAGATATAGTCCCCGTTGGGACCAGTGAACTGTTCCAGTGTGTCCCATCTCCCCACAGGCTGAGGACTGTGAACAGCCATTCCTTTTCCCCACTAGCCGAGGACTGAGAGCGGCCACCTCCCCTTGTATATAGTTGCGCTTTCTAAGGCGCCCCCTACTGGTTTTGTAGGAAACTGTTGTTCTTGAACCGACTGTTGCACTTCTACCTGGTCACAAGCGCACAGTGGCCAGTAACTCAAAGAACATTATTATGAAAGAGTTTTATATGAAAGAAAAAGTTTATCTTGTTTAAATCTGATAATGTTTAATGTTTGATATGTTCTTGTATGTTTTGAAAAAAATTGTATGTTTTTGGATATTTTATTCTTTTACAGCCCGAGGACGTGCTGTGGTTTACCAGGGGGGAATGTAGCACCCCGAGGACTCGGCTGCTACAGGGGTATTACACCTCAAGCCAGAGGTGTGGTATTCCACTCCCGGGTAAGGATGGAGTGTGGGACTGAGCTCTGTAGGCTGCATGCACTACATACATCCCATTTCCGGGGGACAGAACAACGGTACTCCCACTAAGTAAATGTGCAGGTACGACAGCGTCTGTCCCTGGCTGGAGTGGGAGGGGGGTGGAACATCCCAGTAGTGTAGGGGCAGATAGGGGGAGTACTCTGGGTAAACCTAGGAGCTCATTGGGTGCTGGTCACCTGGGCTCACACATGGAGGGAGTATATAAGGTGGGCACCATCTTAGATCAGGGTTCAGTTCAGGCAGGAGGAGAAGAGGAGGGGAGCTCAGCCAGGAGGGCTGACAGGGAGCTGTGGCTCCGGCTGGGCCCAGCTCCAGAGCAAGGCCTGCAGAGAGAGAGGAGTAAGAAGGACCCAGAGAGAAAGACAGAGGGAACCCCAAGAACCCAGAAACAGACCAGAAAGGGTGAAGGGTTGGCGGACACGGGTACCGGAACCCGAACTGGTGGAGGCCACTAATCCTCAGCCAGGAACCGGAGGTCGTGGTCAAGATTTGCCACGACCCTCACCAAATCCACCAGAAAGGCACACCAAGCATAGGGTCAGGGAACCCAGAGGAGGTTTGACCACCAAGAGACCCGAGGGAGCCGGCCAAAGGTGGATCCCTGGTGGGAACGGCCAGGAGGAAGAGAGAGAGACAGGGAAGCTCAGGACCATGCTCCGGACTGCCTGGGGGTTAGCCGAGTCCAGGACCTGGTGGACGCAGCACGGCTCGGGTGGTCACTCAAGGCCAGAGTGACTAAAGCAACATCAGTGAGTAAAAACCCTGAAACTGCATCTCCTGACTCTGCCTCTCCTTCCTGCATCATCACAACCCCCATCATCCACACCTGCTGCCCTGAGGCCATACCCCTCCCGTTGGGGGTTATACCATCACTGCTGCACATATACCACCGGCCTCAGCGGACTGCTCTGCAGCGGCGGCTTCAAAGCCGCACTCAACGGGTGGCGTAGTCGACATCCAAGTTAACATCTATTGTCATAGACTGCCACTTAGTTTGACACCCTGGGCACGGACCGGGTCACCGCCACAAGGACTACTACCCCCATACAGATCCGGCTCCGGGTATCCCTTGAACATGGCCCAGGGGGCGCATCAGTAGAGATGTGTCTGCTGCTAAAACTCTGTGTGGCATTGACCTGGTCCCTAATCTGAGCTGCTGTTAACCTGCGATTTCTGAGGCTGGTGACTCGGATAAACCTATCCTCAGAAGCAGAGGTGACTCTTGGTCTTCCTTTCCTGGGGCGGTCCTCATGTGAGCCAGTTTCTTTGTAGCGCTTGATGGTTTTTGCAACTGCACTTGGGGACACTTTCAAAGTTTGCCCAATTTTTCACACTGACTGACCTTCATTTCTTAAAGTAATGATGGCCACTCGTTTTTCTTTACTTAGCTGCTTTTTTCTTGCCATAATACAAATTCTAACAGTCTATTCAGTAGGACTATCAGCTGTGTATCCACGAGACTTCTGCACAACACAACTGATGGTCCCAACCCCATTTATAAGGCAAGAAATCCCACTTATTAAACCTGGCAGGGCACACCTGTGAAGTGAAAATCATTTCCGGTGACTACCTCTTGAAGCTCATCAAGAGAATGCCAAGAGTGGGCAAAGCAGTCATCAAAGCAAAAGGTGGCTACTTTGAAGAACCTGGAATATAAGACATATTTTCAGTTGTTTCACTCTTTTTTGTTAAGTATATAATTCCACATGTGGTAATTCATAGTTTTGATGCCTTCAGTGTCAATGTACAATTTTCAGTCATGAAAATACAGAAAAATCTTTAAATGAGAAGGTGTGTCCAAACTTTTGGTCTGTACTGTAGATGTTACCTAATACTAGGTTTAGTGCCCAAACTGTATATTTGCAATATTTTATACTTTCTTGATATACCCTTAAAAAAACGCAATCATTTTTTTTTATTTGGAAAACGTTATTTAAAAAATAGGTAATTTTTTAATGATATTTTTCCTTTTAAGGGAATTTTTCAGCCCAGTCTACAACCTGTGCCGGGGACATTGTGCAGAAAACTGAAGGTGAGCTGTGATATCTACAATTGTGAATGTTTGTTCCGGTGTTTTCCACATAGAGTTGTTTCGGTCATACTCTATGACCCGTCCAGCAGTCATTGTGTGAGATATGACATCACATATTATGTTCTCTGGGAGATTGTTGTGGGCATGCTCTGTGATATGTGGAGGAGAGGGGAAGAAGGTAAGCTGTGACATCCCATATTGTGAATTGTGGATCCGATGTTATCCATACATTACTGTTACCTAATATTAAGCTTACTGCTGTATCTAAAGTGAAAACTTATAACATTTTACATTTTTAATTAAGTTACTTTTAGAAAAAAAATGTTCAAATATTATACATTAAAAAAAATATATATGACTAACATAGCAATTCTGTCAATAGCAACAGCAGCATCTAGATGGTTAACAGAGGGAAGGTGCTCCCTCTTTATCCTCATGTACAACCTTGCAAAGCGATCACAAGATGTCCAAGGCCAAGTAATGACCTGGGTGCCGTTTAGTGGGGTCTGAAAGGTCTCATGCCAGTGCAAAGATGACCGGTTTAACACCCTTTAATACATAAGTAGTGCAGGGTATTAAGCCAGTGATCATCATACAAATGATAGCTCAAGTTCCAAAGAGTGACAAAGTAAAAAAATATATATATATTTATAAAAAATGTTATAAAAATTATAAAATAAAGTACAAAAAGATAACACAACAAGTTTTGTCACTAAAAATGCTGTTTTATGTAAAAACCAAAGTAAACAAAAAAACTATACATGTGGTATTACCACAACCAAAGTGACCCGAGCTCTAAAATTTTAATTATGTGACCCATACAGTGAACACTGTAAAAAAAATAAATAAAAAAACACGGCAAAATATATAGCTTTTTCATCACAGTGATGCCCAAAAAATGGAATAAAAAGTACCGTAACCATAAAATCAATCATATAAAAAATAATGTCATATTGTCCAACAAAAAAGCCCCCCAAAAATACTAAGAAAACGTACAAACAGTAATTTCTAACCACATATAGGGTTCAAGAAAAATTACTTTGCAAATTTTGATGTCCATTTTCTCCAGGTACCCCTTGTGAAGATGAAAAATTTGGGGCCAAATCAACATTTAGGTGGAAAAAATGTAATTTTTCACTTTTGTGTCCTAATGTTATAAACTTTTGTGAAGCAACTTGAGTTCCAACATGGTTACTACCCCTCTAGATGAATTCCTTGGCAAATTTAGTATCCAAAATGGGGTCACTTATGGAGGGGTTTCTGCTGTTTTGACTAGAGATGAGCGTTGTTCTACTCGAACTGTTCGCCAATCTCAAATTCGAGCTGTTTTGGGCGGTGTTCGAGCCGTTCGGCGAACACGAACGATTTGAGAAAAATTCGGCTGTTCGAGGTTATGTTCGATAACTGTTCGTGCACCAAAATCATAACTGGATTTTTTCTCAGTAATGATGAAAATTAATGTTAATACGCAGTTTGAGTGTACAGCGGGGCGGGGGGAGGGGCAGGGGATGGATCTCTGCAGGAATAATGAAGATCTCCATTTTTTTTTCTCTTTCCCGCATTTACAGTGGGGAGGTGCAATCTGTCAGCCTATCAGCAGCGCACACACGGAGCGAAGTGCTTTTTTTCACACAAGCAAGGGCATGTGTCATTGGCAGTGTATGTCACATGTCCTTGCCCTATAAGACCAAGCCATTTTCCCCGTCGCCACCATTTTCTCACTGCTGCAGCTGCGTGTTAGACGGCACCGCTGTTGCTGTGTGCGCTATACCTTGTTAATTTCAAGCCAATTTTCGCACAAATCTACAGATAGCTTGGGAGTAGGGAATAGTTGTAATTGCAGTCCTTTTAAGGACTAGGTTACAGCATTTCCTACGACTTTTATCAGGCAGGTCTGTGCTCTTAAATAGATAGATTGTGGGAGTAAAGACTAATTGTAATTGGAGTCCTTTTCAGGACTAGGTTACATCAGTTCCTATCAGTTTTTGCCAGGCAGGTCTGTGCCAGTGCTGTGCAAGTTTTTTTCACAGCATTTGGCTGAATCTAGCAAAGCTAATCCTTTTTGGCCTATTGCAGAGTGTGTTAGTCAGTGGAGTAGCCTATCTGTGTTGCAAGATATACCACCTGTGTATAGAATACCAATTTTTTTACTGCACCTAGTGAAGTAAAATCTTTTGGGCATAGCATCATTCTATTAGTCCATCTATACTGACCTCCATCAGGATGCAAATTGAATATAATTTTTTTCTGCATCTAGCTCTGAAAAAATATTTGGCCTTCTAGCAGTGTGTGGGACTTTCTCTATTAGTCCATCTATACTGACCTCCATCAGGTTGCAAACTGAATATATTTTTTTCTGCATCTACTTCTGAAAAAATATTGGGCTTGTAGCTGTGTGTGGGACTTGTTCTATTAATCCATCTATACAGACCTCCATCAGGTTGCAAACTGAATATAATTTTTTTCTGCATCTAGCTCTGAAAAAATATTGGGCTTCTAGCTGTGTGTGGGACTTTCTCTATTACTCCATCTATACTGACCTCCATCAGGTTGCAAACTGAATATATTTTTTTCTGCATCTACCTCTGAAAAAATATTGGGCTTCTAGCTGTGTGTGGGACTTGTTCTATTAATCCATCTATACAGACCTCCATCAGGTTGCAAACTGAATATAATTTTTTTCTGCATCTAGCTCTGAAAAAATATTTGGCCTTCTAGCAGTGTGTGGGACTTTCTCTATTAGTCCATCTATACTGACCTCCATCAGGTTGCAAACTGAATATAATTTTTTTCTGCATCTAGCTCTGAAAAAATATTTGGCCTTCTAGCAGTGTGTGGGACTTTCTCTATTAGTCCATCTATACTGACCTCCATCAGGTTGCAAACTGAATATATTTTTTTTCTGCATCTAGCTCTGAAAAAATATTTGGCCTTCTAGCAGTATGTGGGACTTGGTCTATTAGTCCATCTATACTGACCTCCATCAGGTTGCAAATTAAAAATAATTTTTATCTGCATCTACCTCTGAAAAAATATTTGGGCTTCTAGCTGTGTGTGGGACTTGTTCTATTAGTCCATCTATACTGACCCAAGTTATCTGAATCCAAGTTATCTGTAAACATAAAGATTGTGAGGGAATATTTAGCTAACATAAATGAGTTCAAGTCACCAGGCCCAGATGAATTACACCCCAGAGTACTGAAGGAGATCGTAGAAGAAATTTTAGAACCACTCTCCATAATCTTTGAAAATTCTTGGAGAACAGGAGAAGTCCCAGAAGACTGGAGAAGAGCAAATGTTGTTCCTATCTTCAAAAAGGGGAAGAAGGTGGACCCAGGGAACTATAGGCCGGTGAGTCTGACTTCTATACCAGGAAAGATCTTTGAACAAATTATTAAACAACATGTATGTAAGTACATGGATAAGAATGAAGTGATTAACCAGAGTCAGCATGGGTTTGTAACTAACAAGTCATATCAGACTAACTTAATTTCCTTCTATGACAGAATCACTGACTGGGTGGATCAGGGAAATGCTGTAGATATAGTATATCTTGACTTCAGCAAAGCATTTGACAAAGTATCTCACACCATCCTTATTGAAAAAATGACCAAGTATGCAATGGACCAGGCAACTGTTAGGTGGATTCATAACTGGCTTAGTGATCGGACTCAAAGGGTGGTTGTAAATGGCTTCACATCCAGCTGGATGAATGTCTCAAGTGGGGTACCACAGGGCTCCGTCCTGGGACCTGTATTGTTCAACATCTTTATCAATGATTTAGATGAAGGAATTGAGGGTAAACTGATTAAATTTGCTGATGACACAAAGCTAGGAGGGATAGCTAATACTAGAGAAGAGAGAGAGAGGATTCAAAAAGACCTAAATAAACTGGAGCAGTGGGCAGCAACCAACAGAATGGTTTTTAACAGGGAAAAATGCAAAGTACTACATCTGGGCAATAAAAATGAAAAAAGCATATACAGAATGGGAGGAATAGAGCTAAGCAACAGTACATGTGAAAAAGACTTAGGTATACTAATAGATCATAGACTGAACATGAGTCAACAGTGTGATGCAGCAGCAAAAAAGGCAAATACAATTCTGGGATGTATTAACAGAAGCATACAGTCTAGATCACGTGAAGTCATTATCGGTCTTTACTCCTCTTTGGTCAGACCTCATCTGGAATACTGTGTACAGTTTTGGGCACCACATTTTAAAAAAGACATAGACAAACTGGAGCAAGTTCAGAGAAGAGCGACCAGAATGGTGACTGGTCTGCAAACCATGTCCTATGAGGAACGGTTGCAGGATTTGGGAATGTTTAGCTTGCAAAAAAGAAGACTGAGAGGAGACTTAATAGCTGTCTACAAATATGTCAAGGGCTGTCACATTGTAGAAGGATCATCTTTATTCTCATTTGCACAAGGAAAGACTAGAAGCAATGGGATGAAACTAAATGGGAGGAGACACAGATTAGATATTAGAAAAAACTTTTTGACAGTTAGGGTGATTAATGAGTGGAACAGGCTGCCACGAGAGGTGGTGAGTTCCCCTTCAATGGACGTCTTCAAACAGAGGCGGGACAGACATCTGTCTGAGATGATCTAGTGAATCCTGCTTTGAGCAGGGGGTTGGACCAGATGACCCAGGAGGTCCCTTCCAACTCTACCATTCTATGATTCTATGATTCTATGATTCTATGACCTCCATCAGGTTGCAAATTGAATATAATTTTGTTCTGCATCTAGCTCTGAAAAAATATTGGGCTTCTAGCTGTGTGTGGGACTTGTTGTATTAGTCCATCTATACTGACCTCCATCAGGTTGCAAACTGAATATTTTTTTTTCTGCATCTACCTCTGAAAAAATATTGGGCTTCTAGCTATGTGTGGGACTTGTTCTATTAATCCATCTATACAGACCTCCATCAGGTTGCAAACTAAATATAATTTTTTTCTGCATCTAGCTCTGAAAAAATATTTGGCCTTCTAGCAGTGTGTGGGACTTTCTCTATTAGTCCATCTATACTGACCTCCATCAGGTTGCAAATTAAAAATAATTTTTATCTGCATCTAGCTCTGAAAAAATATTTGGCCTTCTAGCAGTGTGTGGGACTTTCTCTATTAGTCCATCTATACTGACCTCCATCAGGTTGCAAATTGAATATAATTTTTTTCTGCATCTAGCTCTGAAAAAATATTGGGCTTCTAGCTGTGTGTGGGACTTGTTGTATTAGTCCATCTATACTGACCTCCATCAGGTTGCAAACTGAATATAATTTTTTTCTGCATCTAGCTCTGAAAAAATATTTGGCCTTCTAGCAGTTTGTGGGACTTTCTCTATTAGTCCATCTATACTGATCTCCATCAGGTTGCAAACTGAATATTTTTTTTTCTGCATCTACCTCTGAAAAAATATTTGGTCTTCTAGCTGTGTGTGGGACTTGTTCTATTAGTCCATCTATACTGACCTCCATCAGGTTGCAAATTGAATATAATTTTTTTCTGCATCTAACCCAGCCAATAGTTTTGGCCTAATACCACAGTTTGGCCACTCAGCTCTGCTCGGTTCCCATCCATTGTTTTTTTGTGCAAACAACTCCAGAGTTGTGAATTAGTTAACCACCAAAATGAGTGGAAAAAGGCCTGCTGCTGGTGGAAAGGGGAATAGGCGTGTTGGGAAGGGGAAAAAAGGTTGTGTCCGTGGGGTAGGTGTTAAAGCAACAGTAACATCTGCAGAAGAAAGACCATCTTCCAGCCAAACTAAAATGTCTACTTCTTTTAGCGGACAATGTGATAAGATCCCTTTCTTACGGCCACGCCAATCGCTACAAATTCCAGATGAGGCACAAAAACAGCAGGTGCTTCAACGGATATCAAGTGCTCCTTTAAGTGGGCTCTCCTCCACATCAACTTCAACATCACAAATACTCCAGTCCTCAAAGGTGTCACCCCAATCGCACTTGCTTCCTCACAGCTCCCAAATCTCCAGCTGCCCGTCTGAGTATGAGGTAGAACAGATGGTTGAGTCTGCAGAGCTGTTTACTCATACTATAGCCTGGGAATCAGAGGTCGACTCCAGCGCTTCTGTGAATCCAGACGAGGAAATGATCTGCACTGATGCCCAGAATCTTTATGAGTCGGATCCAGGACCAGACGCAGAAGGTTCTGACCATAATGTAGACCCTCATTCCCAAACTGTAACTCCTGTTGGTGGAGACAATGAGGAAGACGATGATGAGACTCAAATACCTGATTGGAGCGACAACTTTAGTTTTTTGTCAGGGCAGGAACAGGTTGGCTCTGAGGACGACGGGTGTGATAACGCACAGGGTGATGATGATGAGGTTGGAGATCCCACTTACTGTCAACCCACAGTCAGCCAAGAGATGAGGTCAGCAGAGGAGGTGGAGGAAGATGCTAGTGACGACGAGGTCAGGTTGCACCTTCCTGGACAGAGACGTAGTACTGGAAGCACTTCAACAACTGCATCCTCAAACACAACTCTGCCTCTCACCACAAGTCGTGGTGGCTCTTCAGGTCGCATGGGTGCTAAGCCTTGCATAGCCTGGGCATTTTTTCAGATCGATAAAGATGACCCAACTCGTGTTATCTGTAACATTTGTCAGCAAAAGCTAAGTAGAGGCCAAAAAATACATAGTTTGAGTACTTCATGCATGAACCGGCACATGGACATGAAGCATAAGTTGCAGTGGGAAGCTCAGTGTGCTACAATGCGGCCTAGCCGGCCGGGCCAACCACCGTCTGCCATATCTTGTGCATCCGCGGCCTCTTCATCCTCTGTGACTGGGGGGACAGCAGTCACACCTGTTTTGGGGCGCAGACCTGCCACCTCTTTACCCGCAACAGCCAGCGTGATTGGCAGGTCATCATTTTCTTTGGAGGTGGTAACACCAGCTGGTGTTGAGCGCTGTCCGACATCGATAGCACCACCTTTGGATCAAGGCAACCTAACATGTCTGCCTGCATCTTCCTCACAGACCGGCAGTTTGCCGGGGACACCCTTATCAACCCCGTCTAAGCACAATAGCCAGCCCTCGGTCCCTCAGATGTGGAAAAGTAAAAGACCATTTCCTCCTAGCCATGAGAAAGCTAAGAGGTTGAATTTCACCATCTGCAAGCTCTTGGCTACAGAAATGCTGCCTTTCCGCCTGGTGGACACAGAGGATTTTCGAGACCTTATGTCCGTCGCAGTGCCCCAGTACCAGATGCCCAGTCGGCACTACTTCTCAAAGAAAGGTGTGCCTGCGCTCCACCAGCATGTCGCACACAACATCACCGCTTCTTTGAGAAACTCTGTGTGTGACAGGGTGCATTTCACCACAGACACTTGGACGAGTAGGCATGGACAGGGGCGTTACATGTCGCTGACTGGGCACTGGGTAACTATGGTGACAGCAGGACAAGGGGCTGCTGTCCAAATCTTGCCGTCCCCACGAGTTGTGCGTCAATCCTCTTTATGTCAAAATTCCTCCACTGCTTCTGCCTCCTCAACCTCCTCTCGGTCTTCCACCTGCACCCAAAGCCTGTCTGGTCATGCCACAAGCTTTCTAACTGCACAGAAGGGATCCTGCACACCTCCTTACTATGCTGGCAGTAGGGCTCAACGTCATCAGGCGGTTTTTACTTTGAAATGTCTGGGAAATGTGAGTCACACAGCTGAGGAGTTGTGGTCAGCTCTGGAGAACCAATTTCATGAATGGTTGTCTCCACTGGACCTGAAACCAGGGAAGGCCGTGTGCGACAATGCTGCAAACCTGGGTGCGGCCCTTCGCCGGGGCAATGTCACACACGTGCCTTGTATGGCTCACGTGTTGAACCTGGTTGTCCAGCAATTTTTAGCCCACTATCCCAGACTAGATGGCCTTCTGCAGAGGGCACGGTCGCTGTGTGCTCACTTCCGCCGTTCGCATCCCGCAGCTCAGCGACTTACATCTCTACAGAAGTCGTTGGGCCTGCCACTTCACCGGCTAAAATGCGATGTGCCTACCCGGTGGAATTCAACTCTGCACATGTTGCAGCGACTGTGGCAGCACCGACAAGCCCTGGTGCAATACGTTCTGACGTATAGCCTGGGCCAACGAGATCCAGATGTGGGGCAAATCACGCTGGAGGAGTGGTCACAGATCAGGGACCTATGCACCCTTCTGCACAGTTTTGAAATGGCGACGAAGATGTTTAGTGCTGACGATGCCATTATCAGCATGACTATTCCGGTGATTTACATGCTGGAGCACATGTTAAACAGAATTCGGAGTCAGGTGGTGGCACAAGAGGAGGTGGAGGAAGTAGAGGAGGAGGAGTTGTATGCGGAAGGGCTAACATCTGCAAGGTCCAGACGGTCGGCAGCACCAAGGCGGCAGGCATGTGAGGGTGGGGGAGATGGTTTTACCAGGGCGCATGGTAGCAGCCAAACTAGTGAGGAAGGTGCAGGAGCCCAGGAAGAAGTGGAGGACGAACTGATGGAAGACTCAGTAGATGAGGGAGACCTTGATCACATTTCTGTTGTGCGAGGTTGGGGGGAGAGGACAGAGGAAGGAAGCATGATAGTTACCTCGCCACCAACACAACAGGGACTTGGTGCTCCTGGATGCGCAACACACATGAGTGCCTTCTTGCTGCACTACCTGCAACATGACCCTCGAATTGGGAGAATTAGAAATAATCCTGACTACTGGGTTGCCACACTGTTAGATCCCCGGTACAAAAGTAAATTTGCAGAAATTATTCCTGCCATAGAAAGGGATGCACGCATGCAGGAGTATCAGCAGAGACTGTTGCAGAATCTTACATGTGCTTTTCCACAAAACACCAGTGGTGCACGTAGTGAATCTCACAGTTCCAACTTGCCAACCGTGGGACCGTCAAGTGTTCAGCACTCAAACCATAACAGAACCACAGTATCTGCTGGTAACATCAATTTTGCGCAATCATTTCACCACTTTTTTAGCCCATCCTTTGCAAGGCCACAGGAGACAAGAAGTCTGACATATAGTCAACGCCTAGAGACGATGGTACAGGAGTATCTCCAAGTAAACATTGAAGCCATGACTGTGTCACTGGACCCTTGCTCTTTTTGGGCTTCCAATCTGGATAAATGTCCGGAGCTAGCCACTTACGCCTTGGAGATTTTGTCATGCCATGCAGCCAGCGTTCTGTCTGAACGTGTGTTCAGCGCTGCTGGTGGTGTGCTGACAGATAAGCGCACGCGGCTCTCCACTGATAATGTAGACAGACTCACGTTCATAAAGATGAACAAATCATGGATCCGAAACGACTTTTCTACCCCTGTGTCATCCTGGGGAGAGTAAAAGCTTGATGATTGGTTAAAATCACCCTACCAACCGTTTTAAGCTTTCAAATTACTAATCATGTTTATCTGTATCTTGGCTGGAAAATAATTTGGGCTTTGTAGCAGTGTGCAGCACTGATTCTATTAGGCCATCTATAATAAGCTCCACCAGATTTAAAATTAATAATAATTTTTAGCTGCATCTAGCCCGGAAAATAATTTTGGGGCTCCGAGATGCGCAAGACACATAAGTGCCTTCTTGCTGCACTACCTGCAACATGACCCTCATATTGTCAGAATTCAAAGTAATCATGACTACTGGGTTGCCACACTCTTAGATCCGCCAAACTTTTCGATCAACCTTTTCATTTTAATAAAGACCAAAAAAATGGTCATTTTTGAAATTAGAAGCATTAGCAGGTTATTAGAAACTGAAATCAAACAGTTTTCAACTCAAAACTTTATTCTAGGTGATGTTACATTTTCACATAGGACCCCTTGTTCGAAAGGAGCTTCTGAACTCTCTCGTCCATTGAATTTGTCAGGTTTTGGATGGTTTCTGCTTCAATTGTTTTGCATGAGGACAGAATACCCTCCCAGAGCTGTTGCTTAGATGTGAACTGCCTCCCGCCATCATAGACACTCCTTTTGATGATGCTCCAGAGGTTCTGAATGGGGTAGAGGTCAGGGGAGCATGGGGGTCACACCATAAGTTTGTCCCCTTTTATGCCCATATCAGCCAGAGATGCAGATGTTTTATGTGCAGCATGAGATGGTGCATTATCATGCAAAAAAATGATCTTGCTGTGAAATACACGGTTCTTCTTCTTGAACCATGGCAGGAAGTGCTGTTTGAGAAAATCCACATACATTATGGAGTTCATCTTTAGCGCCTTCAGGGATCCTAAAGGGGCTGACAATCTCTCTCCCCATGATTCCAGCCCAAAACATTACTCCACCTCCTCCTTGTTGGCGCTGTAGCCGTGTTTGCGTGGGGTGTCCATCAACCAGCCATCCTCCACTCCATCCATCTGGACCATCGAGCGCTGCACGGCACTCATCCGTGAACAAAACAGTTTTGAAATCAGTCTTCATGTAATGTTTGGCCCACTGGAGCCGTTTCTGCTTGTGACGCGCCCCCTGGGCCAGTGCTGTAGTGCGGCGCACGTGTGCGCGGGGGAATACCCGGAGCCGGATCCGATGGGGGTAGTAGTCTCCGAGTGGCGGGGACCCGGTCCGTGCCCAGGGTGGTCAAACTAAGTGTGTGGCAGTTTTGTAGATGTTGTTTAAGTGTCGACTACGCCACCCGTTGATTTGCGGTCGCAAGGCCGCCGCTGCAGAACAGTCCGCTGAGGCCGGTGGTATGTGTGCAGCAATGGTGGTATAACCCCCAACGGGAGAGGTATGGCCTCAGGGCAGCTGGTGCGGGTGAAGGGAGTGATAGAAAGGGCGTCCCGGTACCTTTAGTGCTGGTAGTGCGATGGAACACAGAGACTGATTGCAGTTTTCAATGCTTTACTCACAGATGTTATCAGTGTCAGTCCTGCAGGTGATGACGACCCGAGCCGTGCTGCGTCCACCAGGTACGGGGCTCGACCAACCCCCAGGCAGTTCCAGAGTGTGACCTTGAACTCCTTTCTCCGTTCCTTTCTCTGGCCGTTCCCACTAGGGACCCACCCATGTCCAGCTTCCTCGGGCCTTCTGGTGGCGAAACCTATCTCCGGTTTCCCTGACCCTATGTGGCGTGCCTTCGTGGTGAGTGTAGTGAGTGGTCGCGCCAAGA
The DNA here is from genome assembly GCF_046119375.1 of Phyllobates terribilis. NCBI lineage: Eukaryota > Metazoa > Chordata > Amphibia > Anura > Dendrobatidae > Phyllobates > Phyllobates terribilis. Next base: position 190,375,112 of record NW_027362768.1, read on the forward strand.
CGTGGCCACGACCTCCGGTTCCTGGCTGAGGATAAGTGGCCTCCACCAGTTTGGGATCCCGTACCCTGATCTGCCAACCCTTCACCCGCTGACTTCTAGCGTGTTCGGGTTCCCTCTTCCTTCATGTCTCTGGGCCTTTCTCCAGGTTCTATTCCTTCCTTGTTCCTTGTTCCTTTCCTCTTGTCTTTCTCTCTCTTGCTCCCTTCAGGAGCAGCACCCAGACAGGGCTGCTGCTCCCTGTCACTACTCTTCTCCTCTTCTTCTGTCTGACTGAACTCCTAAGATGGTGCCCACCTTTTATACTCCCTCTGACACCCGAGCCCAGGTGACTAGCCACCAATGGGCTCCTTCCTATGCCCAGAGTCCCTCCCCTCTCTGCTCCTGCACCACTGGGATATTCCTCCCCCCCTCCCACTCCAGCCAGGGACAGATGCTGTCGTACCTGCACATCTATCTGGTGGGAGTACCGTTGATCTGTCCCCCGGAAATGGGATGTATGTGGTGCATGCAGCTAACTGAGTTCTAGTCCACACTCCATCCTTACCCGGGAGTGGAATACCACACCTCTGGTTCGAGGTGCAATACCCCTGTAGCAGCCGAGCCCTCGGGGTGCTACATTTCCCCCCGGTAAACCACAGCACGTCCTCGGGCTGAAATAGAGTAAAAACAATTTTTAAAGTGTACGTACACATAAAACACATCAACTTTCATCCATCCCTTTATGGGAGGTTTTCTCAACAGCTGGCTAATGCCACCGGAACTCTTTTACAAAAACACTATGTAAAACTTTGGCATCATATCAAATTTCACATTAAGGCATTCTCAAATAAAACATTCTTGAATTCTCGGGTTCTTGGGATCTTGGGATCTGGCCGCTCTCAGTCTTCGGCCAGGTAGAGGGAAGGGATGACCGCTCTCAGTCCTCGGTCAGGTTAGGGATTAGGGCAAAAATAGGCAACAGTTCTCTTTCTGTCCCAACGGGGACCACACTCTTAGTGGAAACAGTCCCACAACAGTCCTTATACCCGGTCGGGTAACTATTTACATCTCCTCTTTTACCGTTTACGATTAACGGTGTGCTCCACACGCTCCTTTCTCTTCCTCAGGTTCAGACCCGTCCGGGCCCTCTTTCTCCTCCTCCTCCTGGTACGATTGCTCCTCTTCTTCCTTGACCCGGTGGACATGAAGGGCGTACCACCCCTTCACTCCCTTATGCCTGGTATAGGTGACGGTATCTCCAGGCACCAGGTCCCGTCCACTGTGCCCCTCCGGTAGGTGGGACTCTACGTCGCTCCTATTTACAAACACCTGGCTTATGGTCTTCGGGTCTTAGATGATGCCCCAGCCACATGCCATGTGAAACTTAACAACAGTCCCGGTGACTCGGGGACCGTGAGCTGTACGGGGGGGGTCCTGGCGGGTCCTTGTCTTCTGCTCCACGTTTTTAATGTGGAGCCACTCCTCCTTCACTTTCCTCTCTCTCCGCTCCCGCTCAAACGTTGCCAGTTGTTGGCGGCAGGTCTCATAGCGCCGGGCGGCGCCCGCCCGGGTCTCCTGAGTGAACCCCATCAGGTCTTCTCCAGTGGGGTCCCCCTCGAATTGGGCGTCCTCCAGCGGGGTGAAGAGAGGTCCACGGGCTCCGGAGCTGGGATTAGCGGTTCATCTGGGGCCCTTGCTCCTACGGGATGACTCTTCCTGGAGCGGGGGTTGGTGTACTCAGGCGGCCAGACGAATGGTGTCCCATCCGGGCAGGTGTGCTGCTCATACAGGTCTTTCCCCAATGATGGCACGACTGGGGGCCCCGGCTGGGGTGCAGCGCCCGCGGGCACTCGGCCTTTTAACCAGGCCGGTGACTTTCTGATCGTGCCCGGTGTTGGGGAGCACGGTTCAGGGCGAGGCTCCGCTGCAGAGCTTGCTGCTGGAGGGCTGACTACTGGTGGTGGAGGTACGGTGGGCGGTGCGGCACCCAGAGCTTCGGGTCCCGCGGCGGGAGGTAGGGGCAGGTCCGTGGCCTCAGGGCCCGGAGTAACGGCGTTCCCCTTACTTGTCGTTGCGGCCTCCCCCGCGGCGGCGTCCCCGGCCTCCGGTCCGCTTCTGCTGCCTCTCGGGATCGACGCGGTGCTGGATGGTGGCTGCACCTCCGGTTGGCAGGTCAGCGTGCGCCGGGTCAACTCCTCCTTCCACCCGGCGAGCACGTCTCGTTGCGCCCAGATCATCCTCCTGTTCAGCTCTTCCAGCGCGGCCTGCGCGTACTCCGGTTCTTCCTTCTGGAGCACCGCTAGCAGCTCTGCAATCTGGTATGGCGGCTGTGGCGGTGAAGCTCTCCTCCGTATCCGACATCCTCCTCCCCCCTAGTGGACCGTGGCCTACCTTGCGATGATCCTCTTCCGTAGGCCGCGGCTCCGCAGTGGATCGTCAGGGTTGAGGACCTTCCGTCGCGCTCCTGTGACGTCGGCGTCACTGGGCTCCTTCCAGGACCTTACGCAACGTCCGGACGTGAGGCGGGGCTTCAGTTCTCGCGGGCTTTCGGAGTCCACACCCCTCTTCTTCCCGCGCGGCGTCCTCAAGATGGCGCCCAATGGCGGGAAAACTCCACGGATGGCGGGAAGAAGGCAGAAGATGGCGTCGGATGGCGGGAATCGGCTCCGGATGGCGGGAAACGACTCCGGACGGCGGGAAACTTCACCACAGGTAAGTAAAAAGTCTCTTTTTCAGGCACGCAGTACCCGGTGGTTACGGGCACGAGATCCTGCCGACTACGCCAAAGTTGACGCGCCCCCTGGGCCAGTGCTGTAGTGCGGCGCACGTGTGCGCGGGGGAATACCTGGAGCCGGATCCGATGGGGGTAGTAGTCTCCGAGTGGCGGGGACCCGGTCCGTGCCCAGGGTGGTCAAACTAAGTGTGTGGCAGTTTTGTAGATGTTGTTTAAGTGTCGACTACGCCACCCGTTGATTTGCGGTCGCAAGGCCGCCGCTGCAGAACAGTCCGCTGAGGCCGGTGGTATGTGTGCAGCAATGGTGGTATAACCCCCAACGGGAGAGGTATGGCCTCAGGGCAGCTGGTGCGGGTGAAGGGAGTGATAGAAAGGGCGTCCCGGTACCTTTAGTGCTGGTAGTGCGATGGAACACAGAGACTGATTGCAGTTTTCAATGCTTTACTCACAGATGTTATCAGTGTCAGTCCTGCAGGTGATGACGACCCGAGCCGTGCTGCGTCCACCAGGTACGGGGCTCGACCAACCCCCAGGCAGTTCCAGAGTGTGACCTTGAACTCCTTTCTCCGTTCCTTTCTCTGGCCGTTCCCACTAGGGACCCACCCATGTCCAGCTTCCTCGGGCCTTCTGGTGGCGAAACCTATCTCCGGTTTCCCTGACCCTATGTGGCGTGCCTTCGTGGTGAGTGTAGTGAGTGGTCGCGCCAAGACGTGGCCACGACCTCCGGTTCCTGGCTGAGGATAAGTGGCCTCCACCAGTTTGGGATCCCGTACCCTGATCTGCCAACCCTTCACCCGCTGACTTCTAGCGTGTTCGGGTTCCCTCTTCCTTCATGTCTCTGGGCCTTTCTCCAGGTTCTATTCCTTCCTTGTTCCTTGTTCCTTTCCTCTTGTCTTTCTCTCTCTTGCTCCCTTCAGGAGCAGCACCCAGACAGGGCTGCTGCTCCCTGTCACTACTCTTCTCCTCTTCTTCTGTCTGACTGAACTCCTAAGATGGTGCCCACCTTTTATACTCCCTCTGACACCCGAGCCCAGGTGACTAGCCACCAATGGGCTCCTTCCTATGCCCAGAGTCCCTCCCCTCTCTGCTCCTGCACCACTGGGATATTCCTCCCCCCCTCCCACTCCAGCCAGGGACAGACGCTGTCGTACCTGCACATCTATCTGGTGGGAGTACCGTTGATCTGTCCCCCGGAAATGGGATGTATGTGGTGCATGCAGCTAACTGAGTTCTAGTCCACACTCCATCCTTACCCGGGAGTGGAATACCACACCTCTGGTTCGAGGTGCAATACCCCTGTAGCAGCCGAGCCCTCGGGGTGCTACACTTGTGTGAAGTGGATAGAGGAGGTCGACAGGATGGCGTATGCACAGCTGCAAACCTCTGAAGGACCCTGCATCTTGTTGTTCGGGGGACGTTGGAGGCACCAGCAGCTTCAAAAACTTGTCTGCTGCTATGACAAGGCTTTTTTGCCGCTGCTCTTTTAACCTGACGTAATTGCTTGTAGGAAAGAGTCCTCAATTTGCCCTTATCAGCACGCACACGTGTGTACTGTGAATCAGCTACATACTTCTTGATTGCCAAGACACTTCATCCTGATCATCGCACAATGTTGATTGTACTCATGCCTTGACCTAAACACTCCACAATTTGTTGCTTCTCAGCAGCCGACACATCCTTTTTCTTTCCCATTTTGGCAGAAAATGTAGGCTGCTTAATAATGTGAGACAGCCTTCTTAAGTAGTCTTGCCTTTCATTGGACACACCTGCCAAACTAATTAGCACAGGTGTCTGCAATTGCTTACAGTGATATAAAGAGCCCTGACACACATCACCATCAATGAGTTTAACTGACAAACAAACAAATTCTTCCCTTATCACTCCTAAACACTTTTTGCATAATAATTTGGAACACAGTGTACATGTGCTTTTCCACAAAACACCAGTGGTTCACGTAGTGAATCTTACAGTTATAACTTGCCAACCGTGGTCTGTATGGAGTTGTTCAATAAAGGGCCCAAAATTAAGATAACATAGATGGGAGAGGTCTCTATGAATAGGAATTCCTAAGTATTTGATACCCTGTGAGGGCCAGGCAAAGGGAAAGTTGGACTGGATGGAATCCTATATGGATTTGGGGAGGGAGACATCGAGGGCCTCAGACTTCGCTGCATTGATTTTAAAATTTGACCATGTAACAAAGTGATCTATTTCAGCCATAACAGCATGGATGGATATATGTGATTGAGTGATATATACTAGGACATCATCAGCAAATAGAGAGCACTTGTACTCGGTGCCTCCCACCTCAATCCACCTAATATTGGGGTTATGGCGAATTGATGAGAGCAGGTGCTCCGTCACTAGGATGTATAAGAGAGGGGACAGAGAACATCCCTGCCTTGTCCCATTGGTGATTGTGAAAGGTGATGAAAATGTTCTGACGCGCCCCCTGGGCCTTGGGACACCCGGAGCCGGACCCTTTTTGGTGGATGCTGGTGGTTGTAGTCTCCGTGGCGGCGACCCGGTTCCGTGGCTCAGGGCGGTCAAACCAGTGGCGGAACTATTTATGTGGTTTTGATGTTTAAATGTCCGACTACGCCACCCGTGGATTGCGGTCAGAGTGAACCGCCGCTCCAGGGCAGACCGCTGAGGCTGGTGTTGTGGGTGCAGCAGAGCGTAGCATAGCTCCCCACGGGAGGAGTATAGCCTCAGGGCAGTGTATGCGGAGGATGGGGGTGATGGTGCAGGGCAGCAGCAGTAACGACACGGAGTCAGTGATGCAGTCCAGTGCCTTTACTCACAGTTCTTATTATCCAGACCACGTCTGCAGGTAACGGCTGCCCACGTCGTACTGTGCTCACCAGGTGAGGGGCTCAGACAACTCCCAGATAACTTTGGAGCGCTTCACAGGACCCCCTTTGTGTGTCCTTTGTCTGGCCTTTCTTACCAACCCTTCTGTCCGGCTGCCTCGGGCCTCCTCTTGGTAAACTTGGCGCCAGTTTCCCTGACCCTATGTGGTGCCTTCCTAGCGGGTGTAGCGAGGGGCTGCGCCACATAAAATGTCACAGCCTCCGGTTTCTAGCTGAGGGTCGTTTCCTGCCTCCACTAGTTTCGGGGACCGGTCTCCCCCTTTGGCCTGACCCCTCCACGCAGGTGGATTCGGGCGTGCGGTGGCGACTCGCCCGTTCGCACCCCTGGGATCCCTTCATTCCTCGTTCCTGGAGCCTTCTCCGCTCCTCTTCCTTCCTTCTCCCTCTTCCAGGCCTGGGCCTCTGTTACTAGGCCCGCCTCCGGAGCAGAGCTCATGCAGAGCCCCTGCTCCCTGCCACTTCTGCTCAGACTTCTCTGCACTGAACTGAGATGGTGCCCACCTTTTATACTCCCTTCTCAATGCACCCAGGAACTGCTTCCTCCCTGCTCCTGCACTACAGGGTTCCCCTTCCTCAGTGTTCCCTCCCCCCACTCCAGCCAGGGGCAGGGACTGTCGTGCCCATCTCAGGGGCATATTGGTCGCCCTGCCCCACGGCAATGTGGTGTAATGCATGCAGGTGTCGGGTCCTGATCCACACTCCATCCTTACCTGAGAGTGAGATATCACACCTCTGGGTGAGGTGCAATACCTCTGTAGCAACCGAGCCCTCAGGGTAATACAGTTCCATTTATCTTCAGCCTAGGTGACGTATTGCGATACAAGGCTGTGATTTTGGCTATAAAAGGGTCCCCTAGACCCCTACCCCAAGCTTTTTAAGAGAATCATATATGGCGTGCCAGGAGACTCTATGGAATGCTTTCTCAGCATCCAACGAGAGTATCTAATTACAAATTTTTAACTGCATCTAGCCCAGGAAATACTTTGTGCCTAGTAGCAGTGTCTGCTAGTCAGCGGATTATCCCGGCTGTTAAGCAAGCTACACCACCTGTAGTTTTGACACTTAATTTTTTCAAAGGAAATGCTTCGGGACCACGGGATACTCAGTGAAGAGCATCAGGAGGCACCCCAAGGCATAGGGGCTGGGACTGGCAGTAGGATGCCTTGCGGTGGACAGCCGAGCTCGATCCTTATAAAAGCTTTTTAACTGCAGCAGCTTTAGTGGACGCTACTGGAGCTGGAATTACGCGGCTGCTGGCATGAGACTTGCCCTCCAATAGATCCTTGTAAATGGATTTAAAGTGTATTCATTCAAATTAGAGAGACAATTTAAATTAAAAAGCTTAGAGCTGCCTCCACCACAGTGGGGCTCGCTCGACCCACCAGCGGACAGGCACCAGTATTGGGAGAGGGGGGCTGGCCGTCAGGGTTCACCGCGGCTCTGGCACAAACCCGGCGACACGGAGGTGGCACGGGCAGGAGCGGACTGAACGTGTCGGCTTCTCACTTTTTGGATTTTAGAAGGGCATGACATGCCTATATCTGTGTCTCCCCCTCCTTTTACTCCTCCACCTCTTTTCTTTTCGCATGACTATATGTACTTGTCACTTTTCCATGTGTTAGTTATGTCTTCTGAGCAGTTTGTCAGCTTTTGGACACCTTTGAAGGTGTTTTCTATGTGTTTCTATGTGTTTTTGTTTGCCTGCCATTGGTTTTAACGGTGTTCGAAGGTGTTCGACGAACAGTTCGACGAACAGTTCGGCGAAGACACGGGTGTTCGACGAACCGAACCGAACTCGAACACTACGGGGGTGGCTCAACACTAGTTTTGACACTTCAAGGTCAACTACGACACACGTCCACAATATATTCCAGTCAAATTGAAAACCAAAAGTCACTCAGGAGAAATTGTGCAACAAATTATGTTGTCGTCGTCTCCTACTACCCCTGTCAAAATGAAAAAAATGACGCCAAAACCACATTAAAGATGAAGGAATGAACTTTTTCATTTTCCTCATTCCACTTTGCATTAATTCCTGTGAATCATCTGAAGGGTTAACAAACTTCCCAAATGCGGTTGTAAATACTTTGAGGGGTGCAGTTACAAAAATGGCGTCACTTTTGGGTGTTTTCTGACATATAGGCGACTCAAAGCCATTTCAAACCGGAATAGGTTTATCAAAATAAAAAAATTGATTTTTCAAATTTTGTTGAAAAAAGAAAGAAAAATTTGATCCCTTCGAGCCTCCTAAAAACAAAAATAAAATAAAAGAACATTGGAAAAATGATGCCAAAGTAAAGTAGACACATGAGAAATAATATTTGAATATTTGATGAATGTGTGGTATGACAATTTTGTTGAAGAGCATAAAAATTCAAATTTATTAATACTACATTTTTTTTAATACATTTTCACCAAAGTTCCAATATTTGAATGAATAAACAAAAATCTTATCAATTTAATTTGCCACTATTGTGAAGTGCAAAAGTGTCACTAAAAACATTCTCAGAATCATTGGATTGGAAGGAATATTACAACATAAAGAAACACATCAGATCTGAAAAATTGGGCTGTCAGGAGAGTGACTATTGGTTTTGGCGGTAAGGGGTTAAAACGAGTCTTTCACCCCAGTGCTGAAGCCCTGCTATGTGTAGGACAGGCAATTGCACGATCGCAGGTTCAAGTCCCCTAAGGGGACTATTAAATACAGTAAATAATTTTAAAAAAGTTTTAAAAATATAAATATATATAAAAAAAACACAAGTTCAAATCACCACCCATTGTCCCAATAAAAATAAAAAAATGCACATATTGGTATCGCCGCATTCAGACATGTCTGATCTATGAAAATATAAAATTAATTCGGCGTAAAGAGAAAAAAAATCAAAACGCCAGAATTACATTGCAATAAGAGCCAATCAAAACATAGTTTCTATTCTGAAATGGTATCAGTAAAATGTCAGATCAAACAGAAAAAAATAATCCCACACCCAACCCCAGATCCTGAAAAAATTAGAAAGTTACGGGTCTCGAAAAATGGCAACAAAAACAAAAAAAAAATTTTTCACACATTTTTGAAGTTTTTTTTCATCACTTAAATACAAAAAAAAAACTATACACATTTGGTATCTGCGTACTTTGGTACTGATCTGGGGAATAATATTACCAGCTCAGTTTTACCATATATTGAACATGATCAATAAAAATTCCCAAAAAACATTGTGGAATTGCACGTTTTTTTTGCAATTTCACCACACTTGGATTTTTTTCCCTTTTTCCAGTACACTATGTGGCAGAATGAATGGTGTTATTCAAAAGTACAACTCGTCTCATAAAAAAAAGCTTTTGGAAAAAGGGGAGGAAAAAACAAAAGACAGAAAATTGCCCGGGGGTGAACAAGTTAAAATTAACATCTCCTTTATCCAGAAGATGCACTTTACTTCATAAGTTACTTGAGGTGCTCGGTGCATCCTCGGCATTGCCGCGCAGCTGAGTGCATCAATCCTCACATTGACATTTGCATGCAGCTGCCTCTCTGTCTTGATTGACAGCACTCGATTGCTCAGAGCGAGCGTTGTCTGCACAGAACGCTCATCCATGAGTTCACCACATGAGGTGCGTAGCGGTGCACACAGCACTATCTCTCCTCTCTACTGCCGCCGCTCTATTCAACTATACAGTTGTGCTCAAAAGTTTACATACCCCGGCAGAATTTTTCCTTTCTTGGCCTTGTTTCAGAGAATATGAATGATAACAAAAAAACTTTTTCACCACTCATGGTTATAGGTTGGGTGAAGCCATTTATTGTCAAACTACTGTGTTTTCTCTTTTTAAATCTTAATGAAAACAAAAAACATCCAAATGACCCTGATGAAAAGTTCCCATACCCCAGCTCTTAATACCGTGTATTGCCCCGTCTAACATCAATGACAGCTTGAAGTCTTTTGTGATAGTTGTGGATGAGGTTCATTAATTTCTCAGATGGTAAAGCTGCCCATTCTTCTTGGCAAAAAGCCTCCAGTTCCTGTAAGTTCCTGGGATGTCTAGCATGAACTGCGCGCTTGAGATCTCCCCAGAGTGGCTCAATGATATTGAGGTCAGGAGACTGAGATGGCCACTCCAGAACCTTCACTTTGTTCTGCTGTAGCCAATGACAGGTCGACTTGGCCTTGTGTTTTGGATCGTTGTCAAGTTGGAATGTCCAAGTACGTCCCATGTGCAGCTTCCGGGCTGATGAGTGCAAATTTGCCTCCAGTATTTGCTGATAACCTGCTGCATCCATCTTTCCTTCAACTTTTACTAAGTTTCCTGTGCCTTTGTAGCTCATACATCCCCAAAACATCAGCAATCCACCTCCATGCTTTACTGTAGGAATGGTGTTCCTTTCATCATAGGCCTTGTTGACCTCTCTCCAAATGTAACATTTATGGTTGTGGCCAAAAAGTTCAATTTTGGTCTCATCACTCCAAATTACCTTGTACCAGAAGTTTTGTGGCTTGTCTCTGTGCTGTTTGGCGTATTGTAGGCGAGATACTTTGTGGCATTTGCTCAGTAATGGCTTTCTTCTGGAGACTTGACCATGCAGCCCATTTTCTTCAAGTGCCTCCTTATTCTGCATCTTAAAACAGCCACACTCCTAGTTTTCAGAGAGTCCTGAATTTCAGGTGATGTTATTTGTGGGTTTTTCTTTGCATCCTGGACAATTTTCCTGGCAGTCGTGGCCGAAATTTTTGTTGGTCTACCTGACCATGGTTTGGCTTTTACAGAGCCCCTGATTTTCCATTTGTTAATCACAGTTTGAATGCTGCTGACTGGCATTATCAATTCCTTGGACATTTTTTTGTATTCTTTTCCTGTATTATAGAGTTCAACTACCTTTTCCCACAGAGCCATTGACAATTCTTTTGCTTTCCCCTTGACTCACAATCCAGAAACGTCAGAGGCTGGATGAAAGATGCAAGAGTCTGTCTGGATCCCAGAAACTCACTCAGCTTTTATGCACACACACTGATTACAAGCAAACAGGTCACAGGTGAGGATGTTACCTTTAGTAGCCATTCAAACCCATTTGCGTCAAATTCTGTGCATGATATCAGCCCAAAATCACCAGGGTATGTGAACTTTTGATCAGGGTTATTTGGATGTTTTTGGTTGTCATTAAGATTTAAAAAGAGAAAACACAGTAGTTTGACAATAAATGGTTTCACCCGACCAATAACCATGAGTGGAGAAAAAGTTTTTTTGTTATCATTCATATTCTCTGAAACAAGTCCAAGAAAGGAAAAATTCTGCCGGGGTTTGTAAACTTTTGAGCACAACTGTACCTGGAAATGGAACGGGATGGCCATAACCAAGAGGACAGAAGACTGCACACCTCCAAATTCATACCAAAGCTTACAGGGGTTCTCATATATAGAAAGAATCCGAAAAACCTCAACATGCTCCATTGGGCTCTGAAGAATGGAGATATTCTTTCCTGGAAGTATTCTCCAACCCTGGGGTGCCTGACGGGACTAGTAAGGAAGCACCTGGGAGTCGTGTGGCTGTGTGCAATGGGCCTCCTTTGCCTTTGCTATCATTACGACTTACCTATAAAGTTTAGAAACCCTTATCCTGATGTTTCAGACTTTGTTTCTCCTCCATATTTCCCATTTCATCGCTGGAATACTTTAAACTCTTTTTTAAATAACATACGACAGAAAGTTACTATGCAAAGGTTTATGATCTAAGCCAAAAAATCCCATTAGAAGCATCCTTCAGAAGCTTGCAAGAGAAAATAGCTAGGGTGCTCTCCAGATTTCTGTCAAGACGTGGAAAAAGAATGTCAATTTACATGACACAGCGAGCCTGGTAATCATACGGTACCTCTGAAATGCCGCGCTAATGGCTCCAAACAACTGCATTTAAAGGTGATTTACTTTAAATCGAAGAAATTGTTACATTTTTTTAAATGACCATTTGGCAATTTAGACTTTTTTTTTCTGCCCCCTACTATTGGACACATCTATTACCGCAGGTTTGTGAAATGAATTCTTTATTAGTAATATCCTGAATTCGTGGTTTGATCTTCAGTTCCTCCTTGGAAATTGTTCAGACTTATCAAGATTACGCAGTTCTTCTGTAATTCTTGTTGATGCGACGTATCGAAAAAGGCAATAAAATTGAGGACGGCGAGTGACTAGGGAATTATACTTAATGTAAAGTCTACAAAGTAAATCAAGGGCCAATATATCCTAAGATAATATGTGTAGGGATTCACTTACTCTGGTAGCATTCACACAGGTACAGCAGTTTTGGTCCAAACAGGTGCAGTTTTTATTGCTTCCACAGGTTGCACAGCCCCAACACAAGCTCATAAACATAAATCCCGGCCTTGTCCAGGCGCGAACTAAACAGAACAGACCCTGGTACTCATACACGGCTGAACTAGCCCCAGCACGGTCACACAGAGCAGCTATCGTCCATTGCTCCAGGGTGATGAAGCTCCCCGAGTTGTAGCTGCACCGGCCGCAGACTCACAATGCTGACCACACGGAGGCGAGGGAATGGAGAACAAAGAAACAGGACGCGAAATGGCCCGGGCGCTGCACAGGAACAACTCACCGACAAGCCAGCTCCAGGTAATGAATACTACGCGTTTCACGGACGGACCGTCGACTTCATCAGGCATATACACACAATAGAAAGCACATGGCCGTTATGCAGGCCGATAATGGCATCACAATTACATACAATATGGGTAACAAAACATAAAATGTATATATATATATATATATATATATATATATATATATATATATATATATATATATACACGTGGTCAAAATTGTTGGTACCCCTCATTTAATGAAAGAAATACCCACAATGGTCAGAGAAATAACTTGAATCTGACAAAAGTAATAATAAATTAAAAATCTATGAAAATGAACAAATGAAGGTCAGACATTGCTTTTCTGCTTCCACAGAATTAAAAAAAAAAATTAAACTCATGAAATAGGCCTGGACAGAAATGATGGTACCCCTGAAAATAATGTGACAAAAGGGACATGTTAAATCAAGTTGTGCCCACTAATTGGCATCACAGGTGTCTACAATCTTGTAATCAGTCAGTGGGCCTGTATATAGGGCTACAGATACTCACTGTGCTGTTTGGTGACATGGTGTGTACCACACTCAAGATGGACCAGAGGAAACAAAGGAAAGAGTTGTCTCAGGAGATTAGAAAGAAAATTATAGACAAGCATGTTAAAAGTAAAGGTTATAAAACCATCTCCAAGCAGCTTGATGTTCCTGTGACTACAGTTGCACATATTATTCAGAAATTTAAGATCCATGGGACTGTAGCCAACCTCCCTGGACGTGGCCGCAGGAGGAAAATTGATGACAAATCAAAGAGACGGATAATACGAATGGTAACAAAAGAGCCCAGGATAACTTCTAAAGAGATTAAAGGTGAACTTCAAGCTCAAGGAACATCAGTGTCAGATCACACCATCCGTCGTTGTTTGATCCAAAGTGGACTTCATGGGAGACGACCAAGGAGAACACCATTGTTGAAAAAAAAATCATAAAAAAGCCAGACTGGAATTTGCCAAACTACATGTTGACAAACCACAAAGCTTTTGGAAGAATGTACTATGGACAGATGAGACAAAAATGGAAGTTTTTGGCAAGGCACATCAGCTCTGTGTTCACATATGGAAAAATGAAGCATATCAAGAAAAGAACACTGTCCCTACTGTGAAACATGGAGGAGGCTCTGTTATGTTCTTGGGCTGCTTTGCTGCATCTGGCACAGGGTGTCTTGAATCTGGGCAGGGTACAATGAAATTTCAAGACTATCAAGGGATTCTAGAGAGAAATGTGCTGCCCAGTGTCAGAAAGCTTGGTCTCAGTTGCAGGTCATGGGTCTTGCAACAGGATAATGACCCAAAACACACAGCTAAAAATACCCAAGAATGGCTCAGAGGAAAACATTGGACTATTCTGAAGTGGCCTTAAACGAGAGGTACCAACAATTTCTTTGTAGCGCTTGATGGTGTTTGCAACTACACTTGGGGACACTTTCAAAGTTTGCCCAATTTTTCGGACTGACTGACCTTCATTTCTTAAAGTAATAATGGCCACTCGTTTTTCTTTACTTAGCTGCTTTTTTCTTGCCATAATACAAATTCTAACAATCTATTCAGTAGGACTATCAGCGGTGTATCCACCTGACTTCTGCACAACACAACTGATGGTCCCAACCCCATTTATAAGGCAAGAGATCCCACTTTTTAAACCTGACAGGGCACACCTGTGAAGTGAAGACCATTTCCGGTGACTACCTCTTGAAGCTCATCAAGAAAATGCCAAGGGTGTGCAAAGCAGTCATCAAAGCAAAAGGTGGCTACTTTGAAGAACCTAGAATATAAGACATATTTTCAGTTGCTTCACACTTTTTTGTTAAGTATATAATTCCACATGTGTTAATTCATAGTTTTGATGCCTTCAGTGTGAATGTACAATTTTCATAGACATGAAAATACAGAAAAATCTTTAAATGAGAAGGTGTGTCCAAACTTTTGGTCTGTACTGTATATATAATTCATGTGCTGTTTACTTATAAGATTCCCCACCCCATTTGCAGTTATTCTCCATAACAATAACTTGTATCAATGAACTAAAGACGTATCTTGATCTATATACAACCCCTGGCAAAAATGATGGAATCACCGGGCTCGGAGGATGTTCATTCAGTTGTTTAATGTTGTTGAAAAAAAGCAGATCACAGACATGGCACAAAACTAAAGTCATTTCAAATGGCAACTTTATGGCTTTAAGAAACACTATAAGAAATCAAGATTAAAAATGTGGTACTCAGTAAGGGTAATTTTTTTCAGACCAAGCAGAGGGAAAAAATTATGGAATCACTCAATTCTGAGGAAAAAGATATGGAATCACCCTGTAAATTTTCTTTTCCAAAACTAACACCTGAATCAAATTAGATCTGCTCATTAGTCTGCATCTAAAAAGGAGTGATCACACCTTGGAGAGCTATTGCACCAAGTGGACTGACATGAATCATGGCTCCAGCACTAGTGATGTCAATTGAAACAAAGGAGAGGATTATCAAACTCTTAAAAGAAGGTAAATCATCACGCAATGTTGCAAAAGATGTTGGTTGTTCACAGTCAGCTGTGTCTAAAATCTGGACCAAATACAAACAACATGGGAAGGTTGTTAAAGACAAACATACTGGTAGACCAAGGAAGACATCAAAGCGTCAAGACCGGAAACTTAAAGCAATATGTCTCCAAAACAGGAAATGCACAACAAAACAAATGAGGAACGAATGGGAGGAAACTGGAGTCAATGTCTGTGACCGAACTGTAAGAAACAACCTAAAGGAAATTGGATTTACATACAGAAAAGCTAAACAAAAGCCATCATTAACACCTAAACAGAAAAAAACAAGGTTACAATGGGGTAAGGAAAAGCAATCGTGGACTGTGGATGACTGGATGAAAGTCATATTCAGTGATGAATCGCGAATCTGCATTGGGCAAGGTGATGATGCTGGAACTTTTGTTTGGTGCCGTTCCAATGAGATTTATGAAGATGACTGCATGAAGAGATCATGCAAATTTCCACAGTCATTGATGATATGGAGCTGCATGTCAGGTAAAGGCACTGGGGAGATGGCTGTCATTACATCTTCAATAAATGCCCAAGTTTACATTGATATTTTGGACAGTTTTCTTATTCCATCAATTGAAAGGATGTTTGGGGATGATGATATCATTTTTCAAGATGATAATGCATCCTGCCATAGAGCAAACACTGTGAAAACATTCCTTGAAAGAAGACACATAAGGTCAATGTCATGGCCGGTCTGCAAATAGTCCGGATCTCAATCCAATTGAAAATCTTTGGTGGAAGTTGAAGAAAATGGTCCATGACAAGGCTCCAACCTGCAAAGCTGATCTGGCAACATCAATCAGAGAAAGTTGGAGCCAGATTGATGAAGAGTATGGTTTGTAACTCATTAAGTCCATGCCTCAGAGACTGCAAGCTGTTATTAAAGCCAGAGGTGGTCCAACAAAATACTAGTGATATATTGGAGTGTTCTTTTGTGTGTTTGTTTTTCATGATTCCATAATTTTTTCCTCAGAATTGAGTGATTCCATATTTTTTTCCCTCTGCTTGGTCTGAAAAAAATTACCCTTACTGAGTACCACATTTTTAATCTTGATTTCTTTTAGTGTTTCTTAAAGCCCTAAAGTTGCCATTTGAAATGGCTTTAGCTTTGTGCCATGTCTGTGATCTGCTTTTTTTCAACAACATTAAACAACTGAATGAACATCCTCCGATGCCCGGTGATTCCATAATTTTTGCCAGGGGTTGTAAAAACGCACACGGACGATTCAATATTTAATTACATTTAGGTTACATGTAATGACATAATGGTAAAAAACCTTTGATTTCATTGGGATTTTTGGAGAAAGTTGTTATCACTCATCTGCTGTTACCTATAATACTTCACCCCATCTACAGCAGAAAATTAGCCCCAAAAAAATTAGCAATGCACCCCAAATACAATATATACAGTGCCTACAAGTAGTATTCAACCCCCTGCAGATTTAGCTGGTTTGATAAGATGCAAATAAGTTAGAGCCTTCAAACTGTAAACGAGAGTAGGTTTTATGAACAGAAGCATAAATCTTACAAACCAAAAAGTTATGTTGCGCAGTTGAATTATATTAAATTTTAAACATAAAAGTGTGGGTCAATTATTATACAACCCCTATGTTTAATATTTTGTGGAATAACCCTTGTTTGCAATTACAGCTAATAATCATCTTTTATAAGACCTGATCAGGCCGGCACAGGTCTGTGGAGTTATCTTGGCCCACTCCTCCATGCAGATCTTCTCCAAGTTATCTAGGTTCTTTGGGTGTCTCATGTGGACTTTATTCTTGAGCTCCTTCCACAAGTTTTCAATTGGGTTAAGGTCAGGAGACTGACTAGGCCACTCCAACACCTTGACTTTTTCCCTCTTGAACCAGGCCTTGGTTTTCTTGGCTGTGTGCTTTGGGTCGTTGTCTTGTTGGAAGATGAAATTACGACCCATCTTAAGATCCTTGATGGAGGAGCGGAGGTTCTTGGCCAAAATCTCCAGGTAGGCCGTGCTATCCATCTTCCCATGGATGCGGACCAGATGGCCAGGCCCCTTGGCTGAGAAACAGCCCCACAGCATGATGCTGCCACCACCATGCTTGACTGTAGGGATGGTATTCTTGGGGTCGTATGCAGTGCCATCCAGTCTCCAAACGTCACGTGTGTGGTTGGCACCAAAGATCTCGATCTTGGTCTCATCAGACCATAGAACCTTGAACCAGTCTGTCTCAGAGTCCTCCAAGTGATCATGAGCAAACTGTAGACGAGCCTTGACATGACGCTTTGATAGTAAAGGTACCTTACAGGCTCGTCTGGAACGGAGACCATTGCGGTGGAGTACGTTACTTATGGTATTGACTGAAACCAATGTCCCCACTGCCATGAGATCTTCCTGGAGCTCCTTCCTTGTTGTCCTTGGGTTAGCCTTGACTCTTCGGACAAGCCTGGCCTCGGCACGGGAGGACACTTTCAAAGGCTGTCCAGGCCGTGGAAGGCTAACAGTAGTTCCATAAGCCTTCCACTTACGGATGATGCTCCCAACAGTGGAGACAGGTAGGCCCAACTCCTTGGAAAGGGTTTTGTACCCCTTGCCAGCCTTGTGACCCTCCACGATCTTGTCTCTGATGGCCTTGGAATGCTCCTTTGTCTTTCCCATGTTGACCATGTCTGAGTGCTGTTCACAAGTTTGTGGAGGGTCTTAAATAGTCAGAAAAGGCTGACAAAAGAGATCTTTAATCCACACATGTGAAGTTCATTATTCTTGGTGCCTGAACTGCTTCTTAATACTTTAGGGGGACCAAACAGAATTCTTGTGGTTTGAGGGGTTGAATAATAAATGACACTCTGAATTAACTTTTAACGTTTTAAAAAAAACAAACAAACAAAAAAAAAACAATATTTGCTGCAGTGCATTTCCCACTTCCAGGCTGATCTACTGTACAAATGTCACAATGCCAAGTTAATTCTGCATGTGTCAATCAGCTAAATCTGCAGGGGGTTGAATACTACTTGTAGGCACTGCATAAACGATATAAACCCACATGCATAGTTCGATGTTCAATTACACCAAGAATTTCTATATATATATATATATATATATATATATATATATACATATATATATATATATATACATACAAGTGTTGTGCTGCTGTAAATCCTCTTGATCACCCCACAATCATAAAAAGGAAATTTTATTCCATTAACCCTATCCTTGCCATGTGTGCTCAATGGTTTTATTCAGACCCTCAGGGTTTAGTGTTGCCAATTTGAAGATCCAAAAGGATCAATCTCTGAAAGTGATCAGAGGATTTTTCCGGTAAATGTAACTTCTGACAAAAACTCAGGATTGTTTCGGTGGTAAATAAGTAAATTTTAAGATAGACGTTGGATGAATCCCCCACTCCTAATGTTATGTCTGAGCTTCTTCATTCTGTTGTGGGAACTCTGCATAGTGCAACCAACATATTGAAGCCACAGATACATTCGAGTAGATAAACTACAAAGGATGAATTGCAATTTAAAAAATTGGTTGATGACAAATGTAGCACCCTGAGGATTCGGCTGCTACAGGGGTATTGCACCTCAACCAGAGGTGTGATATTCCACTCCCGGGTAAGGATGGAGTGTGGAGCTGAGCTCAGAAAGCTGCATGCACTACACACATCCCATTTCCGAGGAGCAGACCAACGGTACTCCCACTTAGAAATGTGCAGGTACGACCGAGTCTGTTCCTGGCTGGAGTGGGAGGGGGGTGGTACATCCCAGTAGTGTAGGGGCAGATAGGGGGAGCAGCCTGGGTAAAGTTAGGAGCTCATTGGGTGCTGGTCACCTGAGCTCACACATAGAGGGAGTATTTAAGGTGGGCACCATCTAAGATCAGGGTCAGTCAGCCACAGTCAGTCAGTCTGTGAGGAGCCAGAGAGACATCAGTCTTGGCAGAGCAGTCAGAGGAAGAGAGCAGAGCAGCCCCAGAGAGAGTGAGAGTGGAGCAAGAAAGACCCAGAGGGGGAAACAAGAAGGAACTCTGAGAACCCACATACAAACCCAGGGTGAAGAGTTGGCAAAAGGGTACCGGATCCCAAACTGGTGGGGGCAAAAGCACACCTCAGCCAGAGACCGGAGGCCGTGGGCAGGATCTGCCACGGCCACCCACCACATCTACCCTGAAGGCAAACCACATGTAGGGTCAGGGAACCCAAGGCCAAGGGTCTCCCAACAGAAGGCCCGAGGGAGCTGGACCTAGGTGGATCCCTGGTGGGGACGGCCAGAAGAAAGGACAAGAAGGAGGGCTCAGGGACACGCTCCGGACTTGCTTGGGGGTTGGCTGAATCCAGGACCTGGTGGACGCAGCACGGCTCGGGTGGTCACTTAAGGCCGGAGTGACCGGAATATCTGCAGTAAGTAAACACCCTGAACTGCACAACCCGACTCTGTCTTTAATTACCATCTACGCTGCACCACCACAACCCCCATCCTCTGCACCTGACCCCCTGAGGCCATACCCCTCCCGTTGGGGGTTATACTATCTAAAGCTGCACCAACACCATCAGCCTCAGCGGACACTGCTGCAGCGGCGGCCGTAGTGACCGCAATCCAACGGGTGGCGTAGTCGACATAACGAACTTTGTAACATCTGTAGGACTGCCACATACTCTGAGCTTGACACCCTGGGCACGGACCGGGTCACAGCCACTCGGAGACTACAACCCCCATCTGATCCGGCTCCGGGTATTCCCCTAAAGAATATGGCCCAGGGGGCGCGTCACAAAGACGTCACCAGTGGTTCTTGAATGGGAGTTTTTACATCCATGTGGAACCATCGCGCAACATAGACGTTTGGAGCCCCCTCATCTCTATATCCCTAGCAATTCAGGAAACAGGTATAATGTCCAGTCTGTGAGTTCACTAATTTTTTACTGATGCGTTAGGTGCAACAAAATGCTTCAAGTTTCTAAAAACAATATTGGGGTACAGTATTTTGTATACTCTGGGCTAATATGGGGTCATTCTCCAGAATCAACCAATATTTCTCAAGTAATCCTCTAATCTGGTTGTGGGAATTATTAACGAGAGTAACAAATCTAAATTTGAACTTTTCGTCAATCTTCTTTTCCCGCCCTGGCATAGATTCCTTTATGTTCATTCTATTATTATGTCGACCCTTCCCCTATGAGATGATCCCAATTGCCCCATTTTAGGGGGAACACATTTTACTGACTGCTAATATGGCAACCAGAAAAATCACCGGATAAATGCTCAGTTACCAAAAACGTAAGATGAGCGGCTCACTTCTATGCAAATTGAATTTGTGTTACATTTTAGGAAATTCGTTGGACCTAGCAAAATCGAACAATTTGCGATTTGCTCGAACTACAAAAAAAAATTGACAACTGCAATTTTACACAAAGCAGAAAATAATATCAGGCAAAGAAGACCAACACGACCTCATGTGTGAGCAAGCGATCTTCCCCATAATGCCTTGCAGCTATTACATCACATAGCACAGCCAATCAGCAGGGACTATAAGAGCCTGTATAAAAGTCGAGGCAGAGAATGCAGCAGCTGTTGTGTAGTGAAACTGGATAGTAAGAGGACGTCACAGCTCTGCAATAGGGATAGAGCAAGAAAACCATAAAACACTGAAACGTTACATATAGTGTGTGACAGCACAGCAGTGAAAAGCAAATCACATAGCCAAATATTTTAGGGTCACCTTGACATTACTAAAACTGTGTTTGCGATAAAGAGCTTGAAAAGTGTTCAAAACAGACCTAGCGGACCTCAGAGTTTTACAAACATGTTTTCTGGGAAATTTGAGACTTTGCCATTTTTTGTGATTCACAACTAGTGTTGAGCCACCCCCGTAGTGTTCGAGTTCGGTTCCGTTCGTCGAACACCCGTGTGTTCGCCGAACTGTTCGTCGAACTGTTCGTCGAACACCTTCGAACACCGTTAAAACCAATGGCAGGCAAACAAAAACACATAGAAACACATAGAAAACACCTTCAAAGGTGTCCAAAAGCTGACAAACTGCTCTGAAGACACAACTAACACATGGAAAAGTGACAAGTACATATAGTCATGCGAAAAGAAAAGAGGTGGAGGAGTAAAAGGAGGGGGAGACAAAGATATAGGCATGTCATGCCCTTCTAAAATCCAAAAAGTGAGAAGCCGACACGGCCAGTCCGCTCCTGCCCGTGCCACCTCCGTGTCGCCGGGTTTGTGCCAGAGCCGCGGTGAACCCTGATGGCCAGCCCCCCTCTCCCAATACTGGTGCCTGTCCGCTGGTGGGTCGAGCGAGCCCCCCTGTGGTGGAGGCAGCTCTAAGCTTTTTAATTTAAATTGTCTCTCTAATTTGAATGAATACACTTTAAATCCATTTACAAGGATCTATTGGAGGGCAAGTCTCATGCCAGCAGCCGCGTAATTCCAGCTCCAGTAGCGTCCACTAAAGCTGCTGCAGTTAAAAAGCTTTTATAAGGATCGAGCTCGGCTGTCCACCGCAAGGCATCCTACTGCCAGTCCCAGCCCCTATGCCTTGGGGTGCCTCCTGATGCTCTTCACTGAGTATCCCATGGTCCCGAAGCATTTCCTTTGAAAAAATTAAGTGTCTAAACTACAGGTGGTGTAGCTTGCTTAACAGCCGGGATAATCCGCTGACTAGCAGACACTGCTACTAGGCACAAAGTATTTCCTGGGCTAGATGCAGTTAAAAATTTGTAATTAGATACTCTCGTTGGATGCTGAGAAAGCATTCCATAGAGTCTCCTGGCACGCCATATATGATTCTCTTAAAAAGCTTGGGGTAGGGGTCTAGGGGACCCTTTTATAGCCAAAATCACGGCCCTGTATCACAATACGTCACCTAGGCTGAAGATAAATGGAACTGTAGCACCCTGAGGGCTCGGTTGCTACAGAGGTATTGCACCTCACCCAGAGGTGTGACATCTCACTCTCAGGTAAGGATGGAGTGTGGATCAGGACCCGACACCTGCATGCATTACACCACATTGCCGTTGGGCAGGGCGACCAATATGCCTCTGAGATGGGCACGACAGTCCCTGTCCCTGGCTGGAGTGGGGGGAGGGAACACTGAGGAAGGGGAACCCTGTAGTGCAGGAGCAGGGAGGAAGCAGTTCCTGGGTGCATTGAGAAGGGAGCATAAAAGGTGGGCACCATCTTAGTTCAGTGCAGAGAAGTCTGAGCAGAAGTGGCAGGGAGCAGGGGCTCTGCATGAGCTCTGCTCCGGAGGCGGGCCTAGTAACAGAGGCCCAGGCCTGGAAGAGGGAGAAGGAAGGAAGAGGAGCGGAGAAGGCTCCAGGAACGAGGAATGAAGGGATCCCAGGGGTGCGGACGGGCGAGTCGCCACCGCACGCCCGAATCCACCTGCGTGGAGGGGTCAGGCCAAAGGGGGAGACCAGTCCCCGAAACTAGTGGAGGCAGGAAACGACCCTCAGCTAGAAACCGGAGGCTGTGACATTTTATGTGGCGCAGCCCCTCGCTACACCCGCTAGGAAGGCACCACATAGGGTCAGGGAAACTGGCGCCAAGTTTACCAAGAGGAGGCCCGAGGCAGCCGGACAGAAGGGTTGGTAAGAAAGGCCAGACAAAGGACACACAAAGGGGGTCCTGTGAAGCGCTCCAAAGTTATCTGGGAGTTGTCTGAGCCCCTCACCTGGTGAGCACAGTACGACGTGGGCAGCCGTTACCTGCAGACGTGGTCTGGATAATAAGAACTGTGAGTAAAGGCCCTGGACTGCATCACTGACTCCGTGTCGTTACTGCTGCTGCCCTGCACCATCACCCCCATCCTCCGCATACACTGCCCTGAGGCTATACTCCTCCCGTGGGGAGTTATGCTACGCTCTGCTGCACCCACAACACCAGCCTCAGCGGTCTGCCCTGCAGCGGCGGTTCACTCTGACCGCAATCCACGGGTGGAGTAGTCGGACATTTAAACATCAAAACCACATAAATTGTTCCGCCACTGGTTTGACCACCCTGAGCCACGGAACCGGGTCGCCGCCACGAAGACTACAACCACCAGCATCCACCAAAAAGGGTCCGGCTCCGGGTGTCCCAAGGCCCAGGGGGTGCATCAGAAAATTTTCATCACCTTTCACAATCACCAATGGGACAAGGCAGGGATGTCCTCTGTCCCCTCTCTTATACATCCTAGTGACGGAGCACCTGCTCTCATCAATTCGCCATAACCCCAATATTAGGTGGATTGAGGTGGGAGGCACCGAGTACAAGTGCTCTCTATTTGCTGATGATGTCCTAGTATATATCACTCAATCACATATATCCATCCATGCTGTTATGGCTGAAATAGATCACTTTGTTACATGGTCAAATTTTAAAATCAATGCAGCGAAGTCTGAGGCCCTTGATGTCTCCCTCCCCAAATCCATATAGGATTCCATCCAGTCCAACTTTCCCTTTGCCTGGCCCTCACAGGGTATCAAATACTTAGGAATTCCTATTCATAGAGACCTCTCCCATCTATGTTATCTTAATTTTGGGCCCTTTATTGAACAACTCCATACAGACCACGGTTGGCAAGTTAGAACTGTAAGATTCACTACGTGAACCACTGGTGTTTTGTGGAAAAGCACATGTACACTGCGTTCCAAATTATTATGCAAAAAGTGTTTAGGAGTGATAAGGGAAGAATTTGTTTTTTGTCAGTTAAACTCATTGATGGTGATGTGTGTCAGGGCTCTTTATATCACTGTAAGCAATTGCAGACACCTGTGCTAATTAGTTTGGCAGGTGTGTCCAATGAAAGGCAAGACTACTTAAGAAGGTTGTCTCACATTATTAAGCAGCCTACATTTTCTGCCAAAATGGGAAAGAAAAAGGATGTGTCGGCTGCTGAGAAGCAACAAATTGTGGAGTGTTTAGGTCAAGGCATGACTACAATCAACATTGTGCGATGATCAGGATGAAGTGTCTTGGCAATCAAGAAGTATGTAGCTGATTCACAGTACACACGTGTGCGTGCTGATAAGGGCAAATTGAGGACTCTTTCCTACAGGCAATTACCTCAGGTTGAAAGAGCAGCGGCAAAAAAGCCTTGTCATAGCAGCAGACAAGTTTTTGAAGCTGCTTGTGCCTCCAACGTCCCCCGAACAACAAGATGCAGGGTCCTTCAGAGGTTTGCAGCTGTGCATACGCCATCCTGTCGACCTCCTCTATCCACTTCACACAAGCAGAAACGGCTCCAGTGGGCCAAACATTACATGAAGACTGATTTCAAAACTGTTTTGTTCACGGATGAGTGCCGTGCAGCGCTCGATGGTCCAGAAGGATGGAGTGGAGGATGGCTGGTTGATGGACACCCCACGCAAACACGGCTACAGCGCCAACAAGGAGGAGGTGGAGTAATGTTTTGGGCTGGAATCATGGGGAGAGAGATTGTCGGCCCCTTTAGGATCCCTGAAGGCGCTAAAGATGAACTCCATAATGTATGTGGATTTTCTCAAACAGCACTTCCTGCCATGGTTCAAGAAGAAGAACCGTGTATTTCACAGCAAGATCATTTTTCTGCATGATAATGCACCATCTCATGCTGCACATAAAACATCTGCATCTCTGGCTGATATGGGCATAAAAGGGGACAAACTTATGGTGTGACCCCCATGCTCCCCTGACCTGTACCCCATTCAGAACCTTTGGAGCATCATTAAAAGGAGTGTCTATGATGGCGGGAGGCAGTTCACATCTAAGCAACAGCTCTGGGAGGGTATTCTGTCCTCATGCAAAACAATTGAAGCAGAAACCATCCAAAACCTGACAAATCCAATGGACGAGAGAGTTCAGAAGCTCCTTTCGAACAAGGGGTCCTATGTGAAAATGCAACATCACCTACAATAAAGTTTTGAGTTGAAAACTGTTTGATTTCAGTTTCTAACAACCTGCTAATGCTTATAATTTCAAAAATGACCATTTTTTTGGTCTTTATTAAAATGAAAAGGTTGATCGAAAAGTTTGGGGGATCTAAGAGTGTGGCAACCCAGTAGTCATGATTACTTCGAATTCTGACAAGATGAGGGTCATGCTGCAGGTAGTGCAGCAAGAAGGCACTTATGTGTCTTGCGCATCTCGGAGCCCCAAAATTATTTTCCGGGCTAGATGCAGCTAAAAATTATTATTAATTTTAAATCTGGTGAAGCTTTAGTATAGATGGCCTAATAGGATCAGTGCTGCACACTGCTACAAAGCCCAAATTATTTTCCAGTCAAGATACAGATAAACATGATTAGTAATTTTAAATCTGGTGGAGCTTATTATAGATGGCCTAATAGAATCAGTGCTGCACACTGCTACAAAGCCCAAATTATTTTCCAGCCAAGATACAGATAAACATGATTAGTAATTTGAAAGCTTAAAACGGTTGGTAGGGTGATTTTAACCAATCATCAAGCTTTTACTCTCCCCAGGATGACACAGGGGTAGAAAAGTCGTTTCGGATCCATGATTTGTTCATCTTTATGAACGTGAGTCTGTCTACATTATCAGTGGAGAGCCGCGTGCGCTTATCTGTCAGCACACTACCAGCAGCGCTGAACACACGTTCAGACAGAACGCTGGCTGCGGGGCATGACAAGATCTCCAAGGCGTAAGTGGCTAGCTCCGGCCATTTATCCAGATTGGAAGCCCAAAAAGAGCAAGGGTCCAGTGACACAGTCATGGCTTCAATGTTTACTTGGAGATACTCCTGTACCATCGTCTCTAGGCGTTGACTATGTGTCAGACTGTGGTGAAA
This sequence comes from Phyllobates terribilis, assembly GCF_046119375.1. Taxonomy (NCBI): domain Eukaryota; kingdom Metazoa; phylum Chordata; class Amphibia; order Anura; family Dendrobatidae; genus Phyllobates; species Phyllobates terribilis. The sequence continues at coordinate 190,400,631 of NW_027362768.1, forward strand.
TGATTCCGCAAAATTGATGTTACCAGCAGATACTGTGGTTCTGTTACGGTTTGAGTGCTGAACACTTGACGGTCCCACGGTTGGCAAGTTGGAACTGTGAGATTCACTACGTGCACCACTGGTATTTTGTGGAAAAGCACATGTAAGATTCTGCAACAGTCTCTGCTGATACTCCTGCATGCGTGCATCCCTTTCTATGGCAGTAATAATTTCTGCAAATTTACTTTTGTACCGGGGATCTAACAGTGTGGCAACCCAGTAGTCAGGATTATTTCTAATTCTCCCAATTCGAGGGTCATGTTGCAGGTAGTGCAGCAAGAAGGCACTCATGTGTGTTGCGCATCCAGGAGCACCAAGTCCCTGTTGTGTTGGTGGCGAGGTAACAATCATGCTTCCTTCCTCTGTCCTCTCCCCCCAACCTCGCACAACAGAAATGTGATCAAGGTCTCCCTCATCTGATGAGTCTTCCATCAGTTCGTCCTCCACTTCTTCCTGGGCTCCTGCACCTTCCTCACTAGTTTGGCTGCTACCATGCGCCCTGGTAAAACCATCTCCCCCACCCTCACATGCCTGCCGCCTTGGTGCTGCCGACCGTCTGGACCTTGCAGATGTTAGCCCTTCCGCATACAACTCCTCCTCCTCTACTTCCTCCACCTCCTCTTGTGCCACCACCTGACTCCGAATTCTGTTTAACATGTGCTCCAGCATGTAAATCACCGGAATAGTCATGCTGATAATGGCATCGTCAGCACTAAACATCTTCGTCGCCATTTCAAAACTGTGCAGAAGGGTGCATAGGTCCCTGATCTGAGACCACTCCTCCAGCGTGATTTGCCCCACCTCTGGATCTCGTTGGCCCAGGCTATACGTCAGAACGTATTGCACTAGGGCTTGTCGGTGCTGCCACAGTCGCTGCAACATGTGCAGAGTTGAATTCCACCGGGTAGGCACATCGCATTTTAGCCGGTGAAGTGGCAGGCCCAACGACTTCTGTAGAGATGTAAGTCGCAGAGCTGCAGGATGCGAACGGCGAAAGTGAGCACACAGCGACCGTGCCCTCTGCAGAAGGCTATCTAGTCTGGGATAGTGGGCTAAAAATTGCTGGACAACCAGGTTCAACACGTGAGCCATACAAGGCACGTGTGTGACATTGCCCCGGTGAAGGGCCGCACCCAGGTTTGCAGCATTGTCGCACACGGCCTTCCCTGGTTTCAGGTCCAGTGGAGACAACCATTCATGAAATTGGTTCTCCAGAGCTGACCACAACTCCTCAGCTGTGTGACTCACATTTCCCAGACATTTCAATGTAAAAACCGCCTGATGACATTGAGCCCTACTGCCAGCATAGTAAGGAGGTGTGCAGGATCCCTTCTGCACAGTTAGAAAGCTTGTGGCATGACCAGACAGGCTTTGGGTGCAGGTGGAAGACCGAGAGGAGGTTGAGGAGGCAGAAGCAGTGGAGGAACTTTGACATAAAGAGGATTGACGCACAACTCGTGGGGACGGCAAGACTTGGACAGCAGCCCCTTGTCCTGCTGTCACCATAGTTACCCAGTGCCCAGTCAGCGACATGTAACGCCCCTGTCCATGCCTACTCGTCCAAGTGTCTGTGGTGAAATGCACCCTGTCACACACAGAGTTTCTCAAAGAAGCGGTGATGTTGTGTGCGACATGCTGGTGGAGCGCAGGCACACCTTTCTTTGAGAAGTAGTGCCGACTGGGCATCTGGTACTGGGGCACTGCGACGGACATAAGGTCTCGAAAATCCTCTGTGTCCACCAGGCGGAAAGGCAGCATTTCTGTAGCCAAGAGCTTGCAGATGGTGAAATTCAACCTCTTAGCTTTCTCATGGCTAGGAGGAAATGGTCTTTTACTTGTCCACATCTGAGGGACCGAGGGCTGGCTATTGTGCTTAGACGGGGTTGATAAGGGTGTCCCCGGCAAACTGCCGGTCTGTGAGGAAGATGCAGGCGGACATGTTAGGTTGCCTTGATCCAAAGGTGGTGCTATCGATGTCGGACAGCGCTCAACACCAGCTGGTGTTACCACCTCCAAAGAAAATGATGACCTGCCAATCACGCTGGCTGTTGCGGGTAAAGAGGTGGCAGGTCTGCGCCCCAAAACAGGTGTGACTGCTGTCCCCCCAGTCACAGAGGATGAAGAGGCCGCGGATGCACAAGATATGGCAGATGGTGGTTGGTGCGGCCGGCTAGGCCGCATTGTAGCACACTGAGCTTCCCACTGCAACTTATGCTTCATGTCCATGTGCCGGTTCATGCATGAAGTACTCAAACTATGTATTTTTTGGCCTCTACTTAGCTTTTGCTGACAAATGTTACAGATAACACGAGTTGGGTCATCTTTATCGATCTGAAAAAATGCCCAGGCTATGCAAGGCTTAGCACCCATGCGACCTGAAGAGCCACCACGACTTGTGGTGAGAGGCAGAGTTGTGTTTGAGGATGCAGTTGTTGACGTGCTTCCAGTACTACGTCTCTGTCCAGGAAGGCGCAACCTGACCTCGTCGTCACTAGCATCTTCCTCCACCTCCTCCACAGCTGGAGATTTGGGAGCTGTGAGGAAGCAAGTGCGATTGGGGTGACACCTTTGAGGACTGGAGTATTTGCGATGTTGAAGTTGATGTGGAGGAGAGCCCACTTAAAGGAGCACTTGATATCCGTTGAAGCACCTGCTGTTTTTGTGCCTCATCTGGAATTTGTAGCGATTGGCGTGGCCGTAAGAAAGGGATCTTATCACATTGTCCGCTAAAAGAAGTAGACATTTTAGTTTGGCTGGAAGATGGTCTTTCTTCTGCAGATGTTACTGTTGCTTTAACACCTACCCCACGGACACAACCTTTTTTCCCCTTCCCAACACGCCTATTCCCCTTTCCACCAGCAGCAGGCCTTTTTCCACTCATTTTGGTGGTTAACTAATTCACAACTCTGGAGTTGTTTGCACAAAAAAACAATGGATGGTAACCGAGCAGAGCTGAGTGGCCAAACTGTGGTATTAGGCCAAAACTATTGGCTGGGTTAGATGCAGAAAAAAATTATATTCAATTTGCAACCTGATGGAGGTCTGTATAGATGGATTAATAGAACAAGTCCCACACACAGCTAGAAGGCCAATATTTTTTCAGAGGTAGATGCAGAAAAAAATATATTCAGTTTGCAACCTGATGGAGGTCTGTATAGATGGATTAATAGAGCAAGTCCCACACACAGCTAGAAGCCCAGTAATTTTTCAGAGCTAGATGCAGAAAAAAATATATTCAGTTTGCAACCTGATGGAGGTCTGTATAGATGGATTAATAGAACAAGTCCCACACACAGCTAGAAGCCCAATATTTTTTCAGAGGTAGATGCAGAAAAAAATATATTCAGTTTGCAACCTGATGGAGGTCAGTATAGATGGACTAATACAACAAGTCCCACACACAGCTAGAAGCCCAATATTTTTTCAGAGGTAGATGCAGAAAAAAAATATATTCAGTTTGCAACCTGATGGAGGTCTGTATACATGGATTAATAGAACAAGTCCCACACACAGCTAGAAGCCCAGTAATTTTTCAGAGCTAGATGCAGAAAAAAATATATTCAGTTTGCAACCTGATGGAGGTCTGTATAGATGGATTAATAGAACAAGTCCCACACACAGCTAGAAGCCCAATATTTTTTCAGAGGTAGATGCAGAAAAAAATATATTCAGTTTGCAACCTGATGGAGGTCTGTATAGATGGATTAATAGAACAAGTCCCACACACTGCTAGAAGCCCAATATTTTTTCAGAGGTAGATGCTGAAAAAAATATATTCAGTTTGCAACCTGATGGAGGTCTGTATAGATGGATTAATAGAACAAGTCCCACACACAGCTAGAAGCCCAATATTTTTTCAGAGGTAGATGCAGAAAAAAATATATTCAGTTTGCAACCTGATGGAGGTCTGTATAGATGGATTAATAGAACAAGTCCCACACACAGCTAGAAGCCCAATATTTTTTCAGAGGTAGATGCAGAAAAAAATATATTCAGTTTGCAACCTGATGGAGGTCAGTATAGATGGACTAATACAACAAGTCCCACACACAGCTAGAAGCCCAATATTTTTTCAGAGGTAGATGCAGAAAAAATATATTCAGTTTGCAACCTGATGGAGGTCTGTATGGATGGATTAATAGAACAAGTCCCACACACAGCTAGAAGCCCAATATTTTTTCAGAGGTAGATGCAGAAAAAAATATATTCAGTTTGCAACCTGATGGAGGTCTGTATAGATGGATTAATAGAACAAGTCCCACACACAGCTAGAAGCCCAATATTTTTTCAGAGCTAGATGCAGAAAAAAATTATATTCAATTTGCAACCTGATGGAGGTCAGTATAGATGGACTAATAGAATGATGCTATGCCCAAAAGATTTTACTTCACTAGGTGCAGTAAAAAAATTGGTATTCTATACACAGGTGGTATATCTTGCAACACAGATAGGCTACTCCACTGACTAACACACTCTGCAATAGGCCAAAAAGGATTAGCTTTGCTAGATTCAGCCAAATGCTGTGAAAAAAACTTGCACAGCACTGGCACAGACCTGCCTGGCAAAAACTGATAGGAACTGATGTAAGCTAGTCCTGAAAAGGACTCCAATTACAATTAGTCTTTACTCCCACAATCTATCTATTTAGGAGCACAGACCTGCCTGATAAAAGTCATAGGAAATGCTGTAACCTAGTCCTTAAAAGGACTGCAATCACAACTATTCCCTACTCCCAAGCTATCTGTAGATTTGTGCGAAAATTGGCTTGAAATTAACAAGGTATAGCGCACACAGCAACAGCGGTGCCGTCTAACACGCAGCTGCAGCAGTGAGAAAATGGTGGCGACGGGGAAAATGGCTTGGTCTTAAAGGGCAAGGACATGTGACATACACTGCCAATGACACATGCCCTTGCTTGTGTGAAAAAAAGCACTTCGCTCCGTGTGTGTGACGCGCCCCCTGGGCCATATTCTTTAGGGGAATACCCGGAGCCGGATCAGATGGGGGTTGTAGTCGCCGAGTGGCTGTGACCCGGTCCGTGCCCAGGGTGTCAAGCTCAGTGTGTGGCAGTCCTCTGATGTTATTAAGTTCTTAATGTCGACTACGCCACCCGTTGTATTGCGGTCACTATGGCCGCCGCTGCAGCAGGGTCCGCTGAGGCTGATGGTGTTGGTGCAACTTTTGGTAGTATAACCCCCAACGGGTGGGGTATAGCCTCAGGGGGTCAGGTGCAGAGGATGGGGGTTGTGGTGGTGCAGCATAGATGTTAAGTGAAGACAGAGTCGGGTTGTGCAGTTTAGGGTATTTACTCACTGCTGATGTTCCGGTCACTCTAGCTTCAAGTGACCACCCGAGCCGTGCTGCGTCCACCAGGTCCTGGATTCAGCAAACCCCCCAAACAAGTCCGGAGCGTGACCCTGAGCTCTCCTTCTGTCCTTTCCTCTGGCCGTCCCCACTAGTGATCCACCTAGGTCCAGCTCCCTCGGGCCTTCTGTTGGGAGACCCTTGGCCTTGGGTTCCCTGACCCTCCACGTGGTTTGCCTTCGGGGTGGATGTGGTGGGTGGCCGTGGCAGACGCTGCCCACGGCCTCCGGTCTCTGGCTAGGGTGTGCTTTTGCCCCCACCAGTTTGGGATCCGGTACCCTTTTGCCAACTCTTCACCCGCTGATGGACTTTGGGTTCTCAGAGTTCCTTTTCTGTTTTCCCCTCTGGGTCTTTCTTGCTTTCTCCTCTCTCTCTCTGGGGCTGCTCTGCTCTCTGCTCTCCTCCTCTGACTTCTCTCTGCAAAAGGCTGGCAGACTGACTGACTCTCTGCATCTCACCCTGATCTTAGTTGGTGCCCACCTTATATACACCCTCTATGTGTGAGCTCAGGTGACCAGCACCCAATGAGCTCCTATCTTTACCCAGGCTGCTCCCCCTATCTGCCCCTACACTACTTGGGATGTACCACCCCCCTCCCACTCCAGCCAGGAACAGACTCGGTCGTACCTGCACATTTCTAAGTGGGAGTACCGTCGGCCTGTTCCTCGGAAATGGGATGTGTGTAGTGCATGCAGCCTACCGAGCTCAGTTCCACACTCCATCCTTACCCGGGAGTGGAATATCACACCTCTGGGTTGAGGTGCAATACCCCTGTAGCAGCCGAATCCTCAGGGTGCTACATTCCCCCCTGGTAAATCACAGCACGTCCTCGGGCTGTAAAGACAAAAACACCAAAACATACAATTTTTTTTTTTTTTTCATATAAAACATATATAAATAACATATCTTAGCAGATAAAACTTTCTCGTCGTCTCAGGCTCCTCCTCCGGTCACTGTGCAACGTGTGTCCGGGAAAAGTGCGACAGTCTCTTAGAAAAACTGGTTTTCCTATAAAACCGGTAGGGGGCGCTTTAGGACGCGCAACTATTTACAAGGGAAGTTGGCCGCTCTCAGTCCTCGGCCAGGTAGAGGGAAGGGAATGGCTGCTCACAGTCCTCAGCCTGCGGGATTAAGGGGTTAACGGGTAAACAGTTCACACTTGCTGGTCCCAACGGGGACTATATATATATGTATCAACAGTTTCTTTGGTACCCGGTCGGGTAACTATTTACATCACTTGCTCTGCCGCACTCAACGGCGTCTTCCTCCTGCTCTTTGCTTACAGCTGGTTGTTACTTCAGACCCGTCCGGGTCCTCTTGCTCCTCCTCCTCACACCGCAACTCCTCCTCCGTCAGGCGGTGTACGTGGAGGGCATAAGGTCCCTTGGCACACTTGTGCCGGGTAAAGGTGACCTCATCTCCGATGTAGAGGTCACGACCTCTGTGCCCCTCCGGCAGATGAGACTCCACGTCTCTGCGCGTGACAAAGACGTCGCCGGGGGTGTTGTTGTCTCTAATGAAGCCCCACCCATGCTGCTGGTTGAACTTGATTACAGTCCCGGTGGTACGGGGACTGTGCGCTGCACGGGGGTCCCTCCTGGTCCGGCTCTTTTGCTCGGCGCTCCTTATTTGGGCCTGTTGTTCCCGGACCCGCCTCTCTCTCCGCTCCCTCGCAAACTCCTCGAGCTGTTGGCGGCAGCACTCCGCACGCTCTGCTGCAGCTGCCCTAGTTTCCTGAGTGAACCCCATTAGATCTTCTCCGGTGGGGTCCCACTCAAACTGTGCTTCCGCTAGCGGGGGCGAGATCCTTATTACGGGCTTCGGAGCCGGAATCAGGGGTGCACACATGGCCCCAACCCTCCTCTGGTGCTCCAGTTCGTAATACTTCTGGGGCCAGATGAAAGGCTGCCCGTCCGGCCACGTGTGCTGGGCAAACAAGTCCTCTCCCAGACGCGGCACCCTTGATTTTACGGGTGCGGGCGCGGTGGTGGTGGCGCCCGGGTTGCCCAGGCCTTGCGGCCAGGCCTGGGGCACCTGGAAGGTGAAGGGCACCGTTAGGACGGCGGCGCCCTGGCCTACCTGGCCTTGCGGCCAGGCCGGAGGCTCCGCGGAGGTAGGGGGCGCTGTTGGTGATTCGGCGCCCGGGGGTACTAGGCCTTGCGACCAGGCTGGTGGTATTTCCTGCTTTGTCACGCCCCGGGTCGAGGCGCGTGACGTCACAGGGGTCGCGGCGGCGGCTTCCGGTTGGGGCCTAGTCTGCGTCGGTGACATGGCGTTTTCGGGCACAGCAGGGGGACTTTCGGGCTCTGCGACGGGGAGCTGGGGCAGGTAAGCGGTGTCACGGCTTGGGGTATAGGCGTCCCCTTTACCTGCCTCCATGCGTTCGGCTCCCTTCTCGGCGCCGTCTCCGGCCTTGGGTCCTCCCGCGCCATCCTCAGAGGCGGTCTCCTTCCTCATCTCGGCTGGCGTGCTCCGGGTCTTGGTTTCAGCTTGCGTCTTGGTTTCAGCTTGCTGGGCCATCTCCCGGCTCCATTCCGCCAATATCTCGCGCTGTACCCGGGCCATCCTCCGTGCGAGGCCCTCCAGGGCAGTCTGCGCACACTCCCGGTCTCGGGGGAGCTGTGCAAGGACCTCCACTAGGCCTAGTGGGGTCGTGGTGTCCAGCAGGCTCCTGACCAACGGGTCGGTGCTGCTCTGCTCTTCTTCCAGCAGGCTCCTGGCCAGCGGGCCGGTGCTGCTCTGCTCTCTGGACATCTCCGGGTGAGCTTCTTTGCTACCCCTCTCCAGACTTCTTGTCTCCGGGTGCGCTCGCTCCAGACTGCTCCAGGCGGCACCCATCTTCGTTCTTTTCTTCTCAGTCCTCCCACTTCGAGGGCGGTCCCGGGGCCACTTGGTGATTGTCAGCTCCAGGGGCAGTTCTTTCACGCTGACAGACACCTCTAGCATCACAGTCTCTGTTGGTGGGGGCGGTTTCCACTTTTGGCGCCATTTTCGGTCCTGGCCCACGATGGGAGGTGGCCTCTCGCCACCCTCTGGCACGCCCATAATGGCGTCCGCTCTTCCAAGGCGGGAAACCTTTGGAAATGGCGGGAATCGTCTCCCAGTGGCGGGAAACTCTGCAGATGGCGGGAAAAAGCTGTTAATGGCGGACAACCGGCGGGAATCGACCTGTGATGGAGTCCGATGGCATGGACCCTCCGGAACCGGCAGGAGACTTCTTTTTGAGGTAAACTTGTTCTTTTCTTCAGGCACGCAGTACCCGGGTGTTGCGGGCACGTAATCCTGCCGACTACGCCAAAGTTGACGCGCCCCCTGGGCCATATTCTTTAGGGGAATACCCGGAGCCGGATCAGATGGGGGTTGTAGTCGCCGAGTGGCTGTGACCCGGTCCGTGCCCAGGGTGTCAAGCTCAGTGTGTGGCAGTCCTCTGATGTTATTAAGTTCTTAATGTCGACTACGCCACCCGTTGTATTGCGGTCACTATGGCCGCCGCTGCAGCAGGGTCCGCTGAGGCTGATGGTGTTGGTGCAGCTTTTGGTAGTATAACCCCCAATGGGTGGGGTATAGCCTCAGGGGGTCAGGTGCAGAGGATGGGGGTTGTGGTGGTGCAGCATAGATGTTAAGTGAAGACAGAGTCGGGTTGTGCAGTTTAGGGTATTTACTCACTGCTGATGTTCCGGTCACTCTAGCTTCAAGTGACCACCCGAGCCGTGCTGCGTCCACCAGGTCCTGGATTCAGCAAACCCCCCAAACAAGTCCGGAGCGTGACCCTGAGCTCTCCTTCTGTCCTTTCCTCTGGCCGTCCCCACTAGTGATCCACCTAGGTCCAGCTCCCTCGGGCCTTCTGTTGGGAGACCCTTGGCCTTGGGTTCCCTGACCCTCCACGTGGTTTGCCTTCGGGGTGGATGTGGTGGGTGGCCGTGGCAGACGCTGCCCACGGCCTCCGGTCTCTGGCTAGGGTGTGCTTTTGCCCCCACCAGTTTGGGATCCGGTACCCTTTTGCCAACTCTTCACCCGCTGATGGACTTTGGGTTCTCAGAGTTCCTTTTCTGTTTTCCCCTCTGGGTCTTTCTTGCTTTCTCCTCTCTCTCTCTGGGGCTGCTCTGCTCTCTGCTCTCCTCCTCTGACTTCTCTCTGCAAAAGGCTGGCAGACTGACTGACTCTCTGCATCTCACCCTGATCTTAGTTGGTGCCCACCTTATATACACCCTCTATGTGTGAGCTCAGGTGACCAGCACCCAATGAGCTCCTATCTTTACCCAGGCTGCTCCCCCTATCTGCCCCTACACTACTTGGGATGTACCACCCCCCTCCCACTCCAGCCAGGAACAGACTCGGTCGTACCTGCACATTTCTAAGTGGGAGTACCGTCGGCCTGTTCCTCGGAAATGGGATGTGTGTAGTGCATGCAGCCTACCGAACTCAGTTCCACACTCCATCCTTACCCGGGAGTGGAATATCACACCTCTGGGTTGAGGTGCAATACCCCTGTAGCAGCCGAATCCTCAGGGTGCTACATTTGCGCTGCTGATAGGCTGACAGACTGCACCTCCCCACTGTAAATGCGGGAAAGAGAAAAAAAAAATGGAGATCTTCATTGTTCCTGCAGAGATCCATCCCCTGCCCTCCCCCCACCCCGCTGTACACTCAAACTGCGTATTAACATTAATTTTCATCATTACTGAGAAAAAATCCAGTTATGATTTTGGTGCACGAACAGTTATCGAACATAACCTCGAACAGCCGAATTTTTCTCAAATTGTTCGTGTTTGCCGAACGGCTCGAACACCGCCCAAAACAGCTCGAATTTGAGATTGGCGAACAGTTCGAGTAGAACAACGCTCATCTCTATTCACAACAAATCAATTCAGTGCAAATCAAATTTTAGGGAAAAAAATTGGAAAAAGCTGGCAAATTTGAATTTCAAAAAATTTGCTCACCTGAGTAAGGAGTCTTGAAATTTAAATAATCAAAAATGATAAAAATCCATCTGTTCTGGACAGAAAGGATTTTTAAATAACAAGTAAATTGCAAAATTTCTTATAATTACCAGCAGTTTACAATGTTACCCATTAAAGATGAAGAAACAATCCTTCAACTCTTAACAGATACATTTACAATTACAAAAAGTTACCACAGTGGTTTGGTGTCTCTTCGGGAAGTCCAGAGGGTCTCTCCTTTTTTCCGGGAGTCACCGGGAGAATTGGTAGATATTGAGTATGCAAGTCTCTGTGCCTGAGCCCTTAGATGGTAATTGGAAATGTATCTGATATTAAGATACAAGAAAACTTAGAAGATTCCGCTCTTAACCTTCTACATTATACAAACGCTTCTATTAAATCTTCCTTGTTAAACTTTGTCAGCTTGAAATCAGGTTAAAAAAACCCTGAAAGCAGCTGAAGGAAAAGTGAAGTCCTTCAAGCTCTTGTGTCTGAAACTCTCCGAGTCTTCAGCTTAATAGTTATTTTCATTTAGCAGTGAACCTTTGCACTTCAAGATACAAAAGAATCTCGGTGCAATCTCATTTTAATTTCCTTTGCTGGAAATACATAAGTATAGGATGGAAGGTATGAGAGTGCACCAGGCGAGGGGAAAAAAATGAAAACACTGACTGGTGATAAGATCGGAGCCTAACTGCAGATGAGAAATACGGCAAGAATTCTTTCAGTTTCGAGAAAAAAAAAAGAAGTCCCATCCGCTGTGTCTGACGAGAATGGATGCTGATAAGGATGTTCCAAGAATAACATATAGGGCGCTGATTCCCAGAGACTGGAGGCCAATATTCCCTGCCCTTCGCATGTATACAGGACAAACTGTAGACGAATCCTCCATGAATAACTACAACTACTGGTACATATCGATGAGAGAATCTGTCAAGTTTCGATTTCATCAGATTCCGCTCACATTTGACTGGGACATTTCATTAGCAATGAGTTTTTTTAAATATGGATCGAAAGAACCTTGATTGGCGTTAAAATCTCAGGTTTCGCGACTTCAAAGAATAAAATACGGAATGGCCAGGAAGAGGTTAAAAACAATAAAAAAAAAAATCTCACTCCGCTATCCCCTCTCCAGTACCTGCCGCCATCATTGACCATCACTCTCTGCTCTGGCACCAGTCTCTTCTTCGGTCCTCGCGGACTCTTCCGGTGATGGCAAGGCCTCGTGCACACTCTGATGCTATCACGATATGACGTGCGCGGCTCAACCCAATCGCGAGGGGCGGTGCACGTCTAACGGTATGTGTCAAGGCCGAAAAGACAAGGATAAGAGTAGGGAGCGCAATGCTTGATAGCACAACGGGACCATGGAGCCGACTGGGGCTCAAAGCGGAGGGGACGGGGTTCACACAATATGTTAGAGATGAGGGATTCAGTTACTACAAGTTACAATGTATCTGAATCTCATACACAATATCTAGAAAAACTGATTATGGTACATAGTGTATACTGACTGTGAAACAATCCAATGATATAGATGCAGTAAGGGCTCATGCACACAGACCAGAACTGTAAATCCACATCAACTGCATGCAAACCTGGGTGCTTGTATAATCATAGGGGCTGTCCACCTGTCCAGTTCTTTTTCTAGTTTAAAACAAAAACAGCCTAATGTTGTAAAAATACCAAATAAAACAAATCCACCTTCCAACTCTCCATACTACTCTCATTCACAGCTCACCTCCTCCTCCTGTACAATGACTGATAACACCTCTATATACAGTAGATAACACAGGATCCATCATTCACAATAGCCGATGTCATAGCTCACCTCCTCCTCCTCCTGTACAATGACTGATAACACCTCTATATACAGTAGATAACACAGGATCCATCATTCACAATAGCTGATGTCATAGCTCGCCTCCTACTCCTCCTGTACAATGACTGATAACACCTCTATATACAGTAGATAACACAGGATCCATCATTCACAATAGCTGATGTCACATCTCACCTCCTCCTCCTCCTGTTCAATGACTGATAACTCCTCTATATACAGTAGATAACACAAGATCCATCATTCACAATAGCTGATGTCATAGCTCACCTCCTCCTCCTCCTGTACAATGACTGATAACACCTCTATATACAGAAGATAACACAGGATCCATCATTCACAATAGGTGATGTCACAGCTCACCTCCTCCTGTACAATGACTGATTACACCTCTATATACAGTAGATAACACAGTATCCATCATTCACAATAGCTGATGTCATAGCTCGCCTCCTACTCCTCCTGTACAATGACTGATAACACCTCTATATACAGTAGATAACACAGGATCCATCATTCACAATAGCTGATGTCACATCTCACCTCCTCCTCCTCCTGTTCAATGACTGATAACTCCTCTATATACAGTAGATAACACAAGATCCATCATTCACAATAGCTGATGTCATAGCTCACCTCCTCCTCCTCCTGTACAATGACTGATAACACCTCTATATACAGAAGATAACACAGGATCCATCATTCACAATAGGTGATGTCACAGCTCACCTCCTCCTGTACAATGACTGATTACACCTCTATATACAGTAGATAACACAGTATCCATCATTCACAATAGCTGATGTCATAGCTCGCCTCCTACTCCTCCTGTTCAATGACTGATAACACCTCTATATACAGTAGATAACACAGGATCCATCATTCACAATAGCCGATGTCATAGCTCACCTCCTCCTCCTCCTGTACAATGACTGATAACACCTCTATATACAGTAGATAACACAGGATCCATCATTCACAATAGCTGATGTCATAGCTCGCCTCCTACTCCTCCTGTACAATGACTGATAACACCTCTATATACAGTAGATAACACAGGATCCATCATTCACAATAGCTGATGTCACATCTCACCTCCTCCTCCTCCTGTTCAATGACTGATAACTCCTCTATATACAGTAGATAACACAAGATCCATCATTCACAATAGCTGATGTCATAGCTCACCTCCTCCTCCTCCTGTACAATGACTGATAACACCTCTATATACAGAAGATAACACAGGATCCATCATTCACAATAGGTGATGTCACAGCTCACCTCCTCCTGTACAATGACTGATTACACCTCTATATACAGTAGATAGCACAGTATCCATCATTCACAATAGCTGATGTCATAGCTCGCCTCCTACTCCTCCTGTACAATGACTGATAACACCTCTATATACAGTAGATAACACAGGATCCATCATTCACAATAGCTGATGTCACATCTCACCTCCTCCTCCTCCTGTTCAATGACTGATAACTCCTCTATATACAGTAGATAACACAAGATCCATCATTCACAATAGCTGATGTCATAGCTCACCTCCTCCTCCTCCTGTACAATGACTGATAACACCTCTATATACAGTAGATAACACGGGATCCATCATTCACAATAGGTGATGTCACAGCTCACCTCCTCCTGTACAATGACTGATAACACCTCTATATACAGTAGATAACACAGTATCCACCATTCACAATATGTCATGTCACAGCTCACCTCCTCCTCCTGTATGACTGATAACACCTATTTATACAGTAGATAACACAAGAGCCACCATTCATAATAGGTGATATCACAGCTCACCTCCTCCTGTATAATGACTAATAACGCCTCTATATACAGCTGATAACACAGGCTCCAACATTCACAATAGGTGATGTCACAGCTCACCTCTTCCTTCTGTACAATGACTGATAACACCTCTATATACAGTAGATAACATAGGATCCACCATTCACAATAGGTGATGTCACAGTTCACCTCCTCCTCCTCCTGTACAATGACTGATAACTCCTCTATATACAGTAGATAACACAGTATCCACCATTCACAATAGGTGATGTCACAGCTCACCTCCTCCTCCTCCTGTATAATGACTGATTCCACCTCTATATAAAGTAGATAACACAGGATCCATCATTCACAATAGCTGATGTCACAGCTCACCTCCTCCTGTACAATGACTGATAACTCCTCTATATACAGTAGATAACACAAGATCCATCATTCACAGTAGCTGATGTCATAGCTCGCCTCCTACTCCTCCTGTTCAATGACTGATACCACCTCTATATACAGTAGATAGCACAGGATCCATCATTCACAATAGCTGATGTCACATCTCACCTCCCCCTCCTCCTGTTCAATGACTGATAACTCCTCTATATACAGTAGCTAACACAAGATCCATCATTCACAATAGCTGATGTCATAGCTCACCTCCTCCTCCTCCTGTACAATGACTGATAACACCTCTATATACAGTAGATAACACAGGATCCATCATTCACAATAGCTGATGTCACAGCTCACCTCCTCCTGTACAATGACTGATAACACCTCTATATACAGTAGATAACACAGTATCCACCATTCACAATATGTCATGTCACAGTTCACCTCCTCCTCCTGTATGACTGATAACACCTCTATATACAGTAGATAACACAAGATCCACCATTCATAATAGGTGATATCACAGCTCACCTCCTCCTGTATAATGACTAATAACGCCTCTATATACAGCTGATAACACAGGCTCCACCATTCACAATAGGTGATGTCACAGCTCACCTCCTCCTTCTGTACAATGACTGATAACACCTCTATATACAGTAGATAACATAGGATCCACCATTCACAATAGGTGATGTCATAGCTCACCTCCTCCTCCAGTACAATGACTGATAATACCTCTACATACAGTAGATAAAACAGGATCCAACATTCACAATAGGTGATGTCACAGCTCACCTCTAGTGTTGAGCCACCCCCGTAGTCTTCGGGTTCGGTTCGGTTCGTCGAACACCGGGATGTTCGAGGAACTGTTCGTCGAACTGTTCGTCGAATACCTTAGAACACCGTCGAACACCGTTAAAACCAATGGCAGGCAAACAAAAACACATAGAAACACATAGAAAACACCTGCAAAGGTGTCCAAAAGCTGACAAACTGCTCAGAAGACACTCTCTTTAAAAAAGCCGGCCGGCAAATTCAGCAGCGGCATACACCGGTACCCGACAATTTAGACAAGAAGGAATAGAGCATCACACATAGATTAGATAGATAGAAACATGTCAGTCACACATATAAGAAGCACAGTGACAGTGTTGGTTACTGCACTTATCATTTAGTGTAAAGGATTTATTAAAAAAAATATTAGTGTTTTCATGCACCGTCTCTTTAAAAAAGCCGGCCGGCAATTCAGCATCTGTACCCGACAATTTAGAACAGAAAGAATAGAGCTTCACACATAGATTAGATAGATAGAAACATGTCAGTCACATATATAATAAGTACAGTGATAGTGTTGCTTACTGTACTTGTCATTTAGTGTAAAGGATTTGTTTAAAAAAATAATAGTGTTTTCATGCACCGTCTCTTTAAAAAAGCCGGCCGGCAATTCAGCATCTGTACCCGACAATTTAGAACAGAAAGATAGAGCATCACACATAGATTAGATAGATAGAAACATGTCAGTCACATATATATGAAGTACAGTGATAGTGTTGGTTACTGTACTTGTCATTTAGTATTAAAATAAAGGATTTATTATTAAAAAACTTGGCGTGGGGTTCCCCTTAATTTTAGGCTCTAGCGGAGGTTAAGCAGACGGCTGGGGCAGATGTTTGAAGCCTGGGAAGGGGGTAATACCCACGGAGCTTCCCAGGCTACTAATATGAGCCCCCAACTGAATACATAGCCTTTACTAGCTATTAAAATGGGGGACCCCCCAAAAAAAATGACGTGGGGTCCCCCCTAATTTAATAGCTAGCAAAGGCTAGGCAGACAGCTGGGGGCTGATATTAATAGCCCAGGAAGGGAGCCATGAATATTGGCCCCCTCCCAGGCTAGAAACACCAGCCGTCAGCCGCCCCAGAAATGGCGCATTCATAGGATGCGCCAATTCTGGCACTTAGCCTCGCTCTTCCACGCTGCCCTGGTGCGGTGGCAGGGGGTAATAGGGTTGGGGTTGATGTCAGCTTATAATGCCAGCTGACATCAAGCCCAGGTTAGTAATGGAGAGGCGTCTATAAGACACCCCCATTACTAACCCCATAGTCAAAGTTAAAAAAAACACAAACACCCAGAATAAAGTCCTTTAATTGAAATAAAGACACAATTCTTTATTGTTCTAAATTAAACCATACTTACCATCACGCCCATTCCAGCTGAAGCCAACGATCTCCTGCAATAAAAGAAAAATAATAAAGCAACCTCATCCTTACCTTTCCATGGTTCCCACGACAGCTTCAGCTCTGCTACATCGAGATAACAGGCTGGACCGCAGCAGAACGCTGCCATCCAGCCTGTCATCCCGCAGACACTGAGAAGCGCAGGCTTGCTTGCGCTGCTCAGCGTCTCTCTGTGACGACATCCAGATGAGCCGAGTTCATGTCCAATGAACTCGGCTCACCTCATGCACGTCACTGACAGCGTGGGAAAATTCTCACGCTGAAGCGCTGATTGCAGGAGAATTTTCCCACGCTGTCAGTGACGTGCAGGAGGTGAGCTGAGTTCATTGGACATGAGCTCACCTCATGCACATCACTGACAGCGTGGGAGAATTCTCCTGCACTCACCGCTTCAGCGTGAGAATTTTCCCACGCTGTCAGTGACGTGCATGAGGTGAGCCGAGTTCATTGGACATGAACTCGGCTCATCTGGATGTCGTCACAGAGAGACGCTGAGCAGCGCAAGCAAGCCTGCGCTTCTCAGTGTCTGCGGGATGAGAGGCTGGATGGCAGCGTTCTGCTGCGGTCCAGCCTGTCATCTCGATGTAGCAGAGCTGAAGCTGTCGTGGGAACCATGGAAAGGTAAGGATGAGGTTGCTTTATTATTTTTCTTTTATTGCAGGAGATCGTTGGCTTCAGCTGGAATGGGTGTGACGGTAAGTATGGTTTAATTTAGAACAATAAAGGATTGTGTCTTTATTTCAATTAAAGGACTTTATTCTGGGTGTTTGTGTTTTTTTTAACTTTGACAATGGGGTTAGTAATGGGGGTGTCTTATAGACGCCTCTCCATTACTAACCTGGGCTTGATGTCAGCTGGCATTATAAGCTGACATCAACCCCAACCCTATTACCCCCTGCCACCGCACCAGGGCAGCGTGGAAGAGCGAGGCTAAGTGCCAGAATTGGCGCATCCTATGAATGCGCCATTTCTGGGGCGGCTGACGGCTGGTGTTTCTAGCCTGGGAGGGGGCCAATATTCATGGCTCCCTTCCTGGGCTATTAATATCAGCCCCCAGCTGTCTGCCTAGCCTTTGCTAGCTATTAAATTAGGGGGGACCCCACGTCATTTTTTTTGGGGGGTCCCCCATTTTAATAGCTAGTAAAGGCTATGTATTCAGCTGGGGGCTGATATTAGTAGCCTGGGAAGCTCCGTGGGTATTACCCCCTTCCCAGGCTTCAAACATCTGCCCCAGCCGTCTGCTTAACCTCCGCTAGAGCCTAAAATTAAGGGGAACCCCACGCCAATTTTTTTAATAATAAATCCTTTATTTTAATACTAAATGACAAGTACAGTAACCAACACTATCACTGTACTTCATATATATGTGACTGACATGTTTCTATCTATCTAATCTATGTGTGAAGCTCTATTCTGTCTGTTATAAATTGTCGGGTACAGATGCTGAATTGCCGGCCGGCTTTTTTAAAGAGACGGTGCATGAAAACACTATTATTTTTTTTGATAAATCCTTTACGCTAAATGACAAGTACAGTAAGCAGCACTTTCACTGTACTTCGTATATATGTGGCTGACATGTTTATATCTATCTAATCTATGTGTGAAGCTCTATTCTTTCGGTTCTAAATTGTCGGGTACCGGTGTATGCCGCTGCTGAATTGCCGGCTTTTCATGTTTCACTGTTGGCACTGTTCCCATCGATTTGGGCAATCACTGTAATGCCACAACCACCATGGCTGTGGCATTACAGTGAGTGGCAGACAATCCCTGCATGATTGGTGCTCTAAATAGCGCCAGACATGCAGGACACGCTTTTGGTGCACGAACAGTTATCGAACATAACCTCGAACAGCCGAATTTTTTGCAAATCGTTCGGGTTCGTCGAACAACTCGAACACCGCCCAAAACAGCTCGAATTTGAGATTGGCGAACAGTTCTAGTCGAACACCGCTCATCTCTACTCACCTCCTCCTTCTGTACAATGACTGATAACACCTCTATATACAGTAGATAACACTGGATCCACCATTCACAATAGGTGATGTCACAGCTCACCTCCTCCTCCTGTACAATGACTGATAACACATCTATATACAGTAGATAACACAGGACCCACTCTTCACAATAGGTGATGTCACAACTCAACTTCTCCCCCTCCAGTACAATGACTGATAATGCCTCTACATACAGTAGATAACACAGGATTCACCATTCACAATAGGTGATGTCACAGCTCACCTCCTCCTCCTCTTGTACAATGACTGATCACACCTCTATATACAGGAGATAACACAGGATCCGCCATTCACAATAGGTGATGTCACAGCTTACCTCCTCCTCCTGTACAATGACTGATAACACCTCTATATACAGCTGAAAACACAGGATCCACCATTCACAATAGGTGATGTCACAGCTCACCTCCTCCTTCTTCCGTACAATGACTGATAATAACACCTCTATATACAGTAGATAACACAGGATCCACCATTCACAATAGGTGATGTCACAGCTCACCTCCTCCTCCTGTACAATGACTGATAACACCTCTATATACAGTAGATAACACAGGACCCACTGTTCACAATAGGTGATGTCACAGCTCACCTTCTTCCCCTCCTATACAGTGACTAACATCAGTAGATAACACAGGATCCACCATTCACAATAGGTGATGTCACAGCTCACCTCCTCCTCTTGTACAATGACTGATAACACCTCTATATACAGCTGATAACACAGGACCCACTGTTCACAATAGGTGATGTCACAGCTCACCTTCTTCTCCTCCTATACAATGACTGACATCAGTAGATAACACAGGATCTACCATTCACAATATGTGATTTCTCAGCTCACCTCCTCCTCCTCCTGCACAATGACTGATAACTAGTGTTGAGCGAGCACTAAAATGCTCGGGTGCTGGAAGCTCGGGCCGAGCTCGCCGTGATACTCGGGTGCTCGACCCGAGCAACGAGCCCAATGTTAGTCTATGGGAGACCCGAGCATTTTTGCGGCGGAAGTCCCGGCAGTCTGTAGAAAGCCTAAAAAGTGCCCAAAACGATAGTGACAGTGCTCAAATGACATGGGAACAGCATGGGGAATCGCCCCAGGAAGCATTTCTGACCCCCAGGTCACTGCTGTCAACAACGTGGTCAGAGGTATTAAGCCACTTTTACGGGCTCACAATAAAACGTTCAAAAACGAAAGTGAAACGGTTTTCCTGTGAAAAATGTGAAGGAACATCCTTTCCAGGGTAAAGACTGGTGTATAAGGTAAAATAAATAACCAAAAACAAAAATACTCCTCCACACCTTGGGCTATGTTCACAAGTAGCATTTTTTATGCGTTTTTGCACTTTTGTATTGCTTTTAACTGTGACAAATGCATTCACCGGGAAATGTCATTTTAACATTTAAAAATCGTATCTGGCCATGTGCTGTGTGACACATGCATACAGTGCTGAAAAGACATGAGAACAGCATGGGGAAGACCCCGGGAAACATCTCTGACACCCAGGTCACTGCCTAAAAGTGTGCCCATCAGAAGTGATCCTTGCCGCATCAGAAGATGCAGACTTGCAACTATCCCCGTGCAAGTCCTTGTCCCAGGGCAGTGTTCAATTGTACCTCCCCCATTCCTTGCAATGCAAGCGCAAGTATGCAGCCTGCCACCCACCCACCCCTAGGCTGCAATACCATACTGTTTGCTTGCACTTGAAATGGGGCCTTTTAGTTTGGAGGAGGCCAAAGCAGGCCACTACCTCATGGCTGCTTCGGCAGCGAGGTATCCATACTCAGTCGCCAGCCGCCCGGCGGCCGGGTGTCCACGCTCGGTCCCCAGATGCCAGGAGGTGGCCGGATGTCCATACTCGGTCCCCAGCCGCCCCGCAGCCGGGTGTCCACACATTGTCCCCAGCCGCCAGGGGGCGGCCGGGTGTCCATAAACGGTCTCCAGCCGCCCCTATTTCGCCTGTCAACTTCCCCCACACTTTTCTTAGCCTGGCCTGCATTAGGGCAGCATTGAACGAACCCACCAGAGATCCAGACTCCTCCGGTGGGCCCTGGCTTCTCCATCAGGGGAGTTGAGAGTGCCAAGGTGAGGAGCATGATGATGATGATGATAGAAGTTAGCGTCTGCTTTGTTTTCTTGGAATGCAAGCGCATGTATGTAGTAGCGGCTAGGCCTGAGGTGGTCAGCGTTTTTGGCGCTTATCCTACCTCCTCTGAGGATTGCTGGATGTTTTCCTGCTACTATCCCAGTTCTATGACTCCCGTTAAAACAAAGCTTCAGCTGATGAATGATGGATGAGGTGGTGGCAAAGGAGAAAGAGCAGGAGGAACAGGGACCACTGACATCAATATCAGGCCAGCCAACCACACGTCTTGTAGGATATGTTTCTGTACGAAAAGGAGCGGTTCGGCTGCACAGTTATAGGGCATACAGTGAGTGCAATGCCTACGAAAAATTTCGAGGCACTCCAATGCCGCTTGGAAGTGACATGGAGGTCAGAGGGCCTTAACTAAACCATTTTTTCCATTTATAGCAACTGGGTCTCCTGTACACTGTTGGCCTATGCAGTGAATGGAAGGCTTTCCAAAAATTATGAGGAACAGCAATGCCCCTTGAAACAGATGTGGATTACAGCGTACTAAAAACCTTCTACCCATTATTGGGGAGTCGGTCTCCCTTAGTGTTTGCCTATGCATTGAAAAGCAATCGCTGACTAAAATTAGGAGGAAATACAATGCCCGTTGGAAGAATGGTGGAGGTTAGAGGTAATTAAAAACAACATTTCAATGCCCATTGGAAGAGCTGTGGAGATCAGAGTGGTTTATCAAGATAGTTTTAATGCCTCTTGGAAGAGACGTGGAGGTCGCAGTAGCTTAACAAGACAGTTTAAATGCCCCTTTTAAGAATGGTGGAGGTCGCAGTTGCTTAACAAGACGGTTTTAATGCCCCTTAGAAGAGACGTGGAGGTCGCAGTAGCTTAACAAGACGGTTTTAATGCCCCTTGGAATAGTGGTGGAGGTCGCAGTAGCTTAACAAGACGGTTTTAAGGCCCCTTGAAAGAGACATGGAAGTTGCAGTAGCTTAACAAGACGGTTTTAATGCCCCTAGGAAGAGACGTGGAGGTTGCAGTAGCTTAACAAGACGGTTTTAATGCCCCTTGGAAGAATGGTGGAGGTCGCAGTAGCTTAACAAGACGGTTTTAATGCCCCTTGGAAGAATGGTGGAGGTCGCAGTAGCTTAACAAGACGGTTTTAATGCTCCTTGGTAGAGACGTGGAGGTCGCAGTAGCTTAACAAAATGGTTTTAGTGCCCCTTGGAAAAGTGGTTGAGGTCGCAGTAGCTTAACAAGACGGTTTTAATGCCCCTTGGAAGAATGGTGGAGGTCGCAGTAGCTTAACAAGACGGTTTTAATGCCCCTTGGAAGAGACGTGGAGGTCGCAGTAGCTTAACAAGACGGTTTTAATGCCCCTTGAAAGAACGGTGGAGGTCGCAGTAGCTTAACAAGATGGTTTTAATGCCCCTTAGAAGAGACGTGGAGGTCGCAGTAGCTTAATAAGACGGATTTAAAGCCCCTTAGAAGAGACGTGGAGGTCGCAGTAGCTTAACAAGGCTGTTTTAATGCCCCTTGGAAGAATGGTGGAGGTCGCAGTGGAATAAAAAGACAATATCAATGCCCCTTGGAAAAGTGGTGGAGGTCGCAGTAGCTTAACAAGACGGTTTTAATGCCCCTTGGAAAAGTGGTGGAGGTCGCAGTAGCTTAACAAGACGGTTTTAATGCCCCTTGGAAGAGACGTGGAGGTCGCAGTAGCTTAACAAGATGGTTTTATTGCCCCTTGGAAGAATGGAGGAGGTCGCAGTAGGTTAACAAGACGGTTTTAATGCCCCTTGGAAGAGTTGTGGAGGTCGCATTAGCTTAACAAGACGGTTTTAATGCCCCTTGGAAGAATGGTGGAGGTTGCAGTGGAATAAAAAGACAATATCAATGCCTCTTGGAAAAGTGGTGGAGGTTGCAGTAGCTTAACAATACAGTTTTAGTGCCCCTTGGAAGAGATGTGGAGGTCGCAGTAGCTTAACAAGACAGTTTTAATGCCCCTTGGAAGCGACGTGGAGGTCGCAGTAGCGTAACAAGATGGTTTTAATGCCCCTTGGAAGAATGGTGGAGGTCGCAGTGGAATAAAAAGACAATATCAATGCCCCTTGGAAAAGTGGTGCAGGTCGAAGTAGCTTAACAAGATGGTTTTAATGCCCCTTGGAAGAATGGTGGAGGTCGCAGTGGAATAAAAAGACAATATTAATGCCCCTTGGAAAAGTGGTGGAGGTTGATGTAGCTTAACAAGACGGTTTTAATGCCCCTTGGAAGAGACGTGGAGGTCGCAGTAGCTTAACAAGACGGTTTTAATGCCCCTTGGAAAAGTGGTGGAGGTCGCAGTAGCTTAATTAGATGGTTTTAATGCCCCTTGGAAGAGACGTGGAGTTCACAGTAGCTTAACAAGATGGTTTTCATGCCCCTTACTGCCATGCAGTACGGCATATTAAAAACATTATTCCAATTATTGGGGAGTGGGTCTCCCATAGTTTTTGCCTATGCCTTTCAAGCAAAAGCTGCCAAAAATTAGGACGGAGGAACTTGCAATGCTGGTAACACGGACCACGGTCACCCTGGTGGTATAGTGGTTGTGGAGGCTGAGCATAAGGAGAAGAGCAAAATACAGCCGAAATGAGGAAGCGTAGACCCGTGTGTGGGTGTGAAGCGGTGCATGAGAATACACCTCCCGAAATAACACAGTGAATTTGACTTTATGTTACTCTGCTGTCATTTGGTGGTAATGAGAAGTCTGGCCCAATCCAGCCCTTATTCATTTTGATAAGGGTCAGCTTGTCAGCATTGTCAGTAGACAGGCGAGTGCGCTTATCAGTTATAATTCCCCCAGCGGCACTAAAAACACGCTGAAATAACACGCTAATGGCAGGTCAGGACAGGACCTCCTGTTAGAACTCTCCTGTTAGGTTTTTTCTATTATGCTGGTCACATGACCGTTTTTGCCTATTTAATCCTGCTCCGCCCTTCTGGTCTTGCTGGACTTCATTGTAATTTCTACTCTTAAGCTAGCCAGGTGCTTTGTTACCTTTCTCAGTCAGTTTAGCTAGGTCTTTTGACCTCTATGTTCTATGCTGTTTGTTTGTCTTTTTACTGCTACAATTTCTGCTAGGAGGTGTCCATCTTTCTCCCAGTCCCTAGTTCTTGTAGGGATCCCTCCCTCACATCTATAGGTCTTCGTTCAGACTAGCTGAGGACTTTAGCGGGTCTGATCGCAGGATCAGGTTCCCCGTTACATCGTAGGGATCTAGCTTAGTTCTATTGTAGGGACAGATCTCCTGTCTTTCCTTAGTGCTTGTAGCAGATCATAACACCTCCAAGGCGTACAGAGCGAGTTCATTCCAAGTGTCCAGCTTGGATACCCAATAATTAAAAGACACAGAGGGATCACGGAGGACGCTGGTACGGTCGGCAAGTTACTACCTCACCATCTTTTGAAACTTTCCACTCCTTGTGAGAGTACCCCTCGCCTCAGGGCCTGTAAGCTGGGCGGGTCTCAGAAAACTGTCCCAGAATGTTGACAGTGTTCCCCTGCCTCTGCTGGATTGGAGTTGCCTCTCTCTCGCCTGTACGCCATGGTTGGTCAACGAACTGTGACCTCTGCAGCTAGCGTGTTCAGATGGGAATTTTTTTAACAGTTCTGCAGCAAGGGCCTTCTGGTACTGCCCCATTTTTGTAGACCTCTCCACCTCAGGAATAAGAGAGTGAAAGTTCTCCTTGTAGCGGGGGTCTAAAAGTGTTACCAACCAGTAATGACTGTCACCCAACATTTTGACAACGCGAGGGTCACGGTTAAGGCAGCGTGGTTATACCAGCAAACGCTGCATTACAGTTCTGTGTGCTCCTGCTGGTCAAATTGCTAGACTTTTCCCCCGGTCTCAGGGGCCAGGAAAAATCCTTTTTTTTTCATCTAAATCCTGTATTTTTTTTTCCCTCAGTCAGACTGTACAAATACGCGTCTTATTAACCTTTTGGTATTCCACCCCCCCGCCAAAAAAAATTGAGTGTGTCTGTGACTGTTCAGACACCAATAGATCTGTTTAAAATATTCTGGTGTAGGCCACATAACTAAAACTGTGGTTTTGCAGTTCAATGGTTCAAATCTCAGTATTATCCTGCTTTTGGCCTTTTTCCGTAAAAAAAAACAGTAAGGGTATGTGCACACGATGCAGAAATGCTCAGGATTTTTTCCTGAGCGTTTCTGCATCTCTCTGGCAGGAAAAAACGCATGCGGATTGTACATGCGGTTTCCTGCCAGGGACATGCGGAAATGAAGCGGTCTTCACTTTCATTTTCGCATGCGGGTTGACAAGCGCTTCCCAAGCGATTTTAGCATCACTTGGAAAGTGCTTGTCAACTTTACACTATATAAATCCATGCAACCGGCATGGATTTATATAGTATGTGAATGTCAAAAACTAAAAAATAAATCTATACTTTACCCTCTGATGGCCCCCGGTGTCCGGCTTCGCTCGGTCCCGGCTGCCGGCAGTGAAGACTTTAGGACCTTCCGACGTCAGCGTCACGTGACCCGTCACATGACTCTGATGTCAGCGAAGGTCCTTCTTCATTCAACCCCGAAGTGCCGCGAACCAAGCAGGAGCGCTGCGCGGGCCGTCAGAAGGTGAGAATATATATATTTTTTATTTTATTCTTTTTTTTTTAATGGTACCTGGGTCTGGATGAGAGTCCTCTCATCCACACCCGGGTACCATCCGCACATTAGACCGCATGAAAAGCGCATCAACATATACAGTGATGCGGATTCCATGCGGTCTAATGCAAGTCAATGGCGGCAAAAGAGCAGCGTTTCTGCAAAATTAATTGACATGCTGCGGAATTTTCCGCATCATGGGCACAGCACATGCGGATTTCAATTGGGGAACATTGCTGCCCTTCTACCATGCGTTTTTCATGCGTTTCCGCGGCGTTTACGCAACTGCAAAAACGCCGCGGAAACGCATGAAAAACGCATTGTGTGAACTCAGCCTAATAGTGTCTCCCTGACTGTTCAGACACAAATATATATGTTTAAAAGATTCTGGTGTAGGCCAGAGAAATAGAACTGTGGTTTTCCTCTTCCACGGTTCTAATCTCCTTTTTATTAACCTTTTTCCATTGATAGTGCGAGTGTAAGCTATTTTACTTCCTTTACAATGGGCAAGGCGTGTGGCAAGGGACGTGGAACTGGACGTTCTGGTGATGGTGCGTGTAGAGGATGGGGCCGTGGCCAAGGTGAAAATGTGCCACAACCAACAGCCACATCTTCTCGCTCCCACTTCTTGACCGAATTACTAGGGAAGCACCCTACAACACCAGTATTGCGCACTGATCAGTGTGAACAGGTTATTAATTGGATAGCAGATAATACTTCCAGTTACCTGGGCACCAACACCTCCGGTCTGTCTTCCACATGGTCAAGTTTTAGTAGCCGTGAGTCTCGACCGCATACGCCTCCTCATTCTGATGCTCCTTCCTCCCACCACGCCGAGTGTCGTCAGACAGCAACTGATCCCACACTTGGACACTCTGAAGAGCTGTTCACTGGTCCATTTCCATATTTGTGTCCCTCGCCTGCTCCGCTTGAAGTGGTGGAAGAGGAGATCCCATGTAGCGATGCCCAAATATTTGAACAGCCACGGCCAGAGGAAGTCGACGCTGGCAATTTGTCACAAGAGGTGGACGATAACGAAACACAATTGCCACGAAGTGAGGAGGAGGATCGTGGTGCACAAGTGGAAGAGGAGGAGGTGGTGGATGATCTAGTTACTAACTCAACGTGGCAGGAGGACACGCAGAGCGAGGCCAGCAGAACACAGGGGGAGGGAGGCAGAGTACCCCAACAGACAGGAAGAAGCAGTGTGGTGGCCGCACACAGAAGGCGGGCAACAGTTCCCCGTAACACCAACACGAGGGACATTGCCAGTACAACTGGTAGGTCTTCCAAAGTCTGGAATTTTTTTAAAGACTCTGCTGATAACCCCAAAAAGGCCATTTGTACCACCTGCCATGCCAGCATCAGCAGGGGTGACAAAACTACCAGCCTGACCACCACCAGCATGATCAGGCACATGGCAGCAAAGCTCCCGACTTCGTGGGGCGAACCGCAGGGTTCACGACCAGAGTCAGCGGGTGTCACCACTGCTTCTTCCGCTGTTGTGCGTCTAAGAGAACCCCCTGTTGTGTGTGCAAGGCAATCCCCTGTCCATACTGCATGCAAAGATGCCCCCTCCTCTCAGTCTTTACTTGTTATGGCAGTTTCTCAAGAAACAGCATCAACGTCCACATCCACGTCCCACCTCAGAGTTCAATTGTCCATATCCCAGACCTTTGAACGAAAGCGCAAATTTGTTGCCAGCGCCCCACAGGCCACAGTCCTAAATTCGCACATTTCATGACTGCTTGCGGTGGAAATGCTGCCTTTTAGGCTGGTGGAGAAGGAATCCTTCCGCAACCTTGTGGTGGTGGCCGTCCCTCGGTACTCGGTCCCCAGCCGACACTATTTTGCCTGGTGTGCCATCCCCGCACTACACGTGTCCCAAAACATCTGCCGTGCCCTCAACAACGCAGTTAGTGGGAGAGTCCACCTGACAACGGACACGTGGACAAGTGCTTGTGGCCAGGGATGGTACATCTCCCTGACGGCACACTGGGTAAACATAGTGGAAGCCGGGACCCAGTCGGACCTTGGGACAGAACACATCCTCCCCACACCGAGGATTGCGGGCCCTATGTCAGAGTTGCCCCCACAGTGTACAGCTCCTGCGAATCATCCTCCTCCTCCTCCTCATGTTCAGCCTCCATCTCAGATATCACCACATCAGTTACAATCTGGAAGCACTGCCGTACTGCCTCAGCCAAGCGGCAACAGGCTGTGCTGAAACTCATAAGCTTAGGTGATAAACCTCACACTGCTTGTGAGTTGTGGACAGCTGTGAAAGAGCAGGCAGATCTGTGGCTGAGACTGCTGAACCTACATCCAGGCATGGTCATGTGTGACAATGGCCGTAACCTGGTGGCGGCTCTGAGGCGAGATCACACACGTACCATGCCTGGCTCATGTGCTTAACCTCGTGGTTCAGCGGTTTCTTAAATCGTACCCCGAGTTGCCAGATCTGCTCATCAAAGTACGCTGCCTGTCAGCTCATTTTCGGATGCCGGCTACAGCTTCCGCCGCCCTTGCTGTGTTGCAGCAGCGTTTGCAGCTTCCGGCACACCGACTGGTGTGTGATGTCCCCACACGTTGGAACTCTACCCTCCACATGTTGCAAAGGATTTGTGAGCAGAAGAGAGCAGTTGTGGAGTACCAGCTGCAACAAGGCCGTCTATATTCAGGCCAGACTCCACACATAAGACCTCAGGAGTGGACCTGGATGTTTGACATATGTACCATCCTGACAAACTTTGAGGAGTCCACCAAGATGGTGAGTGGCGATGACGCCATCATTAGCGTTAGCATCCCACTTGTCTGTCTTTTGCAATGCTCTCTGCAGAGAATTAAAGAGGAGGCATTGCAGCCAGAGTATGATGAGATGGATCAAGAAGCCATAACGGCCGATTACACACAGCCCAGCCTCATCTCATCCCAACGTGCATTGGGGGACAATGAGGTAGAGGAGGAGGAGGAGGAAGATGAGGAAGAACAGGAGCTGGTGTCATGCGCTGTAGTAGGTAGTACCTGTACAACTGTCATGCCGTCGGTTCAGCGTGGGTGGCCTGAGGACAGGGGCGAGGAGGAGGAGGAGGAGAGCATGGTCAGTCGTCATCTTGGTGAGGACACGGATGTCTTGCCCATTACCAGTCTGGCACGCATGGCTGACTTTATGTTACGCTGCCTTAACCGTGACCCTCGCGTTGTCAAAATGTTGGGTGACAGTCATTACTGGTTGGTGACACTTTTAGACCCCCGCTACAAGGAGAACTTTCACTCTCTTATTCATGAGGTGGAGAGGTCTACAAAAATGGGGCAGTACCAGAAGGCCCTTGCTGCAGAACTGTTAAAAAAATTCCCATCTGAACATGCTAGCGGCAGAGGTCACAGTTTGTTGACCAACCAAGACGTACAGGCGAGAGAGACGCAACTCCAATCCAGTAGAGGCAGGGGAACACTGTCAACATTCTGGGACAGTTTTCTGAGACCCGCCTAGCTTACAGACCCTGAGGCGCGGGGTACTCTCACAAGGAGTAGAAAGTTTCAAAAGATGGTGTGGGAGTACCATGCCGAACGTACCAGCGTCCTCCGTGATTCCTCTGTGCCTTTTAATTATTGGGTCACTTTAATTAAGCTGGTCACTTGGAATGAACTTGCTCTGTTTACATTGGAGGTCCTGGCCTGCTCTGCCGCTAGCGTGTTATCGGAGTGTGTTTTTAGTGCCGCTGGGGGAATTATAACTGATAAGTGCACTCGCCTGTCCACTGACAATGTTGACCAGCTGACCCTTATCAAAATGAACAAGGGCTGGATTGGGCCAGATTTCTCATCACCACCAAATGACAGCAGAGTAACACAAAGTCAAGTCCACTGTGTTAATTCGGGAGGTGTATTCCCATGCACCGCTTCACACCCACACATGGGTATACGCTTCCTCATTTCGGCTGTATTTTGCTCTTCTCCTTATCCTCAGCTGCCACCACCACTATACCACCAGGGTGACCGTGGTCCATGTAGCCTGCATTGCAAGTTCCTCCATCCTAATTTTTGGCAGCTTTTGCTTGGAAGGCATAGGCAAAGACTATGGGAGACCCACTCCCCAATAATGGGAATAATGTTTTGAATATGCTGTACTGCATGGCTCTTGTTTGCCAACATTGCAAGTTCCTCCGTCCTAATTTTTGGCAGCTTTTGCTTGGAAGGCATAGTCAAAGACTATGGGAGACCCACTCCCCAATAATGGGAATAATGTTTTGAATATACTGTACTGCATGGCTCTTGTTTGCCAGCATTGCATGTTCCTCCGTCCTAATTTTTGACAGCTTTTGCTTGGAAGGCATAGGCAAAGACTATGGGAGACCCACTCCCCAATAATGGGAATAATGTTTTGAATATGCTGTACTGCATGGCTCTTGTTTGCCAGCATTGCAAGTTCCTCCGTCCTAATTTTTGGCAGCTTTTGCTTGGAAGGCATAGGCAAAGACTATGGGAGACCCACTACCCAATAATGGGAATAATGTTTTGAATATGCTGTACTGCATGGCTCTTGTTTGCCAGCATTGAAGTTCCTCCGTCCTAATTTTTGGTAGCTTTTGCTTGGAAGGTATAGGGAAAGACTATGGGAGACCCACTCCCCAATAATGGGAATAATGTTTTGAATATGCTGTACTGCATGGCTCTTGCTTGCCAGCATTGCAAGTTCCTCCGTCCTAATTTTTGGCAGCTTTTGCTTGGAAGGTATAGGGAAAGACTATGGGAGACCTACTCCCCAATAATGGGAATAATGTTATGAATATGCTGTACTGCATGGCTCTTGTAAGGGGCATTAAAACCGTCTTGTTAAGCTACTGCGACCTCCACCACTCTTCCAAGGGGCATTGATATTGTCTTTTTATTCCACTGTGACCTCCAAGTCTCTTTCAAGGGGCATTAAAACCGTCTTGTTAAGCTACTGCGACCTCCACCACTCTTCCAAGGGGCATTAAAACCGTCTTGTTAAGCTACTGCGACCTCCACCACTCTTCCAAGGGGCATTGATATTGTCTTTTTATTCCACTGTGACCTCCACCTCTCTTCAAAGGGGCATTAAAACCATCTAGTTAAGCTACTGCGACCTCCACCACTCTTCCAAGGGGCATTAAAACAGTCTTGTTAAGCTACTGCGACCTCCACCACTCTTCGAAGGGACATTGATATTGTCTTTTTATTCCACTGTGACCTCCACGTCTCTTCCAAGGGGCATTAAAACCATTTTGTTAAGCTACTGCGACCTCCACCACTCTTCCAAGTGGCATTAAAACCATCTTGTTAAGCTAATGCCACCTCCACCATTCTTCCAAGGGGCATTGATATTGTCTTCTTATTCCACTGTGACCTCCACGTCTCTTCCAAGGGGCACTAAAACTGTATTGTTAAGCTACTGCGACCTCCACCACTCTTCCAAGGGGCATTAAAACTGTCTTGTTAAGCTACTGCGACCTCCACCACTCTTCCAAGGGGCATTGATATTGTCTTTTTATTCCACTGTGACCTCCACGTCTCTTGCAAGGGGCATTAAAACCATCTTGTTAATCTACTGCGACCCCCACCACTCTTCCAAGGGGCATTAAAACTGTCTTGTTAAGCTACAGCGACCTCCACCACTCTTCCAAGGGGCATTGATATTGTCTTTTTATTCCACTGTGACCTCCACGTCTCTTCCAAGGGGTATTAAAACCGTCTTGTTAAGCTACTGTGACCTCCACGTCTCTTCAAAGGGGCATAAAAACCATCTAGTTAAGCTACTGCGACCTCCACCACTCTTCCAAGGGGCATTAAAACCGTCTTGTTAAGCTACTGCGACCTCCACCACTCTTCCAAGGGACATTGATATTGTCTTTTTATTCCACTGTGACCTCCACGTCTCTTCCAAGGGGCAGTAAAACCATCTTGTTAAGCTACTGCGACCTCCACCACTCTTCCAAGGGGCATTAAAACCGTCTTGTTAAGCTAATGCCACCTCCACCACTCTTCCAAGAGGCATTGATATTGTCTTCTTATTCCACTGTGACCTCCACGTCTCTTCCAAGGGGCACTAAAACTGTATTGTTAAGCTACTGCGACCTCCACCACTCTTCCAAGGGGCATTAAAACTGTCTTGGTAAGCTACTGCGACCTCCACCACTCTTCCAAGGGGCATTGATATTGTCTTTTTATTCCACTGTGACCTCCTCGTCTCTTGCAAGGGGCATTAAAACCATCTTGTTAATCTACTGCGACCCCCACCACTCTTCCAAGGGGCATTAAAACCGTCTTGTTAAGCTACAGCGACCTCCACCACTCTTCCAAGGGGAATTGATATTGTCTTTTTATTCCACTGTGACCTCCACTTCTCTTCCAAGGGGCATTAAAACTGTCTTGTTAAGCTACTGTGACCTCCACGTCTCTTCCATGGGGCATTAAAACCGTCTTGTTAAGCTGCTGTGACCTCCACGTCTCTACCAAGGGGCATTAAAATCATCTTGTTAAACCACTCTGAGCTCCACAGCTCTTCCAAGGGGCATTGAAATGTTGTTTTAAATTACCTCTAACCTCCTCGACTCTTCCAACAGGCATTGCATTTCCTCCTAATTTTAGTCAGCTTTTGCTTTTCAATGCATAGGCGAACACTAAGGGAGACCCACTCTCTAATAATGGGTAGAAGGTTTTTAGTACGCTTTAATCCACGTCTGTTTCAAGGGGCATTGCAGTTCCTCATAATTTTTGGAAAGCCTTCCATTCACTGCTTAGGCCAACAGTGTACAGGAGACCCAGTTGCTATAAATGGAAAAAACGGTTTAGTTAAGGCCCTCTGACCTCCATGTCACTTCCAAGGGGCATTGGAGTGCCTCAAAATTTTTGGTAGGCATTGCACTCACTGTATGCCCTATAACTGTGCAGCCGAACCGCTCCTTTTGGTACAGAAACATATCCTTCAAGACATGTGTGGTTGACTGGCCTGATACTGATGTGAATGGTCCCTGTTCCTCCTGCTCTTTCTCCTTTGCCACCACCTCATTCATCATTCATCACCTGAAGCTTTGTTTTAATGGGAGTCATAGAACTGGGATAGTAGCAGGAAAACATCAAGCAATCCTCGGAGGAGGAAGGATATCCGCCAAAACGCTGACCACCTCAGGCCTAGCCGCTACTACATACATGCGCTTACATTCCAAGGAACAGAAAGCTAAGGAGATGGATGGCCTCATGATCATGAATAATTTACTCGTTGTGTAGGAGGCTGACCACTGCTGCTGTCTACCTTCTGAACTTTGTGTTGAAGCCTGATTGACCCAGCACCCGCAATCCTCTATGTCTGGAGGACGTGTTGCATCCCAGTGTCCAACTGTGTCCCGGCTTCCACAATATTAACCCAGTGTGAAGGCGTCAGTGAGATGGACCATCCCTGGCCACATTGACTTGTCCACGTGTTTGTGGTTAGGCTGTCCTTCAAATAGGGGCGGCTGAGGACCATTTATGGACACCCGGCTGCCCCATG
Source organism: Phyllobates terribilis (assembly GCF_046119375.1). Taxonomy (NCBI): domain Eukaryota; kingdom Metazoa; phylum Chordata; class Amphibia; order Anura; family Dendrobatidae; genus Phyllobates; species Phyllobates terribilis. The sequence continues at coordinate 190,433,525 of NW_027362768.1, forward strand.
GCAGCTGGGGACCGAGCGTGGACACCCGGCCGCAGAGCGGCTGGGGACTGAGTATGGATACCAGGCCGCCGACGCAGCCATGACGCAGCCATGACATGGTGGCCAGATTCCCCCTCCACATGCCTAAATGCCCAATTTCAGGTGCAAGCAAGCAAGCAGTATGGTTTTGCAGCCTGGGGGTGGGTGGGTGGCAGGCTGCATACTTGCGCTTGCATTGCAAGGAATGGGGAAAGTACAATTGAACACTGCCCTGGGACAAGGACTTGCACGGGGATAGTTGCAAGTCTGCATCTTCTGATGCGGCAAGGATCACTTCTGATGGGCACACTTTTAGGCAGTGACCTGGGTGTCAGAGATGCTTCCAAGGGTCTTCCCCATGCTGTCCCCATGTCTTTTCAGCACTGTATGCATGTGTCACACAGCACATGGCCAGATAAGGTTGTAAAATGTTAAAATTACATTTCCCGGTAAATGCATTTGTCACGGTTGAAAGCAATACAAAAGTGCAAAAACGCATAAAAAATGCTACTTGTGAACATAGCCCAAGGTGTGGAGGAGTATTTTTGCTTTTGGTTATTTATCTTACCTTATACACAAATGTAGCACCCCGAGGACTCGGCTGCTACAGGGGTATTGCACCTCAAACCAGAGGTGTGGTATTCCACTCCCGGGTAAGGATGGAGTGTGGGACCGAGCTCAGTTAGCTGCATGCACTACACTCATCCCATTTCCGGGGGACAGAACAACGGTACTCCCACTAGGTAGATGTGCAGGTATGACAGCGTCTGTCCCTGGCTGGAGTGGGAGGGGGGGAGGAACATCCCAGTAGTGTAGGAGCAGACAGGGGAGGGACTCTGGGCATAGGAAGGAGCCCATTGGGTGCTAGTCACCTGGGCTCGGGTGTCAGAGGGAGTATAAGAGGTGGGCACCATCTTGAGACAGGTTGTTGAGTCTGAGGAGAAGCTGAGGGAGAGTTCAGCCAGAGAGGGCTGACAGGGAGCTGTGGCTCCGGCTGGGCCCAGCTCCAGGGCCAGGCCTGAAGCGCAGAGAAAGAGGAAGAAGAGGAAAAACCCAGTGAAAGGCCCAGAGACACAAGCAGAGGGAACCCTGAGATCCCACAAGTGAACTAAGACGGGTGAAGGGTTGGCAGAAGAGGGTACCGGATCCCAAACTGGTAGAGGCTAAACATCCTTAGCCAGGAACCGGAGGTCGTGGACAAGTTTTGGCGCGACCCCTCACCATATCCACCAGGAAGGCAAACCACGCATAGGGTCAGGGAAGCCGGGAAAGGTTTCGCCACCAAAAGACCCGAGGGAGCCGGACAAAGGTGGGTCCCTGGTGAGGACGGCCCGTAGGAAGGAATAGAGGGGAGCTCGGGACCACGCTCTGGAACTGCCTGGGGGTTGGCCGAGTCCCGCACCTGGTGGACGCAGCACGGCTCGGGTGGTCACTGCTGGCCGAAGTGACCGGAGCAACACCTGTGAGTAAAAACCTTGAAACTGCACCACACGTCTCTGAGCTTCCTTGCTGCACCATCACTACCACTATCTTCCACATCTGCTGCCCTGAGGTCATACCCCTCCCGTTGGGGGTCCTACCAGCTACGCTGCACAACCTTACCACCGGCCTCAGCGGTCTGCCCTGCAGCGGCGGCTTCATAGCCGCATTCAACGGGTGGCGTAGTCGAACATTCTAACATCTACTGCTAAAGACTGCCGCTCAGTTTGACTTCCTGGGCACGGACCGGGTCACCGCCACGAGACTACTACCCCCATCTGATCCGGCTCCGGGTAAGCCCCCGTGCGCGCGATGCCGCACGACACAGCAGGCCCAGGGGCGCGTCACAAGTCTTTACCCTGGAAAGGAAATTCCTCAACATATTTCACAGGAAAGCAGTTTCAGTTTCGTTTTTGAACTTTTTTCTTGTGAGCCTGTAAAAGTGGCTTAATACCTCTGACCACGTTGTTGACAGCAGTGACCTGAGGGTCAGAAATGCTTCCAGGGGCGATCCCCATGCTGTCCCCATGTCATTTGAGCACTGTCACTATCGTTTTGGGCACTTTTTAGGCTTTCTACAGACTGCCGGGGGTGCCGCTGAAAAAATGCTCGGGTCTCCCATAGTCTAACATTGGGCTCGTTGCTTGGGTCGAGCACCCAAGTATCACGGTAAGCTCGGCCCGAGCTTCGAGCACCCGAGCATTTTAGTGCTCGCTCAACACTACTGATAACACCTCTATATACAGTAGATAACAGAGGATCCACCATTCACAATAAGTGATGTCACAGCCCACCTTTTCCTCCTGTACAATGACTTGTAACACCTATATATACAGTAGATAACACAGGACTTTCTTCCCCTGATATGCAATGACTGACTACAGTAGATAACACAGGATCCACCATTCACAATAGGTGATGTCACAGCTCACCCCCTCCTCCTCCTGTACAATGACTGATAACACCTCTATATACAGCAGATAACACAGGACTCACTGTTCTCAATAGGTGATGTCACAGCTCACCTTCTTCCCCTTCTATACAATGACTGACAACAGTAGATAACACAGGATCCACCATTCACAATAGGTGATGTCACAGCTCACCTCTTCCTGTACAATGATCCCTGCACAGGTCTCAACACATGCTCATAAAATCGTGAGGCTATTATACTTATTGTTCATGTGGTTGCTGTAAATCCTATCTCTAGATGCTATTAACAGAACATTAGATAAGATGTTTGTCCCCATAATAATGTACTGAACATGGAATAAAAATAAAATAATTAGAAAATAAAAACATCTATTAAATGTGAATCACGACTTGGTTTTACTCATTAAAGCATAATGCTGTGATACATTTCCTTCAAAAGTGTAGAGAACAATTACTAACTTAGTTGTTTATGGCAACTGGTTGTTGTTTGAGAGAGGAAAAAAACAAAAGGAAGGAGATGTTCCCAAATAGAATTCACACATTAAAATATCTTCTATACAAAGAAAGTAAAAAATAAACAAAATGTTGAGCTCTTGATTCTCACTAGAGAATTTAGACAAATTTAGATGAGTCTTTGACTAAATGAAATATTACTATATAAAGAGCCAAGGACAGAAAGTAAGCCCCTCCGAGGACTGTCCTTCATGAACCTAAGCGGAAAGACTTGTTTTGGCCTAGTGAGAGAGAGAGCTGGTTGAAGATGAAGATGAAAAGCTCCAGCGGAAGAGATTCTGATTGTTTTAATTGTGTTAATTGGATATTTCTTACCGGAGTCCTACAAGAAAAAGGTCGTACAAATAGGTTGTTATGAATGTTTATAAATGTTATACCAATTTGACAATGACAAATTTATATATACAGTTACTAAGCTTTAACCACTGTCTGAGAATTGGTCAGATTGACCAATTAAGACGAATGTCGAGGACAACATTCAAAAAGGAGGGAAGAGTGTAACATGCAGAAGTAGTGCTGTTGCTTCAAAAGAGAAGCCGAAGAGAAAGGTAGTGTGTTATCTGTATCTGACAGAAGGCAATTGAACAGGATTTAGATCAGGAGAGAAACTAAACACAGGTCAGATAAACTCCCTGAACTTACAGCGCATAGTATTATCAGGCAGGAAGATAAGGACTGGAAAGAATTGTGTCACAGGGATCATCTCCCTCATCAAACCCTCCCCCCTCCATCTCCATGCAGAATAAAGAATGCTGTGTACTATTGTGTCCTTGTGAAGGAAAAGCCTGTGGTTGTGTATGCATAGAAGTGTGCTGCTAAGATATCTAATCTATGGTGAATTATTCTACTGAAGTGACTGTGACGCGCCCCCTGGGCCAGTGCTGTAGTGCGGCGCGCATGCGCGCAGGGAATACCCGGAGCCGGATCCGATGGGGGTAGTAGTCTTCGTGTGGCGGTGACCCGGTCCGTGCCCAGGGTGGTCAAACTAGGTGGCAGTTATTGGTATGATGGTATTAGTGTCCGACTACGCCACCCGTTGAATGCGGCTATGAAGCCGCCGCTGCAGGGCAGTCCGCTGAGGCCGGTGGTACGGATGTGCAGCGTGGATGGTATAACCCCCAACGGGAGGGGTATGGCCTCAGGGCAGAGGATGAGGTTGATGTTGGGAGTGATGGTGTGGATGTCCCAGCACTAATGGTGCGACAAGGAAGCACGGAGACGCGAGGGTATAGTTCAGGGTCTTTACTGATGGTACAAGGCAAATTCCCCCCGGGAGTACTGGCTAGTAGTTGGGGCCTTGTTAGTCTGCGAGTAAGCCGGAGTTCCCCTGGCCAGGTGGAGTTGTAGGCCTTCCCGTTAGTCTGTACCCTTCCTGGCTACCCTGCTTTCGGCGGTTACAAGTAGCCCACGTCCCTGGGTATACCGTGTGGTGCTCACCCGTATGGCTGGTGACCTGGGGCCTCCTGTTAGCCTCCGCTCTGGGATGGCGGTGCTGGTCCCTTCGTTGTGACTGAGCCTCCGGGCTTTTATGGCCAGAGGACCTGGAATCCCCTGCCGGATGGATTCTGCTGCTGGGTATATCTTAGTCCCCACAGCCTCGGACTCCTGTGTCCGGTTTTAGTACCTTCTCCCAGGGCGAGCTCTGCACAGCTCCAGCCCCTGGCGTTTCTCCTTGGCTCCTACAGAGCTCCTGATGTCTATCTGTCCCTGTTTCTGCGTGTCCAGACCAGACTCCGTCTCTGTCTGGAACTCCTCTCTCTAACCCTGCTTCAGCCCCAGTTTATGTAGGGGAAGTTCTTCCCCTCCCAGGACTGGGCAGGAGGTGTGGCATGCTTAGGATTCCTGCCCAGGAGACCTCCCACCTGCTCACAGACGTAATACTGCTATTACTGTGGAAACCAGACCCCTGGGGTGCCACATTCCCCCCTAGTGAAATTTAGTACTCCCGGACTAAACATAACAGGGTATAAACAATAACAATTAAATACATGAGATGGTCACGGCGTGTCCGTAACCGGGAAGCAATAAGGGTGTCCATTTCACCAAAGAACAGGGAGCCGTAACCAGGTAGGGGTCTGTCCTGCCCCGAGTCTTTAACAGTCTGTAGTCCATTCCTGGGTTACGCTCCAAACATATTTACAACAGAGTTCCGGTTACTCACTGTCCATAACCTGTCAGTCCATATAAAGAAATCTGCAACTGAAAAACATAATTAGCAACGGCTACAACAAAACAGGTAAACATAAAATAGTTAAAGCAACTAGCCAACTTAGATTCTCCAACGTACGGGCATCTGGCCTCTGGTAACCCTAGTGGACCTACGGAGCTCACTAACTGGTCCTGCACTACAGGGTGTAGGAGGTGTTATGGGCAGGCTGGGCAGCTTTCTGCGCACTCTTTGGCTCACTAGGGGCACGGCAGGCTCACTACTAGCAGAGGGTTGATCCTCCTGTACTGCTGGTGTGGACTCTTCTGCTTCTTGGGCCGGCTGCTCTTCCAGCTCTACTGGTTCTTCTGTAGGCACTTGCGGGGCTGGCTGGAGAAAGGTGAGGACGGGTACCACGACAGCACCGTTTACTTGTGTCCAGGACCGGGGGAAGTCTCCGAGTACAGTCCTGATCATTTCTTCCCTTTCCTCTGCGGGTCGAGGGTTTTCTTGATCTTCTTCTTCAGGGCTTTGCAGCTGCTCGGGACACTTCTTCAGGTGGTCTCTGGAGACAACGGCTGTGGTTTCTCCTCCATCCTTACTGATCACGCAAATCTTTGGGTTCTCATGGCTTGATGGCAGTACGGTGTACGGGTCCTTCTCCCACTGGTCGTCCAACTTGTGGAGCCGTCTTTTCCTCTTCAAGACCTGCTCTCCAGGTACCAGGGGAACAGCGGGAGCATACTGATTATAAGCCCTCTCTTGCCTTTCTCTAGCTTGAGACAGACTTCGCTCGACGCTCTCCTGTACTTTCCGATACTGCTGCTGCCGTTCTGTATCCCAGTCTGCCTCTGGCGAGGTGTCCTCGGGCGTCAGGACTCCCATATCCAGGTCGATAGGCAGCTTACCAGGTCTCGCTCTCATTAGGTAAGCCGGGGTACAGTTGGTAGAACCTACAGGGATGTGGTTGTATAGGTCCACTAGATCAGGCAGCTTCTCAGGCCACATACTGCGTTCTTCCAGGGGCAATGTTTTCAGGAGGTCTATCACCACCTGGTTCATCTTCTCACAGAGTCCATTAGTTTGTGGGTGATAGGGCGTTGTTCTTATCTTCGTGCAGCCATACAGGTTGTAGAACTCCTGGAAGACTTCCGCTTCGAAGGCTGGCCCTTGGTCTGTCAGCACTTGGTCCGGGTACCCGTGTGGACGGCAGAAGTGCTGCTGGAAGGCTCTAGCTGCTGTTTGAGCCGTTAAGTCCTTGACCGGGACCACCACCAGGAACCGGGAGTAATGATCTACGATTGTGAGGGCGTAGACATACCCAGATCTGCTTGGAGCCAGTTTCACATGGTCCAGGGCTACCAGTTCCAGTGGCTGTCGGGTGATGATGGGCTGCAAGGGAGTCTTCTGGCTGGCACGGTCCTTCCTTCTTAGGTGGCACGGTACACAGTCTCTGCACCACCTCTCGATGGCTCCTCTCATGCCTACCCAGTAGAACCGTTCACGCAACAAGAACTCCAGCTTCTTCCACCCGAAATGTCCTGCTCCGTTGTGGTACGCCTCCAGAATCATAGCTGCGTCTCGTCTGGGGACCACTACCTGCCAGGTCAACTCATGCGTTCGAGAGTTAACCATTCTCCGGCACAACTTCTCCCTGTAGAGTAACAGCCTACTTTTCTCCTTCCACAATTGCTTAGTCTCCTCTGGGGCGTCTGGGTCCAGACTGGCATCGGCTTGGGTCAGCATTTCCTTCACCAGGCGGACTGCAGGATCACTGTCTTGCGTCTCCGCCCAGTTGTAGTGGGGCAAGGGATTGAACGTCGCGGAGCGCCTGTCCTTCACACGGCTGGAATACAGGGTAATCCCATGACGGTGGAACGCAGGGAGCTCAACTTCTTCCAGATCTTCTGGATCTTCCCCTACGTCCGGTAAGTTCGGCATTCTAGACAGGGCATCCGCGTTGGCATTTGAGCGTCCTGCCCGGTATTTGATGGTGAATTCAAAGTTGGACAGGCGAGCCATCCATCTCTGTTCCAGAACACCGAGCCTTGCAGTGTCCAGGTGTGTCAACGGGTTGTTATCCGTGTACACGATGAATTTGGAGGAAGCAAGGTAATGCTTGAAACGTTCGGTCACTGCCCACACTACTGCCAGGAACTCCAGCTTGAATGAGCTATAATTCTCAGGGTTCCTCTCGGTGGGTCGTAGCATTCGGCTGGCGTAAGCGATTACCCGTTCTTTCCCCTGCTGGATCTGGGACAGTACGGCTCCTAGCCCGATGTTGCTTGCGTCCGTGTGGAGGATAAAGGGCTGGCTATAGTCTGGATATGCCAGGATTTCATCCCCCGTGAGGGCCATCTTCAGCTGCCAGAAGGACTCCTCTTCCAGCTTTTCCCACCTGAAGGGCGGCTTCTGGTTTTTGGCTTTTCGAGATTGACCTATCAGGAGGTCCTGCATAGGGGCTGCCATTTTGGTGAAACCGGGAATGAATCTTCGGTAGTAGCCTACCAACCCGAGGAACTGCCGCACTTCCTTTATGTTGGAGGGTCTTGGCCAGTCCTTAATCACGGTGATCTTATCAGGGTCAGGAGCCACTCCGTCAGCACTCACCACGTGTCCCAGGTATTGCACCTTTGGTTTCAGGAGATGACACTTGGAGGGTTTCACCTTTAGGCCGTAGTTTGCCAGAGCTTCGAACACTTCTGCCAGGTGTTTCAGGTGGTCCTCGTAGGTCTTGGAATAGACGATGACATCGTCCAGGTATAACAGGACCGTCTCGAAGTTCCGGTGTCCCAGACAGCATTCCATCAACCGTTGGAAGGTTCCTGGTGCGTTGCAGAGCCCGAACGGCATACAGTTAAATTCACTGAGACCCATCGGGGTGGTGAATGCGGTCTTCTCCCGGTCTGCCTCTGCTACAGGAACCTGCCAGTACCCGCTAGTGAGATCCAAAGTAGAGAAGAAGTTAGCAGATTTTAATGCAGCTAAGGACTCTTCTATCCTTGGTAACGGGTACGCATCTTTGTGTGTGATACGGTTGACCTTCCTGTAGTCTACACACATTCTCATAGTGTTGTCCTTCTTTTTCACTAAGACTAGTGGAGCTGCCCAGGGGCTACAGCTGTCTCTGATTACCCCAGCCTCCTTCATGTCTCTAAGCATCCCCTTGGCGTGTTGGTAGTGTGCAGGGGGTACGGGTCGGTATCTCTCCTTTATGGGAGGATGGTCTCCCGTGAGGATGTGGTGTTCTACCCCCTTTACTCGCCCGAAGTCTAACGGGTGTTTACTAAACACTCTCTCGTACTCTTGAACCACCCGATAGACTCCTTGTTTCTGGTGTGAGGGAGTGGAGTCAGTAACCAGATGTAGTTGCTGACACCAGTCCTCCATTGGTTTCTTAGAGCCGTTACCTTCCTCTGGCTGAGATGGAGGCAAGGGTTCCACGGCCTGTACAGAATTCTGGTTTATGGTGAACAATTTAGCTAGCGTGGCATACCGGGGCAGGTGTACTTCTCTCTCACCGATATTTATGATGCGAACGGGCACCCTCCCATGGTGTACATCGACCACCCCCCGTGCTGTCAAAATGGTGGGCCTACTGTCTGAGTAGACGGGTTCTACCATTGCTTGGTAGTCTCTACCTCTTAGACCAATAGCTGCCCGGCACCAAATCATCATCTCACTTTTTGGGGGCATGGCAATAGGGAACGGGTCACACATTCTCACGCTACCTATCTCACCTCCAGATAGTTCCACCTGTTGCCGCATCATCAGTGCCCGGATCTCTTTTTGGAGCACACGCTGCTGGCCGGAACTGGCGTTCTTGGCAACCTGCTGTAAAATGAGAATCACCTCTGCAAGACAATTTTCAATTACATTGGTTCCCAGGGTGATTCTAGGGTGACTCTCATGACGGTCTATGTCCACTATAATCAGTCCTTGTGCCGCCAGTTCGACTTTACCGATTTTAATGGTCACCTCCTTGAATCCCACCTGCGGCACGGGCTGACCATTGCTGGCGATGATACTCAGGTCGTCGTCTGGGTAGCGGGTTATGTCCGAATCATTCCAGTACTGCTTGAAGAGCACGTACGGGATGGTGGTGACCTGTGACCCAGTGTCTAGTAGGGCACTCATAGGAATGCCATCCAGTACCACAGGCAAGATTGGACGTCCCCCTACGTATTTATCACGCCAGTTTGATGGGCCTGATGGTCTTATGCCTGGGGGTTGGCCCTCTACCCCAGGTTGTGCCCGTTTAAATGACAGTACCTTGCCACATGTCCGGGTTGATTGCAACGGCGGCAAATAGGTCGTCCGTCCTCGTTATATCGATCGCTGGGTCTTCCTCTGGCCGGTGGGGTCCTCCTTGGTCGGCGCCACGGGATGTCCTCCGGTCCGGATGCCAGCTCGATCTTCCCTGCAGTAGAAACCTGTAAAGACTGCACAGTTCGGGTTAGCGCGGCAACGCTTTTAGTTAGCTCTTGGACCTGATGGTGCAGGTCTGTAGCCGGGTCACTGTTTAAAGCCTGCGCATCAGCTCCCACAGGCCCTGCAGACAAGGGCGCCGTCTCCTGGTGATAAGTGATAGCAGGGCGCCTGTGGGTCACAGCGCCACCTGGTGCCGGTTCTCAGAGCACCCGGATGGCTCTGTCCTTGAACTGTGCAAAGTCCAGGTCAGGGTCCTGTAAGGCCATTGCCCGCAACTGGGTTCGGTGGGCATTGCACAGTAGACCCTCAATGAATTGTTCAGTCAACAGCTTATCTTCATTTCCCACGCTGTCAGGGTCTGCCTGCTTAATGGCTCTCAGGGCCTCTTGTAGGTTTAGAGCATAGTCTCTTATACTCTCATGTGCCCGTTGTTTGCACCCATAAAATCTTAGTTTTATTTCGGCTGAGGTGCGGGTGTCAAATGTGTCTTTCAACCGGGTTAGTATGTCTCTGACAGTCCTCTTCCTCCCAGGTTGCCAGGACTTTACCTCCCTTTGGGCTGCCCCGATTAATTGGGCCACCAGGATGCTCACTTTTTGCGCCTCCGTGAGGGGATACACCTGGAAGAGGCTATCCAGCCTTTCTCTGAAGTCATTTAGGGTATGTGACTCCCCTGAGTACTGGGGTAGCCAGGCTGCCCCCGGGATACAGGGCATGGTGAAAGGTATGACCGCAGCAGCGGTGGCGCTGGCGGCGGCTGTGGCGGTGAAGCTCTCCTCCGTATCCGACATCCTCCTCCCCCCTAGTGGACCGTGGCCTACCTTGCGATGATCCTCTTCCGTAGGCCGCGGCTCCGCAGTGGATCGTCAGGGTTGAGGACCTTCCGTCGCGCTCCTGTGACGTCGGCGTCTGCTGGGCTCCTTCCAGGACCTTACGCAACGTCCGGACGTGAGGCGGGGCTTCAGTTCTCGCGGGCTTTCGGAGTCCACGCCCCTCTTCTTCCCGCACGGCGCCCTCAAGATGGCGTAAAATGGCGGGAAAACTCCACGGATGGCGGGAAGAAGGCAGAAGATGGCGTCGGATGGCGGGAATCGGCTCCAGATGGCGGGAAACGACTCCGGACGGCGGGAAACTTCACCACAGGTAAGTATAAAAGTCTCTTTTTTTTTTTTTTTTTTTTTTTTCAGGCACGCAGTACCCGGTGGTTGCGGGCACGTAATCCTGCCGACTACGCCAAAATTGACGCGCCCCCTGGGCCAGTGCTGTAGTGCGGCGCGCGTGCGCGCGGGGAATACCCGGAGCCGGATCCGATGGGGGTAGTAGTCTTCATGTGGCGGTGACCCGGTCCGTGCCCAGGGTGGTCAAACTAGGTGGCAGTTATTGGTATGATGGTATTAGTGTCCGACTATGCCACCCGTTGAATGCGGCTATGAAGCCGCCGCTGCAGGGCAGTCCGCTGAGGCCGGTGGTACGGATGTGCAGCGTGGATGGTATAACCCCCAGCGGGAGGGGTATGGCCTCAGGGCAGAGGATGAGGTTGATGTTGGGAGTGATGGTGTGGATGTCCCAGCACTAATGGTGCGACAAGGAAGCACGGAGACGCGAGAGTACAGTTCAGGGTCTTTACTGATGGTACAAGGCAAATTCCCCCCGGGAGTACTGGCTAGTAGTTGGGGCCTGGTTAGTCTGTGAGTAAGCCGGAGTTCCCCTGGCCAGGACTGAACCTCCGTAGTATGCTAGAAATGAAGAGTCAATTGACCTTGCAACAGCTGAAGATGATTTTAAAAGGGCACTTATAGTGTAAGAGAGTACTTCAGAATTGTTCCACTGACTCATTAACCTCTCACAGAAAAATAATGAATCACCCCAAAGTTTCTTGTTTAGAGCAATTGAACTAAAGGATAGACTGTTGTTTGCATCCAGAGATGTAGAAGGGGAGGAGAAGTTTGATGCTGGACTAGTCACCAAGAAGTTCTTGAGATCATTGGGAACGTTTTAACCAGACATTATTGTCGATGTTGCGCACTTTAACAGCTGACGAGAAGAAAGACTGGAAGATTTCTCTGTCAAAAGTGGTACATGCCTATAACTAAACAAAGAGCGATGCAATGGGTTACTCACCCTTCTTCCTATTGTATGGATGATCGCCAAGACTGCCAATCGACATCATGTTCAATACTCCGGTGTCAAAGACTTACAGAACGTATCCGGAGTATGTTCGGAAATGGAAGGAACGGATGGCAGAGGGATACAACATAGCGTTCAAAGTGGTTACGCAAGGACAGAGCAATAGTAAGGAGTACGAAAATGTTATTGAGCAGAATTGGCATCGGGAAGCCGGGTGCTAGTCAAGAACGTACGTGAGAAAGGTGATCCAGGAAATCTTTGTTCGTACTGGGAAGACAAGGTGTATGTGGTCGTAAAGAGGAAAGCCGATGACAGTCCAGTGTATGAAATCCGACTGAAAAGAGAGGACAAGAAAACCAGAATAGTCCATCGGAATTTATTACTACCCTGTGATTATCTCCCACCACAACAAGACTTCCCAGAAGCAGACCGACATCGACCGAGATCGACTAAGGGATCACCACAAACTGAAGCTCCAGAGGTGGATAGTGACCTTGAATGTTCAGATGAGGAAGAGCACATGGTTGTATTTCTCGAGCCGGCAAGGAGAGGGACGTACCATCCTCAAGAGAGTGAACTAAGTCCCGAGGCTCCAGAGTTTGTATCAAAGAGTACAAATGAAGTCCAATTCAGATCTGATGATCAAACACACCGGTCACTGAAGAGACCGATCGACACTTAGGAGCAGCAGAATTATTGCAAGACCAGGTGAAAATGGATGATTCAAGAGAAGTACAGGAACTTACAGAGGCAGTTCCAAGATCATCTGAGGAAGTACAAGAAATGAGTGCGGAAGAAGAAATTCCTGTAACCGAAGAACCCGTGGTATCTGAGGAACAACCCACCAGGAGGATGTCGACTCGAGAAGTGAGGAGGCCCGTGATGCTGACATACGAGACACTTGGAGAACAAAGTCAAGTGCCAAGGACTGTCGACTGGAAACAGGTATCTGTGCCTGCGGACCAGGTAAGCTCACTTGAGTGGTATTCAGCACAGAGAGACAGTATGGACAATGTTACCGGGTGGAAAGACTTGTTTTGGCCCAGTGAGAGAGAGAGCTGGTTGGACAACTACGAAAAGCTCCAGCGGAAGAGATGCTGATTGTTTTAATTGTGTTAATTGTTTATTTCTTACAGGAATCCTACAAGAAAAAGGTTGTAAGCATAGGTTGTTATCAATGTTTATAAATGTTATACCAATTTGACAATAACAAATATATATAGTTACTAAGCTTTCACCACTCTCTCAGAATTGGTCAGATTGACCAATTAAGACGAATGTTGAGGACGACATTCAAAAAGGAGGGAAGAGTGTAACATGCAGAAGTAGTGCTGTTGCTTCAAAAGAGAAGCCGAAGCCGAAGAGAAAGGTATTGTGTTATCTGACAGAAGGGAACTGAACAGGATTCAGATCAGGAGAGAAACTAAACAGGTCAGATAAACTCCCTGAACTAACAGAGCAGAGTATTATCGGGAAGGAAGATATTGACTGGAAGGAATTGCGTCACAGGGATCATCTCCCTTATCAAACCCTCCCCCCTCCATCTCCATGCAGGATAAAGAATGCTGTGTACTATTGTGTCCTTGTGAAGGAAAAGCCTGTGGTTGTGTATGCATAGAAGTGTGCTGCTAAGAGATCTAATCTATGCTGAATTATTCTACTGAAGAGTAGAGATGAGCGTTGTTCTACTCGAACTGTTCGCCAATCTCAAATTCGAGCTGTTTTGGGCGGTGTTCGAGCCGTTCGGCGAACACGAACAATTTGAGAAAAATTCGGCTGTTCGAGGTTATGTTCGATAACTGTTCGTGCACCAAAATCATAACTGGATTTTTTCTCAGTAATGATGAAAATTAATGTTAATACGCAGTTTGAGTGTACAGCGGGGTGGGGGGGGGGCAGGGGATGGATCTCTGCAGGAACAATGAAGATCTCCATTTTTTTTTTCTCTTTCCCGCATTTACAGTGGGGAGGTGCAATCTGTCAGCCTATCAGCAGCGCACACACGGAGCGAAGTGCTTTTTTTCACACAAGCAAGGGCATGTGTCATTGGCAGTGTATGTCACATGTCCTTGCCCTATAAGACCAAGCCATTTTCCCCGTCGCCACCATTTTCTCACTGCTGCAGCTGCGTGTTAGACGGCACCGCTGTTGCTGTGTGCGCTATACCTTGTTAATTTCAAGCCAATTTTCGCACAAATCTACAGATAGCTTGGGAGTAGGGAATAGTTGTGATTGCAGTCCTTTTAAGGACTAGGTTACAGCATTTCCTACGACTTTTATCAGGCAGGTCTGTGCTCTTAAATAGATAGATTGTGGGAGTAAAGACTAATTGTAATTGGAGTCCTTTTCAGGACTAGGTTACATCAGTTCCTATCAGTTTTTGCCAGGCAGGTCTGTGCCAGTGCTGTGCAAGTTTTTTTCACAGCATTTGGCTGAATCTAGCAAAGCTAATCTTTTTTGGCCTATTGCAGAGTGTGTTAGTCAGTGGAGTAGCCTATCTGTGTTGCAAGATATACCACCTGTGTATAGAATACCAATTTTTTTACTGCACCTAGTGAAGTAAAATCTTTTGGGCATAGCATCATTCTATTAGTCCATCTATACTGACCTCCATCAGGTTGCAAATTGAATATAATTTTTTTCTGCATCTAGCTCTGAAAAAATATTGGGCTTCTAGCTGTGTGTGGGACTTGTTGTATTAGTCCATCTATACTGACCTCCATCAGGTTGCAAACTGAATATATTTTTTTCTGCATCTACCTCTGAAAAAATATTGGGCTTCTAGCTGTGTGTGGGACTTGTTCTATTAATCCATCTATACAGACCTCCATCAGGTTGCAAACTGAATATATTTTTTTCTGCATCTACCTCTGAAAAAATATGTGGCCTTCTAGCAGTGTGTGGGACTTTCTCTATTAGTCCATCTATACTGACCTCCATCAGGTTGCAAACTGAATATAATTTTTTTCTGCATCTAGCTCTGAAAAAATATTTGGCCTTCTAGCAGTGTGTGGGACTTTCTCTATTAGTCCATCTATACTGACCTCCATCAGGTTGCAAATTAAAAATAATTTTTATCTGCATCTACAGTACCTCTGAAAAAATATGTGGCCTTCTAGCTGTGTGTGGGACTTGTTCTATTAATCCATCTATACTGACCTCCATCAGGTTGCAAATTGAATATAATTTTTATCTGCATCTAGCTCTGAAAAAATATTTGGCCTTCTAGCAGTGTGTGGGACTTTCTCTATTAGTCCATCTATACTGACCTCCATCAGGTTGCAAATTAAAAATAATTTTTATCTGCATCTACCCCTGAAAAAATATTTGGGCTTCTAGCTGTGTGTGGGACTTGTTCTATTACTCCATCTATACTGACCTCCATCAGGTTGCAAACTGAATATATTTTTTTCTGCATCTACCTCTGAAAAAATATTGGGCTTTTAGCTGTATGTGGGACTTGTTGTATTAGTCCATCTATACTGACCTCCATCAGGTTGCAAATTAAAAATAATTTTTATCTGCATCTACAGTACCTCTGAAAAAATATTTGGGCTTCTAGCTGTGTGTGGGACTTGTTCTATTAGTCCATCTATACTGACCTCCATCAGGTTGCATATTGAATATAATTTTTATCTGCATCTAGCTCTGAAAAAATATTTGGCCTTCTAGCAGTGTGTGGGACTTTCTCTATTAGTCCATCTATACTGACCTCCATCAGGTTGCAAATTAAAAATAATTTTTATCTGCATCTAGCTCTGAAAAAATATTTGGCCTTCTAGCAGTGTGTGGGACTTTCTCTATTAGTCCATCTATACTGACCTCCATCAGGTTGGAAATTAAAAATAATTTTTATCTGCATCTACCTCTGAAAAAATATTTGGGCTTCTAGCTGTGTGTGGGACTTGTTCTATTAATCCATCTATACAGACCTCCATCAGGTTGCAAACTGAATATCATTTTTTTCTGCATCTAGCTCTGAAAAAATATTTGGCCTTCTAGCAGTGTGTGGGACTTGTTCTATTAGTCCACCTATACTGACCTCCATCAGGTTGCAAATTCAAAATAATTTTTTGTCTGCATTTAGCTCTGAAAAAATATTTGGCCTTCTAGCAGTGTGTGGGACTTTCTCTATTAGTCCATCTATACTGACCTCCATCAGGTTGCAAACTGAATATATTTTTTTTCTGCATCTACCTCTGAAAAAATATTTTGCTTGTAGCTGGGTGTGGGACTTGTTCTATTAATCCATCTATACAGACCTCCATCAGGTTGCAAACTGAATAAAAAAATTTTCTGCATCTACCTCTGAAAAAATATTTGGGCTTCTAGCTGTGTGTGGGACTTGTTCTATTAGTCCATCTATACTGACCTCCATCAGGTTGCAAATTGAATATAATTTTTTTCTGCATCTAACCCAGCCAATAGTTTTGGCCTAATACCACAGTTTGGCCACTCAGCTCTGCTCGGTTCCCATCCATTGTTTTTTTGTGCAAACAACTCCAGAGTTGTGAATTAGTTAACCACCAAAATGAGTGGAAAAAGGCCTGCTGCTGGTGGAAAGGGGAATAGGCGTGTTGGGAAGGGGAAAAAAGGTTGTGTCCGTGGGGTAGGTGTTAAAGCAACAGTAACATCTGCAGAAGAAAGACCATCTTCCAGCCTAACTAAAATGTCTACTTCTTTTAGCGGACAATGTGATAAGATCCCTTTCTTACGGCCACGCCAATCGCTACAAATTCCAGATGAGGCACAAAAACAGCAGGTGCTTCAACGGATATCAAGTGCTCCTTTAAGTGGGCTCTCCTCCACATCAACTTCAACATCACAAATACTCCAGTCCTCAAAGGTGTCACCCCAATCGCACTTGCTTCCTCACAGCTCCCAAATCTCCAGCTGCCCGTCTGAGTATGAGGTAGAACAGATGGTTGAGTCTGCAGAGCTGTTTACTCATACTATAGCCTGGGAATCAGAGGTCGACTCCAGCGCTTCTGTGAATCCAGACGAGGAAATGATCTGCACTGATGCCCAGAATCTTTATGAGTCAGATCCAGGACCAGACGCAGAAGTTCTGACCATAATGTAGACCCTCATTCCCAAACTGTAACTCCTGTTGGTGGAGACAATGAGGAAGACGATGATAAGACTCAAATACCTGATTGGAGCGACAACTTTAGTTTTTTGTCAGGGCAGGAACAGGTTGGCTCTGAGGACGACGGGTGTGATAACGCACAGGGTGATGATGATGAGGTTGGAGATCCCACTTACTGTCAACCCACAGTCAGCCAAGAGATGAGGTCAGCAGAGGAGGTGGAGGAGGATGCTAGTGACGACGAGGTCAGGTTGCGCCTTCCTGGACAGAGACGTAGTACTGGAAGCACGTCAACAACTGCATCCTCAAACACAACTCTGCCTCTCACCACAAATCGTGGTGGCTCTTCAGGTCGCATGGGTGCTAAGCCTTGCATAGCCTGGGCATTTTTTCAGATCGATAAAGATGACCCAACTCGTGTTATCTGTAACATTTGTCAGCAAAAGCTAAGTAGAGGCCAAAAAATACATAGTTTGAGTACTTCATGCATGAACCGGCACATGGACATGAAGCATAAGTTGCAGTGGGAAGCTCAGTGTGCTACAATGCGGCCTAGCCGGCCGGGCCAACCACCGTCTGCCATATCTTGTGCATCCGCGGCCTCTTCATCCTCTGTGACTGGGGGGACAGCAGTCACACCTGTTTTGGGGCGCAGACCTGCCACCTCTTTACCCGCAACAGCCAGCGTGATTGGCAGGTCATCATTTTCTTTGGAGGTGGTAACACCAGCTGGTGTTGAGCGCTGTCCGACATCGATAGCACAACCTTTGGATCAAGGCAACCTAACATGTCCGCCTGCATCTTCCTCACAGACCGGCAGTTTGCCGGGGACACCCTTATCAACCCCGTCTAAGCACAATAGCCAGCCCTCGGTCCCTCAGATGTGGACAAGTAAAAGACCATTTCCTCCTAGCCATGAGAAAGCTAAGAGGTTGAATTTCACCATCTGCAAGCTCTTGGCTACAGAAATGCTGCCTTTCCGCCTGGTGGACACAGAGGATTTTCGAGACCTTATGTCCGTCGCAGTGCCCGAGTACCAGATGCCCAGTCGGCACTACTTCTCAAAGAAAGGTGTGCCTGCGCTCCACCAGCATGTCGCACACAACATCACCGCTTCTTTGAGAAACTCTGTGTGTGACAGGGTGCATTTCACCACAGACACTTGGACGAGTAGGCATGGACAGGGGCGTTACATGTCGCTGACTGGGCACTGGGTAACTATGGTGACAGCAGGACAAGGGGCTGCTGTCCAAGTCTTGCCGTCCCCACGAGTTGTGCGTCAATCCTCTTTATGTCAAAGTTCCTCCACTGCTTCTGCCTCCTCAACCTCCTCTCGGTCTTCCACCTGCACCCAAAGCCTGTCTGGTCATGCCACAAGCTTTCTAACTGCGCAGAAGGGATCCTGCACACCTCCTTACTATGCTGGCAGTAGGGCTCAACGTCATCAGGCGGTTTTTACATTGAAATGTCTGGGAAATGTGAGTCACACAGCTGAGGAGTTGTGGTCAGCTCTGGAGAACCAATTTCATGAATGGTTGTCTCCACTGGACCTGAAACCAGGGAAGGCCGTGTGCGACAATGCTGCAAACCTGGGTGCGGCCCTTTGCCGGGGCAATGTCACACACGTGCCTTGTATGGCTCACGTGTTGAACCTGGTTGTCCAGCAATTTTTAGCCCACTATCCCAGACTAGATGGCCTTCTGCAGAGGGCACGGTCAGTTTGTGCTCACTTCCGCCGTTCGCATCCCGCAGCTCAGCGACTTACATCTCTACAGAAGTCGTTGGGCCTGCCACTTCACCGGCTAAAATGCGATGTGCCTACCCGGTGGAATTCAACTCTGCACATGTTGCAGCGACTGTGGCAGCACCGACAAGCCCTGGTGCAATACGTTCTGACGTATAGCCTGGGCCAACGAGATCCAGAGGTGGGGCAAATCACGCTGGAGGAGTGGTCTCAGATCAGGGACCTATGCACCCTTCTGCACAGTTTTGAAATGGCGACGAAGATGTTTAGTGCTGACGATGCCATTATCAGCATGACTATTCCGGTGATTTACATGCTGGAGCACATGTTAAACAGAATTCGGAGTCAGGTGGTGGCACAAGAGGAGGTGGAGGAAGTAGAGGAGGAGGAGTTGTATGCGGAAGGGCTAACATCTGCAAGGTCCAGACGGTCGGCAGCACCAAGGCGGCAGGCATGTGAGGGTGGGGGAGATGGTTTTACCAGGGCGCATGGTAGCAGCCAAACTAGTGAGGAAGGTGCAGGAGCCCAGGAAGAAGTGGAGGACGAACTGATGGAAGACTCATCAGATGAGGGAGACCTTGATCACATTTCTGTTGTGCGAGGTTGGGGGGAGAGGACAGAGGAAGGAAGCATGATTGTTACCTCGCCACCAACACAACAGGGACTTGGTGCTCCTGGATGCGCAACACACATGAGTGCCTTCTTGCTGCAATACCTGCAACATGACCCTCGAATTGTGAGAATTAGAAATAATCCTGACTACTGGGTTGCCACACTGTTAGATCCCCGGTACAAAAGTAAATTTGCAGAAATTATTCCTGCCATAGAAAGGGATGCACGCATGCAGGAGTATCAGCAGAGACTGTTGCAGAATCTTACATGTGCTTTTCCACAAAACACCAGTGGTGCACGTAGTGAATGTCACAGTTCCAACTTGCCAACCGTGGGACCGTCAAGTGTTCAGCACTCAAACCGTAACAGAAACACAGTATCTGCTGGTAACATCAATTTTGCGGAATCATTTTACCACTTTTTTATCCCATCCTTTGCAAGGCCACAGGAGACAAGAAGTCTGACACATAGTCAATGCCTAGAGACGATGGTACAGGAGTATCTCCAAGTAAACATTGAAGCCATGACTGTGTCACTGGACCCTTGCTCTTTTTGGGCTTCCAATCTGGATAAATGGCCGGAGCTAGCCACTTACGCCTTGGAGATCTTGTCATGCCCCGCAGCCAGCGTTCTGTCTGAACGTGTGTTCAGCGCTGCTGGTGGTGTGCTGACAGATAAGCGCACGCGGCTCTCCACTGATAATGTAGACAGACTCACGTTCATAAAGATGAACAAATCATGGATCCGAAACGACTTTTCTACCCCTGTGTCATCCTGGGGAGAGTAAAAGCTTGATGATTGGTTAAAATCACCCTACCAACCGTTTTAAGCTTTCAAATTACTAATCATGTTTAGCTGTATCTTGGCCGGAAAATAATTTGGGCTTTGTAGCAGTGTGCAGCACTGATTCTATTAGGCCATCTATAATAAGCTCCACCAGATTTAAAATTACTAATCATGTTTATCTGTATCTTGACTGGAAAATAATTTGGGCTTTGTAGCAGTGTGCAGCACTGATCCTATTAGGCCATCTATACTAAAGCTTCACCAGATTTAAAATTAATAATAATTTTTAGCTGCATTTAGCCCGGAAAATAATTTTGGGGCTCCGAGATGCGCAAGACACATAAGTGCCTTCTTGCTGCACTACCTGCAGCATGACCCTCATATTGTCAGAATTCGAAGTAATCATGACTACTGGGTTGCCACACTCTTAGATCCCCCAAACTTTTCGATCAACCTTTTCATTTTAATAAAGACCAAAAAAATGGTCATTTTTGAAATTATAAGCATTAGCAGGTTGTTAGAAACTGAAATCAAACAGTTTTCAACTCAAAACTTTATTCTAGGTGATGTTACATTTTCACATAGGACCCCTTGTTCGAAAGGAGCTTCTGAACTCTCTCGTCCATTGAACTTGTCAGGTTTTGGATGGTTTCTGCTTCAATTGTTTTGCATGAGGACAGAATACCCTCCCAGAGCTGTTGCTTAGATGTGAACTGCCTCCCGCCATCATAGACACTCCTTTTAATGATGCTCCAAAGGTTCTGAATGGGGTAGAGGTCAGGGGAGCATGGGGGTCACACCATAAGTTTGTCCCCTTTTATGCCCATATCAGCCAGAGATGCAGATGTTTTATGTGGAGCATGAGATGGTGCATTATCATGCAAAAAAATGATCTTGCTGTGAAATACACGGTTCTTCTTCTTGAACCATGGCAGGAAGTGCTGTTTGAGAAAATCCACATACATTATGGAGTTCATCTTTAGCGCCTTCAGGGATCCTAAAGGGGCCGACAATCTCTCTCCCCATGATTCCAGCCCAAAACATTACTCCACCTCCTCCTTGTTGGCGCTGTAGCCGTGTTTGTGACGCGCCCCTGGGCTTGCTGTGTCGTGCGGCATCGCGCGCACGGGGGCTTACCCGGAGCCGGATCAGATGGGGGTAGTAGTCTCGTGGCGGTAACCCGGTCCGTGCCCAGGGTGTCAAACTAAGTGTGTGGCAGTCTTGGTAGATGTTGTTTCTGTGTCGACTACGCCACCCGTTGATTTGCGGTCACAAGGCCGCCGCTGCAGAACAGTCCGCTGAGGCCGGTAGCATGGGTGCAGCGATGGTGGTATAACCCCCAACGGGAGGGGTATGGCCTCAGGGCAGCTGGTGCGGATGATGGGGGTAGTGATAGTGCAGAAAGGAGAGTCAGAGACGTGAGATGCAGTTTCAGGGTTTTTACTCACAGGTGTTCCTTCAGTCACTCTGGCCTTGAGTGACCACCCGAGCCGTGCTGCATCCACCAGGTGCTGGACTCGGCCAACCCCCAGGCAGTTCCGGAGCGTGGTCCTGAGCTTCCCTCTCTCTCTCTTTCTCCTGGCCGTCCCCACCAGGGATCCACCTTTGTCCGGTTCCCTTGGGCCTTCTATGGTAAAACCTTCTCTGGCTTTCCTGACCCTACTCTTGGTGTACCTTCCTGGTGGATGTGGTGAGGGTCGTGGCAAAGCTTGCCCACGACCTCCGGTTCCTGGTTAAGGGTTACTTTTGCCTCCGCCAGCTTGGGATCCGGTGCCCTCTTCTGCCAACGCTTCACCCTTTTTAGCTCACTCGTGGGATCTCAGGGTTCCCTCTTGGTCTTATGCCTCTGGGCCTTTCTTCCTCTTCCTCTCTGCTTCAGGCCTGGCCCTGGAGCTGGGCCCAGCCGGAGCCACAGCTCCCTGTCAGCCCTCCTGGCTGAACTCCTCCTCAGCACTCTCCTGACAGACTGACCCTATCTCTAGATGGTGCCCACCATATATACTCCCTCTATGTGTGAGCCCAGGTGACCAGCACCCAATGGGCTCCTATCTCTATGCCCAGAGCCCCTCCCCTATCTGCCCCTACACTACTGGGATGTTCCACCCCCCCTCCCACTCCAGCCAGGGACAGACGCTGTCGTACCTGCACATCTACTTGGTGGGAGTACCGTAGTTCTGTCCCCCGGAAATGGGATGTATGTAGTGCATGCAGCCTACTGAGCTCAGTCCCACACTCCATCCTTACCCGGGAGTGGAATACCACACCTCTGGTTTGAGGTGCAATACCCCTGTAGCAGCCGAGTCCTCAGGGTGCTACATTCCCCCCTGGTAAATCACAGCACGTCCTCGGGCTGTAAAAGAATAAAACATACCAAAACATACAAACTTTTTAAAACATACACCAACATATAAAACATTATAAACATTATCAGATTCTAGCAATATAAACTTTTTCATATAAAACTCTTTTATATAAAATGTTCTTGAGCTTCTGGCCACTGTGCACTTGTGACCAGGTAAAGTGCCACAGTCACTGGGAGGAAAACAGTAATCCTCCTATAAAACCGGTAGGGGGCGCCTTAGGAAGCGCAACTATTTACAAGGGTATGGCCGCTCTCAGTCCTCGGCCAGTGAGAATAAGGGATGGCTGCTCACAGTCCTCAGCCTGGTTAGGGATAGGGACACACGGGTAACAGTTTGCTGGTCCCTACGGGGACTATACTTTACTGGTAACAGTTCTTGTACCCTTACGGGTAACTATTTACAGCTTCACTGTACCGTACTTTAATAACGGCATCCTCCTGCTCCTTCTTGAGGGTAATCTTCAGACCCGTCCGGGTCCTCTTGACCTTCCTCAAACCGCAGCTCCTCCTCAGTCAATCTGTGCACATGGAGAGCATATGGACCTTTGGCACATTGATGCCGGGTGAAGGTGACCTCATCACCCAGGTAAAGATCACGTCCTCTGTGTCCCTCCGGCAGATGGCTCTCGACATCCCTGCGGGTGACAAAGACGTCGCCGGGGGTTCTGTGGTCCCGGATAAAACCCCAACCGTGCTGCAGTTGAAACTTGATTACGGTCCCGGTGGCGCGGGGACCATGGGCTGCACGGGGGTTTCGTCTGGTCCGGCTTTTCTGTTCCGCACTCTGTACTTGCAGCCGCTCCTCGTGGACCCGCCTCTCTCGCCGTTCCCGGTCGAAGACCTCCAGCTGTTGCCGGCAGCACTCTGCTCGCTGGGCTGCGGCCGCCCGACTCTCATGGGTGAACCCAATGAGGTTTTCTCCGGTGGGGTCCCATTCGAACTGCGCCTCCTCCAACGGGAGTGGGGTGATCTTGGCGGGCGCCGGAGCCGGAATCAGGGGCTCACACAGAGGCCTTTCCTTCCGGAGTCGGGGATGGAGGTACTCCGGTGGCCACTCAAAGGGCTGCCCATCCGGGCAAGTGTGCTGGGCGAACAGGTATTCACCCAAGGGTAGCACGGTGGAGGTTGAGGGCGCGATGGTGGTAGCGGCGCCCGGATTCACCAGGCCTTGCGACCAGGCCGGTGGCACTCTAAAGGTAAAGGGCACTGTGGAGACGGCGGCGCCCGGGGGCACTGGACCTTGCGACCAGGCCAGTGACTTGGTGGAGATAGAGGGCTCTGTTGGAACTGCGGCGCCCGGGGGTACTCGGCCCTGCGACCAGGCCGGAGGCGTCTCCTGCTCGGCCGCGCTCGGGGTTGAGGCGCGTGACGTCACAGGAGGCGTGGCCGCGGCTCCTGCTTGAGGCCTAGTCTGGAGCAGTGGCGGTGCAGCGACGGGCACGGTAGGGGGAATTTCGGGCTCTGCGACGGGGAGCTGGGGCAGGCTCACGGTTTCTAGGCTTGGGGTAGTGACGTCCCCTTTACCTGCCTCCGTCTCTTCAGCTCCTTCCACGGCGTCGTCTCCGGCCTTCATTCCTCCTGCACCATCCTCAGAGGTGGTCAGACTCCTCGTCTCGGGTGGCGTGCTCCGCTGGCGGGTTCCAGCCTGCTGGGCCATCTCCCTACTCCACTCAGTCAGCGTTTCTCGCTGCACCTGGGCCATCCTCCGTGCGAGGCCCTCCAGCGCGGTCTGTGCACGCTCCCGGTCTCGGGGGAGCTGTGCCAAGATCTCCACCAGGTCTTGTGGGGTGGTGGCTTGCAACAGGCTCCTGACCACAGGGTCGGTGCTGCCTGACTCTCCCTCCATCTCCGGGTGCGACCTCCCCAGACTCCTCCAGGCTGCACCCATCCTCACTCTTTTGTTCTTGATCCGCCCACCCTGAGGGCGGTCCTGGGGCAACTTGGTGATTGTCAGTTCCAGGGGCAGTCCCCCCACGCTGATGGACATCTCTATCATTGCAGTCTCTTCTGGTGGGGGCGGTCCTTGCTTTTGGCGCTCTTCTGGGACCAGGCCCACGATGGGAGGTCGTCTCTTACCACCCTCTGGCACGCCCATAATGGCGTCCGCTCTGCCAGGGCGGGAAATCTTCTCAGATGGCGGGAACCGTCTCCCAATGGCGGGAAACTCCGTGGACGGCGGGAAAAGACTGCAGATGGCGGGCAAACGGCGGGAAACGATCCGAGATGGCGTCCGATGGCGGGGACCCTCTGGAATTGGCGGGAGACTCCTTTTTACGGTAAATGTGAACTTCTCTTCAGGCACGCAGTACCCGTCGGTTGCGGGCACGTAATCCTGCCGACTACGCCAAAGTTGACGCGCCCCTGGGCTTGCTGTGTCGTGCGGCATCGCGCGCACGGGGGCTTACCCGGAGCCGGATCAGATGGGGGTAGTAGTCTCGTGGCGGTAACCCGGTCCGTGCCCAGGGTGTCAAACTAAGTGTGTGGCAGTCTTGGTAGATGTTGTTTCTGTGTCGACTACGCCACCCGTTGATTTGCGGTCACAAGGCCGCCGCTGCAGAACAGTCCGCTGAGGCCGGTAGTATGGGTGCAGCGATGGTGGTATAACCCCCAACGGGAGGGGTATGGCCTCAGGGCAGCTGGTGCGGATGATGGGGGTAGTGATAGTGCAGAAAGGAGAGTCAGAGACGTGAGATGCAGTTTCAGGGTTTTTACTCACAGGTGTTCCTTCAGTCACTCTGGCCTTGAGTGACCACCCGAGCCGTGCTGCATCCACCAGGTGCTGGACTCGGCCAACCCCCAGGCAGTTCCGGAGCGTGGTCCTGAGCTTCCCTCTCTCTCTCTTTCTCCTGGCCGTCCCCACCAGGGATCCACCTTTGTCCGGTTCCCTTGGGCCTTCTATGGTAAAACCTTCTCTGGCTTTCCTGACCCTACTTTTGGTGTACCTTCCTGGTGGATGTGGTGAGGGTCGTGGCAAAGCTTGCCCACGACCTCCGGTTCCTGGTTAAGGGTTACTTTTGCCTCCGCCAGCTTGGGATCCGGTGCCCTCTTCTGCCAACCCTTCACCCTTTTTAGCTCACTCGTGGGATCTCAGGGTTCCCTCTTGGTCTTATGCCTCTGGGCCTTTCTTCCTCTTCCTCTCTGCTTCAGGCCTGGCCCTGGAGCTGGGCCCAGCCGGAGCCACAGCTCCCTGTCAGCCCTCCTGGCTGAACTCCTCCTCAGCACTCTCCTGACAGACTGACCCTATCTCTAGATGGTGCCCACCATATATACTCCCTCTATGTGTGAGCCCAGGTGACCAGCACCCAATGGGCTCCTATCTCTATGCCCAGAGCCCCTCCCCTATCTGCCCCTACACTACTGGGATGTTCCACCCCCCCTCCCACTCCAGCCAGGGACAGACGCTGTCGTACCTGCACATCTACTTGGTGGGAGTACCGTAGTTCTGTCCCCCGGAAATGGGATGTATGTAGTGCATGCAGCCTACTGAGCTCAGTCCCACACTCCATCCTTACCCGGGAGTGGAATACCACACCTCTGGTTTGAGGTGCAATACCCCTGTAGCAGCCGAGTCCTCAGGGTGCTACATTTGCGTGGGGTGTCCATCAACCAGCCATCCTCCACTCCATCCATCTGGACCATCGAGCGCTGCACGGCACTCATCCGTGAACAAAACAGTTTTGAAATCAGTCTTCATGTAATGTTTGGCCCACTGGAGCCGTTTCTGCTTGTGTGAAGTGGATAGAGGAGGTCGACAGGATGGCGTATGCACAGCTGCAAACCTCTGAAGGACCCTGCATCTTGTTGTTCGGGGGACGTTGGAGGCACCAGCAGCTTCAAAAACTTGTCTGCTGCTATGACAAGGCTTTTTTGCCGCTGCTCTTTCAACCTGACGTAATTGCCTGTAGGAAAGAGTCCTCAATTTGCCCTTATCAGCACGCACACGTGTGTACTGTGAATCAGCTACATACTTCTTGATTGCCAAGACACTTCATCCTGATCATCGCACAATGTTGATTGTAGTCATGCCTTGACCTAAACACTCTGCAATTTGTTGCTTCTCAGCAGCCGACACATCCTTTTTCTTTCCCATTTTGGCAGAAAATGTAGGCTGCTTAATAATGTGAGACAGCCTTCTTAAGTAGTCTTGCCTTTCATTGGACACACCTGCCAAACTAATTAGCACAGGTGTCTGCAATTGCTTACAGTGATATAAAGAGCCCTGACACACATCACCATCAATGAGTTTAACTGACAAACAAACAAATTCTTCCCTTATCACTCCTAAACACTTTTTGCATAATAATTTGGAACACAGTGTACATGTGCTTTTCCACAAAACACCAGTGGTTCACGTAGTGACTCTTACAGTTCTAACTTGCCAACCGTGGTCTGTATGGAGTTGTTCAATAAAGGGCCCAAAATTAAGATAACATAGATGGGAGAGGTCTCTATGAATAGGAATTCCTAAGTATTTGATACCCTGTGAGGGCCAGGCAAAGGGAAAGTTGGACTGGATGGAATCCTATATGGATTTGGGGAGGGAGACATCGAGGGCCTCAGACTTCGCTGCATTGATTTTAAAATTTGACCATGTAACAAAGTGATCTATTTCAGCCATAACAGCATGGATGGATATATGTGATTGAGTGATATATACTAGGACATCATCAGCAAATAGAGAGCACTTGTACTCGGTGCCTCCCACCTCAATCCACCTAATATTGGGGTTATGGCGAATTGATGAGAGCAGGTGCTCCGTCACTAGGATGTATAAGAGAGGGGACAGAGAACATCCCTGCCTTGTCCCATTGGTGATTGTGAAAGGTGATGAAAATGTTCTGACGCGCCCCCTGGGTCTTGGGACACCCGGAGCCGGACCCTTTTTGGTGGATGCTGGTGGTTGTAGTCTCCGTGGCGGCGACCCGGTTCCATGGCTCAGGGCGGTCAAACCAGTGGCGGAACTATTTATGTGGTTTTGATGTTTAAATGTCCGACTACGCCACCCGTGGATTGCGGTCAGAGTGAACCGCCGCTGCAGGGCAGACCGCTGAGGCTGGTGTTGTGGGTGCAGCAGAGCGTAGAATAACTCCCCACGGGAGGAGTATAGCCTCAGGGCAGTGTATGCGGAGGATGGGGGTGATGGTGCAGGGCAGCAGCAGTAGCCACACGGAGTCAGTGATGCAGTCCAGGGCCTTTACTCACAGTTCTTATTATCCAGACCACGTCTGCAGGTAACGGCTGCCCACGTCGTACTGTGCTCACCAGGTGAGGGGCTCAGACAACTCCCAGATAACTTTGGAGCGCTTCACAGGACCCCCTTTGTGTGTCCTTTGTCTGGCCTTTCTTACCAACCCTTCTGTCCGGCTGCCTCGGGCCTCCTCTTGGTAAACTTGGCGCCAGTTTCCCTGACCCTATGTGGTGCCTTCCTAGCGGGTGTAGCGAGGGGCTGCGCCACATAAAATGTCACAGCCTCCTGTTTCTAGCTGAGGGTCGTTTCCTGCCTCCACTAGTTTCGGGGACCGGTCTCCCCCTTTGGCCTGACCCCTCCACGCAGGTGGATTCGGGCGTGCGGTGGCGACTCGCCCGTCCGCACCCCTGGGATCCCTTCGTTCCTCGTTCCTGGAGCCTTCTCCGCTCATCTTCCTTCCTTCTCCCTCTTCCAGGCCTGGGCCTCTGTTACTAGGCCCGCCTCCGGAGCAGAGCTCATGCAGAGCCCCTGCTCCCTGCCACTTCTGCTCAGACTTCTCTGCACTGAACTAAGATGGTGCCCACCTTTTATACTCCCTTCTCAATGCACCCAGGAACTGCTTCCTCCCTGCTCCTGCACTACAGGGTTCCCCTTCCTCAGTGTTCCCTCCCCCCACTCCAGCCAGGGACAGGGACTGTCGTGCCCATCTCAGGGGCATATTGGTCGCCCTGCCCCATGGCAATGTGGTGTAATGCATGCAGGTGTCGGGTCCTGATCCACACTACATCCTTACCTGAGAGTGAGATATCACACCTCTGGGTGAGGTGCAATACCTCTGTAGCAACCGAGCCCTCAGGGTGCTACAGTTCCATTTATCTTCAGCCTAGGTGACGTATTGCGATACAGGGCCGTGATTTTGGCTATAAAAGGGTCCCCTAGACCCCTACCCCAAGCTTTTTAAGAGAATCATATATGGCGTGCCAGGAGACTCTATGGAATGCTTTCTCAGCATCCAACGAGAGTATCTAATTACAAATTTTTAACTGCATCTAGCCCAGGAAATACTTTGTGCCTAGTAGCAGTGTCTGCTAGTCAGCGGATTATCCCGGCTGTTAAGCAAGCTACACCACCTGTAGTTTGGACACTTAATTTTTTCAAAGGAAATGCTTCGGGACCACGGGATACTCAGTGAAGAGCATCAGGAGGCACCCCAAGGCATAGGGGCTGGGACTGGCAGTAGGATGCCTTGTGGTGGACAGCCGAGCTCGATCCTTATAAAAGCTTTTTAACTGCAGCAGCTTTAGTGGACGCTACTGGAGCTGGAATTACGCGGCTGCTGGCATGAGACTTGCCCTCAAATAGATCCTTGTAAATGGATTTAAAGTGTATTCATTCAAATTAGAGAGACAATTTAAATTAAAAAGCTTAGAGCTGCCTCCACCACAGGGGGGCTCGCTCGACCCACCAGCGGACAGGCACCAGTATTGGGAGAGGGGGGCTGGCCGTCAGGGTTCACCGCGTCTCTGGCACAAACCCGGCGACGCGGAGGTGGCACGGGCAGGAGCGGACTGAACGTGTCGGCTTCTCACTTTTTGGATTTTAGAAGGGCATGACATGCCTATATCTGTGTCTCCCCCTCCTTTTACTCCTCCACCTCTTTTCTTTTCGCATGACTATATGTACTTGTCACTTTTCCATGTGTTAGTTGTGTCTTCTGAGCAGTTTGTCAGCTTTTGGACACCTTTGAAGGTGTTTTCTATGTGTTTCTATGTGTTTTTGTTTGCCTGCCATTGGTTTTAACGGTGTTCGAAGGTGTTCGATGAACAGTTCGACGAACAGTTCGGCGAACACACGGGTGTTCGACGAACCGAACCGAACTCGAACACTACGGGGGTGGCTCAACACTACTGAAGAGACTGTAATACTGTGCCTTGTGAAAAAAAACTACTGTATTGTTATGGGAGCTGGTTGCACAAGAAACTCAGACTGTACTGTAATGAAGATTGTTGCTGTAATATCCCTGAATTGCACTGGCCGTGCTTCAGATTAAATTCCACTGTTAATTGAATATGTTACCACTTTGGAGTTATCAGACCTCTACTTTGGCCATACAGGGTATAGAAAAGTAAATCTATACATACCTGTATGGCCCATAGTAGAGATTTGATTGCAGAGAAAAGCGCTTTAATCAATTCTATTTTGTACAGGCTTGGCGTCCGGGGTACGCCAAGAAATCCCCAACTATGTTCTTATTATTCCCTCAAATTCCCACCTATATGCTTAATTATCATATCCCCCCCCCTCCCCTGCAGGTCACAGGGCCCTGTGACGTGCACTGTGCTCCCTGACTTCCCGGACATGCGCAAAGCGCCGCTCACATAGAGCTCACATAGAGTGCGCTTTGCATCAACCCGGCCCGTCTGCCTGTTCACTGCACTGTAGGGTTCTATTGCACAGGCGCTGGGAAGTGACAGTGACTACCCGGCGCCTGCGCAATAGAAAACTGCGGGGCAGTGCACAGAGAGACTGAGCCGGGATGAAGCAAAGCGCGCTCTATGTGAGCTCTATGTGAGCGGCGCTTTGCGCATGCCCGGGAAGTCAGGGAGCACAGTGCACATCACAGGGTCCTGTGACATGCAGGGGAGGGGTGAATATGATAATTAAGCATATAGGCGGGGATTTGGGGGAATAATAAGCACATAGGCGGGGATTGCTTGGCGCACCCCGGATCCCAAGCCTGTACAAAATAGAATTGATTAAAGCGCTTTTCTCTGCAATCAAACCTCTATACAGGTATGTATAGATTTACTTTTCTGTACCCTGTATGCTCATAGTAGAGGCCTGATAACTCCAAAGTGGTGACAGATTCCCTTTAAACTGTTGAAAAAGACTCTTGTCAGACGTGTCTGGTCAGCAATTGAATCTATCGTCTGCCTGAGAGAAGCTGCAGCACATGGTCTATGGTCGCCCTGAGTAACCATTCCCCCAGGATTCCAAAGAATTCATGAAACCCGTCTCGCCCTATCTGAACCTATCGGCGTGCGTGTAACAAATGACTGATCACACTTATCAATGATAGATGTCTGATCACACTGATCACTAATGGATGTCTGATGTTATAATCTACAGTATGTTGTTTTACTATCAGCCATCTTGTTGTGGTTTGCTGGCTTCTAGTCTTTTCCTCTGGTGCTGGGTATCTTGGTCACGTGATCTCTTCACTCTTTATTACTCAGCATCTGTCTCCCATTCCCCGCTGGACATCAGTGTTGTTACGCTTGTGCTCTGGCTAAGTTGCTTTGTTAAGTTCTTTGTGCTTTGGACAATTGTTATCCTGGGACTTTTTTGTTCCACCAGTTTTGTTCCCTTTAATCTTCATTTCTGCAACTAACTTTTCTTTTAGGAGGTCTCCTGTTTTTTCTCCCAGTCCTTAGATCTTTTAGGGACCCCTTTCCCCTCCTTCAGGTCTTCGTTTGAGTTCAGTGCAGGAGTTTCGGTGGAGCTATTCACAAGCAATAAGGCACCCACCCCAGTGTAGGGTTAAGCTGAGTCTCAGTGCAGGGATAGCTTTTCCCTCCTATTCCTTAGTTCTAAGTTGCTGAACATAACGGATGACTGATCACACTGATCACTGAGGGCTGACTGATCACACTGATGACTGGTGGATGTCTGATCACACTGATCACTGATGGATATCTGATTACACTGATGACTGGTGGATGACTGATCACACTGATGACTGGCGGATGTCTGATCACACTGATGACTGGTGGATGTCTGATCACACTGATGACTGGTGGATGTCTGATCACATTGATGACTGGTGGATGTCTGATCACACTGATGACTGGCGGATGTCTGATCACACTGATCACTGGTGGATGACTGATCACACTGATGACTGGCGGATGTCTGATCACACTGATGACTGGTGGATGTCTGATCACACTGATCACTGATGGATGTCTGATCACACTGATCACTGGTGGATGTCTGATCACACTGATCACTGGTGGATGACTGATCACACTGATCACTGATGGATGACATATCACACTGATCACTGGTGGATGACTGATCACACTGATCACTAATGGATGACTGATCATACTGATCACTGTTGGATGTCTAATCACACTGATCACTGGTGGATGTCTGATCACACTGATCACTGGTGGATGACTGATCACACTGATCACTGATGGATGACATATCACACTGATCACTGGTGGATGACTGATCACACTGATCACTGGTGGATGACTGATTACACTGATCACTGGTGGATGACATATCACACTGATCACTGTTGGATGACTGATCACACTGATCACTGGTGGATGACTGATCACACTG
This sequence comes from Phyllobates terribilis, assembly GCF_046119375.1. Taxonomy (NCBI): domain Eukaryota; kingdom Metazoa; phylum Chordata; class Amphibia; order Anura; family Dendrobatidae; genus Phyllobates; species Phyllobates terribilis. The sequence continues at coordinate 190,465,309 of NW_027362768.1, forward strand.
ATCACTGGTGGATGTCTGATCACACTGATCACTGTTGGATGTCTGATCACACTGATCACTGATGGATGACATATCACACTGATCACTGGTGGATGTCTGATCACACTGATCACTGGTGGATGACTTATCACACTGATCACTGGTGGATGTCTGATCACACTGATCACTGTTGGATGTCTGATCACACTGATCACTGATGGATGACATATCACACTGATCACTGGTGGATGTCTGATCACACTGATCACTGGTGGATGACTGATCACACTGATCACTGTTGGATGTCTGATCACACTGATCTCTGATGGATGACTGATCGCACTGATCATTGGTGGATGACTGATCACACTGATCACTGGTGGATGACTGATCACACTGTTCACTGATGGATGACTGATCGCACTGATCATTGGTGGATGACTGATCGCACTGATCATTGGTGGATGACTAATCACACTGATCACTGGTGGATGTCTGATCACACTGATCACTGATGGATGACTTATCACACTGATCACTGATGGATGTCTGATCACACTGATCACTGATGGATGACTGATCACACTGATCACTGATGGATGTCTGATCACACTGATCACTGATGGATGACATATCACACTGATCACTGATGGATAACTGATCACACTGATCACTGGTGGATGACTGATCACACTGATCACTGATGGATGACTGATCACACTGATCACTGGTGGATGACTGATCACACTGATCACTGATGGATGACATATCACACTGATCACTGATGGATGACTGATCACACTTATCACTGATGGATGACTGATCACACTGATCACTGATGGATGTCTGATCACACTGATCACTGATGGATGACATATCACACTGATCACTGATGGATGACTGATCACACTGATCACTGGTGGATGACTGATCACACTGATCACTGATGGATGTCTGATCACACTGATCACTGATGGATGTCTGATCACACTGATCACTGGTGGATGACTGATCACACTGATCACTGATGGATGACATATCACACTGATCACTGATGGATGACTGATCACACTGATCACTGGTGGATGACTGATCACACTGATCACTGGTGGATGACTGATCACACTGATCACTGATGGATGTCTGATCACACTGATCACTGGTGGATGACTGATCACACTGATCACTGATGGATGACTGATCACACTGATCACTGATGGATGTCTGATCACACTGATCACTGATGGATGACTGATCACACTGATCACTGATGGATGACTGATCACACTGATCACTGGTGGATGACTGATCACACTGATCACTGATGGATGACTGATCACACTGATCACTGGTGGATGACTGATCACACTGATCACTGATGGATGACATATCACACTGATCACTGATGGATGACTGATCACACTGATCACTGATGGATGACTGATCACACTGATCACTGATGGATGTCTGATCACACTGATCACTGATGGATGACATATCACACTGATCACTGATGGATGTCTGATCACACTGATCACTGGTGGATGACTGATCACACTGATCACTGATGGATGTCTGATCACACTGATCACTGGTGGATGACTGATCACACTGATCACTGATGGATGACTGATCACACTGATCACTGATGGATGACATATCACACTGATCATTGGTGGATGACTGATCACACTGATCACTGGTGGATGTCTGATCACACTGATCACTGATGGATGACATATCACACTGATCATTGGTGGATGACTGATCACCCTGATCACTGATGGATGACTGATCACACTGATCACTGATGGATGACTGATCGCACTGATCATTGGTGGATGACTGATCGCACTGATCATTGGTGGATGACTGATCGCACTGATCACTGATGGATGACTGATCGCACTGATCATTGGTGGATGACTGATCGCACTGATCATTGGTGGATGACTGATCGCACTGATCACTGATGGATGACTTATCACACTGATCACTGGTGGATGTCTGATCACACTGATCACTGATGGATGACTGATCACACTGATCACTGATGGATGTCTGATCACACTGATCACTGGTGGATGACTGATCACACTGATCACTGATGGATGACATATCACACTGATCACTGATGGATGACTGATCACACTGATCACTGATGGATGACTGATCACACTGATCACTGATGGATGACTGATCGCACTGATCATTGGTGGATGACTGATCGCACTGATCATTGGTGGATGACTGATCACACTGATCACTGGTGGATGTCTGATCACACTGATCACTGATGGATGACTTATCACACTGATCACTGGTGGATGTCTGATCACACTGATCACTGATGGATGACTGATCACACTGATCACTGATGGATGACTGATCGCACTGATCATTGGTGGATGACTGATCGCACTGATCATTGGTGGATGTCTGATCACACTGATCACTGATGGATGACTGATCACACTGATCACTGATGGATGACTGATCGCACTGATCATTGGTGGATGACTGATCACACTGATCACTGGTGGATGACTGATCACACTGATCACTGGTGGATGTCTGATCACACTGATCACTGATGGATGACTGATCACACTGATCACTGATGGATGACTGATCGCACTGATCATTGGTGGATGACTGATCACACTGATCACTGGTGGATGACTGATCACACTTTTTACACAGGCGAGTGAATGCTAACACTGACTGCCTTCTAGAAGTCACAATGCCCACTCTATCCTGAAAGTCCCAGTAAACTATTCTAAAGCCACTAACCCTACTTACACTTTTCTTTCTTGCAATTCTTCATGAATTCCCTGACATTTGTACAACAAATGGAATAATTTGCTTTTGTTTCTAATGAAAGGCAGGGTTATGAATTACAAAACATTGTAATGCACCTAATATAGAAATAGTTTTAAAATTTTCAACATCATTAGAATGTACAAATATTTATCGTTGGTGTTATTCATCTCAACATCCATTGTCTTCTCATGAATTAGGAACCCATTAAACTAACAGCTCTTTGCTGAACTAACATACAATAATAATACCCAAAAAACCTACAGAGCAGCCAGAAAAGTTCAGAAATTTCAAATAAAGGTGTAAAATAATGACGACAAAGCAGTTTTAACATAATAAACCATGGAAGCATGTTGAATTGAATTCCACTTTCATTGTAGGAGAAACAGTTTCCCATTTCAATAGCGGTAAAATAGACATGAACAGATCAATTGTACGATTTCAAATAAACCTTAGGTATTCAACTAGTCTGCATGATTGACTATACCAACAGGAAGAATTCTCAACTATTCAAAGTATATTTTTTTATTAATTTCTAATGAAACTGAGTTCAAAGTTTTCTTTATTATATTTCCAAAATATTTACATATGATGATTTATGTCTGCAGCCACCACTAGGGGGAGCTCCCTGTATACAGAGATACATGATAAGATTGTGTCTGAAGACACCACTAGAGGAAGCTCCCTGTATACAGAGATACATGATAAGATCCTGTCTGCAGCCACCACTAGGGGGAGCTCCCTGTATACAGAGATACATGATAAGATCCTGTCTGCAGCCACCACTAGGGGGAGCTCCCTGTATACAGAGATACATGATAAGATTCTGTCTGCAGCCACCACTAGGGGGAGCTCCCTGTATACAGAGATACATGATTAGATTCTGTCTGTAGTCACCACTAGGGGGAGCTCCCTGTATACAGAGATACATGATAAGATTGTGTCTGAAGACATCACTAGGGGGAGCTCCCTGTATACAGAGATACATGATAAGATTCTGTCTGTAGTCACCACTAGGGGGAGCTCCCTGTATACAGAGATACATGATAAGATCCTGTCTGTAGTCACCACTAGGGGGAGCTCCCTGTATACAGAGATACATGATCTGATCCTGTCTGCAGCCACCACTAGGGGGAGCTCCCTGTATGCAGAGATACATGACAAGATTCTGTCTGCAGCCACCACTAGGGGAGCTCCCTGTATACAGAGATACATGATAAGATACTGTCTACAGCCACCACTAGGGGGAGCTCCCTGTATATAGAGATACATGATAAGAGTCTGTCTGCAGACACCTCTACGGGGAGCTCCCTGTATACAGAGAATACAGAGATACATGATAAGATCCTGTGTGCAGTCACCACTAGAGGGAGCTCCCTGTATACAGAGATACATGATAAGATCCTGTCTGCAACCACCACTAGGGGGAGCTCCCTGTATACAGAGATACAGGATAAGATTCTGTCTGCAGTCACCAATAGGGGGAGCTCCCTGTATTCAAAGATACATGATAAGATTCTGTCTGCAGTCGCCACAAGGGGGAGCTCTCTGTATACAGAGATACATGATAAGATTCTGTTTACAGCCATCACTAGGGGGAGCTCCCTGTATACAAAGATACATGATAAGATTCTGTCTGCAGTCGCCACAAGGGGGAGCTCTCTGTATACAGAGATACATGATAAGATTCTGTCTGCAGCCACCACTAAGGGGAGCTCCCTGTATACAAAGATACATGATAAGATTCTGTCTGTAGTCACCACTAGGGGGAGCTCCCTGTATACCGAGATACATGATAAGATTCTGTTCTGCAGCCACCACTAGGGGGAGCTCCCTGTATACATAGATACATAATAAGATCCTGTCTGCAGCCACCACTAGGGGGAGCTCCCTGTATACATAGATACATAATAAGATCCTGTCTGCAGCCACCACTAGGGGGAGCTCCCTGTATTCCAAGAGATACATGATAACAATCTGTCTGCAGATACCCCTTGATTGATCCATCTGACATGTATCTATTTTTCTACTTAGTTATCTATATATTTATTATCTATCAGTAATTGTACAGAACAACCATCCATGTCTCATACATCAGAAGGTGAAATCTATTATTTCCTGTAATAATCATAATTTCTCTTTATAATAATTACTTTTGTTTTAGTTTATTGTAGTTCTGTAAAAACATGGATGCGTTAATTAAATTTGCATATAAGATGAAGTTTCTTGAAAATTCCATCTTTCATATACTTACTATTTATCTTATTTTAATTAAAACAGTTTTAATTATAATAGTAAAATTAAGCTCATTAGTAAGATACTAGACAAACACTCGGCAGTCGTGTTTTTTGGCAAGTGATATAACTTTGTACTGATACTTTGAATTCCTATGTCTATATTTGTAGCAACCGTAAAATGCTGTTAGAATACTTATGATATGATACAAAATGTGATGGAAACTGATCAAATGATGCATCTAGGAAAATAACAAAGTCTGTAAGAAAAACTATGAACTAAATCAATATGCCCAAAACTACTTGTAACAAGGGTGAATTGAATCTTTTGACATTTTAATTCTTCAGGTTTGAAGTATTTAAAAAAAAAAAAAAATCTATTTGTAGCAAATAAATTTGTTGCGAATCGCTAGCACCAGTGATCAGATAGAAAAGACGTGTAATATCGAACTATTACGAGTGTGAAGATTAATTTATAACTCTTTTAAGACACTTACACTTTGATGTCGACTTTTGCTTTTACATTTCTGGAACACTGAGAACTTTCTTTTGCCTTTAACCCCTTCACGACATCGGCCATATTTGTGCGACGCATGTTGGGACCGCGTGTATGTAGCGAGCTCCCGCAGTGAGCCCACCCCATATCCGGCAGGTGATGGCTGTGTATTACAGCCAGGACATGCCCCTAACAATCTCAGCCCGCGATTGTTAACTTGTTACATGCCGCTGTCAATCTCTGCACGCCCGTGACGTAATCGCGGGTCACCAATGGGTTGTGATGACAGCCGGGGTCAGCTGATGTCCCCTGTGCTTTTCATTACAGAACTCCTTTGACACCCTGCTAGTGGCTGCCACTGAGCCATCTTCTTTCCCCGCACATGATAGCTGATCTGATCTGTTGTCATGAGCCCCTAACAGCCACGGGTGGATCCGAGATCCACCTGCGGCTGTAAAGTTAAATGCCGCTGTCAATGTCTGAAAGCAGCAAATAGCCCTGATACAGTTGTATTGACGGAAAAATAAAAAAGTTATGGCTCCGGGAAGAAGGGGAGCAAAAAATAAAAGCGCAAAAACTGAAAAATTGCAAGGTGGTGAAGGAGTTAAACCTCTATGACATATATATATGTACAAATGCATCAATATACCCTTAAGTATAAAGTGGTAATAGCAAAAACATGATCATAAATATAATATATCCATATACTGTATATAAAGCTATAGTAGCAAAGTCATGCTCATAAACAGAATACTACAGTGGTATATATTTACCCAATTATCAAGGAGATGTCTGCACCCCGACGCACGTTTCTCTTGTTGCTTTTTTTGAGGGGATGAGCTAGAATCCTCAATTTTATACTTCCACTGACCAATCATAAGATCCAGACTGCACGTGTGAACAATAGAAGCAGAATTCCCATTGGTGTGTGTAGTTCAGAAAGCTTCCAGATTTAATGACGTAATCACAATGGGCCAAAGTCTACATAAAGAGTGTTATGTGTCCACCATGGAGCACTCATGTGCTCCAGGCTGGAACGCACCCATAGCGTCCAATCAAAAGAAATACAAGTGCTCGTGGAATATGTGTGAAAACTGTGCACACCATTGATTTGACACAAGATGACAATCTTCGGCTATGTGGACATTTTTATTTTCGATCCGTGTGAATAGAATCTCACATTCTTCGCATTCCTGGAACCTGAGAATTTCATGAAAATTCACTCAAAGTCAATGGTCAGTTCAATCATCTCTACCGCCAATCCTAAATTAACCCTAAAAATAATTAAAAAGTTATTTTGATTTTGGAAAGTGGAAGCAAATTATTTCATTATCATTCAGACCCTAAAGTAACTTTGACAAAATGTGGCAGCCGACAGAATCTGCACAGTCCTGTCTTATGAATTAATATTATGAAGAGTGTGTGGCTAATCGAATAGTAATGGTGGGGAATATATTTGTATTCAGGGTAGGGGATTCTTTACTGGGGAGTCAAATATATATTTTAGAATATATGTGATGTTGTTATTTTTAGGGCAGCGGTGATCGGTGTGACAATGCGAGTTAATGCTTTAAATTTCACAAGATCCACTCATCTCTACAATGTGTTTTAGGTTTACTACTGAGTTTCCTTTTCAAGCTGTTCTGAGGAACCTGGTGCCCTCGGAAATTGTCTCCTAAAACTTGAATTTATGTGAGTTGTGAGATTGATCAATAAATTGAGACAAGATATCGTTGGACTGGAGCAGGAGTGATGCTGAAGTGGAAACAAATGTTGGAGAGCTGGAACAGTGATGACTGATGTAGCAGAGCTGGAACTGTGAAGGTGAATGAAGCAGAGAAGTTGCACGTGGCAGAATTTCAAGTACCTGAATACTCAGACAGAATCTCGCCACTTGAACTTGATTACATTTCTTCACCCATCACAAAATTACTTATGGTTGCCTCTGCTGATGGAGAGAGAAGGCACGCTGGAGCCAGAAGAGGGGAGTATGGCCTTTGCCATGGCTAGGATGGAGAAGCTTGTACTTTGAAGGGGCAAAAGAGTGAAGTACTGTGCCTAAACCAGAATATTTACATAGCGTAAAATGGCAAATTATTACCATGTTAAAAAAAAGTTTCTGCACAAGGAATGCTAGCCCATGACTTGATACATTTCAATCAAACCCGACGCCTGACATTATACTATAACTGCATGCTGCACACACAGATCTGATGGAACCCAATCTATTACACAAAGTTTATGGGCGACTTTAATTCAATATCGCATTTAAAGCCGAGATTATTACAGGATTTCTCTCCTCAGAAAAGAAATCTTGTTTATTTGAAATGCGTTTATTGGATGATATTACTTTCTTTTTGAAGGCTGAAAAGCAATTTGCAAGTGAAATATAACTTCAGGATGAACTGTTAACATCCAGCATATGAATATCTGGAAAACAATTAAAGGTGGAAGGGATGAAGAATAAGAAACATATTGGCTGAGTCCAAAATATATATTTGTTATCCTGCAAAGTTCTCATTACTGTCTGCGGATGATTAAAAGTTTTCAGCAAATTTCTGCAGCCATAAATATTCTTGTTTTATAGGGGCTGAGGCAATGAAAGCCTTAATGAAAAGTTTTGGAATTTAGAAAAAATGATACAATCGAAATTCTAAATCTTTTAAAATAACCAATAACATTTAATATAGCGGTTAAAGGTTTAGAACAATCCTTCTTTGCTACAATCCGGGGGAACGCACATTTCAGATGACTGGCTCCCCGAGACTCACAGATCTTGCCCTATGTGAGCGCAGAGGTCGTCGGTGAAGGGAACGGGAAGAAACCGCAGTAATTATACCATTATATTGATACAATAGCCATACAATTCATAGTATGGATGCGTCACAGCACCATTGTGGCAGATGTCTTAAGGGGGGAATTATTGTGAGGGGAATCTTTAGAGCTATTTTTCATTCAGGCTGCGTTGCTATTGAGTCAAGTTTATTAAAGTGCCGAGTAGCTGTTATTTGCTCAAAATGTTTTTGCAACTTTTTAAAAATGTTGTAACTTATAAATCCGGCTAAAAAACCCATTTACATAATTAAATGTCCACTTTTAAAATTGCAAAAAGTTGCACATATTTATATAAAAAAAAGAGTGTGACAAAATTTGTGCCATTTTGATGCCAATTAACCTTGGGTAAAAACCTTCATACATTTCCCCCTTTGCGTTTAAAGGAATATAAAGACATAAAAGAAATATCCCAGCACTTCCTTTCTTAATTTTCTCTTTTTATTTGATACAATTTTACCTTATAGCTACTTAAAGAAATCTTCTTTCAAGAGGTCAGTCATGTCACCTCCTCCTCACTGTCCTTTGTGCGACTATAAGACAACTGGCTGCAGCAGGAGCCTCCCCCCACTCTGCCCTGTCTGAACTGGGACTAAATATCACTAAGCTTCACCCCTTGACCAAAGTGTGGAGGGTCTCACAGGCGCAAACTGAGGATGGAACTGATCAGCGGGAAACTTACTCCTGTGTTTTCTGCAAGACTGACTTTCAGGATCATGCAGAAAATGATGACGACTCACAAGGAGTGAGGACGACTATATTTCAATCATTAATATTTTAATCATTAATGTAATTCATTTATAAATGTTGGGCCCGATTCCTTATAGCATTTAAGCCTAGTTTTTATCTACTTTTTCCTATTTAAAGGCTTTTTATTGTTGCACCTATATTGAAGTCTACTTTTCTACTTGTTTTTTTTTTGTTTTTTTGATTTTTCCAGTCCTCCACCTTTTTTTTTTTTGCACATCAAAAATTATTGTGCAAATGTTACAGTTGTGACTTTTTTGCTTTGTGCAAAATAAAAAAAAAAATAAAAAACAAAAATAAAAAGTATCTTTGATTTTGCCCACAATTCATTGAACCCACCTGCGCCATTTTAAAGAAGTCAATAAATAGCACAAGTCGAAAAGTGACTTAAAAAAAAACACAAAAATTATGAAGTCTTTTTTTTTTAAGTTCTTTTTAATGCTCCTATCATATACTGTACATCCGGCCATCTAATGTCCTCCTACATAAAAGGCCGCCTGAACATTGCGCCAAAATCCCACAATATTCATAGGAAGAATATCTCATTACCTTCCCATTTCAACCCCCTCCAGATCTAATTGCTGTAACATATTTATTGCCGGGGCCTCACTTGGCGATGGAACACCCTAAGGAATTGAATGAGCTTTTACCAGTGCCTGACCCTTGATATTATTAAAGATTCCAGGGAAGGTCTAATTAGGTCTAATTTCAGCAGAAAGTGATTTCATTTATAATATTCTGGAAATTGTTATGGTGGAAGCGAAAAACTTACATTCAGCTCTTTAAACAAACTACAATTATAAAGCATTTTCCGTCATATCTCACCCACACATAACGCATTAAATTATACCTTAGTGGGTGGAGAAAAGCTTTCTCTTTAAAAAATACCATTAATCCGAGCGCATAAATAATTGTTTAGGTCTTTTCATATGTTTTTTTTTTTAACATTTACAAAATTAACAAAAAATTGTAGAAATGAAAAACGCATAAAACTAAGCTTATTATTTATTATGATTTAATATTTGAAGAATAAAACGAGTTAGTTTTTAAATGTTCGCTATAGGTTTTAACAAACTTTTCACAGATCAGTAATACGAGTGGACATAATAAGATACGCAATACATCTTAAAAAAAAAATGTTATTCTTTCGAAACTTATAAGCCACTTTTAGTACTCCACCATCTTCCCGAATTCATCACATTCGCTCCAAAAAATCTGCTAAAATCTGTCCTGCTCAAAGAAAAAGGAACTGACGGCTCACTGAGGGATCAGGTTATAGTTACTTGTTGTAGTCTATGGAGAAGGGAAGGGGAGGAAGTGGGAGGAGTAGTGTACGAGAGGCACAGCACACAGACGGCTGCTGCTCTATAGTGTTTTACTCAGCATAGTGCTAGATTCACATCTACACTGCTCAGTACTGATGTATATTGTCGTCCATGTTGCTGCTTCTAAACTTGTGCTTCGGAATCAATCATGCCTGTGTGTGCTATGTACATTCATGTACGTATATGATGGATTTTTCTAAAAAGTTATTTAAAACTACAGGCAAACTTTAAAGGGGTTGTCCACTTGATCTAAATGTTTGGCCCAGTTAAAATAAAAAATCCTATACTCCTCTCCCGTTCCAGCGGTGTTGGCACTCGCTCTCCCCGGGGCTCCCGTGCGGCTGTTGTGACACGTGACCCCGGCTCCCAATCAGCGCTGACGTCATTGTCCCCACCTTCTGTCGAATTGAATATGAAGAGGAAGTCCAGGCTGAAGCTGATCTGACTTCCTCTTCATGTTCAATTTGTACGAAGGTGGGGACAATGACGCCAGCGCTGGACGCCGGGGTCATGTGTCACAACAGCCGCATGGGAACCCTGGAACCGCGAGTGCCAACACCACTGGAACAGCGCCGGCACAGGAGGTGAGCATAGGCTTTTTTATTTTATCGGGCCCCAATCGTGGGGTATGAGAAGGAGTAGTCCAAGTAGTAGATAACTTCTTTAAGGTCTGTAAACTCTCTGGAAGTAAGGTTTGAGAAAGGCTCACAGCTTGATGAGCTAAAACGTTGTACTTACATAGATGAATGAAGACAACAGTTTTTTTCAATATCCCATATCTGGATTGTTGGTGTTTTTTGTTATATGGAGATTTGTAGGGGGAGATCCTCAGCTGGGTCCAATTGTCTCTATGCAGATGGAGGCCAGTCTAGTACTTGGGCACCTGACTAACCAAACCTTGATAGAAGTAAAGGCTGGCAAGACCAATGTGCACATGAAAGTTGTCCCTAAAAGTTTTTGTCTTAGGTCGAAGGGTATTCCAAATTTGTCCTTCCTTTTCTAGTCTCTTGGTTCGACATATTCCGAGATATCTGGTGTATGAAGACCAACAACAAACTAAAAAACAAGATAGAACACAAAAAAACCTTGCCTTTATAGAACTGTGACCGGAGATGTTTATGCTATATGTGTCTGTGTGTGGCCACCCGGTGGTTGTTGCTGCAGTTATATGGATGAGACGTCCCATCTGCCTACAGCCATTAGATACTATTGCCACGTGACATTTTGAAAGAAGCAGCGTGGCAGCCTTTATATCATAAAGACTTGTCCTTCCTTAGATTTCTTCTTGTGTCCACATATTTTGAGATGAGTGGCACAAGATGGCCAACTTTGGGAAAAAAAACAAACATGATTTTGTGATACTCTGTTGAGAGATGTCTATGATAAATGTGTCTATATGTGGTGACATAGTGGCTCTGATGTGAACTGCAGCCTGTTGAGGGTTTTGCTTGCAGTCAAGACGATACAATCGAGTTTGTATGGAAACAAGTTGGAGTAGTTAATGCCGCCTACATCGGCAGTGTCACTGAGCTCAGCAATTGGCTGCCATTGCGGCATTGGATGTCACCGCTGCAGCCAAACATTAGAGACTGAGGCAGTGGCTGAGACACTGTGCTGGACCTGGGGAGGGTAAGTAAGACTTAGTTTGCTTGTTTGTTTGTTTTTTTACAAAGAAGCAGAAGTTTGCTGCTGAAGGAGAATCCTCTAATGAATGTCGAGGAAAGGTAAGTGTGGACAGTGCTGTAAACTCACTGGAAAGTAACGACTACATAATGATTATCCCTGCTCTCCAAAATGTTCTATGAACCTGACGCTTACTGCAGAAACCTCACAAATGATGGATGCAGATTTGCATTAATGGAAATGCAGTCCAATTTCTTAATGTCTTTTCTTCTCTCGTTAAAAAAAAAAAGGCAAAAATAAAGACCCAAAGGCCCAAACAAGAGTCCTGACTGCTGGAAAGCAATAATCGCTCAAAGAAGCACAACACAGACACCCTGAGGTTCATACATATAAAATATAATTGGGCTCACACTCCGTCCTCGAGGAGACATTGAACACAGAGTGAAATAAATTATAGCCAAGGATATTTAGGGAATATGATAAAAAAGAAGCTCGTAAGTAAATAGAAAACAGGAAAATCTCGCTCCCTCTGTAACCTCCAGCTACCATCTGACTTGTATCTTGTTCCTATTTACATATTATCTATTGTTAATAAGATTCTAAAATAATGGTCCTTGATTAAAATAGAATGATAGATAATAGATAATAAATAGATGATAGATAGATAGATAATAGATAGATAATAGATAGATAATAAATAGATAACAAATAGTTGATAGATAGATAGATAGATGATAGATGATAGATAATAGATAATAAATAGATAATAAATAGATAATAGATAGATAATAGATAATAGATAAATAGATAATAGATCGATAATAGATAGATAATAGAAAGATAATAGATAGATAATAGATAATAGATAGATAATAGATAGATAGATAGATAGATAGATAGATAGATAGATAGATAGATAGATAGATAGATAGATAATAGATAGATAACAGATACAGTGGGGAAAAATAGTATTTAGTCATCCACCAATTGTGCAAGTTCTCCCACCTAAAAATTTGAGCGAGGCCTGTAATTGACATCATAGGTCGACCTCAACTATGAGAGACAAAATGAGAAAACAAATCCTGAAAATCACATTGTCTGATTTGGAAAGAATTTTTTTTACAAATTTTGGTGGAAAATAAGTATTTGGTCAACTACAAAAGTTCATCTGAATACTTTGTTATATATTCTTTGTTGTCAATGACAGAGGTCAAACGTATTCTGTAAGTCTTCACAAGGTTGGCACACACTGTTGCTGGTATGTCGGCCCATTCTTCCATGCAGTGATGTTTTGGGGCTGTCGCTGGGCAACACGGACTTTCAGCTCCCTCCAAAGGTTTTCTATAGGGTTTACATCTGGAGACTGGCTAGGCCACTCCAGGACCTTGAAATGCTTCTTACGCAGCCACTCCTTCGTTGTCCTGGCGGTGTGCTTGGGATCATTGTCATGCTGAAAGACCCAGCCACGTTTCATCTTCAATGCCCTTGCTGATGGAATGAGGTTTGCACTCAAAATCTCACGATACATGGCCCCATTCATTCTTTCATGTACACGGATCAGTCGTCCTGGTCCCTCGGCCAAGAAACTGCCCCAAAGCATGATTTTGCCACCCCCATGCTTCACAGTAGGTATTGTGTTCTTTGGATGCAACGCAGCATTCTTTCTCCTCCAAACATGACGAGTTGTGTTTCTACCAAACAGTTCTACTTTGGTTTCATCTGACCATATGTCATTCTCCGAATACTCTTCTGGATCATCCAAATGCTCTCTAGCAAACTTCAGACGGGCCCGGACATGTAATGGCTTAAGCAGGGGGACATGTCTGGCACTGCAGGATCTGAGTCCCTGGAGGCATAGTTTGTTACTGATGGTAGCCTGTGTAACGTTGGTCCCAGCTCTCTGCAGGTCATTCACTAGGTCCCCCATGTGGTTCTGGGATTTTTGCTCACCGTTCTTGAGATCATTTTGCCCCCATGGGGTGAGATCTTGTGTGGAGCCCCAGATTGTGGGAGATTATCAGTGGTCTTGTAAGTCTTCCATTCTCTAATTATTGCGCCCACAGTTGATTTCTTCACACCAAGCTGCTCGCCTGTTGCAGATTCAGTCTTCCCAGCCTGGTGCAGGGCTGCAATTTTGTCTCTGGTGTCCTTCGACAGCTCTTTGGTCTTCACCATAGTGGAGTATGGAGTGTGACTGTTTGAGGTTGCGGACAGGTGTCTTTTATACTGATAACAAGTTCAAACAGGTGCCAGTACTACAGGTAATGAGTGGAGGACAGAGGAGCCAGTACTACAGGTAATGAGTGGAGGACAGAGGAGCCAGTACTACAGGTAATGAGTGGAGCACAGAGGAGCCTCTTAAAGAAGAAGTTACAGGTCTGTGAGAGCCAAAAATCTTGCTTGTTTGTAATTGACCAAATACTTATTTTCCACCAAAATTTGAAAACAATTTCTTTCCGAATCAGATAATGTGATTTCCAGGATTTGTTTTCTCATTTTATCTCTCATAGTTGAGGTCGACCTATGATGTCAATTACAGGCCTCGCTCATCTTTTTAAGTGGGAGAACTTGCACAATTGGTGGCTGACTAAATACTTTTTTTCCCCACTGTAGATAGATAATAGATAGATAATAGATAGATAATAGAGAGATAATAGAGAGATAATAGATAGATAGATAGATAGATAGATAGATAGATAGATAGATAGATAGATAATTGATAGTGATGAGCAAGCACTAAAATGCTCGGGTGCTCGTTGCTCGGGTCGAGCACATTGGAATACTTGGGTGCTCGACCCGAGCAACGAGCTCAATGTAAGTCTATGGGAAACTCGAGCATTTTTCAGGCGGCTCCCCCCAGTGGTCTGCAGAGGGCCGAAAAATTGCCCAAATCGATGGGAACAGTGCTCAAATGACATTGGAACAGCATGGGGAAGACCCCTGGAAGCATCTCTGACTCCCAGATCACTGCTGTTAACAAAGTTGTCAGAATATTACGCCACTTTTACGGACTGACAATAAAACATACAAAAATGAAACCAAAATGGATTTTCCTGGGAAATATGTTAAGGTACATCCTTTCCAGGGTAATGACTTGTATATAAGGCAAAATAAATAACCAAAAACAAAAATACTCCTCCACACCTTGGGCTAAGTTCACACGTTGCGTTTTTGATGCGTTTTTGCACTTTTGCATTGCTTTCAACCAAGACAAATGCATTCACCAGAAAATGTAATTTTAACATTTTACAACCTTATCTGGCCATGTGGTGTGTGACACATCATCAGACACATGCATACAGTGCAGAAAAGACATGGGAACAGCATGGGGAAGACCTCTGGAAGCATCTCTGACTCCCAGGTAACTGCCTAAAAGTGTGCCCATCATAAGTGATCCTTGGCGAATGCGAAGATGCCTCCCGCAATGCACCTGTCATTGCAGACTTGCAACAATCACCGTCCACGTCCTTGTCCCACTGCAGCGTTCAGTTGTCCCTACCCCATTCCTTGGAATGCAAGCACAAGTATGCAGCCAGCCACCCACCCACCCACAGGCTGCAATACTATACTGCCAAATTTTTGACAGCTGCTTGCACTTGAAATGCAGCTTTTTAGGCTCGTGGAGGCAGAAACTTTTCATAACCTCATGCCGGCGGTGGCCAGGTGTCCATACTCGGTCCCCAGCTGCGACTATATTTCCCTGCATCGCCTCCGCCTTCCACAAGCACGGGTCCCACAACATTACCCATGCCCTCCCCAGTGCACTTACTGGGAAGGACCGCCTAACCACAAATACGTGGACAGGTGAATGTGGCCAGGGCGGTACGGAGCCAGTCCACAACTTTTTTTGCTGAGAGTTGTATTTAGCTCGGTGAAAGGACTGGCATAGAGGGAAACCGTATCTACCCTACGTGTCATTTCTGCCAGGAAGTCCTGTAAGTGAGCTAGCTTCAGAAGCAATGGCAGCCCGTCCAACATCAACTCGCACTTGTCGGTGGTGCTTTGACACACACACATCTTTCTTTATGCATTTAATTTCTTGAATACAGAGTTGGACAATGGCCTGATCTGTAATGCGTTTTGAGAAATAACATGCATAAGCATGGCTGATTCACATTAAAAAAAACAGCCATAAAGTGTCCGGAAACCTTCCCCCACACTTTTCTTAGCCAGGGCTGCTTTTCGGCAGGGTTGGACGGGCCCACCAGAGAACCGGAGACTCCTTCGGCGGACCCTGGCTTCTCCTTCAGGAGAGCTCATAGTGCTGAGGTGAGGCCATGATGATGATAGAGGCCACCATCTGCTTAGTTTTCTGTTACTTGGAATGCAAGCGCAAGTATGCAGCCAGCCACCCACCCACAGGCCGCAATACTAGACTGCCAGATTTCTGGGCAGCTCTTTTCACTTGAAATATGGCCTTTTAAGCTCGTTGAGGCAGAAGCTTTTCAGAACCTCATGCCGGCGGCGGCCGGGTGTCCATACTCGGTCTCCAGCCGCCACTATATTTCCCGGTATCGCCTCCGCCTTCCACAAGCTCGGGTCGCACAACATTACCCGTGCCCTCCCCAGTGCACTTACTGGGAAGGACCGCCTAACCACAAACACGTGGACAGGTGAATGTGGCCAGGGACGGTACGGAGCCAGTCCACAACTTTTTTTGCTGAGAGTTGTATTTAGCTCGGTGAAGGGACTGGTGACGCGCCCCCTGGGCCTGCATCGTGCGTGCACGTGCGTGCGGGGAATACCTGGAGCCGGATCGCTGGGGGTTGTAGTTTCCGTGGCGGTGACCCGGTCCGTGCCCAGGGTGGTCAATTCAGTGGCAGTCTTAGTATTATGATAATTGTCCGACTACGCCACCCGTGGAATGCGGTCAGTGCGGACCGCCGCTGCAAGGCAGACCGCTGGGGCAGATGGTGTATGCAGCTTAGGTAGTGTGACTCCCCACGGGAAGAGTACAGCCCCAGGGCAGTGTCGTGGATGGTGGGGGTGATAGTGCAGATAGTCCCAATACCAACAGTGCCGGAGGAGCAAGAAGTCACAGACAACGCATTGCAATCCAATGTCCTTTACTCACAGTTTGTATTCTCCAGGTCACTCTCGCGAAGCAGTGACCACCCAAGCCGTGCTGCGTGCACCAGGCAGGGGACTCGGTCAACTCCCAGGTCTTTCTGGAGTATGTCTCAAAGCTCCTTTCCGTCCTTTCTCTGGCTCGTGCCCCACCAGTGACCAAGCTTATGTCCAGTTCCCGCGGGCCTTCTCTTGGGAGGGCTATGTGCCCACGTCCCTGACCCTCTATGGTATGCCTTCCTAGCAAGGTGTAGTGAGGGGTCGCACCAAAGGCTGGTCACGACCTCCGGTTCTTGGCTGAAGATGATTCGCTTCCACCAATTTGGGATCCGGTACCCTGTTCTGCCAACCCGTCACCCGCAATCTCCTGGGTCCTTAGGGTTCTCTCTTCCTTCTCGTTCCTGAGCCTTTCTGTTTCACTTGTTACTTCTATTCTGGTCTTGTTCCCTTTTCCTTTCCACTATTCCTTCTCCTCTCTCTCTCTCTGGCCCCGGCTTCTGTGCTAGGCCTGCCCAGGGAGCAGAGCCCATGCAGCAGCCCTGCTCCCTGCCTTCTCCACTTCTCCTCACAGACTGAACTTCTTCTTCTTTCTCCCAGAGCTAAGATGGTGCCCACCTTTTATACCTCCCTCTGACCATGAGCCCAGGTGACTAGCAACCAATGGGCTCCTTCCTATGCTCAGGACCCAACCCCTATCTGCCCCTACAGCACTGAGTATTCCACCCCCCTCCCCACTCCAGCCAGGGACAGATGCTGTCGTGCCTGCACTTCTGTCTAGTGGGAGCACCATTGAGCTGTCCCTCGGAAATGGGGTGTGTGTGCTGTATGCAGCCTACTGAGCCTTGATCCATACTCCATCCTTACCTGGGAGTGGGATATCACACCTCTGGATGAGGTGAAATACCTCTGTAGCGACCAAGTCCACGGGGCGCTACATTCCCCCCTGGTAAAGCACAGCACGTCCTCGGGCTGGAACAGAGCAAAAACAATTCACAGGGTATGCAAAAACGTTTTCAATAACTGCTTACATCAGGAAACAGACACACTTGTACAATTCCCTTCATGGGAAACACTCTGATGAAACACTTTTGGTTATTACTTCCGGAACTCTTTTACCATAAAACACATTATAAAACTTTTGCAAGTAAAACATTCTTCAAAAACACATTCTTGACTTCTGGCCACTGTGCAACTGGCAACCAGGTATTCACTGTTCTCAAAGGTGCTTGAGGTAGAGGTGCAGTTTCATTATAAAACCAGTAGGGGGCGCTTTAAGAAGCGCAACTATTTACAGGATGGCCGCTCTCAGTCCTCGGCCAGGTAGGGAAGGGGTTGGCTGTTCTCAGTCCTCAGCCAGGTAAGGAAGGGGGTATCTTGGAAACGAGTAACAGTCTTTTAGCTGTCCCAACGGGGACCACACTTATTAACAGTTCAAAAGAAAAACAGTCCTTGTACCCTAACGGATAACTTTGTACAGTTCCTTACTCACGCTACTTACTTTTAATAGCTATGTCCTCCTTGCGCTCCCTCCTGAGGGTAGTCTTCAGACCCGTCCGGGTCCTCTTGGCTTTCCTCATACTGGTCGTACTGCGGCTCCTCCTCCGTGAGCCGGTGAACGTAGAGGGCGTACTGTCCCTTGGCACCCTTGTGCAGTAGGCCTTGCGGCGGGGTCTGGAGAAGGCCGCTGTTGATGACGCCCGGGGTCAGAGGGTGCGACTTTGGGCCTGGGCGCGGGCTGGTGGTGGCGGTGCCCAGGGCTGGAGGGCTCAGCTGCAGGGCTTGTTGCGGGGTCTGGAGCAGGTCGGTGTCTGCAGCGCCCGGGATCGGCGGCTCCACCAGGGGGCCCGGGAGCAGGCTGACGCTGGCAACGTCCGGGACAGGGAGACTCCTCTTACCTGCTCCCGCGACGGCTCCTGCGTCACGCGTCTTCTCCTGGCGCTGGTCGGGACCTGCGACGACTGGGGCACTGCCGATGCTGGGCAGCTTAGTCTGCTGCCGGTCCGCCATCTTGCTCTCCGTTCCCGATGTCTTCCTCCCCCCCGGTGGACCGTGGCCTACCTTGCGATGATCTTCCTCCATAGGCCGCGGCTCCGCAGTCTATCGTCGGGGTTGAGGACCTTGCGTCGAGCTCCTGTGACGTCAGCGTCGCTCCCTCTCCCTTCCAGGACCTTACGCAGCGTCAGTGCGTGGGGCGGAGCTTCGGATCTTGCGCGCTTTCGGCGTCCACGCCCCTCTTCTTCCCGCGCGGCGTCCCGAAAATGGCGTCCGATGGCAGGAAGCGGCTGCGGATGGCGGGAAGACGGCAGAAGATGGCGGGAAACGACCCAAGATGGCGTCCGATGGCGGGAAACGACTCCAGACGGCGGGAAACTTCACCACAAGTAAGTACAAAAGTCTTTTTCAGGCACGCAATACCCGCTGGTGACGGGTTGGTTTGAATCCTGCCGACTACGCCAAAGTTGACGCGCCCCCTGGGCCTGCGTCGTGGTGCACGTGCGTGCGGGGAATACCCGGAGCCGGATCGCTGGGGGTTGTAGTTTCCATGGCGGTGACCCGGTCCGTGCCCAGGGTGGTCAATTCAGTGGCAGTCTTAGTATTATGATAATTAGTCCCAATACCAACAGTGCCGGAGGAGCAAGAAGTCACAGACAACGCATTGCAATCCAATGTCCTTTACTCACAGTTTGTATTCTCCAGGTCACTCTCATGAAGCAGTGACCACCCAAGCCGTGCTGCGTCCACCAGGCAGGGGACTCGGTCAACTCCCAGGTCTTTCTGGAGTATGTCTCAAAGCTCCTTTCCGTCCTTTCTCTGGCTCGTGCCCCACCAGTGACCAAGCTTATGTCCAGCTCCTGCGGGCCTTCTCTTGGGAGGGCTACGTGCCCACGTCCCTGACCCTCTATGGTATGCCTTCCTAGCAAGGTGTAGTGAGGGGTCGCACCAAGGGCTGGTCATGACCTCCAGTTCTTGGCTGAAGATGATTCACTTCCACCAATTTGGGATCCGGTACCCTGTTCTGCCAACCCGTCACCCGCAATCTCCTGGGTCCTTAGGGTTCTCTCTTCCTTATCGTTCCTGAGCCTTTCTGTTTCACTTGTTACTTCTGTTCTGGTCTTGTTCCCTTTTCCTTTCCACTGTTCCTTCTCCTCTCTCTCTCTCTGGCCCCGGCCTCTGTGCTAGGCCTGCCCAGGGAGCAGAGCCCATGCAGCAGCCCTGCTCCCTGCCTTCTCCACTTCTCCTCACAGACTGAACTTCTTCTTCTTTCTCCCAGAGCTAAGATGGTGCCCACCTTTTATACCTCCCTCTGACCATGAGCCCAGGTGACTAGCAACCAATGGGCTCCTTCCTATGCTCAGGACCCAACCCCTATCTGCCCCTACAGCACTGGGTATTCCACCCCCCTCCCCACTCCAGCCAGGGACAGATGCTGTTGTGCCTGCACTTCTGTCTAGTGGGAGCACCGTTGAGCTGTCCCTCGGAAATGGGGTGTGTGCTGTATGCAGCCTACTGAGCCTTGATCCATACTCCATCCTTACCCGGGAGTGGGATATCACACCTCTGGATGAGGTGCAATACCTCTGTAGCGACCAAGTCCTCGGGGCGCTACATTGGCATAGAGGGAAACCCTATCTACCCTGCGTGTCATTTCTCCCAGGAATTCCTCTAAAGCTGCTTGCACTTGAAATGTGGCCTGAACATTACTGCTGGTACTTTTCTGTGGGAATTTGCTTGCCTCCTACCAGCCTGGAATATTTCAGGCAAACTATGGTACAACGCCATGGTATTAGCACTGCCCCCAGTACCAGTAGCGAAGCCATCCCCAATTTCCTTCTCAGGAATTTTATTTGGTAGACTGAGTGGCTGCCCAAATACATTTTCTCACAAAGGAACTGAAGATAGAGTGGCAGTAGGTGCAAGTTTCTCCAGCCTGTTAGATATTAGAGGGTAAACGGCAGCACATTGGATCAGAGGTTAGCACTGAAGCCTTGCAGCGCTGGGATCCTGGGTTCAAATCCCAGCAAGGACAACATTTGCAAGGACTTTGTATGTTCTCCCCGTGTTTGCGTGTGTTTCCTCCTCAGTAAAAATAGAGTGTCCGGGAACCTTCCCACACACTTTTGTTAGCCAGGACTGCTTCTCGGCAGGGTTGGACGGTCCGACCAGAGAATCCTCTGTTGTGCCTTGGCTTCTACCTCATGAGAGTTCATGATAGCGCTAACTTTGCAGCTGTTATGTGCTCTGGTGGGCACAATATTTTTCAATCTGAAACAGCTTCTCAGTGGGAGTTGTATTTCACCACAGCCATATTCTTTAGCTCGGTGAAAGGACTGGCATAGAGGGAAACCGTATCTACCGCGGCTGTCATTTCTCCGTCACCAGGTTCCACCCATTGTCACACACAACCATGCCTGGCTGTATGTTCAGCGGTGAGAGCCACAGATCAGGCTGCTGTGTTACAGCTTTCAACAACTCTGCATTGCTGGGCGGTTTGTCAATTAAGCATTAAGCATGTTATCTTCAGCACAGCCTGTTGCCGCTTGGCCAAGGCAGTGCTGCAGTGCTTTCAGCTTGTGACTGATGTGGTGATGTACGTTATTTTTTAAGACAAATGCATTCACCGGGAAATGTCATTTTAACATTTTTCAACCTTATCTGGCAATGTGGTGTGTGACACATCATCAGACACATCCTGTTTTATTTATGATGGAGGGACTCTGAAAGTCATAAAGCCTATTTTTATAGCGACATCAGACGGCCCTTACTATTATTAAAAGGCCAGCAGTCGGCCCTAGCTATTGTTAGAGAGCCATCAGCCGGCTATGCTTTGTTGTTCCCATTATTAACAAGTGGGTCTCCTATACTGTTATTGCGTATCCAGTGACTGCAAGGGCTGCCAAAAATTTGGAAGCAACCCAATACCCCTTTGAAGAGACATAGAGGAGGGTCTCAGTAAAAAAAATGTTCCCATTATAAAGGAGCAGGTCTCCTATAGTGGTAATGCCCATGCTGTGACTGCAAGGGCTGCCAAAATTTGGGAAAAACCCCACTAAGAATTTAAAGACACACAGAGCAGGGCCACAGTAACAAGGTACAACATGTTCCCATTAGAAAGGAGAGAGTCTGCTGTACAGTTATAGGGTATGCAGTGAGTCCAACGGCTGACCAATTTTAGGAAAAACCCCACTAAGAATTTAAAGACACATGGAGCAGGGCCACAGTAACAAGGTACGACATGTTCCCATTAGAAAGGAGAAGGTCTGCTATACAGTAATAGGGTATGCAGTGAGTCCAATGGCTGACCAATTTTAGGAAAAACCCCACTAAGAATTTAAAGACACAAAGAGCGGGGCCACAGTAACGACAAATTCCCATTAGAAAGGAGAGAGTCTCCCATACTGTTGACCTATGCAGTGAATGCAAGGGCTGCCAAAAATTTGGAGGCACTTCAATGACCCTTGGAAGAGACGTGGAGGAGGGCCTCATAAAAAAATGTTCTCATTAGAAAGGAGTGGGCCTACTATACTTGTAATGCCCATGCACTAAGTGTATGAGCTGACAAACATTTACCCCTGGGGGGTATACATGAAAATACTGTATAAAATTTTTTTTTTACGGGCATCATAAACACCCTTTAAAAAAATTATGTGGGTGTTGCATCACGGACTACGGTCACCCTGATGATATGGTGGTGGAGGATGAGGAGAAGGAGGAGGACAAGAGCAAATAGACAAAATCAGGAAGGGTATACCCATGTGTGGGTGTGAAAAGGTGCATGGGAATACACCTCTCAAGAAAAGACACTGGATTGAATTTATCTTAAGCTGCTATCATTCGGTGGTGTTCAGAAGTCTGGCCCCAATCCAGCCCTTGTTCATTTATATAAGAGTCAGCCTGTCAGCATTTTCAGTTGACAGGCGGATGCGCTTATCAGTTATAATTCCACCAGCGGCACTAAAAACCCACTGTGATAAAACGATGGCGGCAGGGCAGGCCAGGACCTCCAAGGCATAGAGAGCCAGTTCATTCCACGTATCCAGCTTGGATACCCAATAATTATAAGGCACAGAGGAATCACGGAGTTCGGTCGGCAAGGTACTCCCTCAGCATCTTCCCAAACTTTTCACTCCTTGTGAGAGTACCCCGCGCCTCAGGGCCTGTCCGATGGGAGGGTCTGAGAAAACTCTCCCAGAACTTTGACAGTGTTCCCCTGCCTCTGCTGGATTGAAGTTGTGTCTCTCTCGCCTGTACTCCTTGGTTGTCCAACGAAGTGTGCCCTCTGCCGCCAGCGTTTTCAGATGGGAATTTTTTTAATAGTTCCGCAACAAGGGCCTTCTGGTACTGCTCCATTTTTGTACGCCTGTTCGCCTCAGGAATAAGAGATATAAAGTTCTCCTTGTAGCATGGGTCTATAAGTGTCACCAACTAGTAATGACTGTCACCCAAAATTTTGAGAATGAGAGGGTCATGGGAAAGGCAGAGTAACATAAACTCAGCCATGCGTGCCAGACTACTAACAGGCAAGACTTCCGTGTCCTCACCAATAGGATGACTAACGATGCTCTCCACCTCCTCCTCCTCTTCCTCCTCCTCTCTGTCCTCTGGCGATCCACGCTGAACAGACGGTATGACAGCTGTGCAGGTAGTACCATCTATAGTGCATGAAACTAGCTCCTGTCCGTCCTTCCTCCTCCTCCTCCTCTTCCTCATTGTCACCTAATCCATGTTGGGATGAGATGAGGCTTGGCTGTGTGTAATCACCCTGTATGGTTCCTTGCTCCATCTCATCGTTCTCCGCCTTCCATGCATCCTCTTTGATTGTGATCAGAGAGCGTTTCAGAAGACAGAGAAGCGGGATGGTGACACTAATTATGGCGTCATCGCCGCTCACCATCTTGGTGGAGTCCTCAAAGTTTTGGAGGATGGTACATATGTCTGACATCCATGTCCACTCCGGAGGTCTTATGTGTGGTGTCTGAACTGAATACCGACGGCCTTGTTGATGCTGGTACTCAATAACTGCCCTTTTCTGCTCACAAATCCTTCCCAAAATCTGCAGTGTAGAGTTCCAATGCGTGGGAACATCACACACTAGTCTATTTGCACTTGCGTTCCAAGGACTGGGGTATGGACAACTGAACGCTTGCGCTGGGACAAGGACATGGATGTGCTTCCTGATGCTGCTACTTGAGAGTGTGCAACGACAGGTGCAGGGCAGGAGGCATCTGCGCATGCACCATGGACAAGGGATTGGCTTGCATGCACAACAGCGGAAGAAGCAATGGTGCCACCTGCAGACACTGTTCCTGGACCCTGGGGTTTGGCCCACAAAGTCGGGTGCTTTGCTGCCATGTGCCTGATCATGCTGGTGGTTGTCAGGCTGGTCGTTTTGCCACTCCTGCTGATGCTGGCCTGGCAGGTGATGCAAATGGCCTTTTTGGGGTAATTGGCAGAGTTTTTAAAAAACAACCAGAAGGGAAGACCTAACAGTTGTACTGGCAACTTCCTTCATGTTGGTGTTACAGGGAACGGTTGCCTGCCTTCTGTCTGCGGCTACCACACTGCTTCTTCCTGCCTGTTGGGGTGCCCTGCCTCCCTCCGCCTGTGTGCTGCTGTCCTCGCTCTGCATGTCCTCCTGTCAGGTTGGGTCAGTTACTATATCATCCACCACCTCGCCTTCCACTTCCGCATCCTGGTCCTCCTCCTGACTTTCTGGCAATTGTGTCTCATCATCGTCCACCTCTTGTGACACTTTCCCACCGTCGCCTTCGTGTGACCGTGGCTGCTCAAATATTTGGGCATCGCTACACGCGATCTCCTCTTGCCCCGCTTCAAGTGGACCGGACAAGAGGCCCGAATCTATAAATGGAAAAGTGAACAGCTCTTCAGAGTGTCCAAGTGTGGGAACAGTTGTCTCTGGGCACTCGCCATGGTGGGAGGAAGGAGGATCAGGGTGAGGAATATGCGGTCCAGACTCATGGCTACAGAGACTTGACCGTGTGGAAGACAGGGTGGTGGTGGTGGCTAAGTGATTGGAAGCATTATCCGCTATCCAACCAATAACCTTTTGACACTGCTCTGGGTTCAATAGTGGTGTGCTGCGGTCCCCTAGAAATTGGGACAGGAAGGTCAGGCGAGAAGATTTGGGTGTTTGTTGTGGCACAATTTCATTTTGCCCACGGCTTGTCCTCAGCCTCTGCATGCACCATTACCATCACGTCCAGTTCCCCGTCCCTTGCCACGTGCCTCGCCCATTTTAAATGGAGGACAGTATCTTCCACGCTCACTACAAATGACTCAGTTTGGAGCGAACTTATATGTGATCCGTGTGATGGAGAAAACAGAGTTTTAAAAAGCTGGATTTTTAGCGCTCTATTATGGAAAGGACCTGGCTGTATTCTGCAGTGCCAACAAGCAAATGGCGCAGAAAAAACGGTGTTCTCTGGATTGCTTTTGAAGCAAATAATGAGGATTAAGATCCAAAGAAAAGTATTCCTGGCCCCTGAGACCTGGGCCTTTGTATATAAATATCTAACAGCAGCAGAAGGCAGAATTGGAATGGAGCCTCTTGGGCTATATGCACTGCAGTCTGCTATATACACTGCCTGCCTATATACACTGCCTGCCTGATTTCTCTGCTGATGGATTAGTCCTCAGAAGGACTATTTGTTAAGATGGATATGTGTAATGTACGGTTTTTCTCCCTACACTACCTAATACACAATCAAATATCTCCTAACGCAGCAGCAGCTTTCCCTACACTGTCTGATCCGGAGTGACTGTGACGAGCATGGCGGCGCCAGGTCTGATATAGACCTGATGACGCTGTGCGGCCAGCCAATCACTGTAATGTCCACAACCAACATGGCTTCGGCATTACAGTGCATGGCAGGCAATCCCTGCATGTTCATTGGCTCTCTAAAGAGCTCCAAACATGCAGGGAGGGGACCTGATTTCCCACCCGAGCAACCTGGAAATACTCGGCGAGCGCCGAGCATCTCGAGCAGTGAGATGCTTGGATGAGCACCGAGCAGTAGCGAGCATGCTCGCTCATCACTAATAATAGATAGTGTGACAGAGTCACTGGTGTTATATGTGAGGGGAGGTATGTGCCACTCCGGCTGCTAGCCTGTGTGAAATGAAACCTGCAAACTTTCCTCCAGTATGTTATATGTTGGGGGTTAATTCCCTAAAGGGTGTGGTTTTATGTGAATGACAAAGAGGGTTGGAAGTCAATCACCATACCTCCCCTTTTCGGGGGTGTTGTGTTTGGAGAGGCAATGTCTCCAGACTGGACAGCCATAGCTCAGGAAGGAGCTGAAGGCTGTGATACAACCAGTGTGGGCCAACCCCTCAATCCTATGGACTGTGCTATCGTTTATCTTTTGTTCTGTCGTTTTGCCAGTATGGCCGTGTTTGTTTTTGCTGGAGCTGCCGAGCTTTATGCCACATAATAAAGCCTGCAGAGAAAACCCGGTTCCTGAGTCTACTTCCGAAAGCAGCCGAGTGAGGCGTCTTACCACAATAGATAGAAGATATATATTCAAAAAAGTTGAAACAGCACCAAAACAGTAAACAGTGGGTGGAAGGCCTCCCTGACAACTATCCTGTTGTCAAATATCTCTATCTGAAAAAAAGCAGGCAGCACTCCAAAAAGTAGTGAAAATAAGGGGACTTTATTAGCCCAACCAGATGGACTAATAAAGTCCCCTTTTTTCACTACTTTTTGGAGCGCTAGGGCTTCTTTTCTTCAAATATGGGTAGATAATAGATAGAAAAAATGGGAAAAAAGCAGAACCAGTTTTTTTTATATATATATATATATATATATATATATATATATATATATATATATATATATATACAGTACAGACCAAAAGTTTGGACACACCTCATTTAAAGATTTTTCTGTATTTTCATGACTATGAAAATTTGTACATTCACACTGAAGGCATCAAAACTATGAATTAACACATGTGGAATTATATACTTAACAAAAAAGTGTAAAACAACTGAAAATATGTCTTATATTCTAGGTTCTTCAAAGTAGCCACCTTTTGCTTTGATGACTGCTTTGCACACTCTTGGCATTCTCTTGATGAGCTTCAAGAGGTAGTCACCGTAAATGGTTTTCACTTCACAGGTGTGCCCTGTCAGGTTTAATAAGTGGGATTTCTTGCCTTATAAATGGGGTTGGGACCATCAGTTGTGTTGTGCAGAAGTCTGGTGGATACACAGCTCATAGTCCTACTGAATAGACTGTTAGAATTTGTATTATGGCAAGAAAAAAGCAGCTAAGTAAAGAAAAACGAGTGGCCATCATTACTTTAAGAAACGAAGGTCAGTCAGTCCGAAAAATTGGGCAAACTTTGAAAGTGTCCCCAAGTGCAGTTGCAAAAACCATCAAGCGCTGCAAAGAAACTGGCTCACATGAGGACCGCCCCAGGAAAGGAAGACCAAGAGTCACCTCTGCTTCTGAGGATAAGTTTATCCGAGTCACCAGCCTCAGAAATCGCAGGTTAACAGCAGCTCAGATTAGAGACCAGGTCAATGCCACACAGAGTTCTAGCAGCATACACATCTCTACAACAACTGTTAAGAGGAGACTTTGTGCAGCAGGCCTTCATGGTAAAATAGCTGCTAGGAAGCCACTGCTAAGGACCGGCAACAAGCAGAAGAGACTTGTTTGGGCTAAAGAACACAAGGAATGGACATTAGACCAGTAGAAATCTGTGCTTTGGTCTGATGAGTCCGAATTTGAGATCTTTGGTTCCAACCACCGTGTCTTTGTTTGACACAGAAAAGGTGAACGGATGGACTCTACATGCCTGGTTCCCACCGTGAAGCATGGAGGAGGAGGTGTGATGGTGTGGGGGTGCTTTGCTGGTGACACTGTTGGGGATTTATTCAAAATTGAAGGCATACTGAACCAGCATGGCTACCACAGCATCTTGCAGCGACATGCTATTCCATCCGGTTTGCTTTTAGTTGGACCATCATTTATTTTTCAACAGGACAATGACCCCAAACACACCTCCAAACTGTGTAAGGGCTATTTGACCAAGGAGAGTGATGGGATGGGATGACCTGGCCTCCACAGTCACCAGACCTGAACCCAATCGAGATGGTTTGGGGTGAGCTGGACCGCAGAGTGAAGGCAAAAGGGCCAACAAGTGCTAAGCATCTCTGGGAACTCCTTCAAGATTGTTGGAAGACCATTTCCGGTGACTACCTCTTGAAGCTCATCAAGAGAATGCCAAGAGTGTGTAAAGCAGTCATCAAAGCAAAAGGTGGCTACTTTGAGGAACCTAGAATATAAGACATATTTTCAGTTGTTTCACACTTTTTTGTTAAGTATATAATTCCACATGTGGTAATTCATAGTTTTGATGCCTTCAGTGTGAATGTACAATTTTCATAGTCATGAAAATACAGAAAAATCTTTAAATGAGAAGGTGTGTCCAAACTTTTGGTCTGTACTGTATAAATATATATATATATAAATATATATATATATATATATATATATATATATATATAAGCAGATGGGGATATAAAGCTTCCCAGATTTGCCTAATCTGAATAATAGAGACAAAATATGGAGGCAGCCCTCCAAAGACAGTGTATATTGTAGGGATTTATTGGCTCATGTGGTGACGTTTCCATTCATGAACTGAAAGGTTTCCTCATGGGCCATTAAAGTGCTATAGATAAATAGGTAGACAGATAGAGAGGTAGATAGCTTTGAGACAGATAGGTAATCGATAGTAGAGATGGGCGAATTGGTTAGAAGTGAATCAAATTCTCCTCAAATTTGTAGAAAATGTTGGATTTGCTGTTTTTATGGTTTTTTTTGTGATTTGCTATATGTAAATTCAACAAATTTGGATGGTCATTCATGGTTTTTCTAGTTAATTGAAGAAGAGGGAAGGGGGGCAAAAGATAAAATCCATTATACTCACCTCTGTGCTCACGTGTCCCGCTGCCACTGATCCCTGTCAGGCCTCCGCTGGTTCCCTCCGGCACCGGTCTATTCTGCTCTTCCTTCCCCCTGCGCTGAGTGGCCCCCAGACATCAGGAAGGTGTGACTGTGTACATAGTTGACCGCAAGGAGAGAGAATAGTAACAGATGAACACATGGTTCTGCCAGATTTGATAATTTTTTGCAGATTTCAATTTTGAAAATTATGAGCCAGAAATATGAGAAAAGAAAGTCTATTGTCACTTTGTATAAAGCCAGTCACAATGTGCGCCGTTTATACTAAGAGCATTACTAACTAAAGTGACACAGAACAACTTTTTTAAAATGTGTAAATAAGATGGATTCTGTTACTTGTATCCAAACGTTTTTGAAATCCAATTTCCTCTAAAAGCTTCTACCAAAGATGATGGGAAAATATTGCTAATAGCCGGGACTTCCAAGCTCAGTACAGAAATTTCTAGCCCTATAGTAATATTAGCACAGGTGTGTCAAGTTGTCAAGTTATGTTAAACAGCTTGTCCATGCTATCCATATGCCTTCCACAATTTGCTACTCTGTTATCTCTGTG
Source organism: Phyllobates terribilis (assembly GCF_046119375.1). NCBI lineage: Eukaryota > Metazoa > Chordata > Amphibia > Anura > Dendrobatidae > Phyllobates > Phyllobates terribilis. The sequence continues at coordinate 190,494,980 of NW_027362768.1, forward strand.
AGTATCAGCATCTCTGCAAGCAAGTTACCAATTTGTCTATATACATCTCTGCTGAAGCTGTTCAGTCTTCACTTCTGTTTCAGCTATAGCTAGTGCTTCCAGCTCTGCTTGCCCATCTGCTGTCCTTCACACCCTACCGTACTAGTTCTTGCTAATCCATTTGCCGTCTGTCAAATCCAGCTCTGCTGTATCATCACCTCTTGTCCGTGCTGCTAATCCCGACCTATAGTTTACAGATTCCAGTTTACCAGGTGAGCCCCTAATAGATTAAATGAAAATGCCGTGAAAAGATGCTTATAATGTCCTGAGGTCTCTCCAGACCCCAAAACACAAAAAAAATGGAAAGCCAGGAAGGTGCTAAAAAATAATAAAAGCTTCTACTCTCCTTTCTTAGGTATGTCCCTCACTTGTCCTTCCACCTCAGTGACTCTCTGGGTCCTTGGCTCACTCTCTAGTCACTATTTGCTTTTTGGATCTTGAAACGCTGTGAATCTTGCATGCAACGTGACCGTATTAGTCTGTTGCTGGAAGATCTGAAGAGTGGTGAATGACCGGAAGAAGCGAGCAGAAGACGTAGTGAGGAGCTGAAGAGGTTGAGCAGGTGAAGGGCACCACTGCCACAAGTGAGCTGCTTTAACTACTTTTGTCCTTCCACCTCAGTGACTTTCTGGGTCCTTGGCTCACTCTCTAGTTATTATTTGCTTTTTGGATCTTAAGACGCTGCGAATCTTGCATGCAACGTGACCGTATTAGTCTGCTGCTGGAGGATCTGAAGAGTGAAGAATGACCGGAAGAAGCGAGCAGAAGACGTAGTGAGGAGCTGAAGAGGTTAAGGGCACCACTACCACAAGTGAGCGGCTTTAACTACTTTTTTATTTCCTTCGGGATTGAATCTGAATTTTTCTGGAAATTCGTAATAAATTCAATTCGAGCTCATCTCTAGCAATGTTTTTGCTGTTGCTGATCTTGAGGGTGCGCAGCCGAGGTCACCATGATGACATTCTAATCTACACCCGATACGCAAGTCAGCATGACCAACATTTTCCTCATTGGTCTTTAACAGGTTAATCACATGCAAAATAAGCCGAATCCCTCAGAACGGAGCTGTGTACACATCACACAGGTTTTTCTGTATGCTGAGCAAAATAGGGTAAAAAAAAAAAAAGAAAAAAGAAAGACTTCCCGCGAGTTTATAAGAGCACAGGCTTTATTAAGACTCTAATAAGCAGAATACCATGAACACAGCACAATGCGACAGCAAACAACTCCCCTTATTTGTCAGGGTTATATAGCAGCGTACCATTATACGGTATTATATAAATCAGCTCCACAGGCTATGAAAGAAAATAGGAGATCATTAAAGAAACAGGTTTATAAAATATTTCCCAGCAAACTCCGAGCCGGTGTCAAGAACAAGTCTGAAGTTTAAAGTTTAATTATTATATTTAAACGAATCGGCATGCATTTATATCCCATGGGTGCAGACAAGTACCTCGGCCTTTCCAGAATTAAACAGAATACGTAATGATTGCATTGCTCAGTGTACATTTCCAGGGCGCCATTCAACAGACTCTAAATGGGCAAAATAGATGGTTTTAAACCCGTGTCAAATATACAGGCTTCAAAGGCGAGGGGGCGTAGCGAGGGCACGGAATCGCCTTATGAAGAATGCTGAAAAGTTCTTATTAAAATCAGATATATATTTTCTCTACTAGTCTTTACTATTTTACTGACGAATGGATTATCAGGCATGAACGCTTTGTCTATTATCGGAGCGGAGAAATCTTATAATCCTGCCCTGGTTTAAATTGCCCGTAATATATGTTGCAAAGTGAAACCTTTTATTAATGAAGGTTCCAGTCTAACCGCGCACAGGAGTTCTCTTGGCCACACATGATAGGATTGGGCTTAGGTCAACGTGTCTCTTTACCGGCCATGCCAAGCATGTGGATCCCATTGGTGAAGCTGGATGATGACCTCATAAAATAATCATGGCATTCACAAGTTTACTGGCTGGAAGCAATTATCATAGACATAGATGGGAGTTGGATATTTTTACGGATCACAAGAGGCTAAATGGGGAATATGGCGTAAATTGGGGCACGATTCTCCCTCTGATTAGTTCTGATGTATTTTGCAGGAGGGGTTGATATGTTGGGATCTTACAACAGATCTGAAATAAAAAAGTTATTGTACAATGGGTGATGTTTAAAACAAAATCCAACTATTTATTTTCCATGGCTCTCGTGCACCTCTATGGTAACATGATTTACTCATTCTCCTTTCCATTTGTTACCTACATGGGTGCATTAGGTTAGGATGGGGTTAAATAGAGGAAAGCTTTGTTTATTGTCTGTTACCATGAAAATGCAAAAATTTGCACAGGAGCTGTAGACACAAAACGAAAGAAATCTTTTAGCTGAGAAGTTCATTCATAGACTCCTAGAATGTTAGAGTTGGACGGGACCTCCGGGGTCCTCGTGTCCTACCCCTGGCTCAATGCAGGAGTCACTAAACCATCTCAGACAGATGTCTGTCCAGCCTCTGAAGACTTCCATTGAAGGAGACCTCACCACCTCTCGTGGCCGCCTGTTCCACTCATTGATCACCTCACTGTCAAAAAGTTTCTTCTGATATCTAATCTGTGTCTTCTCCCTTTCAGTTTCATTCCATTGCTTCTCGTGTTCCTATGTGCAAATGAGAATAAGGATGATCCCTCTACAGTGTGACAGCCCTTCAGATATTTGTAAAAAGCTATTAAGTCTCCTCTCAGTCTTCTCTTTTACAAGCCAAATATTCTCAGATCCTCTAACTGTTCCTCGTAGGACATAGTTTGCAGTCCGCTCACCATCCTGGTAGCTCTCCTCTGAACTTGTTCCAGCTTTTAAATTTTTCCATTTTTCATTTTAATAAAAAATAAAAAAAATAGTTGCATAGTCTATTTGGACAGCGTATATATAGCACCGCCACCAAGGAATTAGCATAATTTGTTAAATAACTAAAAGCACAAGAATGAAACAGGTTTACAAACAGAGGCTGACACTTTGTTACAAAGATGGGAGATTCATGTGATCCTTGGTGTTTAACACTTTAGATGCCTCAGTCAATAATGGTCGCAGCATCTAAGCAGTTAGGGCTCAAGCTAACATCTTACTGGCAATGTGCACTTCAATGGCCGCCGGGAGTCACGTTAAACCACTAGATTTTCCTTCCGTGTATTCCCTGCCAGTGTCTTGATGATAGGAATAATGAATACCGTGAATATAAGTGCACAGTATGGATGAAGACTTAAGCTCATTCAGCAAAAAACAAATCCAACATGCAGCTCTGTTGATAGAAAAATAAAAAGTTATGACACCACAAGAAAAGGTGTAAAAGGTGTACAAAAGAAGTAAATCATGTTGACCCCTGAAATAAAGTTGATATGTTCCGTGTTGTCATTTATATCATCAGCGGGAATATTGTTAAAACAAAGCTCTAAAACTTGCAAAAAGTCCGTTTTTTTACATCTTCAAAAACAAATTATTCAAAGTCTTTCAATACATTATATTTCCCACTTACCCCTGCCTTCCCCACAATAAAAGTACAACTTATCCTAAGAAAATGTTTGCCAATCCAAGAAACATTAATTCTCGAAATGCATTAATAAAATAAAAAAAACTACATTCTTGAGACCCCAAAGACCCCAAAACTAGTCGTGTACAAGTAAGTCTATGATTGTGCCCAGTTATGTAAGTTTTGATTTTCAGCTGTAACCAGGTCACAACTCCTCTGTAAACAGGGCGCTACGGGCGGTGTTTGTGTCTGTAGGGGAACTTATTAGATAATAACGCCCTGTGATCACAGCAGCATCTGCATTGGAAGCTGGAGGTCTCTCTGCGGTGTGAGAGGGGATAGAGTCCAATGTGAGCTTGTTGGCTTGCAGACAAAGTGACCATGACCGGGCTGCAGCCCCTATGTAACACGGATGACGATACGAATAACATTATCTCTAGATTTAGGAAAACAAATAGGTTTTCAGCATAAACAGTTGAATTTTAATGAGTTTTAACAGGAAGGGCTCCACAGTTGTTTTGCACATGAGCATATACAGTAAGAGCCCCAGGCAGGGCCTGGCCCCAGGGCTTGTTTTCTGTTTCACCAGAGTTATGCATTAATCTATATCGGATCTGAGCAAAGTCCTCTGGCTGTTCTAGTCTGGGCCACGGACTGAGACAGACGTGGGACTGAAAACAGTGGCTAGCCCTGGCTAGCCCTAGCCCTGGCCCGCTACCTGCCCGCCGCTTCCTGCGGTCACCGCTATCCGCATCCTCGGGATGCAGACAGCGGTGAATACATCGATGAGGACGGGGCCACCGGTTCCTTCTTCCACCGATCAGTGTGTTATAGACAGCAGACACGATGAAGTCATTTTATCACGATGCTGGTGAGAGTCAGTGCACAGGAGACAGGAGCAGAGAGCCGGGGGAAAGGGAGCCACGTGAGTATGTGCTTTTTTTTCCTTTCTTTCATATGTTTATGGGATGTCTACCTGTATATAGGAGGCTGTGTGGAGTTCATACTGTATATGGAATGTTTTGTAGGGTCTCATACTGTATCTAGAAGGCTATATGGGTCTCACACGGTATATAGAAGGATATGTGGAGGCTCATACTGAAAATAGAAGGCCATGTGGGGGCTCACACTGTATATAGGAGGCTATATGGGTGCTCATACTGTATGATTGAGGCTCTATGGGGGCTCATGCTATATAGGGAGGCTGTGTGGGGTTCATACTGTATAGAGGAGGCTATATGGGAGCTCATGCTGTATATAGGAGGCTATGTGGGAGCTCATGCTGTATATAGGAGGCTATGTGGGAGTTCATGCTCTATATAGGAGGTTATGTGGGAGCTCATGCTGTTTATAGGAGGCTATGTGGGAGCTCATACTGAACAGTGGGTACGGAAAGTATTCAGACCCCTTTAAATTTTTCACTCTTTGTTTCATTGCAGTCATTTGGTAAAATCTAAAAAGTTCATTTTTTTCTCATTAAAGTGCACTCTGCACCCCATCTTGACTCGAAAAAAAACAGAAATATAGAAATTTTTGCAAATTTATTAAAAAAGAAAAAGTGAAATATCACATGGTCATAAGTATTCAGACCCTTTGCTCAGACACTCATATTTAAGTCACATGCTGTCCATTTCCTTGTGATCCTCCTTGAGATGGCTCTACTCCTTCATTGGAGTCCAACTGTGTTTAATTAAACTGATAGGACTTGATTTGGAAAGGCACACACCTGTCTATATAAGACCTCACAGCTCACAGTGCATGTCAGACCAAATGAGAAACATGAGCTTAAAGGAACTGTCCAAGGAGCTCAGAGACAGAATTGTGGCAAGGCACAGATCTGGCCAAGGTTACAAAAGAATTTCTGAATTACTCAAGGCTCCTAAGAGCAAAGTGGCCTCCATAATCCTTAAATGGAAGAAGTTTGGGACCACCAGAAGTCTTCCTAGACCTGGCCGTCCAGTCAAACTGAGCAATCGTGGGAGAAGAGCCTTGGTGAGAGAGGTAAAGAAGAACCCCAAGATCACTGTGGCTGAGCTCCAGAGATGCAGTAGGGAGATGGAAGAAAGTTCCACAAAGTCAGCTATCAATGCAGCCCTCGACCAGTTGGGCCTTTATGGCAGAGTGGCCTGACGGAAGCCTCTCCTCAGTGCAAGACATATGAAAGCTCGTATAGAGTTTGCTCAAAAACACATGAAGGACTCCCAGACTATGAGAAATAAGATTCTCTGGTCTGATGAGAAGAAGGTAGAACTTTTTGGTGATAATTATAAGCGGTATGTGTGGAGAAAACCAGGCACTGCTCATCACCTGCCCAATACAATCCCAACAGTGAAACATGGTGGTGGCAGAATCATACTATGGGGGTGTTTTTCAGCTGTAGGGACAGGACGACTTGTTGCAATTAAAGGAAACATGAATGCGGCCAAGTACAGAGATATCCTGGATGAAAACCTCTTCCAGAGTGCTCAGGACCTCAGACTTGGCCGAAAGTTCACCTTCCAACAAGACAATGACCCTAAGCACACAGCAAAAATAACAAAGGAGCGGCTTCAGAGCAACTCTGTGACCATTCTTGACTGGCCCAGCCAGAGCCCTGACCTAAACCCAATAGAGCATCTCTGGAGACACCTGAAAATGGCTGTCCACCAACGTTCACCATCCAACCTGACAGAACTGGCGAGGATCTGCAAGGAAGAATGGCAGAGGATCCCAAAATCCAGGTGTGAAAAACTTGTTGCATCATTCCCAAGAACACTCATGGCTGTACAAGCTCAAAAGGGGGCTTCTACTCGATACTGAGCAAAGGGTCTGAGTATTTATGACCATGTGATATTTCAGTTTTTCTTTTTTAATAAATTTGCAAAAATTTCTACATTTCTGTTTTTTTTCAGTCAAAATGGTGCGCAGAGTGTACATTAATGAGAAAAAAATGATCTTTTTGGAATTTACCAAATGGCTGCAATGAAACAAAGAGTGAAAAATTTAAAGGGGTCTGATTACTTTCCATACCCACTGTATATAGGAGACTATGTGGGGGCTCAAGTAGGCTATGTCAGGGCTTATACTGTATGATTGAGGCTTTATGCGGGCTTATACTGTATATAGAAGGCTATTTGGGGGCTCATGCTGTATATAGGGTTATGTCAGCATACTTAATTTTGCTCAATATTAAGTGATACAATTAATATAAATAAGTATAATTAATAAATTGATATTAATGTTGAGCAGAATTAATTTCAGCCTATTGCTTCGGCCTCCACAACAGTCACTGTCTCATTTGGCCTTTTGGGAAAATTAATTGCCGAACCCTGATCTATATTCTACATTGTAAACTTTATAAAGAGGGATATTATAAAGAATCCTAAATCTTCAGGAATATATCTTTCTTTTAAAGTAATTTACAAAGAAAAGAAAGAGGAAATAATACCTGTGTAGAATTTGAAGATTGTTGAAATGTTTGAAATTCCTGAGCAATTTTACAATATATTCAGCCATTAATGTGAGACTTATTGGAGTCAAACACACAAAGTCTCTGTATTAAACTAAGTTTATGCTTGTGGGATTCCACACAATTATAACGTTGTGAGGGCTTACTGCTATTACTGCTATTATTTCAAATGGCTTTTACAGAAATCTATACAATTAGCATTCAGGCAGAATTGCAGTATGGCATTACCTTGTCTCGGAGGTTCGGATCTGACGGGGAGCGCTGCTAACTCATCAATTTTGTAGCTTTTTCACAAGCTCTGCAAGATTATGAAAAGTAAAAAAACAATTATTGACAATGACCCTGGGATAGTCTTCACGCTCGTTAGTCGGTTTTTATTCTAAATGTAATGTATTAACAAAACAGAAGAGAAAATGTGCTGGAAAGAAAAGCAAAAATTATCTGCAAAAACATATAAATAGTAAGGAGGAGTGAACCAGCAAACATCGGAATTCACTGATTTACTCAAATTTGTCCAAGAAATCCAAATAAATTCTATGTGAAATGGACGTGAATTATTATATTCAGGGATCTCTCCAGACCCCACAGCATAGTAAACGTAGGTAAAAAATAAAAACAAAAACCATGCACGGTTTGCATTGACTTGGAGTCAAATTTCCTCAAATTTGTAAAAATGAGTTCGAGCTCATCAAGGCTAGGGATGAGCGGAACCGAACTTTTATAGTCGTATCGGACAGTTACTGTCCGGTGCTAAACGCCGAACACGGACTTTCCCTGGAAGTCCATTGCAGAGAGATTTTCTGGGTCCTCATTGTTTTCAATGGTGTTCGGGTTCTGGTTCAAGTTCGGGTACTTTGAAATAAAGGTCGGGTACTAGAACCTGAACTTCCACGGGTCCACTCGTCCCTACTGGTGGAGAAACAAGAGAGGTCATCTGAACAAAACTAGACACAAGGAAGGGAAGCTCGGAAACTGCAGGCTTCCACCGCTGCTCTCGTGGCAAGTCTACTTCACCAGCCTTCCGTAGCCCTGGGATGACGCTCATCCTGCGGCACAGCATCAGCGCTCTGCATGGTCCCTACTACTCACATCCCACCATGCACTGGTGACCCAGACCTCCAAGCAAGAGGAGCTGACATGTAGGGGTCTCTCCCCACCATAGTGTAGCCAAACTTTTTCCCAAGTTAAAGCAGCCATTCTTGACATAAACAATTAATAAAAGTGTAATTTACTATTGTTTAGAATGGGTTATCCAACACTAATGACTTATGATTGGTCATTAATATCAGATCTATGGAGATCAGACATCCACCACCCCCACTAATCAGCTGTTAGAAAGTCTTGACAGTCACTGTTTAGAGTGCTGGAGCACCACAGCGCCTTACACTGTGCAGTGGCCGCTCTTGGTACTGCAGCTCTTCACTTTAATAGGAGCTGAGCTGCATGATGGAGAAAGGCCACTACACAGTATATTGCCTGTGATATCCTAGTACCCTGTTTAGGCCTGGCGATAGCTGATAGGTTGGGGTTTCCGGGTGTTAGACCCAACTGATAAGATACTAATGAGGCATGAAGACCCCCAAACACTTTAGAGTAAAATCGGAATAACCGTTGGAATATCAGCAAAGTTAATGAGTATGGGGGCTTCCCAGCTCTCCCCTGACACATGATGACGGATTGGATTTCCAATGGCCGATCCTTTTGTTCTCTGGGAGATTAGTCGCCTCCAGAGGAGCCTGAGATCACAGGAGCCGTCAACCCATCCGCGTGCTCCTGTGTATGGAGGAGTCTGGAGAGATAGACGTTAATCCCTTTAATTAACATTTTACATTATTAAAATACAAGATGTAAATTATAAACTATAACATGTGAACTGAATTGCAACATAAAGCTGCAATTATCCCACTGTCCAAGAACCCTGAACTCCTTAAAGACGCACAATGAACTCAATCCCAGAACGAACAGAACACAAACACAATCAGTGCAGCGCAAAACACAAAAGTTAGGGGAAAAAAAAAAGCTATCTGGCAAGAAAAAAGATGAATCAGCGCATTGTGGCGCTCCGCAGGGCGGTGAGGATTTAGATGATTATACTTGTTGATAGGGAACAAGCACATAATGACCATTGTGTGCAGATCTTAAGTCTTTCGTCAATTTTTAATTTGAACCTTGGAATTATCAGCAGAAAAGTCTTCGGAGCATTAACGGTTCTCAGCCGCGATCTACATGGACGAGGAATTAATTTTTGCATTTAAGTGTTGTGAAAAATAAAGACAATGCATTAATGGGAACATCGTCATCCTTACAAGGCTCAAGAATTAAGACGTGAAGCCTTTGTTATCATCAAAGCCTCTTTCATGTTTTTTTGGTGCATGAATTGCAAAAAGATGAAAGGAGAAGGTCAAGACAAATGTCTCAAGTGGTGAAGTCATAAAATAAGCTGCTATCCGGGGACAGGAGTTCTGGAAAATTCTATCTACCTATGTATCTATCTATTTATATCGCTCATATCTATGTCTTGATCTATACAGAGATCCAAAAGAAGCAAGCAGTACTCCAATAGTCTTCAGTATGTTTCACCAAGCTTTAATAGTCCACGTGAACAGCAGTAACATTTTTCTCCAAAAAGTCTATGTGAAGCCATTTGAGGCTACTTGTCCTTTAAATCTGTAGCCTTTTAGTCTGCAGAGACACATTAAATAAATACTAGTTCATGGCCATGTTCGAGAACGGTCGTCTTGTTGTGGCTGATGGGCTCTCATGAATTGGCCAATTTATGCACTAAGTTCCTTCATTTTATAAGAATTTTCTATATAACAGTAATGAACTTTCTAATCCACATATTAAATGTTAGCAGACATTTTATCGTTTATCGTTTACCGAGGCGACTGTATTCTTTTCTTTATACATATAATGCAGTCAGAGCAGCTTGCACCTGTTCACACATCATTCTGTTAGATAGATGCAAAAAAAAAAAAAAAAAAACTGACCATCTATCTCTATGTATTATCTATCTATTATCTATCCATTATCTATCCATTATCTAAGAGGGGCCGGCTCCATATTAATGTCTATGGGTAGAGGATATGAGGTCAAATAAACTCCAGGGGGAACATGGAGGAGTCCTGATACTTTACTTTTTTTTTGGTGCCCATAAGCTTCAATTTCTGCCATTATGTGCATCTGTCTTTCTACAAACAACAAAGACAGACATGGACTCACCAAAGTTTTTATCTATCTATGATGTGCCCTTCCTTACCTTTCCTCTTACCTGGACTTATCCTGAAATGAGACAACAATTTAAAAAAAAAAAAAAAACATACATTTAATACTCTGTCAGATGACATTTATGCTATATGTGTCTTTGTAGCCACCAATAGGTTGTGATAAAAGCTGCAGACTCTTATGGTTTTTCTATCTATAACGTATCGCTTTTGTATTGTGGGAAATTAGACTCTGTAACTAAATTTGCAGAAAGGTAAGTGAGAGCAGATCTGTAGGTTTCCTCCCACGCTGCAAGGACAAGGACCTCTGTGAATGGTGACAATATACGTAAAACATTATGAAATATATTGATGGCATAAAATAATGATACAGCAGACTGGGATTTCACAGCTGAAAGTGCGGACAATGAAGTTTTTGTTCTTCAGAAGTCTCCGCTGTTTTCACAATTTTGCCTCCTGTTTTTGCTCTGCTCATTTTCTAAAATTAAAAAACATTTACAATCGCTCCTCTGAAGGCAAATAGCAATACATTTACTGCGCTAAAAACCTCCATAAATAGTCATCTTGGTGGAATTCATAACATAATTCAGCCATTTAACTCAGCGGAGCTGTCGATTTTCAAAGAAAATGCACTTAAATTATCCATAATTACTGTGCATCCCTTAAGTTGCTCAATCACGTTTTGCTTTTTCCAATCATCCTTTCAATTTCCACTAACACTATCCAATCATTTTTCCAATTTCCTTTAAGTTCTGTTTGAGTTTTCTTCAGACTTGGGAAAAATACAAAGATTGTGATAGTATTTTATACAACACAGAGGCAACTTTACCATCACTTCCCGAAAGTGCAATCATATAGTCGTTGCCAATAATCTTTCGAATCTGTCACTTCTCTTCTACTGATAAAATACCTTGAAGCCTATTTATGCTCCTTCAGTTTGTTTTGCTGGCCACAATGATATAGTGAATTATTGCTCGGTACGGCAAGGTCTCAGTATGTGCTGGATGTAGGATATAGAACTTTCTTGGGTACCTCGGGAGATTTATAGAAATATCACTAATATAAGTCAAATGCAATCAAGGTAGCCAGTCCAAGAAATCTCTGATACGAAAACTTTTTAAAAGAAGTATCCGAGTGCAACTTGCCAGGGAATCAGCCGCAACTTTTAGTTTCCCTCAACTCTTTGCAAGTAAACAAGTTTCCTCTACACTGGTGACTATTTTACTGAAAATTTGCTTCAAGCTTAGGGCCAGCACCGCAAAAGAAGACCCCCATGCACATCAGATAGTTATCGGCCTGAAAAAAGGTTCAGTCGACAGCTACCTCCCCCGACTCCGTCACACACAGGTATAACCGGCTTTGCCGAACGCTCCTCATTGTTCACGATGAGAGATATGATTTTGTCAGCGGCTTATCTTTGCTGCCTTAATTCCAACAATTCGATTCTTCTCTTTCCCAACATCCCAACATTATCTGTTGATGAAGAGTTAGGAGGCCCCAATATATATTAGACTGTCAGACGATCCTGCAGATGTCGGTGGGTTTGGCCATTACTCTGCATTCTCCTGATTGGGTCCAAACCTCCTTTTTTGTTGACTCACTGCTTTCCCAATAGGTGACATGGTGACCATCATATCAGTGTCCCAACAACTCAAACCCAGCTAGAACCAGGCTCTTCCTAGACGACCTAATGCTTGGGACTACCCCAGTGAATGTCACCTAAAAGACCCTTATAATGATTCAGAAAACACATGGTCCATCATTTAGCCGGCCTGTAAAATAAATTACATATAAAGTATACATACAATATATTTCTAGCAACATCCAATCAGTGCTTGAGAGGACATTTACCATCAAAATGGTGTAAATGCCGCTTTTCTCCAGAATTTGGCGATGTTTATTTTTTGTTTCTACGCCTCTCCGTTCCTGAGAAATTACCTCATCTTCCTTGTATATAAATATTGTCTAGTTAGCCAAGGGGGCATGGTTCTCAACTATTCACTGTGGGAGTATTCTTTAGAACCACACCCACTTGACTAGATTTATATACATGGAAGAGGAGGTATCACAGGTGTGTCAGATGTAACAGACAGTCGCTCTGCATCTGGCAGCAGAAGGTCACTGCGTTTGGCATTGCAGACGCCTTCTTAATCCTTCTGACTTTTAGACCCAGCGACAACCTCCCTCCTGCTCTGATTGACACACCCTGGTCGGGGTGTTTATAAACTCTCAGTCTGCTTCAGAGAGTCACCGGTGATATTCACATTTTCCCTTGTGAAGGCATGGAGCTGTTATGATCTGCAACATGTACTAAGGAAAGATAAGGGAAAACTGTCCCTACAGTAAGACTAAGCTGAATCCCTACGATGTAGTGGGCTGCCTGTTCCTAGCGAACAGACCCGCCTTAGTCCTCGGCTAGTCTGAACGAAGACCTATAGCATGAGGGGAGGGGTCCCTAAAAGAACTAAGGACTGGACCAAAAATGAGACACCTCCTAAACAGAGAAGTTGTTGCAGAACACAAAAAGACAAACAGATAAAAAGGTACTAGAGGTCCCAGAAGGACCAAACGAACTGACAGAGAAAGGCACCAAAGCACCAGGCTAGAGAAACAGTCAAACACTGAAGTCCAGTAGAGCCAAAAAGGCGGAGCTGGAATATAAAGGCAGATGGTCACGTGACCGCAAAACACAAGAAGGAAAAAACAAACAGGAGGGTTCTAACAGGAGCTATAGCAGTCGGCTATCTTCCTCTCTGGTGCCCTTAGAGGACGTTTTGTGTTATCTCTCTGGTGTCTACTCAAGCTAAGTTTCTCTCCCCTGTGTTTGTCTCCCTTGTTGTCTTTAGTTTATTGCTGGATTCAGGAGAACAGCGGCATTTACATCAGGTAAAAAAAAAGTATATTTATGATAACTTTAATTTACCCTTTAAAGGACTTTACTCTTCCCATTAATTTCCTAAAATAGTCAGAATGTGGTCTAAAAAAAACCACCCATATACTCACCTACTTGTACCACTGCAAGGGTCCACTCCTGTCTCCTTACTTTCTCTTAAAGTGGGAGGAGTATGTGACTGCTGCAGCCAATCAGTGACTAAATGGGCAGCAATACAGAGAACAGGCGGGAGATTGGTAGATGATTTTTTTTATTATCATTCTTAGACCATGCATCGCCATTAAAAAAAAAAAAGGGCGGACAACAGGGTAGGAAACTTGGGCAACCCAAAAGTTAAAAATGTAGTCATACAGTTCACCGCCTTCTAGTTACAGTTCTGAGAAACAGCAGAGCAATACTAATTGTAATAAAAGAACAATCGCCATTAATGCTAATGGGTTATATGAGATTAAAAATAAAATCATGGCTGCCTTCTTCCTAAAACTGTGCCGTATAGTGCAATTCACTTTAATAGAGCTGAGCTGTAATACCAAACACAACCTGTGGGTAATGGTGGCGCTGTTTCTGGAGTAAAGGACCATCTTTTTCATACCTTATACTATTTTTTTATGGCTCTTTAACTTTTTCCAGGATAGAAAACATAGGATAACATTAAGTCTCCTCCTTTGCCTTCTGGACCCAACTAGTGCGAGACTCCACATTGTACTGACAGGTGGGACCAATAGAGAAATGAAGATGAAATGCGTCTTGCAGGAACATTTATAGAAACATATATTAGAAATATGGCGCAGACCGAGACGGGATAGATTTTTCCGTTACTCTACAGAGATTGTTCATTAATACATAGGAAGAAACATCTGAATATTTAAGTCATCTGCGATCGTTCGGAGACCAATGCGCTTGTAAATTGAGATCACAAAATGTGATTGGTGTTCCATCAAACGCCGGCTATAAATGCTGCGAGCCGGGGATAACTTTCAGGCTGCAATAACTGCAGGATGTCTCAATTCATTCTCCAAAAAAAACATCATAAATATGAAAGTAAAGGAAATATGTCTACAGGCTCTTCACATATTAGAAGATAAATGTATTTATTGTAATCAAAATCTGAAATAAGAGAAAAGTCGCTCCACCGGAATAAAAAAGACAAATCGCATAATCTGCCGGCTTTTCATCTCCAGTAAGGAAAGCATTAGAATGAGCATTAAAATGGCCTTGTAAATAACTCTCCCAGCATGCACCGCTCGCTTTTTGTTACCAAACCTTTAGTGTCACTTTGCTGCTGTCAGTCACAATGTATCGTTTTATATTTATACTTCCTATTTCATCCTTTCAACTGTTAGAGGCATATAAGCATCCTAGATATTTATGGCATATTCACCAGAAATGTCTGATAGATGAGGGTCCCACCTCTCAAGACCCGACTCATCTCTCTCCAGACCCCCATCCCAGCCAGTGAAAAGAATTGTAGGGGGGCCCAGATGTTTGCAGAAAGTGACTGGACATAGCTGTGCATTCGAGGTCATCTTTCCAGATAAGAGGCGCCCATATGGGAGATTGTTGGGGACCCCAGAGGTCGGACTCCCATCTAGAAGACGTCCACAGGATCCACTATACATGTCTAATACGGGAGTGACTCTTTAATCCATGCCTTTTTTTTTTTTTCATTCTGCTTTCCAAAGTTATAACTTTTTTTTTTTTTCGTTCTGCTTTCCAAAGTTATAACTTTCTTTTTTTATTTGCCACTCTTTTTCTGGGATGAGTTTGAACCCCTTTACCACCTTGGGGATTTTCCATTTTTACGTTTTCATTTTTTGCTCCTCTTCTTCCCAGAGCAATAACTTTTTTTTATGTTTCCGTCAATACGGCCATGGGAGGGTTTGTTTTTTCTGCGGGATGAGATGTACTTTTGAACGACATCATTGGTTTTACCGTATCTTGTACTGTGAAGTGGTAAAAAAAATAATTCAAAGTGCGGTGAAATTGCAAAAAAAGTTAAATTTCACAATTGCTTTTTTTTTTTTTTTTTTTTTTTTTTTTTTTACCATGCTCACTAAATGCTACAACTAGCTACCATTATGATTCTCCCCCGTATTATGAAGTCGTAGACACCAAACATGTATAGGTTATTTTTTATTTAAGGTAAAAAAAAAATCCAAAGTTTGCAACAAAAAAAAAAAAAGTTGTCATTTTCTAGATCCATGGCGTCTCCATTTTTAGCGATTTGGGCTGATTTTTTGCTCACCATGCTGTAGTTTTTATTGATACCATTTTGGGGTAGGTATGATCTTTTGATTGATCTGTTATTGCATTTTATTGCAATGTTGCGTAATTCTCGTGTTTTGATTTTTTTTCTTGTTACGCCGTTTACCAATCGGATTAATTATTTTTATATATTGATAGATCGGGCGATTCTGAATTCAGCGATACCAAATATGTATATATTTGATTTTTTTTTATTGTTTTATTTTGAATGGGGCGAAAGGGAGGTGATTTGAACTTTTTATATTTTTTTTAAATATTTTTAAAACTTTTTTTTGTACTTTTCACTAGCTCCAATAGTCTCCATGGGAGACTAGAAGCTGCGATCATCAGATCGCCTGTGTGTAGCAAAAATGCTCACATGCTATGAGCGCCGACCACAGGGTGGCGCTCATAGCATCCCGGCAATGACAACCATAGGGGTCTCCTGCCGACCTTGGGTTGTCATGCCAACCCATTGGTCATGTGATACGGGTGCCGATGGGCAGGATTGGTGATGCGCTTCCGGTAAGCGTGAGTTGAATGCCGCTGTCAGAGATTGACAGTGGCATTTAACTAGTTAACAGAAGCGGGTGGATCGCACTATATACATGCAAGGACAGATACCCCAATTCACCCAACCAATAGTGAAGGGTCTGGCTGCATCCTGCATAAAAATGGAAAAATGTGCAATAAAAAGATGAAAAAAATGCAAATAATACACAAGGTATTTTGGCAAAAATACGCAAACACGCAACCCATGGCAAGGGTCCTCATTGGCTTGTGAGTAGGACATGGATTCCAAAAAGTATCACAAAAAAGAAACAGCTTTACCATGACCAGGTCAGATACCAATGCACCAGCAGGATGTAGAGGACCCCCATAATAAAGGCGGGGGGAGCACTTGTGCAAAATCCTGATAAAACCGCCACTCACTGAGTTTTGAACGGCTCCATCTAATGTCCTGAAGAACTATTAAAAAAAATATTTTTCGGGTAGCGTTGTGAAAGACACTATTTTGCATCTTTTTGGGGGTTTCGTTTTTACAGCATTCAGTGTACAGTAAAGATGACCTAAGAGCTTTATTCTGCGGGTCAGCGAGATCACATTATACCAAATTGAATAATTTTTTTCTGTTTTATATCTTTTAAAAAAATAAACTATTAAAAATCGAAAAACTTGTTTTCGCCATATTCGGAGGCCTATCACTTTTTAATATTTCCCATGATGGAGCTGTAGGAGGGATTTTTTTGCTCTAATTTGTACAGTGTTTGTTTAGTTTGGAAAAATATAAAAAAATGACGGTCGAATGGCGCTGTCACTGCAATGAATTATTATTAAAAAAAATGTATTTATTAACATAAACTGCTCTCTTCATCAGGTACAAATAAAAAGATATATTAAAAAAAACAACATTCTTGTAAAACCACTTGACCAAGTGTGGAAACTCAAACCCTTGAATTATTTAACCCCATCACCACTGCTCAATAGCTCCACAGCAAACTTACCCCACTGTCATTATAATGCATCATGTTAATGACTAGCCCCCTGGGCCTGTGTTGTGCGTGCACGTGTGTGCGGGGAATACCCGGAGCCGGATCGCTGGGGGTTGTAGTCTCCGTGGCGATGACCCGGTCCGTGCCCAGGGTGGTCAAATCAGTGGCAGTCTTATTAGTATGATAATGGTCCGACTACGCCACCCGTGGATTGCGGTCAGTTGGGACCGCCGCTGCAAGGCAGACCGCTGAGGCCGGTGTTGTGTGTGCAGCTAAGAATGGGATGACTCCCCACGGGAGAAGTATAGCCTCAGGGCAGTTGGTGTGGATGATGGGAGTGATGGTGCACGAGCGCAGCAGGAACAACTCAGAGTCTGTGCAGTGCAGTTCAGGGTCTTTACTGGTGTTATAAGGCAGACCCTCCCGGGAGTACTGGTTAGCAGTAGAGGCCTGGTCAGTCTGTGAGCAAGCAGGATCTCCCCTGGCCAGGTGGAGTTGTAGGCCTCCCCGTCTATCTGCACTCTTCCTGGCTACCTTGCTGTATGCGGGTAGAAGTAGCCCACGTCCCTGAGTGTACCGTGTGGTGCTCACCCGTATGGCCGGTGACTTGGGGCCTTCGGTTAGCCTCCACTCAACGATGGCGGTGCTGGTCCCTTGCTTGTGACCGTGCCTCCGGGCTTCTATGGCCAGAGGACCTGGAATCCCCTGCCGGTTGGATTCTGCTGCTGGACCTGGATGTCCCCACAGCCTCGGACTCCGTGTCCGGTCTTAGTGTCTTCAGCCAGGGCGAGCTATCTGGCTTCCAGCCCCTGGCACTCACTCCTGCTCCTACAGAGCTCCTGCTGTAACTTTCCCTCTCCAGGCTCTGACTGACCTAATCCCGCCCCAGACCCAGTTTATAAGGGCAGATTCCTCCCCTCCCAGGTCTGGGCGGGCGGTGTTGCATGCTTGAGGGCTCCTGACCAGGAGACCTCCCACTTGCTCTCAGACATAATATTTCTATTACTGTGGTAACCAGACCCCTGGGGTGCCACATTCCCCCCTAGTAAAATTTAGTACTCCGGGACTAAACACATTTTTAAGAAAACACAAATACAGGGTATAACAATAACAAGACAACATGAAAAAGTACATTTTGTGGTCACGGCGTTTCTGTAACCGGGTGTCCATATCACCCAAGGTGAAGTTTTAAGCGAGGTAGGGGACCTGTCCAAAGAAAACCCCTTGCGTTGGCCTTGGGCGTGGCTGCAAGGCTGAAGCTAGCTACTTTGGGCCGCAAGGAGGCCACGCCAGACAGGTTTTCTCTTCTGCGGCTGTCTTCGCAAGAGCCACAATGTGCAACTATCTACAAAATTGTTCCGGTTATCCAGCGTCCATAACCTGTTAGTCCAAAGAACCCTGCAGGGTAACTGAGAAACATAATTAATAACAGGCAACAACAAAAACCATAAACATTTTCAGGAAACAGGTAAATTTACAGTGCATTACTTTATATTCTCCAGCGAGCGGGCATCTGACCTCTAGTGACTCTAATGGACCTACGGAGCTCACTAACTGGTTCTGCACTACAGGGTGTAGGAGGTGTTATGGGTAAGCTGGGCAGCTGTCTGCGTACTCTTTGGCTCACTGGGGGCACGGCAGGCTCACTACTAGCAGAGGGTTGATCCTCCTGCGCTGCTGGTGTGGACTCTTCTGCCTCCTGGGCCGGATGCTCTTCCAGCTCTACCTGGTCTTCTGTAGGCACTTGAGGGACTGGCTGGAGAAAGGTGAGGACGGGCACCACGATAGCGTTGTTTACTTGTGTCCAGGACCGGGGAAAGTCTCCGAGTACGGTGCTGATCATTTCCTCCTTTTCCTCTACGGGTTGAGGGTTTTCCTGATCTTCATCCGTGCTTTGCAACTTCTCGGGGCACTTTTTCAGGTGGTCTCTGGAGACAGTGGCTGTGGTCTCTCCTCCATCCCTGCTGATGACGTACACCTTTGGATTATTGTGGCTTGAGGGCAGTAAGGTGTATGGGTCCTTTTCCCACTGGTCGTCCAACTTATGGAGCCGCCTTTTTCTTTTCAAGACCTGCTCTCCAGGTACCAGGGGAACAGCGGGAGCATGTTGGTTATAAGTCCTCTCCTGCCTTTCTCTTGATTGACAGAGACTTCGCTCGACGCTCTCCTGTACTTTCCGGTACTGCTGCTGCCGTTCTGTATCCCAGTCTTCCTCTGGCGAGGTGTCCTCGGGTGTCAGGACTCCCATATCCAGGTCAACAGGCAGCTTACCAGGTCTTGCTCGCATTAGGTAAGCCGAGGTACAGTTGGTGGAACCTACCAGGATGTGGTTATACAGGTCCACCAGATCAGGCAGTTTCTCAGGCCACAGGCTGCGTTCTTCCAGGGGCAATGTTTTTAGCAGATCTATCACCACCTGGTTCATCTTCTCGCAGAGTCCATTGGTTTGGGGGTGATAGGGCGTTGTTCTTATATTCCGGCAGCCGTACAGGTTGCAGAACTCCTGGAAGACCTCCGCTTCAAAGGCTGGTCCTTGGTCTGTCAACACCTGTTCCGGATACCCGTGTGGGCGGGAGAAATGCTGCTGGAAGGCCCTAGCTGCTGTTTGAGCTGTTAAGTCTTTGACGCGGACCACCACTAGGAACTGGGAGTAGTGATCCACGATGGTTAGGGCGTAGACATACCCGCTTCTGCTTGGAGCCAGTTTAACATGGTCCAGAGTGACCAGTTCCAGCGGCTGCCTGGTGATGATGGGCTGCAGGGGAGTCCTCTGGCTGGCACGGTCCCTTCTTCTTAGATTGCACGGGCCACAGTCTCTACACCATCTCTCAATGGCTCCTCTCATGCCTATCCAGTAGAAACGTTCACGCAGCAGGAACTCCAGCTTCTTCCATCCGAAGTGCCCTGCCCCATTGTGGTAGGCCTCCAGCACCATAGCTGTGTCCCGTCTCGGTACCACAACCTGTCAGATCAGTTCATGTGTCCGGGAGTTGACCATTCTGCGGCACAACTTCTCTCTGTAGAGAAACAGTCTGCTTTTTTCCGTCCACAGTTGCTTGGTTTCTTCCGGAACGTCTGGGTCCAGGCGGGCGTCAGTCTGGGTCAGCATCTCCTTCACCAGACGGACTGCGAGGTCACTGTCTTGCGTCTCCGCCCAGTTGTAGTGGGGTAAGGGGTTGAACATAGCGGATCGCTGGCCCCTCACATGGTGGGAATACTGGGTAATCCCATGACGGTGGAACGCAGGGAGTTCGACCTCTTCCAGTTCTTCTGGATCTTCCCCTCCATCCGGTAGGTTTGGCATCCTGGACAGGGCGTCCGCGTTGGCATTGGAGCGTCCTGCCGAGTATTTGATCGTGAACTCATAATTGGACAGGCGGGCCATCCATCTCTGCTCCAGGGCACCCAGTCTTGCAGTGTCCAGATGTGTCAACGGGTTGTTGTCCGTGTACACGGTGAACCTGGAAGAGGCAAGGTAATGCTTAAAACGTTCGGTTACCGCCCACACCACTGCCAGAAACTCTAGCTTGAACGAGCTGTAATTCTCAGGGTTTATTTCCGTGGGTCGCAGTTTTCGGCTGGCGTAAGCAATTACCCGTTCTCTCCCCTGCTGGATCTAGGACAGTACGGCTCCTAACCCGATGTTGCTTGCGTCCGTGTGGAGGATAAAGGGCTGGCTGTAATCAGGGTACGCCAGGATTCCCTCCCCCGTGAGGGCCATCTTCAGCTGGCAGAATGACTCCTCTTCCAGCTTTTCCCATCTGAAGGGTGGCTTCTGGTTTTTGGCCTTCCTAGACTGGCCTATCAGGAGGTCCTGCATAGGAGCTGCCTTATTGGTAAAACCGGGAATGAATCTTCGGTAGTAGCCTACCAACCCGAGGAACTGCCGCACTTCCTTTATGCTGGATGGTCTTGGCCAGTCCTTAATCACGATGATCTTGTCAGGGTCGGGAGCCACTCCGTCAGCACTCACCACGTGTCCCAGGTACTGTACCACTGGCTTCAGTAGATGACACTTTGAGGGTTTTACCTTTAGGCCATAGTTTGCTAGGGCTTCAAACACTTCTGCCAGGTGTTCCAGATGGTCCTCATAGGTCTTGGAATAGACGATGACATCGTCCAGGTATAATAGGACCGTCTCGAAGTTCCGGTGTCCCAGACAGCATTCCATCAACCGTTGGAAGGTTCCTGGTGCATTGCAGAGCCCGAACAGCATACAGTTAAATTCGCTGAGCCCCATCGGGGTGGTGAATGCGGTCTTCTCCCGGTCCGCCTCTGCTACAGGAACCTGCCAGTACCCGCTAGTGAGATCCAAAGTAGAGAAGAAGTTAGCAGATTTTAATGCAGCTAAGGACTCTTCTATCCTTGGTAACGGGTACGCATCTTTGTGTGTGATACGGTTGACCTTCCTGTAGTCTACACACATTCTCATGGTGTTGTCTTTCTTTTTCACTAGGACTAGTGGAGCTGCCCAGGGGCTACAGCTGTCCCTAATTACCCCAGCCTCCTTTATGTCTTTTAACATCTCCTTGGCGTGCTGATAGTGTGCAGGGGGTACGGGTCGGTATCTCTCCTTTATGGGAGGATGGTCTCCCGTGGGGATGTGATGTTCTACCCCCTTTACTCGCCCAAAGTCTAGCGGGTGTTTGCTAAACACTCTCTCATACTCCTGAACCACCCGGTAGACTCCCTGTTTTTGGTGTGAGGGAGTGGAGTCAGTACCCAAATGCAGTTGCTGGCACCAGTCGCCCATTTGTTTCTTAGAGCCGTTACCTTCCTCTGGCTGAGATGGAGGCAAGGGTTCCACGGCCTGTACAGAGTTCTGGTTTATGGTGAACAATTTGGCTAGCGTGGCTTACCGGGGCAGGTGTACTTCTCTCTCCCCGATGTTTATGATGCGGACTGGTACCCTCCCATGGCATACATCGACCACCCCCCGCGCTGTTAAAATGGTGGGCCTACTGTCTGAGTAGATGGGTTCCACCATTGCTTGGTAGTCTCTACCTCTCAGACCAATAGTTGCCCGGCACCAAATCATCATCTCACTCTTCGGGGGCATGGCAATAGGGAACGGGTCACACATTCTCACGCTACCTATCTCACCACCAGATAATTCCACTTGTTGCCGCTTCATCAGTGCCCGGATCTCCTTTAGGAGCACACGCTGCTGGCTGGAACTGGCGTTCTTGGCAACCTGTTGCAAAATAAGAATCACCTCTGCAAGACAGTTTTCAATTACGTTAGTACCTAGGGTTATTTTTGGGTGACTCTCGCGACGGTCAATGTCCACAATGATCAGTCCTTGTGCCGGCAGTTCAACTTTACCGACCTTGATGGTCACCTCTTTAAACCCTATCTGTGGCACGGGCTGACCATTGCTGGCGATAATGCTCAGGTCGTCATCTGGGTAGCGGGTTATGTCCGAGTCATTCCAGTACCGCTTGAAGAGCACGTATGGGATGGTAGTCACCTGTGACCCAGTGTCTAGTAGGGCACTCATAGGAATGCCATCCAGTACCACAGGCAAGACCAGACGTCCCGCTACGTATTTGTCACGCCAGTTCGATGGGCCTGATGATCTTAGGCCTGGAGGTTGGCCCTCTACCCCAGGTTGTGCCCGTTTAAATGACAGTACCTTGCCATGTGTCCGGGTTGATTGCAGCGGCGGCAGATGGGTCGTCCGTCCTCGTTGTATCTGTCGCTGGGTCTTCCTCTGGCCGGTGGGGTCTTCCTCTGTCGGTGCCACGGGATGTCCTCTGGTCCAGATGCCAGCTGGATCTTTCCTGGAGAAGAGACCTGTAAAGACTGCACGGTTCTGGTTAGCGCGGCTACGCTTTTGGTTAGCTCTTGGACCTGATGGTGCAGGTCAGTAGCCGGGTTGGTATCCAAAGCTTGCACACCAGCTCCCACAGGCCCTGCAGACAAGGGCGCCGCGTCCTGGTGATAAGTGATAGCAGGGCGCCTGTGGGTCACAGCGCTACCCGGTGCCGGTTCTCGGAGCACCCGGATGGCTCTGTCCTTGAACTTCGCAAAGTCTAGGTCAGGGTTCTGCAGGGCCATTGCACGTAACTGGGTTCAGTGGGCGTTGGACAGCAGACCCTCTATGAATTGCTCGGTGAACAGTTCGTCCTCATTCCTCACGCTGTCAGGGTCTGCCTGTTTAATGGCTCTCAGGGCCTCTTAGAGCATAGTCCCTTATACTTTCATGTGCCCGCTGTTTGCACCCGTAAAATCTGAGTTTTATTTCAGCTGAGGTGCGGATGTCACATGTGTCTTTCAGACGGGCTAGTATCTCTCTGACAGTCCTCTTCTTCCCAGATGGCCAGGACTTTACCTCCCTTTGGGCTGCCCCAATTAACTGAGCCACCAAGATGCTTACTTTTTGCTCTTCCGTGAGGGGGTATACCTGGAAGAGGCTGTCCAGTCTTTCCCTAAAGTCACTTAGGGTATGTGACTCCCCTGAGTACTGGGGTAGCCAGGTTGCCCCCGGAATATAGGGCATGGTGAACGGCATGACCGCAGCAGCGGTTGCGCTGGCGGTGGCTGTGGCAGTGGAGCTTCCCTCTGTTTCCGACATCCTCCTTCCCCCCTAGTGGACCGTGGCCTGCCTTGCGATGATCTTCCTCCATAGGCCGCGGCTCCGCAGTCGAGGTCCTTGCGTCGCGCTCCTGTGACGTCAGCGTCGCTCCCTCTCCCTTCCAGGACCTTACGCAGCGTCAGTGCGTGGGGCGGAGCTTCGGATCTCGCGTGCTTTCGGCGTCCACGCCCCTCTTCTTCCCGCGCGGCGTCCCGAAGATAGCGTCCTATGGCGGGAAGCGGCTGCGGATGGCGGGAAGACGGCAGATGGCGTCCGATGGCGGGAAACTTCACAGTAAGTATCTCAGTCTCTGAAGGCGCGCAGTACCCGGTGGTAGCGGGCTGGTTTGAATCCTGCCGACTACGCCAAAGTTGACTCGCCTCCTGGGCCTGTGTTGTGCGTGCACGTGTGTGCGGGGAATACCCGGAGCCGGATCGCTGGGGGTTGTAGTCTCCGTGGCGATGACCCGGTCCGTGGTCAAATCAGTGGCAGTCTTATTAGTATGATAATGGTCCGACTACGCCACCCGTGGATTGCGGTCAGTGGGGACCGCCGCTGCAAGGCAGACCGCTGAGGCCGGTGTTGTGTGTGCAGCTAAGAATGGGATGACTCCCCACAGGAGAAGTATAGCCTCAGGGCAGTTGGTGTGGATGATAGGAGTCATGGTGCACGAGCGCAGCAGGAACAACTCAGAGTCTGTGCAGTGCAGTTCAGGGTCTTTACTGGTGTTATAAAGCAGACCCTCCCAGGAGTACTGGTTAGCAGTAGAGGCCTGGTCAGTCTGTGAGCAAGCAGGATCTCCCCTGGTCAGGTGGAGTTGTAGGCCTCCCCGTCTATCTGTACTCTTCCTGGCTACCTTGCTGTATGCGGGTAGAAGTAGCCCACGTCCCTGAGTGTACCGTGTGGTGCTCACCCGTATGGCCGGTGACTTGGGGCCTTCGGTTAGCCTCCGCTCCACGATAGCGGTGCTGGTCCCTTGCTTGTGACCGTGCCTCCGGGCTTCCATGGCCAGAGGACCTGGAATCCCCTGCCGGTTGGATTCTGCTGCTGGACCTGGATGTCCCCACAGCCTCGGACTCCGTGTCCGGTCTTAGTGTCTTCAGCCAGGGTGAGCTATCTGGCTTCCAGCCCCTGGCACTCGCTCCTGCTCCTACAGAGCTCCTGCTGCAACTTTCCCTCTCCAGGCTCTGACTGACCTAATCCTGCCCCAGACCCAGTTTATAAGGGCAGATTCCTCCCCTCCCAGGTCTGGGCAGGCGGTGTTGCATGCTTGAGGGCTCCTGACCAGGAGACCACCCACTTGCTCTCAGACATAATATTTCTATTACAGTGGTAACCAGACCCCTGGGGTGCCACATTAACCTATACACTACTGTGGCGCCCCTGCAGGTCCAGTTGCCACAGAGGTACTACATCTCACCCAGAGGTGTGGTACCCCACTCTCAGGTAAGGAGGGAGTATTACCCGGGACCCACACACCCACATCCAATACACTCCACTTCAGTAGGGAAGGGCGAGATTGCTCCTAAGGGAGAGCACAGTCCCTGGTCCCTGACTGGAGGGTGGAACCATGTAGTGGGTGTGGGTGGAGGTAGTAGATCAGGGGAGCACCGTCTGAAGGAGTATAAGAAGGAAGGGAACCATCTAGAAGGAGTTGAGTTCAGTCAGCCAATCCTGCTCAGGAGAGCACTGTAGGAGGGTCCAGGCTCCTGGCTCCAGTGCTTGGAGCAGGAGTTTAGTGGAGAGAGAGGAGTGGGGCCTAGTCTGAGAGGCGGCCCAGGAGAGAGAGTGAGAGAGGACGGGAGCAGAGGGAAGGCTAGAGAGACAGAGGGGATCCCAGGGGCATGGTGAGTGCGGATGCCACCCGTGCGCCCGAATTCACACGGATGTGGAGGGATCAGGCCACAGAGGGGACCGGCCCCTAAACTAGTGGAGAACAACCAGGCTCAGCTAGACAACCGGAGGCTGCTGCATTTTCAAGGTGCTGAAGCCAACAACTACAATTACATCGCCGAAAAGGTGGCCGCATAGGGTCCAGGGGACTGCACGTCACCCGACAAGACCCGAGGCTACTGGTTTGGGACACTGATTGTGAGACTCAGGGCAGGAGGGCGAGAGCCAGCGCAGTGAGACAACTGGGAAAGGTACATAGAATGGGGTCCCATGCAAGTGCCTGTATCCTCTATGCACCACTGTCACAATGATGCATGTTATCTGTACACTGCCAGTGTGCATTTGCCTGTATGCTCTATGTCCCACTGTCACTATGATGCCTGTTATCTATACACTGTCAGTGTGAATTTGCCTGTATGCTCTATGTCCCACTGTCACTATGATGCATGTTATCTATACACTGCCAGTGTGCATTTGCCTGTATGCTCTATGCCCCATTGTCAATATGATGCATGTTATCTATACACTGCCAGTGTGCATTTGCCTGTATGCTCTATGTCCCACTGTCACTATGATACATGTTATCTATACACTGCCAGTGTGCATTTGCCTGTATGCTCTATGCCCCATTGTCACTATGATGCATGTTATCTATTCACTGCCAGTGTGCATTTGCCTGTATGCTCTATGCCCCATTGTCACTATGATGCATGTTGTCTATACACTGCCAGTGTGCATTTGCCTGTATGCTCTATGTCCCACTGTCACTATGATGCATGTTATCTATACACTGCCAGTGTGCATTTGCCCGTATGCTCTATGCCCCATTGTCACTATGATGCATGTTATCTGTACACTGCCAGCGTGCATTTGCCTGTATACTCTATGTCCCACTGTCACTATGATGCATGTTATCTATTCACTGCCAGTGTGCATTTGCCTGTATGCTCTATGCCCCATTGTCACTATGATGCATGTTATCTATACACTGCCAGTGTGCATTTGCCTGTATGCTCTATGTCCCACTGTCACTATGATGCATGTTATCTATACACTGCCAGTGTGCATTTGCCTGTATGCTCTATGCCCCATTGTCACTATGATGCATGTTATCTGTGCACTGCCAGTGTGCATTTGCCTGTATGCTCTATGCCCCATTGTCACTATGATGCATGTTATCTGTACACTGCCAGTGTGCATTTGCCTGTATGCTCTATGTCCCACTGTCACTATGATGCATGTTATCTATACACTGCCAGTGTGCATTTGCCTGTATGCTCTATGTCCCACTGTCACTAAGATGCATGTTATCTATACACTGCCAGTGTGCATTTGCCTGTATGCTCTATGCCCCATTGTCACTATGATGCATGTTATCTGTGCACTGCCAGTGTGCATTTGCCTGTATGCTCTATGCCCCACTGTCACTATGATGCATGTTATCTGTGCACTGCCAGTGTGCATTTGCCTGTATGCTCTATGTCCCACTGTCACTATGATGCATGTTATCTATACACTGCCAGTGTGCATTTGCCTGTATGCTCTATGCCCCATTGTCACTATGATGCATTTTATCTGTGCACTGCCAGTGTGCATTTGCCTGTATGCTCTATGCCCCACTGTCACTATGATGCATGTTATCTATACACTGCCAGTGTGCATTTGCCTTTATACTCTATACCCCATTGTCACTATGATGCATCATGTTAACCAATACACTGCCAGTGTGAATTAGCCTGTATGCTCTATGCATTCAATTAATTCTTCAGGGGCTAATGTAGATAATTTAAAAATCCAATAACTTTCTCTATGTATCAGCCTTTGATATCTGTCCGTAAAACTGACCGATATTTGTTCTTTTACAGTAAGCTCTAAATTAGTGGGATTATTTTCATGTACATGACAGGTTATGATTCATAACTAGAGATGAGCGTTGTTCTACTCGAACTGTTCGCCAATCTCAAATTCGAGCTGTTTTGGGCGGTGTTCGAGCCGGTCGGCGAACACGAACAATTTGAGAAAAATTCGGCTGTTCGAGGTTATGTTCGATAACTGTTCGTGCACCAAAATCATAACTGGATTTTTTCTCAGTAATGATGAAAATTAATGTTAATACGCAGTTTGAGTGTACAGCGGGGCGGGGGGAGGGGCAGGGGATGGATCTCTGCAGGAATAATGAAGATCTCCATTTTTTTTTCTCTTTCCCGCATTTGTAGTGGGGAGGTGCAATCTGTCAGCCTATCAGCAGCGCACACACGGAGCGAAGTGCTTTTATTCACACAAGCAAGGGCATGTGTCATTGGCAGTGTATGTCACATGTCCTTGCCCTATAAGACCAAGCCATTTTCCCCGTCGCCACCATTTTCTCACTGCTGCAGCTGCGTGTTAGACGGCACCGCTGTTGCTGTGTGCGCTATACCTTGTTAATTTCAAGCCAATTTTCGCACAAATCTACAGATAGCTTGGGAGTAGGGAATAGTTGTGATTGCAGTCCTTTTAAGGACTAGGTTACAGCATTTCCTACGACTTTTATCAGGCAGGTCTGTGCTCTTAAATAGATAGATTGTGGGAGTAAAGACTAATTGTAATTGGAGTCCTTTTCAGGACTAGGTTACATCAGTTCCTATCAGTTTTTGCCAGGCAGGTCTGTGCCAGTGCTGTGCAAGTTTTTTTCACAGCATTTGGCTGAATCTAGCAAAGCTAATCCTTTTTGGCCTATTGCAGAGTGTGTTAGTCAGTGGAGTAGCCTATCTGTGTTGCAAGATATACCACCTGTGTATAGAATACCAATTTTTTTACTGCACCTAGTGAAGTAAAATCTTTTGGGCATAGCATCATTCTATTAGTCCATCTATACTGACCTCCATCAGGTTGCAAACTGAATATAATTTTTTTCTCCATCTAGCTCTGAAAAAATATTTGGGCTTCTAGCGGTGTGTGGGACTTGGTCTATTAGTCCATCTATACTGACCTCCATCAGGTTGCAAATTAAAAATAATTTTTTTCTGCATCTAGCTCTGAAAAAATATTTGGGCTTCTAGCAGTGTGTGGGACTTGGTCTATTAGTCCATCTATACTGACCTCCATCAGGTTGCAAATTAAAAATAATTTTTTTCTGCATCTAGCTCTGAAAAAATATTTGGGCTTCTAGCAGTGTGTGGGACTTGGTCTATTAGTCCATCTATACTGACCTCCATCAGGTTGCAAATTAAAAATAATTTTTTTCTGCATCTAGCTCTGAAAAAATATTTGGGCTTCTAGCAGTGTGTGGGACTTGGTCTATTAGTCCATCTATACTGACCTCCATCAGGTTGCAAATTAAAAATAATTTTTTTCTGCATCTAACCCAGCCAATAGTTTTGGCCTAATACCACAGTTTGGCCACTCAGCTCTGCTCGGTTACCATCCATTGTTTTTTTGTGCAAACAACTCCAGAGTTGTGAATTAGTTAACCACCAAAATGAGTGGAAAAAGGCCTGCTGCTGGTGGAAAGGGGAATAGGCGTGTTGGGAAGGGGAAAAAAGGTTGTGTCCGTGGGGTAGGTGCAGAAGAAAGACCATCTTCCAGCCAAACTAAAATGTCTACTTCTTTTAGCGGACAATGTGATAAGATCCCTTTCTTACGGCCACGCCAATCGCTACAAATTCCAGATGAGGCACAAAAACAGCAGGTGCTTCAACGGATATCAAGTGCTCCTTTAAGTGGGCTCTCCTCCACATCAACTTCAACATCACAAATACTCCAGTCCTCAAAGGTGTCACCCAAATCGCACTTGCTTCCTCACAGCTCCCAAATCTCCAGCTGCCCGTCTGAGTATGAGGTAGAACAGATGGTTGAGTCTGCAGAGCTGTTTACTCATACTATAGCCTGGGAATCAGAGGTCGACTCCAGCGCTTCTGTGAATCCAGACGAGGAAATGATCTGCACTGATGCCCAGAATCTTTATGAGTGGGATCCAGGACCAGACGCAGAAGGTTCTGACCATAATGTAGACCCTCATTCCCAAACTGTAACTCCTGTTGGTGGAGACAATGAGGAAGACGATGATAAGACTCAAATACCTGATTGGAGCGACAACTTTAGTTTTTTGTCAGGGCAGGAACAGGTTGGCTCTGAGGACGACGGGTGTGATAACGCACAGGGTGATGATGATGAGGTCGGAGATCCCACTTACTGTCAACCCACAGTCAGCCAAGAGATGAGGTCAGCAGAGGAGGTGGAGGAAGATGCTAGTGACGACGAGGTCAGGTTGCGCCTTCCTGGACAGAGACGTAGTACTGGAAGCACGTCAACAACTGCATCCTCAAACACAACTCTGCCTCTCACCACAAGTCGTGGTGGCTCTTCAGGTCGCATGGGTGCTAAGCCTTGCATAGCCTGGGCATTTTTTCAGATCGATAAAGATGACCCAACTCGTGTTATCTGTAACATTTGTCAGCAAAAGCTAAGTAGAGGCCAAAAAATACATAGTTTGAGTACTTCATGCATGAACCGGCACATGGACATGAAGCATAAGTTGCAGTGGGAAGCTCAGTGTGCTACAATGCGGTCTAGCCGGCCGGGCCAACCACCGTCTGCCATATCTTGTGCATCCGCGGCCTCTTCATCCTCTGTGACTGGGGGGAAAGCAGTCACACCTGTTTTGGGGCGCAGACCTGCCACCTCTTTACCCGCAACAGCCAGCGTGATTGGCAGGTCATCATTTTCTTTGGAGGTGGTAACACCAGCTGGTCTTGAGCGCTGTCCGACATCGATAGCACCACCTTTGGATCAAGGCAACCTAACATGTCCGCCTGCATCTTCCTCACAGACCGGCAGTTTGCCGGGGACACCCTTATCAACCCCGTCTAAGCACAATAGCCAGCCCTCGGTCCCTCAGATGTGGACAAGTAAAAGACCATTTCCTCCTAGCCATGAGAAAGCTAAGAGGTTGAATTTCACCATCTGCAAGCTCTTGGCTACAGAAATGCTGCCTTTCCGCCTGATTGACACAGAGGATTTTCGAGACCTTATGTCCGTCGCAGTGCCCCAGTACCAGATGCCCAGTCGGCACTACTTCTCTAAGAAAGGTGTGCCTGCGCTCCACCAGCATGTCGCACACAACATCACCGCTTCTTTGAGAAACTCTGTGTGTGACAGGGTGCATTTCACCACAGACACTTGGACGAGTAGGCATGGACAGGGGCGTTACATGTCGCTGACTGGGCACTGGGTAACTATGGTGACAGCAGGACAAGGGGCTGCTGTCCAAGTCTTGCCGTCCCCACGAGTTGTGCGTCAATCCTCTTTATGTCATTTTTCCTCCACTGCTTCTGCCTCCTCAACCTCCTCTCGGTCTTCCACCTGCACCCAAAGCCTGTCTGGTCATGCCACAAGCTTTCTAACTGCGCAGAAGGGATCCTGCACACATCCTTACTATGCTGGCAGTAGGGCTCAACGTCATCAGGCGGTTTTTACATTGAAATGTCTGGGAAATGTGAGTCACACAGCTGAGGAGTTGTGGTCAGCTCTGGAGAACCAATTTCATGAATGGTTGTCTCCACTGGACCTGAAACCAGGGAAGGCCGTGTGCGACAATGCTGCAAACCTGGGTGCGGCCCTTCGCCGGGGCAATGTCACACACGTGCCTTGTATGGCTCACGTGTTGAACCTGGTTGTCCAGCAATTTTTAGCCCACTATCCCAGACTAGATGGCCTTCTGCAGAGGGCACGGTCGCTGTGTGCCCACTTCCGCCGTTCGCATCCCGCAGCTCAGCGACTTACATCTCTACAGAAGTCGTTGGGCCTGCCACTTCACCGGCTAAAATGCGATGTGCCTACCTGGTGGAATTCAACTCTGCACATGTTGCAGCGACTGTGGCAGCACCGACAAGCCCTGGTGCAATACGTTCTGACGTATAGCCTGGGCCAACGAGATTCAGAGGTGGGGCAAATCACGCTGGAGGAGTGGTCTCAGATCAGGGACCTATGCACCCTTCTGCACAGTTTTGAAATGGCGACGAAGATGTTTAGTGCTGACGATGCCATTATCAGCATGACTATTCCGGTGATTTACATGCTGGAGCACATGTTAAACAGAATTCAGAGTCAGGTGGTGGCACAAGAGGAGGTGGAGGAAGTAGAGGAGGAGGAGTTGTATGCGGAAGGGCTAACATCTGCAAGGTCCAGACGGTCGGCAGCACCAAGGCGGCAGGCATGTGAGGGTGGGGGAGATGGTTTAACCAGGGCGCATGGTAGCAGCCAAACTAGTGAGGAAGGTGCAGGAGCCCAGGAAGAAGTGGAGGACGAACTGATGGAAGACTCATCAGATGAGGGAGACCTTGATCACATTTCTGTTGTGCGAGGTTGGGGGGAGAGGACAGAGGAAGGAAGCATGATTGTTACCTCGCCACCAACACAACAGGGACTTGGTGCTCCTGGATGCGCAACACACATGAGTGCCTTCTTGCTGCACTACCTGCAACATGACCCTCGAATTGTGAGAATTAGAAATAATCCTGACTACTGGGTTGCCACACTGTTAGATCCCCGGTACAAAAGTAAATTTGCAGAAATTATTCCTGCCATAGAAAGGGATGCACGCATGCAGGAGTATCAGCAGAGACTGTTGCAGAATCTTACATGTGCTTTTCCACAAAATACCAGTGGTGCACGTAGTGAATCTCACAGTTCCAACTTGCCAACTGTGGGACCGTCAAGTGTTCAGCACTCAAACCGTAACAGAACCACAGTATCTGCTGGTAACATCAATTTTGCGGAATCATTTCACCACTTTTTTAGCCCATCCTTTGCAAGGCCACAGGAGACAAGAAGTCTGACAAATAGTCAACGCCTAGAGACGATGGTACAGGAGTATCTCCAAGTAAACATTGAAGCCACGACTGTGTCACTGGACCCTTGCTCTTTTTGGGCTTCCAATCTGGATAAATGGCCGGAGCTAGCCACTTACGCCTTGGAGATCTTGTCATGCCCCGCAGCCAGCGTTCTGTCTGAACGTGTGTTCAGCGCTGCTGGTGGTGTGCTGACAGATAAGCGCACGCGGCTCTCCACTGATAATGTAGACAGACTCACGTTCATAAAGATGAACAAATCATGGATCCGAAACGACTTTTCTACCCCTGTGTCATCCTGGGGAGAGTAAAAGCTTGATGATTGGTTAAAATCACCCTACCAACCGTTTTAAGCTTTCAAATTACTAATCATGTTTATCTGTATCTTGGCTGGAAAATAATTTGGGCTTTGTAGCAGTGTGCAGCACTGATTCTATTAGGCCATCTATAATAAAATCCATCAGATTTAAAATTACTAATCATGTTTATCTGTATCTTGACTGGAAAATAATTTGGGCTTTGTAGCAGTGTGCAGCACTGATCCTATTAGGCCATCTATACTAAAGCTTCACCAGATTTAAAATTAATAATAATTTTTAGCTGCATCTAGCCCGGAAAATAATTTTGGGGCTCCGAGATGCGCAAGACACATAAGTGCCTTCTTGCTGCACTACCTGCAGCATGACCCTCATATTGTCAGAATTCGAAGTAATCATGACTACTGGGTTGCCACACTCTTAGATCCCCCAAACTTTTCGATCAACCTTTTCATTTTAATAAAGACCAAAAAAATGGTCATTTTTGAAATTATAAGCATTAGCAGGTTGTTAGAAACTGAAATCAAACAGTTTTCAACTCAAAACTTTATTCTAGGTGATGTTACATTTTCACATAGGACCCCTTGTTCGAAAGGAGCTTCTGAACTCTCTCGTCCATTGAATTTGTCAGGTTTTGGATGGTTTCTGCTTCAATTGTTTTGCATGAGGACAGAATACCCTCCCAGAGCTGTTGCTTAGATGTGAACTGCCTCCCGCCATCATAGACACTCCTTTTAATGATGCTCCAAAGGTTCTGAATGGGGTAGAGGTCAGGGGAGCATGGGGGTCACACCATAAGTTTGTCCCCTTTTATGCCCATATCAGCCAGAGATGCAGATGTTTTATGTGCAGCATGAGATGGTGCATTATCATGCAGAAAAATGATCTTGCTGTGAAATACACGGTTCTTCTTCTTGAACCATGGCAGGAAGTGCTGTTTGAGAAAATCCACATACATTATGGAGTTCATCTTTAGCGCCTTCAGGGATCCTAAAGGGGCCGACAATCTCTCTCCCCATGATTCCAGCCCAAAACATTACTCCACCTCCTCCTTGTTGGCGCTGTAGCCGTGTTTGCGTGGGGTGTCCATCAACCAGCCATCCTCCACTCCATTCATCTGGACCATCGAGCGCTGCACGGCACTCATCCGTGAACAAAACAGTTTTGAAATCAGTCTTCATGTAATGTTTGGCCCACTGGAGCCATTTCTGCTTGTGTGAAGTGGATAGAGGAGGTCGACAGGATGGCGTATGCACAGCTGCAAACCTCTGAAGGACCCTGCATCTTGTTGTTCGGGGGACGTTGGAGGCACAAGCAGCTTCAAAAACTTGTCTGCTGCTATGACAAGGCTTTTTTGCCGCTGCTCTTTCAACCTGACGTAATTGCCTGTAGGAAAGAGTCCTCAATTTGCCCTTATCAGCACGCACACGTGTGTACTGTGAATCAGCTACATACTTCTTGATTGCCAAGACACTTCATCCTGATCATCGCACAATGTTGATTGTAGTCATGCCTTGACCTAAACACTCCACAATTTGTTGCTTCTCAGCAGCCGACACATCCTTTTTCTTTCCCATTTTGGCAGAAAATGTAGGCTGCTTAATAATGTGAGAGAGCCTTCTTAAGTAGTCTTGCCTTTCATTGGACACACCTGCCAAACTAATTAGCACAGGTGTCTGCAATTGCTTACAGTGATATAAAGAGCCCTGACACACATCACCATCAATGAGTTTAACTGACAAACAAACAAATTCTTCCCTTATCACTCCTAAACACTTTTTGCATAATAATTTGGAACGCGGTGTACATGTGCTTTTCCACAAAACACCAGTGGTTCACGTAGTGAATCTTACAGTTCTAACTTGCCAACCGTGGTCTGTATGGAATTGTTCAATAAAGGGCCCAAAATTAAGATAACATAGATGGGAGAGGTCTCTATGAATAGGAATTCCTAAGTATGTGATACCCTGTGAGGGCCAGGCAAAGGGAAAGTTGGACTGGATGGAATCCTATATGGATTTAGGGAGGGAGACATCGAGGGCCTCAGACTTCGCTGCATTGATTTTAAAATTTTACCATGTAACAAAGTGATCTATTTCAGCCATAACAGCAGGGATGGATATATGTGATTGAGTGATATATACTAGGACATCATCAGCAAATAGAGAGCACTTGTACTCGGTGCCTCCCACCTCAATCCACCTAATATTGGGGTTATGGCGAATTGATGAGAGCAGGTGCTCCGTCACTAGGATGTATAAGAGAGGGGACAGAGGACATCCCTGCCTTGTCCCATTGGTGATTGTGAAAGGTGATGAAAATGTTCTGACGCACCCCCTGGGCCTTGGGACACCCGGAGCCGGACCCTTTTTGGTGGATGCTGGTGGTTGTAGTCTTTGTGGCGGCGATCCGGGTCCGTGGCTCAGGGCGGTCAAACCAGTGGCGGAACTATTTATGTGGTTTTGATGTTTAAATGTCCGACTACGCCACCCGTGGATTGCGGTCAGAGTGAACCGCCGCTACAGGGCAGACCGCTAAGGCTGGTGTTGTGGGTGCAGCAGAGCGTAGCATAACTCCCCACGGGAGGAGTATAGCCTCAGGGCAGTGTATGCGGAGGATGGGGGTGATGGTGCAGGGCAGCAGCAGTAACGACACGGAGTCAGTGATGCAGTTCAGGGCCTTTACTCACAGTTCTTATTATCCAGACCACGTCTGCAGGTAACGGCTGCCCACGTCGTACTGTGCTCACCAGGTGAGGGGCTCAGACAACTCCCAGATAACTTTGGAGCGCTTCACAGGACCCCCTTTGTGTGTCCTTTGTCTGGCCTTTCTTACCAACACTTCTGTCCGGCTGCCTCGGGCCTCCTCTTGGTAAACTTGGCGCCAGTTTCCCTGACCCTATGTGGTGCCTTCCTAGCGGGTGGAGCAAGGGGCTGCGCCACATAAAATGTCAGAGCCTCCGGTTTCTAGCTGAGGGTCGTTTCCTGCCTCCACTAGTTCGGGGACCGGTCTCCCCCTTTGGCCTGACCCCTCCACGCAGGTGGATTCGGGCGTGCGGTGGCGACTCGCCCGTCCGCACCCCTGGGATCCCTTCATTCCTCGTTCCTGGAGCCTTCTCCGCTCCTCTTCCTTCCTTCTCCCTCTTGCAGGCCTGGGCCTCTGTTACTAGGCCCGCCTCCGGAGCAGAGCTCATGCAGAGCCCCTGCTCCCTGCCACTTCTGCTCAGACTTCTCTGCACTGAACTAAGATGGTGCCCACCTTTTATACTCCCTTCTCAATGCACCCAGGAACTGCTTCCTCCCTGCTCCTGCACTGCAGGGTTCCCCTTCCTCAGTGTTCCCTCCCCCCACTCCAGCCAGGGACAGGGACTGTCGTGCCCATCTCAGGGGCATATTGGTCGCCCTGCCCCACGGCAATGTGGTGTAATGCATGCAGGTGTCGGGTCCTGATCCACACTCCATCCTTATCTGAGAGTGAGATATCACACCTCTGGGTGAGGTGCAATACGTCTGTAGCAACCGAGCCCTCGGTGCTACAGTTCCATTTATCTTCAGCCTAGGTGACGTATTGTGATACAGGGCCGTGATTTTGGCTATAAAAGGGTCCCCTAGACCCCTACCCCAAGCTTTTTAAGAGAATCATATATGGCGTGCCAGGAGACTCTATGGAATGCTTTCTCAGCATCCAACGAGAGTATCTACTTACAAATTTTTAACTGCATCTAGCCCAGGAAATACTTTGTGCCTAGTAGCAGTGTCTGCTAGTCAGCGGATTATCCCGGCTGTTAAGCAAGCTACACCACCTGTAGTTTGGACACTTAATTTTTTCAAAGGAAATGCTTCGGGACCACGGGATACTTAGTGAAGAGCATCAGGAGGCACCCCAAGGCATAGGGGCTGGGACTGGCACTAGGATGCCTTGCGGTGGACAGCCGAGCTCGATCCTTATAAAAGCTTTTTAACTGCAGCAGCTTTAGTGGACGCTACTGGAGCTGGAATTACGCGGCTGCTGGCATGAGACTTGCCCTCCAATAGATCCTTGTAAATGGATTTAAAGTGTATTCATTCAAATTAGAGGGACAATTTAAATTAAAAAGCTTAGAGCTGCCTCCACCACAGGGGGGCTCTCTCGACCCACCAGCGGACAGGCACCAGTATTGGGAGAGGGGGGCTGGCCGTCAGGGTTCACCGCGGCTCTGGCACAAACCCGGCGACACGGAGATGGCACGGGCAGGAGCGGACTGGCCGTGTCGGCTTCTCACTTTTTGGATTTTAGAAGGGCATGACATGCCTATATCTGTGTCTCCCCCTCCTTTTACTCCTCCACCTCTTTTCTTTTCGCATGACTATATGTACTTGTCACTTTTCCATGTGTTAGTTGTGTCTTCTGAGCAGTTTGTCAGCTTTTGGACACCTTTGAAGGTGTTTTCTATATGTTTCTATGTGTTTTTGTTTGCCTGCCATTGGTTTTAACGGTGTTCGAAGGTGTTCGACGAACAGTTCGACGAACAGTTCGACGAACACACGGGTGTTCGACGAACCGAACCGAACTCGAACACTACGGGGGTGGCTCAACACTATTCATAACTCCATTTTTAATGTTAGACCTGTGCTTATTTATTGTAAGATGTATTGGCATAATGGTCTGTCCTACATACTGCAATTTGCATTGTAGGACATAAATCACATAGGACATTAATCAGACATTTTTTAATATTTTTTATTTTGGATCTCTATCTTCACCCTCAGCTGCGGGCTGATGATGAGGGCTTCAATCTGCTAACATCAGAGTTGTGCCCGATATTGCAAAACGATTGCAGGTGAGCCTTTTCAGTATTAGGCTCTAGTAAGCCGGTCTGGGCTAATTCACACATAGGACAGAGCCTCTGTTTCTTTCTTTTGCTACTCAATACAAGGAAGACAAAGATACTGACTACTGCCAGGAATGACCAGGACAGATCTGAGATGGACAGCGACAAACTGGAAGTTGTAAAGAACTTCAACCTACTTGGATCAGTAATCACTCAAGATGTAGCGACGACACCGGAAGTCAATAGGAGAATAGCTATGGACAAATCAACAATGAAGTCCCTGGTGATGGAGTCACAGCTCATACATCGTCTGGTCTTCTCTGTAGTAACATATGGATGTGTGGCGCCCCTGCGGGTACAGTCGCCACAGAGGAACTGCATCTCACCCAGATGTGTGGTACCCCACTCTCAGGTAAGGATAGAGTGCTGCCCGGGACCCAAACACCTGCATCCAACACTACACTACTCCAGACCAGCAGGAGGGGCAAGATGCGCTGCTCCTCTGCTGAGCCCTGTCCCTGGCTGGAGTGGGGAGAACCTAGAGAGGGGGAACCATGTAGTGGGTGTGGGTGGAGGAAGAAGTTTAGGGGAGCACTTCGGCAAGTGTATAAAAAGGGATGGAACCATCTAGAAGGGTTCCAGTCAGAGGAGGACAGTGAGTGGGAGCAGGAGCCCTGCTCAGGCGGAGCGGGCCTGAGTGAGAGAGGCCCAGGAGTGAGACTGACTGAAGAGAGGAGAGGAGCAGGAAGGAAGGCTCCAGAAGGAAAGAGGGGATCCTAGGGGTACGGGTAGTGCTGGAGGCCACCCGTACGCCCGAATCTACCAGGACGTGGAGGGATCAGGCCGCAGAGGGGACCGGCCCCTAACTAGTGAGAATTGCAACGTTCAACTAGGTAAAGGGAGGGTGCAGCATTTCAGGTGCTGCAGCCAACAGCCACATCTATATCACCAAAAAGGTGGCCATAGAGGACCCAGGGGACAGAGAAAACGTTGCCCGACAAGGTCCGCGGTCACTGGCTTGGGACACTGGGTGTGAGGTTCAGGGAGACGGCCAGAAGGAACACACAGAAAGGGGTCCCGTTATGTACTCCAGAGGTACCTGAGGGTTTGCTGAACCCCTCCCTGAGTAAGCACAGGATGACGTGGGCGGTTATAATCCAGAAAGTGTAACCTGAGGAACTTCACAACTGTGAGTAAACCCTGAAGACTGCAACCCACTGTCTCTGTGAATTATTGCTGCGCCATCATCCCCCTGCACCACCCTGCACAGCAACATCTACCTCATACAACATCTACACTGCCCTGGAGCTAAGCTCTACCTGTGGAGAGCTGAACCAACTCTGCTGCATTACCAACAGCTCCAGAGGATCTGCTCCGCAGCGGCGGTTCCCTTTAGCCGCATACCACAGGTGCTGTCACGAACATTAAAAGAACTTTAAATCCCCTTTATTAAATCATTCCCCTTTTCATTGACTGCCCTGGGTCAGGAGCGGGTCACTGCCACTGTGACATCCCCAGCCCCAACGACCGGCCCGGCTACCGAGTACCCCATGGCCCAGGGGGCGAGTCAGATGCGAAACCTGGACGATAAAGAAACAAGACAGAAGAAGAATCAACGCCTTTGAAATGTGATGCTGGAGAAGGACGTTATCAATACCATGGATGGCAAGAAGATGAAACCAAGACAGACATGTCACTGGGAGCAAGGATCACCGAGCTATGACTTGTGGACACATCATATAAAGAGAGCGATCACTGGAGAAGGACATCATGGTAGGAAGAATAGAAGGAACAAGGCGAAGAGGAAGACCAGCAACCCAATGGCCTGATACTATCAAGATAATGGCGGAGAAGATCCTGGTGACCTCTCTAGGCTGCACAAGATCCATCTTCCTACAGAGCGTTCATCCATCAAGTCGCCATGGCTCGAGATCAAGCTGAATGCAGTTATTAATAATAATAATTTGTACTGTACACTTTTCAATCTCATTGTACTTCAATTGTTATTTATTTCTTTTTTGTTGGAACAGCAGTGCTGACACTTTGATGTATCCTTTATGCTACGGTTATGTTACTTTTATAAAGTTTAGACTTTATGAATCCAGAGATAACAAAAACATTATTTTAATCTTTTTTTATCTTTCTATTTAAAGAATGGGGAAAAGGGACGATTTTTTATTAGTCCCCCAGAGGACTTAAACTTGTGATCGCAAGAATTACAGTCACACATTGCTATTTTGATGCGTTTTTTTCTGCAGCCAAAACCTGCTCTTTTGGCAGTAAAAAAAACTGCTTACAAAAAGCAGGGTTTGCTGCTTTTTGCTGTTTTTGGTGCAGATTATATGTGTCATTTGTCTACAGTACATATTTAATAGAGTTAGTTTCATTAAAAAAAGCAGCAATAATGCATGGTTGCAATTTTGCAGTTTTTCATTGCTTTATATGGAGAAAAAAATGCTGCATAACGCTGCAAAAATTCTGAAATAATTGCAGCAGTTTTCCAATTCAGCCAGGAAAAAAAAAAACAATCGTGCGCATGAGATTTCTGAAATCTCACAAGCTTTTGCTGGTAATTTGCATAAAAAATGCATAAAAAAAACACTGCAAAAAAGCAATGTGTGAACATACCCTTATAGTGTTTTGACATTTTACTGAGCAATATGAATCTCACTTCAGACAACCGCTTAGATGCCTCAGTTGCTATTGCATCTGGGGGGTTAAGTCACCATGAAAAGTGGATATCCAGTTGGGTGCTTAACCTTCCGTCACATACAATATCGGTTCTAACGAGTTCACATACAATGTGACTGTCAGGCGCAGGCTAGAAAAATACCTATAATATCTAATGTTTGCAATTTCAGTGCTCTAAAAGTGATCAGTGACCTTCATAGGGATGTAATAAAAGAGACTACACATAATCAGGTGCAAAAAAAACCCATTTACTTAACATAAAACTAATAACTCTGAAATACAAACATTTCAAAACTCCCGCCAAATAGTCCCCAGTTCGACTCTGTCAAAAAACTCTACAAAGAAAATTTATGGAAACAAACTTAATTTTAAGGTACCTTAAGTACTATTAAACACATATTCAATCAGAATTAGATCCTGAAGTTTCCCCAGAAAAATTACACTTGCAGAGCAAAGAGCAAGAATTACACATCATTTTTGCATGTGTCAGGCAGATTGCATTATGACATTTGTGACATTCATAATTAGAAAGCCTTCTGATTCCGCTTTCCGTGGTGCAGGTGGTGCATCTCCTTGTTTTGGGAGGTGGTGCAGGTGGTGTATCTCCTTCTTTTGGGAGGTGGTGCAGGTGGTGTATCTCCTTCTTTTGGGAGGTGGTGCAGGTGGTGCATCTCCTTCTTTTGGGAGGTGGTGCAGGTGGTGAATTTTCACTATCATCTTCTGGGCGGAATCTTTTGAGCTGAACTTGAAGGCGAGAGGGGATACCGATTGTTTTCATACTTCTCCTGCGTAACTCTCCAAGCACTAGTTCATGGGCCAATTTTTTCAGATAGAATCGTCTACGGAGTGGTTCAAGCTTGTTTTCAAGGTAAATGACTTGTGAATTTATACCACCCAAATTCAACATAGCAAAAAATATGACCATTGGCCAGCGTTTGGTGTTTCTGCTGACGTTGAAAGTTGAGCACATCTGATCAGCTGTATCAACACCCCCTTCGGTTGCATTATAAAATGTAATTATCTCCGGGTTTTTTTGTGCCTCAGTCCCAGGATCGATGGCATCATCATCATGAAGTGTTGATAGAAGAAGTACAATTTTTTTTGCTTGTGGTACATAGGAAACCAAAACCTTTCCATTATGGAACGCAAACATACTGCTGTACTGTTGTCTCCCTTTCACACTTACAAACTGTGTAGGCAATTCTTTTTTATTTTTTCTTACAGTTCCGACATATGAAAGCTTCTGCATTTTCAGATAATCAATCAGATCACAATTTGAAAACCAATTGTCATCTGTTATATTGCGACCCGATCCAAATAAGGGCTCAGCCAGTCTTTTTACAACATCACTGGGTTTGTTGCTGACAC
This sequence comes from Phyllobates terribilis, assembly GCF_046119375.1. Lineage (NCBI taxonomy): Eukaryota > Metazoa > Chordata > Amphibia > Anura > Dendrobatidae > Phyllobates > Phyllobates terribilis. The sequence goes on from NW_027362768.1 coordinate 190,536,323, forward strand.
AGTAAGGACCTTCTGGTTGTTTTCCTGCATAAACTTCCAGGTTGTAAGTGTAGGTCTTACTGGCATCAAGAAGGGCATACATTTTTATTCCATATTTGTTAGACTTTGATGGAATATATTGACGAAAGGCACATTTACCATGAAAACCAGGGAGCATTTCGTCAATAGTGAGATTCTCCCCAGGGCAATAGCTTTTTTTACAGTTTTCAACAAATTTTTGGAATATATCACGAATTGGAGCAAGTCGGTCATGTGTTTTACGTTCGGTTCGGTTAGTTCTGTCGTCAAACCGAAGGCAACAAATTAGAAGCTTGAATCTGTTTATGGACATAACAAGGCCACATTTTTCAACTCCATCCCCATCTTTACTCCAAAGTTCCTCCAAACTTAGTCTATTTGCCCTAAAAGCTCCTGCAAGGTATAATAATCCAAAAAAAGCACGCAGTTCTATTTAATCTGTGGCCTTGATGGTTCTGTTGCAGATGAACTTGTCCTTTATAATGTCTATATATTGGTTGGTATATGTGACAATAGAGTCCAGAATGTCATCTGTGAATAAACTATTCCAGCATTCAACTGCAGTTTTTGCATTACTTGCAGTTCCTATAACTGCAGGAAGGTGAGTAATAATGTATTGAGGTTCCCTACGTTTTTTCTGGAGTGGCTTCTTGTTCCATTGTTTTTTTTTATCTTTTCCCATATAATAAGATTCTACATCTTCATCCTCATCACTGTCACCATCTTGCTCTGTTTCAAAATCCACTTCACATACTTCCACCTCATCATGAGAATCAATCTCACTTTCCTCTCCTAAATCCTCATTCAGTGTGGGGTCTGCATCATCTAACAGCATGTTTGTTACTTCCTCAACATCAAGGTTTTTTGATAAATTGTACATTTTCCTCTCCATTTCAGCAGATAATCTGAAGCAAGAGAAGGAATATGTGTTAGGGAACTACTGTATATGCCTGAGCAGCACACTTTCTTTTTTGTTCTGCCTTATTTCTATGAAATATCCTCACACTTTGTGCTATACATTCATAAAACAAGCTAAATAAACAATTGTGATGAATAAAAACATAAAATACCAACCTTATAGAGTGTGACGTGTTCACATACAATGAGCCTGAGAGATTAGCGCAGTTATATCTGTCTTCCTGAAGCTCTGCAATCCAACTTTGGTATGAGGTTTCACAGAGCTGCTAGAGACAGGAGACTACCTGGAGGGAGGGGATTTCCTCACAATCTGGTGAGGAAGGAGAAATGAAAGTAAAAGAGATGTGCCTGTCAGGCCTATTGTATGTGACGGAGGGTTAAAAGGAAGTTGTTGCTTCCCTGCCGGCTCTCATGGCTGCTTGTGTGGAGAGTCTTCAGTCACTTTCCGCATTTTGAGTGGTTGCTGTAAGCATGCCCTTGCACTTTGAGCGCTCGCTCTGCACAGATGTGCTGCAGAGCGAGCTGTCAATCAAAGTGTGTTTACAGCTGTCACTCAACATGTACTGAGCAATGACTGTAGGCGTCCAGCACAACTCTGTGACAGCTGTGTCGAAAAGCTCTTTTTTCTAGTCCTGGACACCCCATTAGAGGGATTGCAAGAGATTAGAAAAAAACTATTTTGCTTTCTTCTGTCATCAGTCCTTCTTCTGTCTCGGGCTGCGTCTGGCATGATACAAGTGAAGGGTGAGGAGCTGTAATTCCAGTTGCAGCCCATAGTCCGGCGTGGCACTTTCCCTTAAAGAAGTCAGCTATGCTTTATACATTGTAACAAAACCCTTCTACTGACTGCTACATCGAGACATTTCTTACTTTGTATCGAGCTCGTCATAGCGATCAAACGGGCACTGCCGTTTTATATGCGTGATAGGAAAAAGAACAAAGGATGTAATACTCAGAGGAACAAACTGCGGCTCTGACCCCGGAGATCAGAGAAACTTCTTGTAGTTTAACTTTTTGCTGAATCGAATCTGATCTGGAGAAACCATCTTCACGTCTCACTGGAGACTCGTCCTTTCTTGTCCCTTTCTTGATATTTAGGCTCGAGTTCAGGGTTAAACTTTTCAGTGTTTATGAAAACCAGAAAAACGGCGTCTGGTACATATACAGGGACCTCAGTGGACCCCACTAAAGTCTATAGGGTCCATCAGTGGCGGTTTGGATCTGTCGGAGGATGGATCTGTCACAGACATTTTGGCTTTTGTCGTAAATTAAGCCTAAGCTCAGATACTCAGCTAACTAATAATAAATAACTCTGATCTGATTATATCTGGGATAGGAATTATTAAAGATTAATGAAAAACCACAAAACCACCAGGGAAAAAAGAAATAAACTAAAGTGCGAGACGACTGGAGAGTTACATTAAAGTCCATTTACTATAAAATAAGGACCCAAATTATTAATTTATTTCATTCTTTTCAATGCAAACCGTGGTCTGCCGGTCCGGCTCTACACTCAACGGGGAGGGCTCTACTTGCCTTATATTTAGTTTTATGAAGTACCCTGGTCATTTACTTGGCCAAGCAAGATGGAAGGGCCGGGACCACCAGATGGGAGAAGCTCAAGGTTGGTGTCTCCCTGCTCTAGGTCTTCAGGAGAGTCCTGAGTATTGGAGCCGGACCTCCTCTAGGATTCACAAATGCCACAATCAGGCAGATGGAACAGAACTCTAGACAGAACGTTACAGACTTTGTTGTACTATTATTATTATTATTACTATTATCATTATTAGTAATAGTATTATTATTAAGAGCTGCACAGAAGCTCAGTGGTTAGCACTGTATGGTGGCTCAGTGGTTAGCACTGTATCGTAGCTCAGAGGTTAGCACTGTACGGTGACTCAGTGGTTAGCACTGTACGGTGGCTCAGTGGTTAGCACTGTACGGTGGCTCATTGGTTAGCATTGTATGATGGCTCAGTGGTTAGCACTGTGCGGTGGCTCAGTGGTTAGCACTGTATGGTGGCTCATTGGTTAGCACTGTATGGTGGCTTAGTGGTTAGCACTGTACGGTGGCTCAGTGGATAGCTCTGTACGGTAGCTCAGTGGTTAGCACTGTACGGTGGCTCAGTGGTTAGCACTATACGTGGCTCAGTGGTTAGCACTGTATGGTGGCTTAGTGGTTAGCACTGTACGATGACTCAGTGGTTAGCACTGTACGGTGGCTCAGTGGTTAGCACTGTACGTGGCTCAGTGGTTAGCACTGTACGGTAAGCTTTTTATGTTCCCCTATTTTTGTGAGGGTTTCCTCTGGTTTCCCACACTCCAAAGATATACTGATAGGGAATTTAGATTGTGAGCCCTGATGGGGACAGTGATGATGAAAAGCGCTGTGCAATATGATAGTGTAGCACCCTGAGGATTCGGCTGCTACAGGGGTATTGCACCTCAACCCAGAGGTGTGATATTCCACTCCCGGGTAAGGATGGAGTGTGGACCTGAGCTCGGTAGGCTGCATGCACTACACACATCCCATTTCCGAGGAGCAGACCAACGGTACACCCACTTAGAAATGTGCAGGTACGACCGAGTCTGTTCCTGGCTGGAGTGGGAGGGGGGTGGTACATCCCAAGTAGTGTAGGGGCAGATAGGGGGAGCAGCCTGGGTAAAGATAGGAGCTCATTGGGTGCTGGTCACCTGAGCTCACACATAGAGGGAGTATATAAGGTGGGCACCATCTTAGATCAGGGTCAGTCTGTCAGAGTCAGTAGGAAGCAGAGGTCCAGATGAGCCTGCAGAGAGAGAGTGGAGCAGAGAAGGAAAGACCCAGAGAGGGAAAAAGCAAGGACTCTGAGAACCCAAATTCAAGCTACGGGTGAAGAGTCGGCAATAGGGTACCGGATCCCAAACTGGTGGGGGCAAAAGCACACCCTAGCCAGAGACCGGAGGCCGTGGGCAGCGTCTGCCACGGCCACCCACCACATCCACCCCGAAGGCAAACCACGTGGAGGGTCAGGGAACCCAAGGCCAAGGGTCTCCCAACAGAAGGCCCGAGGGAGCTGGACCTAGGTGGATCACTAGTGGGGACGGCCAGAGGAAAGGACAGAAGGAGAGCTCAGGGTCACGCTCCGGACTTGTTTGGGGGTTGGCTGGATCCAGGACCTGGTGGATGCAGCACGGCTCGGGAGGTCACTTGAAGCTGGAGTGACCGGAACATCAGCAGTGAGTAAATACCCTAAACTGCACAACCCGACTCTGTCTTCACTTAACATGTATGCTGCACCACCACAACCCCCATCCTCTGCACCTGACCCCCTGAGGCTATACCCCACCCGTTGGGGGTTATACTACCAAAAGCTGCACCAACACCATCAGCCTCAGCGGACCCTGCTGCAGCGGCGGCCGTAGTGACCGCAATACAACGGGTGGCGTAGTCGACATTAAGAACTTTATAACATCTGTAGGACTGCCACATACTCTGAGCTTGACACCCTGGGCACGGACCGGGTCACAGCCACTCGGAAGACTACAACCCCCATCTGATCCGGCTCCGGGTATCCCTAACAGCACTGGCCCAGGGGGCGCGTCAATAGCACTATACAATATAATAAATAACTACAATTTATATTATTGTTAGTACAATAGTAAAAGTAGAGTCATTGTAGTAGGAGTTGTGGTTATATTATCATTATTGTTAGTAGTAGTAGTTGCACTAGTAGTAATAGTATTGTTAGTGGTGTTTATAGTAGCAGTTTTATTAGCTAGTGTAGCAGAAGTAGTAGCAGAATAATAATAATAATAATAATCAGTATTATTTGCAGTAATAGTAAAGGTAGAAGTAAACTATTATTTTTCTTAGAATCAGTAATAACATTTTCATTATGATCTAATATTATTATTACTAGTAGCAGTAGTATTATTATTATTATTATTATTAGTAGTAGTAGTAGTAGTAGTAACAGGATCAGTCATGGTAATAGGAGCAGAGGTAGTGATTATATTATTATTACCATTATTATTATTATTTGTAGTAGAAATAGTAATTTCATTAGTAGTAATTATTATTATTATTATTATTATTATTATTATTAATAATGATGGTGGTAGTAGTAGCAGTATTACATAATATTAGTAATCAATAGTAGTGATAGTAGCTGGTGTAGTAGAATAGTATAGGATAGAATAGTTGAGAATAGTAGAAGTAGCAGCGTGTTATTATTATTAATGTTATTGTTGTTGGTGATGCTGGTGGTGGTAGTAGAAGTGAAGTAGTAGTGTCAGTGGTAGCATTACAATTATTCTTCATTTATTAGCTAGTTTTATATTATTATTATTATTATTACCATCATATTTCATTTCACTTTTTGTAGTGCACATTACACTTATTAATAGATTGCTCCTCGTCTTCCATAAGAACCAATCATTTTAATTTACCTGGACAAAGTTGTGAAAAATTAGCCAAATCTCTGCTCTATATAACAGTGCGATGCTTCTTCTGACTTTAGCTGCTAACATCTAGACAAATGTGCTCGGCTTCCATTAAGTCTGCGCTTTTTATCTTCAGAAGATAATTGTTCCAGCAGCATACAGGGCTCGGAAAAGTGTTTAATGATGGAACACGGAGTTATTCAATAATGGCTGCAACCCGGTGCCAAATCCAGAAAAATACCTTGTGAAAATGGTATTTGGTAATGAAAGGACCTGATTCAGAATTCCTGTTGGCCCGCTACCAAGCAGAATAAATAACCCATTCGAAAATAATTGGTCTTCATGAGCTTTAATTTGACTGCAGAAATGTTTCGTTTCAATTGAAATACAGACGTTTTATTCTAAAGTTAACTATAAACTTACCATTGTCCTCCAATTAATTGTCTGAATTATAATGTAGCAAAATTAATTATTATTATTATTATCAGTACTAACAATATAACAAGTGCTGTGATTATTAGTAATATATATTAAATGTTATATGAAGCCTTATAATTTTATGTGACTTTCTACGCTCTTAAATTTCCTCTTAGAGAAAATATAATTATTTATCTTCTGACTTCTTTGCAACCACGAGCCGATAAATTTTGCATTAAATTTACTGTACTTAGATCATCTGAAAAGAGTGTCAGACTGCAAATAAAAAAAGACATGAATCCCATTTGCACACATTATACGCTGCCTTACGTTCAGCAGCAGACCTGTACATCATTGTCTTTAAGATGGATAAATGCAGAGCACATGTACAATGCTGCCATACTGTACACATAACTAATTCCCCCATACAATACACATGAATAACACTGCCAAACTAAACAAACAAATGATGCCACTACACCGCACAGTCATCACATGGTCATAAGACAGCAGTCATCAGAATACGAGAAGCCACATTATAAACACCATAAGTTTATGTCCTGTAGATAGGGCCATAGGAGGGCTGCTCGCTCACAATAGTACCAGCACACCGCAGCAGTGCCATCTGTGAAGGTCTTAAAGAAGCCCCGATATTAAACAGCTGCGCTGACAACATAAGAACTGCGCTCACTTACAGATTTCCGTTAAAGCACATCAATAACATTATTACAGCTTAGTTAGAAAATGAATCAATATAAAAATATTAACTGTTTAATATATATTACATTACTTCTATTCTTCCAATAATGATCTTATCTATAATATAACGGGAGATGTGTCCGTCTGTCCGAAGCCTCTATAGACTGCGCAAGCACAATCCGCCTGGGCAGTCTGGCCAGAGACAGAAGAAAACATCAGCCGTTACAGGTGAGAGGGAGGAGGACGAGGATGAAATACTGTGGTGCCAGGGATTGTGGTATGCGTAAGCACTGACCGCATACCGCTATCTACGGCGCCATTAGGACACATACCTCGATCTCCGGTGAGTCTGGAGGAGGAGTGTGGCACTGGAGTTCGCGCTTGTGCGGGCGCGAACTCCAGCGCCACACTCCTCCTTCAGACTCACCGGAGATCGAGGACGCGCTGCAAGGAAGAGGGGGAAAGGTGAGTAGGAATGTTTTTTTTTTTTTGTATGGATGGGGGGAGCACAAATACCAGGATGGGGGAACAGGATGGGGGAGTACAGATACCAGGATGGGGGAGCATGGACCATGATGGGGGCACAAATAACAGGAAGGGGGAGCAGGATGGGAGCAGCACAAAACAGGATGGGGGTGCAGGATGTAGGAGGGGGACGCACAAAACAGGATGGGGGCACAGGATGGGGGCTGCACAAAACAGGATGGGGGCACAGGATGGGGGCTGCACAAAACAGGATGGGGGACCAGGATGGGCATGCACAAAACAGGATGGGGGACCAGGATGGGCATGCACAAAACAGGATGGGGGACCAGGATGGGCATGCACAAAACAGGATGGGGGAGCAGGATGGGGGCAGCACAAAACAGGATGGAGGCAGCACAAATGCCAGGATGGGGGAGCACAAATACCAAGATGGGGGCAGCACAAAAAAGTATGGAGCGCAGGATGAAGACTGCATAAAAGAGGATGGGGGCAGCACATAACAGGATGGGGGGCACATAACAGGATGGGGACTGCACATAACAGGATGGAGGAGCACATAATAGGATGGGGGCAGCACATAACAGGATGGGGGCTGCACATAACAGGATGGGGGAGCAAATATTAGGATGGGGGAACACATAAAAGGATGGAGGCAGCACATAACATGATGGGGGAGCACATAATAGGATGGGGGCAGCACATAACAGGATGGGGGAGCAAATATTAGGATGGGGGAACATAACCACATAACAGGATAGGGGGAGCACAAAACAGGATGGGGGAAGCACATAAAAGGATGGGGGCTACACATAATAGGATGGAGGAGCACATAATAGGATGGGGAGCACATAATAGGATGGGGGCTACACATAATAGGATGGGGGGAGCACATAATAGGATGGGGGAGGACATAACCGGATGGGGGCAGCACATAATAGGATGGGGGAGGACATAACAGGATGGGGGCAGCACATAACAGGATGGGGGCAGCGCATAACAGGATGGAGGAGCACATAATAGGATCGGAGAGGACATAACAGGATGGGGGCTGCACATAACAGGATGGGGGCAGCACAGAACAGGATGGAGGAACACATAATAGGATGGGGGAGCACTTAACAGGATGAGGGCAGCACATAACAGGATGGGGGCTGCACATAACAGGATGGAGGAGCACATAATAGGGTGGGGGAGCACATAATAGGATGGGGGAGCACATAATAGGATGGGGGGCACATAGGATTGGGGCAGCACATAACAGGATGGGGCAGCACATAACAGGATGGGGGCAGCACATAACAAGATGGGGGAGCACATAATAGGATGGGGGAGCAAAAATTAGGATGGGGGGCACATAACAGGATGGGGGGAGCACATAACAGGATGGGGGGAGCGCATAAAAGGATGGAGGCTACACATAATAGGATGGAGAAGCATATAACAGGATGGGGGCAGCACATAACAAGATGGGGGAGCACATAATAGGATGGGGGGCACATAACAGTATAGAGGAGCACATAACATTATGGGGGAGCACATAACAGGATGGAGGAGCACATAACAGGATGGAGGAGCACATAACATTATGGGGGAAGCACATAACAGGATGGGGGGAGCACATAATAGGATGGGGGGCACATAACAGGATGGGGGGCACATAGGATGGGGGCAGCACATAACAGGATGGGGGCTGCACATAACAGGATGGAGGAGCACATAATAGGGTGGGGGAGCACATAATAGGATGGGGGGCACATAGGATTGGGGCAGCACATAACAGGATGGGGCAGCACATAACAGGATGGGGCAGCACATAACAGGATGGGGGCAGCACATAACAAGATGGGGGAGCACATAATAGGAAGGGGGAGCAAAAAATAGGATGGGAGCATATAACAGGATGGGGGGAGCACATAACAGGATGGGGGCAGCACATAGCAGGATGGGGGGAGCACATAAAAAGATGGGGGAGCACATAATAGGATGGGGGCAGCACATAACAGGATGGGGGCAGCACATAACAAGATGGGGGAGCACATAATAGGATGGGGGGCACATAACAGTATGGAGCAGCACAGAACATTATGGGGGAGCACATAACAGGATGGAGGAGCACATAATAGGATGGGGGGCACATAACAGGATGGGAGCACCACATAACAGGATGGAGGAGCACATAACATTATGGGGGAAGCACATAACAGGATGGGGGAGCACATAAAAGGATGGGGGCAGCACATAATAGGATGGAGGAGCACATAACAGGATGGGGCAGCACATAACAAGATGGGGGAGCACATAACAGGATGGGGCAGCACATAACAGGATGGGGGAGCACATAAGTGGATGGGGGAGCACATAACAGGATGGGGGCAGCACATAACAGGATGGGGGCAGAACATAACAGGATGGAGTAGCACATAACAGGATGGGGGAGCACATAACAGGATGGGACAGCACATAACAAGATGGGGGCAGCACATAACAGGATGGAGTAGCACATAACAGAATGGGGGAGCACATAACAGGATGGGGGAGCACATAATAGGATCGGGGAGCACATAACAGGATGGGGGCAGCACATAACAGGATGGAGGAGCACATAACATTATGGGGGAAGCACATAACAGGATGGGGGAGCACATAAAAGGATGGGGGCAGCACATAACATTATGGGGGAGCACATAACAGGATGGAGGAGCACATAATAGGATGGGGGGCACATAACAGGATGGGAGCACCACATAACAGGATGGAGGAGCACATAACAAGATGGGGGCAGCACATAACAGGATGGAGTAGCACATAACAGAATGGGGGAGCACATAACAGGATGGGGGAGCACATAATAGGATCGGGGAGCACATAACAGGATGGGGGCAGCACATAACAGGATGGAGGAGCACATAACATTATGGGGGAAGCACATAACAGGATGGGGGAGCACATAAAAGGATGGGGGCAGCACATAACATTATGGGGGAGCACATAACAGGATGGAGGAGCACATAATAGGATGGGGGGCACATAACAGGATGGGAGCACCACATAACAGGATGGAGGAGCACATAACATTATGGGGGAAGCACATAACAGGATGGGGGAGCACATAAAAGGATGGGGGCAGCACATAATAGGATGGAGGAGCACATAACAGGATGGGGCAGCACATAACAAGATGGGGGAGCACATAACAGGATGGGGCAGCACATAACAGGATGGGGGAGCACATAAGTGGATGGGGGAGCACATAACAGGATGGGGGCAGCACATAACAGGATGGGGGCAGAACATAACAGGATGGAGTAGCACATAACAGGATGGGGGAGCACATAACAGGATGGGGCAGCACATAACAAGATGGGGGCAGCACATAACAGGATGGAGTAGCACATAACAGAATGGGGGAGCACATAACAGGATGGGGGAGCACATAATAGGATCGGGGAGCACATAACAGGATGGGGGCAGCACATAACAGGATGGGGGCAGAACATAACAGGATGGGGGAGCACATAAGTGGATGGGGGAGCACATAACAGGATGGGGGCAGCACATAACAGGATGGGGGCAGCACATAACAGGATGGAGTAGCACATAACAGAATGGGGGAGCACATAACAGGATGGGGGCTGCACATAACAGGATGGAGGAGCACAAAATAGGATGGGGGAGCACATAACAGGATGAGGGAGCACATAATAGGATGGGGGAGCACATAACAGGATGGGGGGAGCACATAACAGGATGGGGGCAGCACATAACAGGATGGGGGCAGCACATAATAGGATGGAGTAGCACATAACAGGATGGGGGAGGACATAACAGGATGGGGGTTGCACATAACAGGATGGAGGAGCACATAATAGGAGGGGGGAGCACATAATAGGATGGGGGGAGCACATAACAGGATGGGGGGCTGCACATAACAAGATGGGGGCAGCACATAACAAGATGGGGGAGCACATAATAGGATGGGGGAGAAAATAATAGGATGGGGGGAGCACATAACAGGATGGGGGGCTGCACATAACAAGATGGGGGCAGCACATAACAAGATGGGGGAGCACATAATAGGATGGGGGAGAAAATAATAGGATGGGGGGAGCACATAACAGGATGGGGGTATCGCATAAAAGGATGGGGGCTACACATGATAGGATGGGGGCAGCACATAACAAGATGGGGGAGAACATAATAGGATGAGTGAGCACATAACAGTATGGAGGAGCGCATAAGATTATGGGGGGAGCACATAACAAGATGGGGGAGCACATAATAGGATGGGGGGCACATAACAGGATGGGGGGCACATAGGATGGGGGCAGCACATAAGAGGATGGGGGCATCACATAACAGGATGGGGGGCACATAGGATGGGGGCAGCACATAACAGGAAGGAGGAGCACATAACATTATGGGGTGAGCACATAACAGGATGGGGGAGCACATAACATTATGGGGGGAGCACATAACAGGATTGAGGAGCACATAACATTATGGGGGCAGCACATAAGAGGATGGGGGAGCACATAGCATTATGGGGGGAGCACATAACAGGATGGGGGCAGCACATAACTGAGTACACTGTGTACATATATTACATTACAGATCCTGAGTTACATCCTGTATTATACTCCAGAGCTGCACTCACTATTCTGCTGGTGCAGTCACTGTGTGCATACATTACATTACTGATCCTGAGTTACATCCTGTATTATACTCCAGAGCTGCACTCACTATTCTGCTGGTGTAGTCACTGTGTACATACATTACATTACTGATCCTGAGTTACATCCTGTATTATACTCCAGAGCTGCACTCACTATTCTGCTGGTGCAGTCACTGTGTACATACATTACATTACTGATCCTAAATTACATCTTGTATTATACTCCAGAGCTGCACTCACTATTCTGCTGGTGCAGTCACTGTGTACATACATTACTGTACATTCCTTACACTGTACTTATCCTGAGATACATTCTAATATTTTCCTTCAGAGCTGCAATCACTATTCTGCTGGGGCAGTCACTGTGTACATATATTACATTACAGATCCTGTACTGATCCTGAGTTACATCCTGTATTATACTCCAGAGCTGCACTCACTATTCTGCTGGTGCAGTAACTGTGTACATACATTACATTACTGATCCTGAGTTACATCCTGTATTATACCCCAGAGCTGCATTCACTATTCTGCTGGTGCAGTCACTGTGTACATACATTACATTACTGATCATGAGTTACCTCCTGTATTTTACTCCAGTGCTGCACTCACTATTCTGCTGGTGCAGTCACTGTGTACATACATTACATTACTGATACTGAGTTACATCCTGTATTATACTCCAGAGCTGCACTCACTATTCTGCTGGTGCAGTCACTGTGTACATACATTACATTACTGATCCTGAGTTACCTCCTGTATTATACCCCAGAGCTGCACTCACTATTCTGCTGGTGCAGTCACTGTGTACATACATTACATTACTGATCCTGTACTGATCCTGAGTTACATCCTGTATTATACTCCAGAGCTGCACTCACTATTCTGCTGGTGCAGTCACTGTGTACATACATTACATTACTGATCCTAAATTACATCTTGTATTATACTCCAGAGCTGCACTCACTATTCTGCTGGTGCAGTCACTGTGTACATACATTACTGTACATTCCTTACCCTGTACTTATCCTGAGTTACATTCTAATATTTTCCTTCAGAGCTGCACTCACTATTCTGCTGGTGCAGTCACTGTGTACATACATTACATTACTGATCCTGAGTTACATCCTGTATATACTCCAGAGCTGCACTCACTATTCTGCTGGTGCAGTAACTGTGTACATACATTACATTACTGATCCTGAGTTACATCCTGTATTATACCCCAGAGCTGCACTCACTATTCTGTTTGTGCAGTCACTGTGTACATACAATACATTACTGATCCCGGGTTACATCCAGCATTATACTCCAGAGCTGCACTCACTATTCTGCTGGTGCAGTAACTGTGTACATACATTACATTACTGATCCTGAGTTACATCCTATATTATACTCCAGAGCTGCACTCACTATTCTGTTTGTGCAGTCACTGTGTACATACAATACATTACTGATCCCGGGTTACATCCAGCATTATACTCCAGAGCTGCACTCACTATTCTGCTGGTGCAGTAACTGTGTACATACATTATATTACTGATCCTGAGTTACATCCTGTATATACTCCAGAGCTGCACTCACTATTCTGCTGGTGCAGTAACTGTGTACATACATTACATTACTGATCCTGAGTTACATCCTGTATTATACAACAGAGCTGCACTCACTATTCTGCTGGTGCAGTCACTGTGTACATACATTACATTACTGATCCTGAGTTACATCCTGTATTATACTCCAGAGCTGCACTCATTATTCTGTTTGTGCAGTCACTGTGTACATACATTACATTACTGATCCTGAGTTACATCCTGTATTATACTCCAGAGCTGCGCTCACTATTCTGCTGGTGCAGTCACTGTGTACATACATTACATTACTGATCCTGAGTTACATCCTGTATTATACTCCAGAGCTGCACTCACTATTCTGTTTGTGCAGTCACTGTGTACATACAATACATTACTGATCCTGAGTTACATCCTGTATTATACTCCAGAGCTGCACTCACTATTCTGCTGGTGCAGTCACTGTGTACATACATTACATTACTGATCCTGAGTTACATCCTGTATTATACTCCAGAGCTGCACTCACTATTCTGCTGGTGCAGTCACTGTGTACATACATTACATTACTGATCCTGAGTTACATCCTGTATTATACTCCAGAGCTGCACTCACTATTCTGCTGGTGCAGTCACTGTGTACATACAATACATTACTGATCCTGAGTTACATCCTGTATTATACTCCAGAGCTGCACTCACTATTTTGCTGGTGGAGTCACTGTATACATACATTACATTACTGATCCTGAGTTACATCCTGTATTATACTCCAGAGCTGCACTCACTATTCTGCTGGTGCAGTCACTGTGTACATACAATACATTACTGATCCTGAGTTACATCCTGTATTATACCCCAGAGCTGCACTCACTGTTCTGCTGGTGCAGTCACTGTGTACATACATTACATTACTGATCCTGAGTTACATCCTGTATTTTACTCCAGAGCTGCACTCACTGTTCTGCTTGTGCAGTCACTGTGTACATACATTACATTACTGATCCTGAGTTACATCCTATATTATACTCCAGAGCTGCACTCATTATTCTGCTGGTGCAGTCACTGTGTACATACATTGCATTACTGATCCTGAGTTACATCCTGTATTATGCTCCAGAGCTGCACTCACTATTCTGCTGGTGCAGTCACTGTGTACATACATTACATTACTGATCCTGAGTTACATCCTGTATTATACTCCAGAGCTGCACTCACTATTCTGCTGGTGCAGTCACTGTGTACATACATTACATTACTGATACTGAGTTACATCCTGTATTATGCTCCAGAGCTGCACTCACTATTCTGCTGGTGTAGTCACTGTGCACATTCATTACATTACTGATCCTGAGTTACATCCAGTATTATACTCCAGAGCTGCACTCACTATTCTGCTGGTGCAGTCACTGTGTGCGTACATTGCATTACTGATCCTGAGTTACATCCTGTATTATGCTCCAGAGCTGCACTCATTATTCTGCTGATGCAGTCACTGTGTACATACATTGCATTACTGATCCTGAGTTACATCCTGTATTATGCTCCAGCGCTGCACTCATTATTCAGCTGGTGCAGTCACTGTGTACATACATTACATTACTGATCCTGAGTTACATGCTGTATTATACTCCAGAGCTGCACTCACTATTCTGCTGGTGCAGTCACTGTGTACAAACATTACATTACTGATCCTGAGTTACATCCTGTATTATACTCCAGAGCTGCACTCACTATTCTGCTGGTGCAGTCACTGTGTACATACATTACATTACTGATCCTGAGTTACATCCTGTATTATGCTCCAGAGCTGCACTCATTATTCTGCTGGTGCAGTCACTGTGTACATACATTGCATTACTGATCCTGAGTTACATCCTGTATTATGCTCCAGAGCTGCACTCACTATTCTGCTGGTGCAGTCACTGTGTACATACATTACATTACTGATCCTGAGTTACATGCTGTATTATACTCCAGAGCTGCACTCACTATTCTGCTGGTGCAGTCACTGTGTACATACATTACATTACTGATCCTGAGTTACATCCTGTATTATACTCCAGAGCTGCACTCACTATTCTGCTGGTGCAGTCACTGTGTACATACATTACATTACTGATCCTGAGTTACATCCTGTATTATACTCCAGAGCTGCACTCACTATTCTGCTGGTGCAGTCACTGTGTACATACAATACATTACTGATCCTGAGTTACATCCTGTATTATACTCCAGAGCTGCACTCACTATTTTGCTGGTGGAGTCACTGTATACATACATTACATTACTGATCCTGAGTTACATCCTGTATTATACTCCAGAGCTGCACTCACTATTCTGCTGGTGCAGTCACTGTGTACATACAATACATTACTGATCCTGAGTTACATCCTGTATTATACCCCAGAGCTGCACTCACTGTTCTGCTGGTGCAGTCACTGTGTACATACATTACATTACTGATCCTGAGTTACATCCTGTATTTTACTCCAGAGCTGCACTCACTGTTCTGCTTGTGCAGTCACTGTGTACATACATTACATTACTGATCCTGAGTTACATCCTATATTATACTCCAGAGCTGCACTCATTATTCTGCTGGTGCAGTCACTGTGTACATACATTGCATTACTGATCCTGAGTTACATCCTGTATTATGCTCCAGAGCTGCACTCACTATTCTGCTGGTGCAGTCACTGTGTACATACATTACATTACTGATCCTGAGTTACATCCTGTATTATACTCCAGAGCTGCACTCACTATTCTGCTGGTGCAGTCACTGTGTACATACATTACATTACTGATACTGAGTTACATCCTGTATTATGCTCCAGAGCTGCACTCACTATTCTGCTGGTGTAGTCACTGTGCACATTCATTACATTACTGATCCTGAGTTACATCCAGTATTATACTCTAGAGCTGCACTCACTATTCTGCTGGTGCAGTCACTGTGTGCGTACATTGCATTACTGATCCTGAGTTACATCCTGTATTATGCTCCAGAGCTGCACTCATTATTCTGCTGATGCAGTCACTGTGTACATACATTGCATTACTGATCCTGAGTTACATCCTGTATTATGCTCCAGCGCTGCACTCATTATTCAGCTGGTGCAGTCACTGTGTACATACATTACATTACTGATCCTGAGTTACATGCTGTATTATACTCCAGAGCTGCACTCACTATTCTGCTGGTGCAGTCACTGTGTACAAACATTACATTACTGATCCTGAGTTACATCCTGTATTATACTCCAGAGCTGCACTCACTATTCTGCTGGTGCAGTCACTGTGTACATACATTACATTACTGATCCTGAGTTACATCCTGTATTATGCTCCAGAGCTGCACTCATTATTCTGCTGGTGCAGTCACTGTGTACATACATTGCATTACTGATCCTGAGTTACATCCTGTATTATGCTCCAGAGCTGCACTCACTATTCTGCTGGTGCAGTCACTGTGTACATACATTACATTACTGATCCTGAGTTACATGCTGTATTATACTCCAGAGCTGCACTCACTATTCTGCTGGTGCAGTCACTGTGTACATACATTACATTACTGATCCTGAGTTACATCCTGTATTATACTCCAGAGCTGCCCTCACTATTCTGTGGATGCAGTCACTGTGCACATACATTACATTACTGATCCTGAGTTACCTCCTGTATTATACCCCAGAGCTGCACTCACTATTCTGCTGGTGCAGTCACTGTGTACATACATTACATTACTGATCCTGAGTTACATCCTGTATTATACTCCAGAGCTGTACTCACTATTCTGCTGGTGCAGTCACTGTGTACATACATTACATTACTGATCCTGAGTTACATCCTGTATTATACTCCAGAGCTGCACTCACTATTCTGCTGGTGAAGTCACTGTGTACATACATTACATTACTGATCCTGAGTTACATCCTGTATTATACTCCAGAGCTGCACTCACTATTCTGCTGGTGCAGTCACTGTGTACATACATTACATTACTGATCCTGGGTTACATCCTGTATTATACTCCAGAGCTGCACTCACTAACTAACTATTCTGCTGGTGCAGTCACTGTGTACATACATTACATTACTGATCCTGAGTTACATCCTGTATTATACTCCAGAGCTGCACTCACTATTCTGCTGGTGCAGTCACTGTGTACACACATTACAGTACTGATCCTGAGTTACATCCTGTATTATACTCCAGAGCTGCACTCACTATTCTGCTGGTGCAGTCACTGTGTACATACATTACATTACTGATCCTGTACTGATTCTGAGTTACATCCTGTATTATACTCCTGAGCTGCACTCACTATTCTGCTGGTGCAGTCACTGTGTACATACATTACATTACTGATCCTGGGTTACATCCTGTATTATACTCGAGAGCTGCACTCACTATTCTGCTGGTGAAGTCACTGTGTACATACATTATATTACTGATCCTGAGTTACCTCCTGTATTATACTCCAGAGCTGCACTCACTATTCTGCTGGTGCAGTCACTGTGTACATACATTACATTACTGATCCTGAGTTACCTCCTGTATTATACTCCAGAGCTGTACTCACTATTCTGCTGGTGCAGTCACTGTGTACATACATTACATTACTGATCCTGAGTTACATCCTGTATTATACTCCAGAGCTGTACTCACTATTCTGCTGGTGCAGTCACTGTGTACATACATTACATTGCTGATCCTGAGTTACCTCCTGTATTATACTCCAGAGCTGCACTCACTATTCTGCTGGTGCAGTCACTGTGTACATACATTACATTACTGATCCTGAGTTACATCCTGTATTATACTCCAGAGCTGCACTCACTATTCTGCTGGTGCAGTCACTGTGTACATACATTACATTACTGATCCTGAGTTACCTCCTGTATTATACTCCAGAGCTGCACTCATTATTCTGCTGGTGCAGTCACTGTGTACATACATTACATTACTGATCCTGAGTTACTTCCTGTATTATACTCCAGAGCTGCACTCACTATTCTGCTGGTGCAGTCACTGTGTACATACATTACATTACTGATCCTGAGTTACATCCTGTATTATACCCCAGAGCTGCCCTCACTATTCTGTGGATGCAGTCACTGTGCACATACATTACATTACTGATCCTGAGTTACCTCCTGTATTATACCCCAGAGCTGCACTCACTATTCTGCTGGTGCAGTCACTGTGTACATACATTACATTACTGATCCTGAGTTACATCCTGTATTATACTCCAGAGCTGTACTCACTATTCTGCTGGTGCAGTCACTGTGTACATACATTACATTACTGATCCTGAGTTACATGCTGTATTATACTCCAGAGCTGCACTCACTATTCTGCTGGTGCAGTCACTGTGTACATACATTACATTACTGATCCTGAGTTACATCCTGTATTATACTCCAGAGCTGCACTCACTATTCTGCTGGTGCAGTCACTGTGTACATACATTACATTACTGATCCTGGGTTACATCCTGTATTATACTCCAGAGCTGCACTCACTAACTCA
The DNA here is from genome assembly GCF_046119375.1 of Phyllobates terribilis. Taxonomy (NCBI): domain Eukaryota; kingdom Metazoa; phylum Chordata; class Amphibia; order Anura; family Dendrobatidae; genus Phyllobates; species Phyllobates terribilis. The sequence goes on from NW_027362768.1 coordinate 190,555,071, forward strand.
CTATTCTGCTGGTGCAGTCACTGTGTTCATACATTACATTACTGATCCTGAGTTACATCCTGTATTATACTCCAGAGCTGCACTCACTATTCTGCTGGTGCAGTCACTGTGTACATACATTACATTACTGATCCTGAGTTACATCCTGTATTGTACTCCTGAGCTGCACTCACTATTCTGCTGGTGCAGTCACTGTGTACATACATTACATTACTGATCCTGAGTTACATGCTGTATTATACTCCAGAGCTGCACTCACTATTCTGCTGGTGCAGTCACTGTGTACATACATTACATTACTGATCCTGAGTTACATCCTGTATTATACTCCAGAGCTGCACTCACTATTCTGCTGGTGCAGTCACTGTGTACATACATTACATTACTGATCCTGGGTTACATCCTGTATTATACTCCAGAGCTGCACTCACTAACTCACTATTCTGCTGGTGCAGTCACTGTGTTCATACATTACATTACTGATCCTGAGTTACATCCTGTATTATACTCCAGAGCTGCAATCACTATTCTGCTGGTGCAGTCACTGTGTACATACTTTACATTACTGATCCTGAGTTACATCCTGTATTATACTCCAGAGCTGCACTCACTATTCTGCTGGTGCAGTCACTGTGTACATACATTACATTACTGATCCTGAGTTACATCCTGTATTATACTCCTGAGCTGCACTCACTATTCTGCTGGTGCAGTCACTGTGTACATACATTACATTACTGATCCTGAGTTACATGCTGTATTATACTCCAGAGCTGCACTCACTATTCTGCTGGTGCAGTCACTGTGTACATACATTACATTACTGATCCTTAGTTACATGCTCTATTATACTCCAGAGCTGCGCTCACTATTCTGCTGGTGCAGTCACTGTGTACATACATTACATTACTGATCCTGGGTTACATCCTGTATTATACTCGAGAGCTGCACTCACTATTCTGCTGGTGAAGTCACTGTGTACATACATTACATTGCTGATCCTGAGTTACCTCCTGTATTATACTCCAGAGCTGCGCTCACTATTCTGCTGGTGCAGTCACTGTGTACATACATTACATTTCTGATCCTGAGTTACATCCTGTATTATACTCCAGAGCTGCACTCACTATTCTGCTGGTGCAGTCACTGTGTACATACATTACATTACTGATCCTGAGTTACCTCCTGTATTATACTCCAGAGCTGTAATCACTATTCTGTTGGTGCAGTCACTGTGTACATACATTACATTACTGATCCTGAGTTACCTCCTGTATTATACTCCAGAGCTGTACTCACTATTCTGCTGGTGCAGTCACTGTGTACATACATTACATTGCTGATCCTGAGTTACCTCCTGTATTATACTCCAGAGCTGCACTCACTATTCTGCTGGTGCAGTCACTGTGTACATACATTACATTACTGATCCTGAGTTACATCCTGTATTATACTCCAGAGCTGCACTCACTATTCTGCTGGTGCAGTCACTGTGTACATACATTACATTACTGATCCTGAGTTACCTCTTGTATTATACTCCAGAGCTGCACTCATTATTCTGCTGGTGCAGTCACTGTGTACATACATTACATTACTGATCCTGAGTTACTTCCTGTATTATACTCCAGAGCTGCACTCACTATTCTGCTGGTGCAGTCACTGTGTACATACATTACATTACTGATCCTGAGTTACATCCTGTATTATACTCCAGAGCTGCACTCACTATTCTGCTGGTGGAGTCACTGTGTACATACATTACATTACTGATCCTGAGTTACATGCTGTATTATACTCCAGAGCTGCACTCACTATTCTGCTGGTACAGTCACTGTGTACATACATGACATTACTGATCCTGAGTTACATCCTGTATTATAATCCAGAGCTGCACTCACTATTCTGCTGGTGCCGTCACTGTGTACATACATTACATTACTGATCCTGAGTTACATCCTGTATTATACTCCAGAGCTGCACTCACTATTCTGCTGGTGCAGTCACTGTGCACATACATTACATTACTGATCCTGAGTTACATCCTGTATTATACTCCAGAGCTGCACTCACTATTCTGCTGGTGCAGTCACTGTGTACATACATTACATTACTGAACCTGAGTTACATCCTGTATTATACTCCAGAGCTGCACTCACTATTCTGCTGGTGCAGTCACTGTGTACATCCATTACATTACTGATCCTGAGTTACATCCTGTATTATACTCCAGAGCTGCACTCACTATTCTGCTGGTGCAGTCACTGTGTACATACATTACATTACTGATCCTGAGTTACATCCTGTATTATACTCCAGAGCTGCTCTCACTATTCTGCTGGTGCAGTCACTGTGTACATACATTACATTACTGATCCTGAGTTACATCCTGTATTATACTCCAGAGCTGCACTCACTATTCTGCTGGTGCAATCACTGTGTACATACATTACATTACTGATCCTGAGTTACATCCTGTATTATACTCCAGAGCTGCACTCACTATTCTGCTGGTGCAGTCACTGTGTACATACATTACATTACTGATCCTGAGTTACATCCTGTATTATACTCCAGAGCTGCACTCACTATTCTGCTGGTGCAGTCACTGTGTACATACATTACATTACTGATCCTGAGTTACATCCTGTATTATACCCCAGAGCTGCACTCACTATTCTGCTGGTGCAGTCACTGTGTACATACATTACATTACTGATCCTGTACTGATCCTGTATTATACTCCAGAGCTGCACTCACTATTCTGCTGGTGCAGTCACTGTGCACATTCATTACATTACTGATCCTGAGTTACATCCAGTATTATACTGCAGAGCTGCACTCACTATTCTGCTGGTGCAGTCACTGTGTACATACATTACATTACTGATCCTGAGTTACATCCTGTATTATACTCCAGAGCTGCACTCACTATTCTGCTGGTGCAGTCACTGTGTACATACATTACATTACTGATCCTGAGTTACATCATGTATTATACTTCAGAGCTGCACTCACTATTCTGCTGGTGCAGTCACTGTGTACATACATTACATTACTGATCCTGAGTTACATCCTGTATTATACTCCTGAGCTGCACTCACTATTCTGCTGGTGCAGTCACTGTGTACATACATTACATTACTGATCCTGAGTTACATCCTGTATTATACTCCAGAGCTGCACTCACTATTCTGCTGGTGCAGTCACTGTGTACATACATTACATTACTGACCCTGAGTTACATCATGTATTATACTCCAGAGCTGCACTCACTATTCTGCTGGTGCAGTCACTGTGTACATACATTACATTACTGATCCTGAGTTACATCCTGTATTATACTCCAGAGCTGCACTCACTATTCTGCTGGTGCAGTCACTGTGTACATACATTACATTACTGATCCTGAGTTACCTCCTGTATTATACCCCAGAGCTGCACTCACTATTCTGCTGGTGCAGTCACTGTGTACATACATTACATTACTGATCCTGAGTTACATCCTGTATTATACTCCAGAGCTGCACTCACTATTCTGCTGGTGCAGTCACTGTGTACATACATTACATTACTGATCCTGAGTTACATCCTGTATTATACTCCAGAGCTGCTCTCACTATTCTGCTGGTGCAGTCACTGTGTACATACATTACATTACTGATCTTGAGTTACATCCTGTATTATACTCCAGAGCTGCACTCACTATTCTGCTGGTGCAGTCACTGTGTACATACATTGCATTACTGATCCTGAGTTACATCCTGTATTATGCTCCAGAGCTGCACTCACTATTCTGCTGGTGCAGTCACTGTGTACATACATTACATTACTGATCCTGAGTTACATCCTGTATTATACTCCAGAGCTGCACTCACTATTCTGCTGGTGCAGTCACTGTGCACATTCATTACATTACTGATCCTGAGTTACATCCAGTATTATACTCCAGAGCTGCACTCACTATTCTGCTGGTGCAGTCACTGTGTACATACATTACATTACTGATCCTGAGTTACATCCTGTATTATACTCCAGAGCTGCACTCACTTTTCTGCTGGTGCAGTCACTGTGTACATACATTACATTACTGATCCTGAGTTACATCATGTATTATACTCCAGAGCTGCGCTCACTATTCTGCTGGTGCAGTCACTGTGTACATACATTACATTACTGATCCTGAGTTACCTCCTGTATTATACCCCAGAGCTGCACTCACTATTCTGCTGGTGCAGTCACTGTGTACATACATTACATTACTGATCCTGAGTTACATCCAGTATTATACCCCAGAGCTGCACTCACTATTCTGCTGGTGCAGTCACTGTATACATACATTACATTACTGATCCTGAGTTACATCCTGTATTATACTCCAGAGCTGCACTCACTATTCTGCTGGTGCAGTCACTGTATACATACATTACATTACTGATCCTGAGTTACCTCCTGTATTATACTCCAGAGCTGCACTCACTATTCTGCTGGTGCAGTCACTGTGTACATACATTACATTACTGATCCTGAGTTACCTCCTGTATTATACTCCAGAGCTGCACTCACTATTCTGCTGGTGCAGTCACTGTATACATACATTACATTACTGATCCTGAGTTACATCCTGTATTATACTCCAGAGCTGCACTCACTATTCTGCTGGTGCAGTCACTGTGTACATACATTACATTACTGATCCTGAGTTACATCCTGTATTATACTCCAGAGCTGCACTCCCTATTCTGCTGGTGCAGTCACTGTGTACATACATTACATTACTGATCCTGAGTTACCTCCTGTATTATACTCCAGAGCTGCACTCACTATTCTGCTGGTGCAGTCACTGTATACATACATTACATTACTGATCCTGAGTTACCTCCTGTATTATACTCCAGAGCTGCACTCACTATTCTGCTGGTGCAGTCACTGTGTACATACATTACATTACTGATCCTGAGTTACATCCTGTATTATACTCCAGAGCTGCACTCACTATTCTGCTGGTGCAGTCACTGTGTACATACATTACATTACTGATCCTGAGTTACATCCTGTATTATACTCCAGAGCTGCACTCCCTATTCTGCTGGTGCAGTCACTGTGTACATACATTACATTACTGATCCTGAGTTACCTCCTGTATTATACTCCAGAGCTGCACTCACTATTCTGCTGGTGCAGTCACTGTATACATACATTACATTACTGATCCTGAGTTACATCCTGTATTATACTCCAGAGCTGCACTCCCTATTCTGCTGGTGCAGTCACTGTGTACATACATTACATTACTGATCCTGAGTTACCTCCTGTATTATACTCCAGAGCTGCACTCACTATTCTGCTGGTGCAGTCACTGTATACATACATTACATTACTGATCCTGAGTTACATCCTGTATTATACTCCAGAGCTGCACTCCCTATTCTGCTGGTGCAGTCACTGTGTACATACATTACATTACTGATCCTGAGTTACCTCCTGTATTATACTCCAGAGCTGCACTCACTATTCTGCTGGTGCAGTCACTGTATACATACATTACATTACTGATCCTGAGTTACCTCCTGTATTATACTCCAGAGCTGCACTCACTATTCTGCTGGTGCAGTCACTGTGTACATACATTACATTACTGATCCTGAGTTACATCCTGTATTATACTCCAGAGCTGCACTCACTATTCTGCTGGTGCAGTCACTGTGTACATACATTACATTACTGATCCTGAGTTACATCCTGTATTATACTCCAGAGCTGCACTCACTATTCTGCTGGTGCAGTCACTGTGTACATACATTACATTACTGATCCTGAGTTACATCCTGTATTATACTCCAGAGCTGCACTCACTATTCTGCTGGTGCAGTCACTGTGTACATACATTACATTACTGATCCTGAGTTACCTCCTGTATTATACTCCAGAGCTGCACTCACTATTCTGCTGGTGCAGTCACTGTATACATACATTACATTACTGATCCTGAGTTACCTCCTGTATTATACTCCAGAGCTGCACTCACTATTCTGCTGGTGCAGTCACTGTGTACATACATTACATTACTGATCCTGAGTTACATCCTGTATTATACTCCAGAGCTGCACTCACTATTCTGCTGGTGCAGTCACTGTGTACATACATTACATTACTGATCCTGAGTTACATCCTGTATTATACTCCAGAGCTGCACTCACTATTCTGCTGGTGCAGTCACTGTGTACATACATTACATTACTGATCCTGAGTTACATCCTGTATTATACTCCAGAGCTGCACTCACTATTCTGCTGGTGCAGTCACTGTGTACATACATTACATTACTGATCCTGAGTTACCTCCTGTATTATACTCCAGAGCTGCACTCACTATTCTGCTGGTGCAGTCACTGTATACATACATTACATTACTGATCCTGAGTTACCTCCTGTATTATACTCCAGAGCTGCACTCACTATTCTGCTGGTGCAGTCACTGTGTACATACATTACATTACTGATCCTGAGTTACATCCTGTATTATACTCCAGAGCTGCACTCACTATTCTGCTGGTGCAGTCACTGTGTACATACATTACATTACTGATCCGGAGTTACATCCTGTATTATACTCCAGAGCTGCACTCACTATTCTGCTGGTGCAGTCACTGTGTACATACATTACATTACTGATCCGGAGTTACATCCTGTATTATACTCCAGAGCTGCACTCACTATTCTGCTGGTGCAGTCACTGTGTACATACATTACATTACTGATCCGGAGTTACATCCTGTATTATACTCCAGAGCTGCACTCACTATTCTGCTGGTGCAGTCACTGTGTACATACATTACATTACTGATCCGGAGTTACATCCTGTATAGGGATGAGCCGACTCGAGGAAGTTCGGGTTCTGGTACCCCATCCGAGCTTTAGTGCAAAGTTTGGTTCGGGTACCAGAACTGTACCCAAACTTCATCCTGGACTTTGGAGCAGGAAAATTCTCTCTGTCTTAAAAATACCATCTGGTAGATATACAGGTACCATAGATACTCTATGTAAGAATAGAATACTCCTCTAAGTAAAATTCATAATAAAGTACCCGATAGGACCAGCGCTCCCAGACTTGCAAGGATTGGAAAATGAACTCTTGGACTTCAAAAGGTTTATTTCACTCTGTTTTCTCAATATAGTATATATTAAAACAATAAAACAACGCGTTTCGTCTATAAAAATAAAAAACACATAGCCTTCATCAGGTATGAACATATCTTAATATGAAAGTTATATAGTCTTTACTATTGCACCTGGTTGTGTTAATTGGATTGGATTAACCATATAAATACCGGGTATTGTTTCATTTAATCGTGTCAGCTGTTTTTCTATACATATACTGTATATGTGTAGGTTAAAAAAAAAATTTAATTTCAAGTTATCATACATTATCTATAAAATTTCTTTTATTTTGATTATTATTTCCCCTCCCTACCTTTCCTTTCTTTTCTTTAAGAAGCTTATATAGGTATCTCGGATAATTCAATATCCAATTGATTCTCAGTATGTAGCATTAGAATCGCCATCAAAGGAAAAAAAAAAAAAAAAAAACGTTTACACATTTTCAATTTTCCTTCCTAAATTACACTGAAATTTCCAATTTTTTAATTAAAAAAATAATAAAAATGTATTTAAAAATTAATGAAAAAAAATACATTTAAGTTTACTTAAAATATTATTTTTTATATCCTGTTTCAATTTTGCCTGATACAGTGGGAAAAAATAGTATTTAGTCATCCACCAATTGTGCAAGTTCTCCCACTTAAAAAGATGAGAGTGGCCTGCAATTGACATCATAGGTCGACCTCAACTATGAGAGACAAAATGACATAATAGGATGGGGGAGTGCATAAAAGGATGGGGGCTGCACATAACAGGATGGGGGCAGCACATAATAGGATGGGGGAGCACATAATAGGATCGAGGAGGACATAACAGGATGGGGGAGCACATAATAGGATCGGGGAGGACATAACAGAATGGGGGCAGCACATACCAGGATGGGGGCAGCGCATAACAGGATGGAGGAGCACATAATAGGATGGGGGAGCACATAATAGGATGGGGGAGCACATAACAGGATGGGGGAGCACATAATAGGATGGGGGAGCACATAACAGGATGGGGGAGCACATAACAGGATGGGGGCAGCACATAATAGGATGAAGGAGCACATAATAGGATGGGGGAGCACATAACAGGATGGGGGAGCACATAATAGGATGGAGGAGCACATCATAGGATGGGGGAGCACATAACAGGATGTCGCAGCACATAACAGGATGGAGGAGCACATAATAGGATGGGGGAGCACATAATAGGATCGGAGAGGACATAACAGGATGGGGACTGCACATAACAGAATGGGGGCAGCACATAACAGGATGGGGGAGCACATAACAGGATGCGGGAGCACATAACAGAATGGGGGCTGCACATAACAGGATGGGGGCTGCACATAACAGGATGGAGTAGCACATAATAGGGTGGGGGAGCACATAATAGGATGGGGGAGCACATAACAGAATGGGGGCTGCACATAACAGGATGGGGGCTGCACATAACAGGATGGAGGAGCACATAATAGGGTGGGGGAGCACATAATAGGATGGGGGAGCACATAATAGGATGGAGGAGCACATAACTGGATGGGAAGCGCATAATAGGATGGGGCAGCACATAACAGGATGGGGGGGCACATAACAGGATGGGGCAGCACATAACAATATGGGGGAGCACATAATAGGATGGGGGGCACATAACAGTATGGAGGAGCACATAACATTATGGGGGAGCACATAACAGGATGGGGGGAGCACATAATAGGATGGGGGGCACATAACAGGATGGGGGCAGCACATAACAGGATGGAGGAGCACATAATAGGATGGGGGGAGCACATAATAGGAAGGGGGGCACATAAAGGATGGGGCAGCACATAATAGGAAGGGGGGCACATAACAGGATGGGGGAGCACATAACAGGATATATCATTTTTCAATTTTGCCTGATACAGTGGGGAAAAATAGTATTTAGTCATCCACCAATTGTGCAAGTTCTCCCACTAATAAAGATGAGCGAGGCCTGTAATTGACATCATAGGTCGACTTCAACTATGAGAGACAAAATGAGAAAACAAATCCTGAAAATCACATTCTCTGATTTGGAAAGAATTTTTTTTCAAATTTTGGTGGAAAATAAGTATTTGGTCAATTACAAAAGTTCATCTCGATACTTTGTTATATATCCTTTGTTGGCAATGACAGAGGAGAAACGTTTTCTGTAATTCTTCACCAGGTTGGCACACACTGTTGCTGGTATGTTGGCCCATTCCTCCATGCAGATCTCCTCTAGGGATGTTTTGGGGTTGTCGCTGGTCAACACGGACTTTCAACTCCCTCCAAAGGTTTTCTATAGGGTTTAGATCTGAAGACTGGCTAGGCCACTCCAGGACCTTGAAATGCTTCTTACGCAGCCACTCCTTCGTTGTCCTGGCGGTGTGCTTGGGATCATTGTCATGCTGAAAGACTCAGCCACGTTTCATCTTCAATGCCCTTGCTGATGGAAGGAGGTTTGCACTCAAAATCTCATGATACATGGCCCCATTCATTCTTTCATCTACACTAGTGATGAGCGAGCATGCTCGCTACTGCTCGGTGCTCGCCCGAGCATGCCACTGCTGGAGATGCTCGGCGCTCGCTGAGTATTTCCGAGGTTGACCGGCGGGAGCTCGGGTCCCCTCCCTGCATGTTTGGAGCTCTTTAGAGAGCCAATTAACATGCAGGGATTGCCTGCCACTCACTGTAATGCCGTAACCATGTTGGTTGTGGCATTACAGTGATTGGCTGGCCGCACAGGGCCATCAGGTCAATATCAGGTGTATACCTAAGGTATACTATTACTACACTACTGCTTGGATATACAGTCACATTACATGTGAACTGAGCCGTACATTTCTGCTCCCCATATAGATCTACGCTATTTGAGACACTGAGTCCTCTTCCTCTATGCTTTAGCTCCCACAAGCAGTCTGGTAGGTGATACTTAATCTCTGTTTTTTGACCCATTGTATTTATCCGCGTCATTAGAAGGATGCTACATTATCTTTCACAGGTTGACACCAGAACTGATACATGTTAAATAGTCCTGTTCTGCCCTGTGGCCTCATTATTTATTGCCCATGTTCTATTTAATTTAATTTATATTTTCTTTACGTTTTCTTTACGTTTTCTTATGGTTTCTTACGTTATTTTCTTTTATTTATGTCCAACAGTTGTAGTGATGAAGGTCTGTTTGACCGAAACGTTTTGTTAATTTGTGGACTGCATTAAAAATCTTACTTTAATGAACTTTTGAGTGCCGAGGTTACTCTATAGCATAGTACGGGTTGGGCCCCTACTCGAGCACCAGTGTCCAGCAGTGCAGCGATTTTTCTACTATCAGGTCTATATCAGACCTGGCGCCGCCATGCTCATCACAGTCACTCCGGATCAGACAGTGTAGGGAGAGCTGCTGCTGCGTCAGGGAGAGATTTGCTTGATTATTAGGTAGTATTGGTAGAACATAAGTATATTACACATATCCATCTCAACAAACAGTCCTTCTGAGGACTAATCCATCTGCAGAGATATCAGGCAGGCAGTGTATATAGGCAGGCAGGCAGGGTATATAGCAGACTGCAGTGCATAAAGCACAAGAGGCTCCATTCCAGTTCAACCTCCTGCTGCTGTTAGATATTTCTATACAAAGGCCCAGGTCTCAGGGGCCAGGAATAATTTTTTTTGGATCTTAATCCTCATTATTTGCTTAAAAAGCAATCCAGAGAACACCGTTTTTCTGCGCCATTTGCTTGTTGGCACTGCAGAATACAGCCAGGTCCTTTCCATATTACAGCGCTAAAAATCCAGCTATTTAAAACTGTGGTTTGTCCGTCACACAGATCACATATATTTGGCTGAAAATATTGCCATTTCTGGCCTCCATTGAAAATTTGTTTCAGTGTGTCAGTGAAGCTATTGACAACAGTTTGCTGTTAAAACTAGTTATCTACAGGCCAGGTATTTAAAACTGTGTTTTCTCCATAACACGGATCACATATACGTTTTCAGAAAATACTGCCATTTTTGACCTCCATTAAAAATTAGTTTCAGTGTGTCAGCGAAGTTTTTGACACCAGTTTGCTGTTCAAAATAGTTACCTACAGGCCAGGTATTTAAAACTGTGGTTTGTCTGTCACACGGATCACATATAAGTTCACTCCAAATTCAGCCATTTGTAGTGAGCGTCGAAGATACTGTCCTCCATTTAAAATGGGCAAGGCATGTGGCAAGGAACGGGGAACTGGACGTGATGGTGATGGTGCATGCAGAGGCAGAGGACGTGGGCAAGCTGAAATTGTGCCACAACAAACACCCACATCTTCTTGCTCAACCTTCCTGTCCCAATTAATAGGGGACTACAGAACACCGCTATTGAACCCAGAGCAGTGTGAAAAGGTTGTTGGTTGGATAGCGGATAATGCTTCCAGTCACTTAGCCACCACCACCACCACCCTGTTTTCCACACGGTCAAGTGTCAGTAGCCATGAATCTGGACTGCATATTCCTCACCCTGATCCTCCTTCCTCCCACCATGCCGAGTACCCAGAGAGAACTGATCCCACACTTGGACACTCTGAAGAGCTGTTCACTTTTCCATTTATAGATTCGGGCCTCTCGCCCGGTCCACTTGAGGGCAGGGAAAGAGGAGATCGCATGTAGCGATGCCCAAATATTTGAGCAGCGACAGTCATATGAATGCAAAGTGTCACAAGAGGTGGACGATGGTGAGACACAATTGCCAGAAAGTCAGGAGGACCAGGGTGCGGAAGTGGAAGACGAGGTGGTGAATGATATAGTAACTGACCCAACCTGGCAGGAGGATATGCAGAGCGAGGACAGCAGCACACAGCGGGAGAGTGGTAACCCTTGCATTCATTGCATAGGCAAATACAATGGGAGACCAACTTCCTAATAATGGGAACATTGTTTTCAAGAGACCCTCCTCTAAGTCTCTTCAAAGGGGTATTGGGGTGCATCCAAATTTTTAAAGGGGTATTGGGGTGTGTCCAAATTTTCAAAGGGGTATTGGGGTGCGTCCAAATTTTCAAAGGGGTATTGGGGTGTGTCCAAATTTTGGGCAGCCCTGCCACTCACTGCATGCGCAATAACAGTATAGGAGACCCACTTTTTAGTAATGAGAACAACATAGCCTAGCCGGCTTATGTCTCTCTAAGAATAGTGAGAGCCGACTGCTGGCTCTTTAAGAATAGTAAAGTCCGCCTGATGGCCCTATAAAAACAGGATGCGTCTGATGATGTGTCACACACCACATGGCCAAATAAAGTTGTAAAATGTTAAAATGACATTTCCCGGAGAATGCATTTGTCACGGTTGAAAGCAATACAAAAGTGCAAAAATGCATGAAAAACGCTACGTGTAACAATAGCCCAAGATGTGGAGGCGTATTCTTGTTTTTGGTTATTTATTTTGCCTTATATACAAGTAATTGCCCTGGAAAGGATGTTCCTTAACATATTTCCCAGGAAAATCCATTTTGGTTTCATTTTAGTATGTTTTATTGTGAGTCCGTAAAAGTGTCAACATTGTTGACAGCAGTGATCTGGGAGTCAGAAATGCTTCCAGGGCTCTTCCCCATGCTGTTCCTATGCCATTTGAGCACTGTTCCCATCGATTTGGGCAATTTTTAGGCCCTCTGCAGACCGCCGGGGGGTGCCACCTGAAAAATGCTCGAGTTTCCCATAGACTTACATTGGGCTCGTTGCTCGGGTCGAGCACCCGAGTATTCCAATTTGCTCGACCCGAGCAACGAGCACCCGAGCATTTTAGTGCTTGCCAATCACTAATGTACACGGATCAGTCGTCCTGGTCCCTTGGCAGAGGAACAGGCCCAAAGCATGATGTTGACACCCCTATGCTTCACAGTAGGTATGGTGTTCTTTGGATGCAACTCAACATTCTTTCTCCTCCAAACACGATGAGTTGTATTTCTACCAAACAGTTCTACTTTGGTTTTATCTGACCATATGACATTCTCCCAATACTCTTCTGGATCATCCAAATGCTCTCTAGCAAACTTCAGACGGGCCCGGACATGTAATGGCTTAAGCAGGGGGACATGTCTGGCACTGCAGGATCTGAGTCCCTGGAGGCATAGTTTGTTACTGATGGTAGCCTGTGTAACATTGGTCCCAGCTCTCTGTAGGTCATTCACTAGGTCCCCCGTGTGGTTCTGGGATTTTTGCTCACCGCTCTTGAGATCATTTTGACCCCACGAGGTGAGATCTTGTGTGGAGCCCCAGATCGAGGGAGATTATCAGGGGTCTTGTATGTCTTCCATTCTCTAATTATTGCTCCCACAGTTGATTTCTTCACACCAAGCTGCTCGCCTATTGCAGATTCAGTCTTCCCAGGCTGGTGCAGGGCTGCAATTTTGTTTCTGGTGTCCTTCGACAGCTCTTTGGTCTTCAGCATAGTGGAGTTTGGAGTGTGACTGTTTGAGGTTGTGGACAGGTGTCTTTTATACTGATAACAAGTTCAAATAGCTGCCAGTACTACAGGTAACGAGAGGAGGACAGAGGAGCCAGTACTACAGGTAATGAGTGGAGGACAGAGGAGCCAGTACTACAGGTAATGAGTGGAGGACAGAGGAGCCAGTACTACAGGTAATGAGTGGAGGACAGAGGAGCCAGTACTACAGGTAACGAGTGGAGGACAGAGGAGCCAGTACTACAGGTAATGAGTGGAGGACAGAGGAGCCAGTACTACAGGTAATGAGCGGAGGACAGAGGAGCCAGTACTACAGGTAATGAGTGGAGGACAGAGGAGCCAGTACTACAGGTAATGAGTGGAGGACAGAGGAGCCAGTACTACAGGTAATGAGTGGAGGACAGAGGAGCCAGTACTACAGGTAATGAGCGGAGGGCAGAGGAGCCAGTACTACAGGTAATGAGTGGAGGACAGAGGAGCCAGTACTAGAGATAATGAGTGGAGGACAGAGGAGCCAGTACTACAGATAATGAGTGGAGGACAGAGGAGCCAGTAATACAGGTAATGAGTGGAGGACAGAGGAGCCAGTACTACAGGTAATGAGTGGAGGACAGAGGAGCCAGTACTACAGGTAATGAGTGGAGGACAGAGCAGCCTCTTAAAGAAGAAGTTACAGGTCTGTGAGAGCCAGAAATCTTGCTTGTTTGTAATTGACCAAATAATTATTTTCCACCAAAATTTGAAAAAAAATTCTCTCCAAATCAGACAATGTGATTTTCAGGATTTGTTTTCTCATTTTGTCTCTCATAGTTGAAGTCGACCTATGATGTCAATTACAGGCCGACCTCATCTTTTTAAGTGGGAGAACTTGCACAATTGGTGGCTGACTAAATACTCTTTTTCCCCCACTATTTACAAGTCATTATACAGGAACGAATGTTTCTTAACATTTTTTTACTGTAATCTCCAATTTCTCGTCGATTTTGATTATATTATTGTCAGTCCTTAAAGTGGAGTAAAAGTGTGACAGCATTGTTCTCAGCAGCGATCTGGGAGTCAGAGATGCTTCCAGGGGTCTTCCCCATGCTGTTCTCATTCCATTCAGCACTTTTTCCGTTCATTTCAACATTTTGACTGCCCCCACCTAGACCTCCTTGTAGAGTCTGCCGGAAAAATGCTCGGATTTCCCATTGACTCCCATTATACTCGTTACTAGAAACGAGCACCCGAGCATTAAGAATTGCTCGGTTCGAGTAACGAGCATCCAAGCATTTTAGTGCTCGCTCATCTCTAGTATTTAGGATTTATTGTGTACTCTTCACAAGGGAGTTCTGCAGCAACTGACCTGTATAAATGCACTAAGCTTGTGATTTTTGTCATACGGTCCCATTCCTCCTTGGTCACTTGTAGAAATGACAGTAAGGATTATATTATTCTGAGTGTAATGGCTTACCTCTAAGCTTTGGCATTAAAATTGATAAATTATTGTCCCTGGAAGAAGACTTGGTGCAGCCTGAAATTCATTCCCTCCAGATTATGACTTTGTAATGTGAAGGTACAACTGCTACATTGTTATTAAAGTTTTCAGAAAAGTTTTTGCACTTCTCAAATCGCTAGTGTTTCCCAGTGTTAAACTCCAACAAAATTCAGTGAATTGTTATTGTGTTTTCACTTGTAGCATTAAAATGAAACTGTATAAAAAAAACCTGTCTCCTCCACGACAAATCATTTATCACAGGATACAAGTCTCGTATCTGCCACTGTAATCCTCATGGTATATTTATGGATAACGGAGTGCCAACTGCATCAATTGTCAGGAGGAATCAGGTCTTATATCCTCTAATAAGGGGCAAGGAAGCAAGCGGCAAATATATAGAGCTGAGAAAAAGTGTATTTTCTATATACCTCCATGTCCTATTTCATCTCATGCCACGTGTGACACGTGTGAAGGATTGCAGAGCTGTAAATCCCCCATGCTAGAGACAAGAAACTGTAATGCACAGAAAGCAGATATTGCCATATGTCAGGATCCAGAGACATTTCTCAACATAGTAGTCATAAGATGGCAACATAGTGGCATCGGTGGCTCAGTGGTTGGATCGTTGCAGCTCTGGGGTCCTGGGGTCAAATCTCACCAAGTACAAAAAGTTTGTATGTTTTTTTCTGTGTATAAATGGGTTTGACGCGCCCCCTGGGACATATTCCTTTTTGAGGGGAATACCCGGCACCGGATCAGATGGGGGGGGGGTTTGTAGTCTCCGAGCGGCTGTGACCCGGTCCCGTGCCCAGGGCGTCAAGCTCAGTGTGATGTGGCAGTCCTACAGATGTTATTAAGAGTTCTTTTGTGTCGACTACGCCACCCGTTGTGATGCGGCCACTGTGGCCGCCGCTGCAGCAGGGTCCGCTGAGGCTGATGGTGGGTGCGCAGCTTGTGATGGTAACCCCCAACGGGAGGGGTATAGCCTCAGGGGGACAGGCGCAGAGGATGGGGGTTGTGGTGGTGTAGTGCAGACGGCAGTGAAGACAGAGTCGGGTTGTGCAGTTAAGGGTGTTTACTTACTGCAGATGTTGTACTGGTCACTCCAGCTGCTAGTGACCACCCGAGCCGTGCTGCGTCCACCAGGTCCTGGATCCAGCCAACCCCCAAACAAGTCCGGAGCGTGGCCCTGAGCTCTCCCTCTGTCCTTTCTTCAGCCGTCCCCACCAGTGATCCACCTAGGTCCAGCTCCCTCGGGCCTGCTGTTGGGACACCCTTGGCCTTGGGTTCCCTGACCCTTCATGTGGTGTGCCTTCGGGGTGAATGTGGTGGGTGGCCGTGGCAGATGCTGCCCACGGCCTCCGGTCTCTGGCTGGGGATTGTTTTTACCCCCACCAGTTTGGGTTCCGGCACCCTTTTGCTGACTCCTCACCCGGTGCTCTAATTTGGGTTCTTGGGTCCCTTCAGTCTTCCCCCTCTGGGTCTTTCTCTGCTCCACTCTCTCTCTCTCCAGGGCTGCTGTTTCCTTCTCTCTGCTGATTTGTTCTCTGCATCAGACAGGCTCCTCTCCAACTGACTTGTTCTCTACAACTGACCCTGATTCTAGTTGGTGCCCACCTTATATATCCCTCTATGTGTGAGCTCAGGTGACCAGCACCCAATGAGCTCCTATCACTACCCAGACTGCTCCCCCTATCTGCCCCTACACTACATGGGATGTTCCACCCCCTCCCACTCCAGCCAGGAACAGACTCGGTCGTACCTGCACATTTCTAAGTGGGAGTACCGTTGGTCTGTTCCTCGGAAATGGGATGTATGTAGTGCATGCAGCCTACCGAGCTCAGTCCCACACTCCATCCTTACCCGGGAGTGGAATATCACACCTCTGGGTTGAGGTGCAATACCCCTGTAGCAGCCGAATCCTCAGGGTGCTACATTCCCCCCTGGTAAATCACAGCACGTCCTCGGGCTGTAAGACAAAAACACCATAAAACATACAATTTTTTTTTTTTTTTTTTCATAAACAACATAAAACATATAAAACATTATATATATAAAACTTTTTATATAAACATTCTCGTCGTCTCTTGTTTCAGGTTCCTCCTCCGGACACTGTGCAACGTGTGTCCGGGAAAAGTGCGACAGTCTCTAAGAAAAACTGGTTTTCCTATAAAACCGGTAGGGGGCGCTTTAGGAAGCGCAACTATATACAGGGGAAGTTGGCCGCTCTCAGTCCTCGGCCAGGTAGAGGGAAGGGAATGGCTGCTCACAGTCCTCAGCCTGTAGGATGAAGGGGTTAACGGGTAAACAGTTCACTCTTGCTGGTCCCAACGGGGACTATATATATATGTATCAACAGTTTCTTTGGTACCCGGTCGGGTAACTATTTACATCACTTGCTCTGCCGCACTCAACGGCGTCTTCCTCCTGCTCTTTGCTTATAGCTGGTTGTAACTTCAGACCCGTCCGGGTCCTCTTGCTCCTCCTCCCCGCACTGCAACTCCTCCTCCGTCAGGCGGTGTACGTGGAGGGCGTAAGGTCCTTTGGCACACTTGTGCCGGGTAAAGGTGACCTCGTCTCCGATGTAGAGGTCACGACCTTTGTGACCTTCCGGCAGGTGGGACTCGACGTCTCTGCGGGTCACAAAAACGTCACCGCGGTTGTTACGGTCCCAAATAAAGCCCCACCCATGCTGCGGGTTGAACTTTATCACCGTCCCGATGGTGCGGGGACAGTGCGCTGCACGGGGGTTCCTCCTAGTCCGGCTCTTCTGCTCCGCGCTCCGGATTTGGGCCTGTTGTTCTCTGACCCGCCTCTCCTCCCGTTCTCTCGCAAACTCTGCTAGCTGCTGACGACAACACTCAGTACGCTCAGCGGCGACTGCCCGAGTTTCTCCGGTGAACCCCATCAAATCTTCTCCCGTGGGGTCCCACACGAATTGGGCTTCTTCTAAAGGAGGCGAGACCCGAGTCACGGGCTTCGGAGCCGGGATCAGGGGCTCACACAAGGGCCCTAGTCTTTGTTGCCGCTCCAGCTCACAAAACTCCTCGGGCCAGATAAAGGGCCGCCCGTCCGGCCATGTGAGCTGGCTGAAGAGGTCCTTTCCCAAACTCGGCACCCTTGGTTTTGCGGGTGCGGGCGCAGTGGTGGTGGCGCCCAGGTCGCCCAGGCCTTGCGGCCAGGCCTGGGGCACTTGGAACGTAAAGGGCACCGTTAATATGGCGGCGCCCTGTGCTACCTGGCCTCGCGACCAGGCCGGAGGTTCCGCGGAGGTAGGGGGCGCTGTTGGTGATGCGGGGCCCGGGAGTACCGGGCCTTGCGACCAGGCCGGAGGCTCTTCCTGCTTGGTCACGCTCCGGGTCGGTGCGTGTGACGTCACAGGGGTCGCGGCGGCGGCTTCTGGTCGGGGCCTAGTCATTAGCGGTGACATGGCGGTTACGGGCACGGACGGGGGACTTTCGGGCTCTGCGACGGGGAACCGGGGCAGGTGGGCGGTCTCTCGGTATGGGGTATAAGCGTCCCCTTTACCTGCCTTCATACGTTCGGCTCCCTTCTCAGCGCCGTCTCCGACCTTGGGTCCTCCCGCGTCATCCGTAGAGGCAGTTGGTGTCCTCTCCCAGGGGAGCATGCTCCGTGGACGGGTTCCAGCTTGCTGGGCCATCTCCCGGCTCCACTCCGCCAGTATCTCACGCTGTACCCGGGCTATCCTCCTTGCGAGGCCCTCCAAGGCAGTTTGTGCACACTCCCGGTCTCGGGGAAGCTGCGCTAAGATCTCCGCTAGACCTAGCGGGGTTGTGGACTCTAGCAGGCTCCTGACCATCGGGTCGGTGCTGCTCTGCTCTTCTTCCGGCAGGCTCCTGGCCAGCGGGCCGGTGCTGCTCTGCCCTCCTTCCTCGGTCTCTAGCAGACTCCTGGCCAGCGGGCCGGTGCTGTTCTGCTTTCTCTCCATCTCCGGGTGAGCTCCTCCGCTACTCCTCGTTAGACCTCTTGCCTCCGGGTCCGCTCGCTCCAGACTGCTCCAGGCGGCACCCATCTTCGTTCTTTTCTTTCGTCTCCTCCCACCTCGAGGGCGGTCCCGGGGCAACTCGGTGACTGTCAGCTCCAGGGGTAGTTCTTTCACGCTGACAGACACCTCCAGCATCACAGTCTCTGTTGGTGGGGGCGGTTTCCACTTTTGGCGCCATTTTCTGTCCCGGCCCACGATGGGAGGTGGCCTCTTGCCTTCCTTTGGCACGCCCATAATGGCGTCCGCTGCTCTTCCAAGGCGGGAAATCTGCGGTTTTGGCGGGAAGCGTCGCCCAGTGGCGGGAAACTCTGCAGATGGCGGGAACAAGTTGGAAATGGCGGACAATCGGCGGGAAACGACTGGTGATGGAGTCCGATGGCGGGGACCCTCCGGAACCGGCAGGAGACTTCTTTCTGAGGTAAACTTGCACTTTTCTTCAGGCACGCAGTACCCGGTTGTTGCGGGCACGTAATCCTGCCGACTACGCCAAAGTTGACGCGCCCCCTGGGACATATTCCTTTTTGAGGGGAATACCCGGCACCGGATCAGATGGGGGGGGGGTTTGTAGTCTCCGAGCGGCTGTGACCCGGTCCCGTGCCCAGGGCGTCAAGCTCAGTGTGATGTGGCAGTCCTACAGATGTTATTAAGAGTTCTTTTGTGTCGACTACGCCACCCGTTGTGATGCGGCCACTGTGGCCGCCGCTGCAGCAGGGTCCGCTGAGGCTGATGGTGGGTGCGCAGCTTGTGATGGTAACCCCCAACGGGAGGGGTATAGCCTCAGGGGGACAGGCGCAGAGGATGGGGGTTGTGGTGGTGTAGTGCAGACGGCAGTGAAGACAGAGTCGGGTTGTGCAGTTAAGGGTGTTTACTTACTGCAGATGTTGTACTGGTCACTCCAGCTGCTAGTGACCACCCGAGCCGTGCTGCGTCCACCAGGTCCTGGATCCAGCCAACCCCCAAACAAGTCCGGAGCGTGGCCCTGAGCTCTCCCTCTGTCCTTTCTTCAGCCGTCCCCACCAGTGATCCACCTAGGTCCAGCTCCCTCGGGCCTGCTGTTGGGACACCCTTGGCCTTGGGTTCCCTGACCCTTCATGTGGTGTGCCTTCGGGGTGAATGTGGTGGGTGGCCGTGGCAGATGCTGCCCACGGCCTCCGGTCTCTGGCTGGGGATTGTTTTTACCCCCACCAGTTTGGGTTCCGGTACCCTTTTGCTGACTCCTCACCCGGTGCTCTAATTTGGGTTCTTGGGTCCCTTCAGTCTTCCCCCTCTGGGTCTTTCTCTGCTCCACTCTCTCTCTCTCCAGGGCTGCTGTTTTCTTCTCTCTGCTGATTTGTTCTCTGCATCAGACAGGCTCCTCTCCAACTGACTTGTTCTCTACAACTGACCCTGATTCTAGTTGGTGCCCACCTTATATATCCCTCTATGTGTGAGCTCAGGTGACCAGCACCCAATGAGCTCCTATCACTACCCAGACTGCTCCCCCTATCTGCCCCTACACTACATGGGATGTTCCACCCCCCTCCCACTCCAACCAGGAACAGACTCGGTCGTACCTGCACATTTCTAAGTGGGAGTACCGTTGGTCTGTTCCTCGGAAATGGGATGTATGTAGTGCATGCAGCCTACCGAGCTCAGTCCCACACTCCATCCTTACCCGGGAGTGGAATATCACACCTCTGGGTTGAGGTGCAATACCCCTGTAGCAGCCGAATCCTCAGGGTGCTACAGGTTTCTTCTGGGTAATCCAATTTCCTCCCATACGCCAAAAAAATAAATTATATTGTGAGCCCCAAGTGGGACAGTGAAGATAGTGTATGTTGCTGCAGATTATGGTGGCAATATATAAGTGCTAAAATTCTATAAATCTCAGTGATGTAACTATAGTGGTTAAGATTTTGCAAGAGCTTCAAGACATCTTCTTTGGGTTATTTCAGGCTGCAACTCACATCACAACTACTGGGCGTCCATACTCAGCAACTGTACATATGGCACAAACGTTTCTTGACAGAGTATTCCATATTCAGATTTTTTTTTAAGATGGACATCTAGTAACACTCGTCAAGCAAAGAATAAAGGTGTGGAGAAACACATCTGTGACTATATTTCCCATTAAATGACCATTGAAGCAACTTTTCCTAGGGTTCTGCATTTTTCCATTCTTTTGTCATTCCTACTATAAATATACATTTAATGGGTGTTATTAGTGTAGGGAGTCCCTACATGGTCTGACAATGTCCAATCAGGGCTGCCTTATTAGACAGCGTAGATACAGGGGGGGGGAGTGACAACTAGAGATGAGTGTTGTTCTACTCGAACTGTTCGCCAATCTCAAATTCGAGCTGTTTTGGGCGGTGTTCGAGCCGTTCGGCGAACACGAACAATTTGAGAAAAATTCGGCTGTTCGAGGTTATGTTCGATAACTGTTTGTGCACCAAAATCATAACTGGATTTTTTCTCAGTAATGATGAAAATTAATGTTAATCCGCAGTTTGAGTGTACAGCGGGGCGGGGGGAGGGGCAGGGGATGGATCTCTGCAGGAACAATGAAGATCTCCATTTTTTTTTTCTCTTTCCCGCATTTACAGTGGGGAGGTGCAATCTGTCAGCCTATCAGCAGAGCACACACGGAGCGAAGTGCTTTTTTTCACACAAGCAAGGGTATGTGTCATTGGCAGTGTATGTCACATGTCCTTGCCCTATAAGACCCAGCCATTTTCCCCGTCGCCACCATTTTCTCACTGCTGCAGCTGCGTGTTAGACGGCACCGCTGTTGCTGTGTGCGCTATACCTTGTTAATTTCAAGCCAATTTTCGCACAAATCTACAGATAGCTTGGGAGTAGGGAATAGTTGTGATTGCAGTCCTTTTAAGGACTAGGTTACAGCATTTCCTACGACTTTTATCAGGCAGGTCTGTGCTCTTAAATAGATAGATTGTGGGAGTAAAGACTAATTGTAATTGGAGTCCTTTTCAGGACTAGGTTACATCAGTTCCTATCAGTTTTTGCCAGGCAGGTCTGTGCCAGTGCTGTGCAAGTTTTTTTCACAGCATTTGGCTGAATCTAGCAAAGCTAATCCTTTTTGGCCTATTGCAGAGTGTGTTAGTCAGTGGAGTAGCCTATCTGTGCTGCAAGATATACCACCTGTGTATAGAATACCAATTTTTTTACTGCACCTAGTGAAGTAAAATCTTTTGGGCATAGCATCATTCTATTAGTCCATCTATACAGACCTCCATCAGGTTGCAAACTGAATATAATTTTTTTCTGCATCTACCTCTGAAAAAATATTTGGGCTTCTAGCAGTGTGTGGGACTTGTTCTATTACTCCATCTATACAGACCTCCATCAGGTTGCAAACTGAATATATTTTTTTTCTGCATCTACCTCTGAAAAAATATTGGGCTTCTAGCTGTGTGTGGGACTTGTTCTATTAATCCATCTATACTGACCTCCATCAGGTTGCAAACTGAATATAATTTTTTTCTGCATCTACCTCTGAAAAAATATTGGGCTTCTAGCTGTGTGTGGGACTTGTTCTATTAGTCCATCTATACTGACCTCCATCAGGTTGCAAACTGAAAATAATTTTTTGTCTGCATCTAGCTCTGAAAAAATATTTGGCCTTCTAGCAGTGTGTGGGACTTTCTCTATTAGTCCATCTATACTGACCTCCATCAGGTTGCAAATTAAAAATAATTTTTATCTGCATCTACCTCTGAAAAAATATTTGGGCTTCTAGCTGTGTATGGGACTTGTTCTATTAGTCCATCTATACTGACCTCCATCAGGTTGCAAACTGAATATAATTTTTTTCTGCATCTACCTCTGAAAAAAATATTTGGCCTTCTAGCTGTGTGTGGGACTTTCTCTATTAGTCCAGCTATACTGACCTCCATCAGGTTGCAAATTAAAAATAATTTTTATCTGCATCCAGCTCTGAAAAAATATTTGGCCTTCTAGCTGTGTGTGGGACTTTCTCTATTAGTCCATCTATACTGACCTCCATCAGGTTGCAAACTGAATATATTTTTTTCTGCATCTACCTCTGAAAAAATATTTGGGCTTCTAGCAGTGTGTGGGACTTTCTCTATTTGTCCATCTATACTGACCTCCATCAGGTTGCAAATTGAATATAATTTTTTTCTGCATGTAACCCAGCCAATAGTTTTGGCCTAATACCACAGTTTGGCCACTCAGCTCTGCTCGGTTCCCATCCATTGTTTTTTTGTGCAAACAACTCCAGAGTTGTGAATTAGTTAACCACCAAAATGAGTGGAAAAAGGCCTGCTGCTGGTGGAAAGGGGAATAGGCGTGTTGGGAAGGGAAAAAAAGGTTGTGTCCGTGGGGTAGGTGTTAAAGCAACAGTAACATCTGCAGAAGAAAGACCTTCTTCCAGCCAAACTAAAATGTCTACTTCTTTTAGCGGACAATGTGATAAGATCCCTTTCTTACGGCCACGCCAATCGCTACAAATTCCAGATGAGGCACAAAAACAGCAGGTGCTTCAAGGAATATCAAGTGCTCCTTTAAGTGGGCTCTCCTCCACATCAACTTCAACATCACAAATACTCCAGTCCTCAAAGGTGTCACCCCAATCGCACTTGCTTCCTCACAGCTCCCAAATCTCCAGCTGCCCGTCTGAGTATGAGGTAGAACAGATGGTTGAGTCTGCAGAGCTGTTTACTCATACTATAGCCTGGGAATCAGAGGTCGACTCCAGCGCTTCTGTGAATCCAGACGAGGAAATGATCTGCACTGATGCCCAGAATCTTTATGAATCGGATCCAGGACCAGACGCAGAAGGTTCTGACAATAATGTAGACCCTCATTCCCAAACTGTAACTCCTGTTGGTGGAGACAATGAGGAAGACGATGATGAGACTCAAATACCTGATTGGAGCGACAACTTTAGTTTTTTGTCAGGGCAGGAACAGGTTGGCTCTGAGGACGACGGGTGTGATAACGCACAGGGTGATGATGATGAGGTTGGAGATCCCACTTACTGTCAACCCACAGTCAGCCAAGAGATGAGGTCAGCAGAGGAGGTGGAGGAAGATGCTAGTGACGACGAGGTCAGGTTGCGCCTTCCTGGACAGAGACGTAGTACTGGAAGCACGTCAACAACTGCATCTTCAAACACAACTCTGCCTCTCACCACAAGTCGTGGTGGCTCTTCAGGTCGCATGGGTGCTAAGCCTTGCATAGCCTGGGCATTTTTTCAGATCGATAAAGATGACCCAACTCGTGTTATCTGTAACATTTGTCAGCAAAAGCTAAGTAGAGGCCAAAAAATACATAGTTTGAGTACTTCATGCATGAACCGGCTCATGGACATGAAGCATAAGTTGCAGTGGGAAGCTCAGTGTGCTACAATGCGGCCTAGCCGGCCGGGCCAACCACCGTCTGCCATATCTTGTGCATCCGCGGCCTCTTCATCCTCTGTGACTGGGGGGACAGCAGTCACACCTGTTTTGGGGCGCAGACCTGCCACCTCTTTACCCGCAAAAACCACCGTGATTGGCAGGTCATCATTTTCTTTGGAGGTGGTAACACCAGTTGGTGTTGAGCGCTGTCCGACATCGATAGCACCACCTTTGGATCAAGGCAACCTAACATGTCCGCCTGCATCTTCCTCACAGACCGGCAGTTTGCCGGGGACACCCTTATCAACCCCGTCTAAGCACAATAGCCAGCCCTCGGTCCCTCAGATGTGGACAAGTAAAAGACCATTTCCTCCTAGCCATGAGAAAGCTAAGAGGTTGAATTTCACCATCTGCAAGCTCTTGGCTACAGAAATGCTGCCTTTCCGCCTGGTGGACACAGAGGATTTTCGAGACCTTATGTCCGTCGCAGTGCCCCAGTACCAGATGCCCAGTCGGCACTACTTCTCAAAGAAAGGTGTGCCTGCGCTCCACCAGCATGTCGCACACAACATCACCGCTTTTTTGAGAAACTCTGTGTGTGACAGGGTGCATTTCACCACAGACACTTGGACGAGTAGGCATGGACAGGGGCGTTACATGTCGCTGACTGGGCACTGGGTAACTATGGTGACAGCAGGACAAGGGGCTGCTGTCCAAGTCTTGCCGTCCCCACGAGTTGTGCGTCAATCCTCTTTATGTCAAAGTTCCTCCACTGCTTCTGCCTCCTCAACCTCCTCTCGGTCTTCCACCTGCACCCAAAGCCTGTCTGGTCATGCCACAAGCTTTCTAACTGCGCAGAAGGGATCCTGCACACCTCGTTACTATGCTGGCAGTAGGGCTCAACGTCATCAGGCGGTTTTTACATTGAAATGTCTGGGAAATGTGAGTCACACAGCTGAGGAGTTGTGGTCAGCTCTGGAGAACAAATTTCATGAATGGTTGTCTCCACTGGACCTGAAACCAGGGAAGGCCGTGTGCGACAATGCTGCAAACCTGGGTGCGGCCCTTCGCCGGGGCAATGTCACACACGTGCCTTGTATGGCTCACGTGTTGATCCTGGTTGTCCAGCAATTTTTAGCCCACTATCCCAGACTAGATGGCCTTCTGCAGAGGGCACGGTCGCTGTGTGCTCACTTCCGCCGTTTGCATCCCGCAGCTCAGCGACTTACATCTCTACAGAAGTCGTTGGGCCTGCCTCTTCACCGGCTAAAATGCGATGTGCCTACCCGGTGGAATTCAACTCTACACATGTTGCAGCGACTGTGGCAGCACCGACAAGCCCTGGTGCAATACGTTCTGACGTATAGCCTGGGCCAACGAGATCCGGAGGTGGGGCAAATCACGCTGGAGGAGTGGTCTCAGATCAGGGACCTATGCACCCTTCTGCACAGTTTTGAAATGGCGACGAAGATGTTTAGTGCTGACGATGCCATTATCAGCATGACTATTCCGGTGATTTACATGCTGGAGCACATGTTAAACAGAATTCGGAGTCAGGTGGTGGCACAAGAGGAGGTGGAGGAAGTAGAGGAGGAGGAGTTGTATGCGGAAGGGCTAACATCTGCAAGGTCCAGACGGTCGGCAGCACCAAGGCGGCAGGCATGTGAGGGTGGGGGAGATGGTTTTACCAGGGCGCGTGGTAGCAGCCAAACTAGTGAGGAAGGTGCAGGAGCCCAGGATGAAGTGGAGGACGAACTGATGGAAGACTCATCAGATGAGGGAGACCTTGATCACATTTCTGTTGTGCGAGGTTGGGGGGAGAGGACAGAGGAAGGAAGCATGATTGTTACCTCGCCACCAACACAACAGGGACTTGGTGCTCCTGGATGCGCAACACACATGAGTGCCTTCTTGCTGCACTACCTGCAACATGACCCTCGAATTGTGAGAATTAGAAATAATCCTGACTACTGGGTTGCCACACTGTTAGATCCCCGGTACAAAAGTAAATTTGCAGAAATTATTCCTGCCATAGAAAGGGATGCACGCATGCAGGAGTATCAGCAGAGACTGTTGCAGAATCTTACATGTGCTTTTCCACAAAACACCAGTGGTGCACGTAGTGAATCTCACAGTTCCAACTTGCCAACCGTGGGACCGTCAAGTGTTCAGCACTCAAACCGTAACAGAACCACAGTATCTGCTGGTAACATCAATTTTGCGGAATCATTTCACCACGTTTTTATCCCATCCTTTGCAAGGCCACAGGAGACAAGAAGTCAGACACATAGTCAACGCCTAGAGACGATGGTACAGGAGTATCTCCAAGTGAACATCGAAGCCATGACTGTGTCACTGGACCCTTGCTCTTTTTGGGCTTCCAATCTGGATAAATGGCCGGAGCTAGCCACGTACGCCTTGGAGATCTTGTCATGCCCCGCAGCCAGCGTTCTGTCTGAACGTGTGTTCAGCGCTGCTGGTGGTGTGCTGACAGATAAGCGCACGCGGCTCTCCACTGATAATGTAGACAGACTCACGTTCATAAAGATGAACAAATCATGGATCCGAAACGACTTTTCTACCCATGTGTCATCCTGGGGAGAGTAAAAGCTTGATGATTGGTTAAAATCACCTCACCAACCGTTTTAAGCTTTCAAATTACTAATCATGTTTATCTGTATCTTGACTGGAAAATAATTTGGGCTTTGTAGCAGTGTGCAGCACTGATCCTATTAGGCCATCTATACTAAGCTTCACCAGATTTTAAATTAATAATAATTTGTAGCTGCATCTAGCCCAGAAAATAATTTTGGGGCTCCGAGATGCGCAAGACACATAAGTGCCTTCTTGCTGCACTACCTGCAGCATGACCCTCATATTGTCAGAATTCGAAGTAATCATGACTACTGGGTTGCCACACTCTTAGATCCCCCAAACTTTTCGATCAACCTTTTCATTTTAATAAAGACCAAAAAAATGGTCATTTTTGAAATTTTAAGCATTAGCAGGTTATTAGAAACTGAAATCAAACAGTTTTCAACTCAAAACTTTATTCTAGGTGATGTTACATTTTCACATAGGACCCCTTGTTGGAAAGGAGCTTCTGAACTCTCTCGTCCATTGAATTTGTCAGGTTTTGGATGGTTTCTGCTTCAATTGTTTTGCATGAGGACAGAATACCCTCCCAGAGCTGTTGCTTAGATGTGAACTGCCTCCCGCCATCATAGACACTCCTTTTGATGATGCTCCAGAGGTTCTGAATGGGGTAGAGGTCAGGGGAGCATGGGGGTCACACCATAAGTTTGTCCCCTTTTATGCCCATATCAGCCAGAGATGCAGATGTTTTATGTGCAGCATGAGATGGTGCATTATCATGCAAAAAAATGATCTTGCTGTGAAATACATGGTTCTTCTTCTTGAACCATGGCAGGAAGTGCTGTTTGAGAAAATCCACATACATTATGGAGTTCATCTTTAGCGCCTTCAGGGATCCTAAAGGGGCCGACAATCTCTCTCCCCATGATTCCAGCACAAAACATTACTCCACCTCCTCCTTGTTGGCGCTGTAGCCGTGTTTGCGTGGGGTGTCCATCAACCAGCCATCCTCCACTCCATCCATCTGGACCATCGAGCGCTGCACGGCACTCATCCGTGAACAAAACAGTTTTGAAATCAGTCTTCATGTAATGTTTGGCCCACTGGAGCCGTTTCTGCTTGTGTGAAGTGGATAGAGGAGGTCGACAGGATGGCATATGCACAGCTGCAAACCTCTGAAGGACCCTGCATCTTGTTGTTCGGGGGACGTTGGAGGCACCAGCAGCTTCAAAAACTTGTCTGCTGCTATGACAAGGCTTTTTTGCCGCTGCTCTTTTAACCTGACGTAATTGCCTGTAGGAAAGAGTCCTCAATTTGCCCTTATCAGCACGCACACGTGTGTACTGTGAATCAGCTACATACTTCTTGATTGCCAAGACACTTCATCCTGATCATCGCACAATGTTGATTGTAGTCATGCCTTGACCTAAACACTCCACAATTTGTTGCTTCTCAGCAGCCGACACATCCTTTTTCTTTCCCATTTTGGCAGAAAATGTAGGCTGCTTAATAATGTGAGAGAGCCTTCTTAAGTAGTCTTGCCTTTCATTGGACACACCTGACAAACTAATTAGCACAGGTGTCTGCAATTGCTTACAGTGATATAAAGAGCCCTGACACACATCACCATCAAGGAGTTTAACTGACAAACAAACAAATTCTTCCCTTATAACTCCTAAACACTTTTTGCATAATAATTTGGAACACAGTGTACATGTGCTTTTCCACAAAACACCAGTGGTTCACGTAGTGAATCTTACAGTTCTAACTTGCCAACCGTGGTCTGTATGGAGTTGTTCAATAAAGGGCCCAAAATTAAGATAACATAGACGGGAGAGGTCTCTATGAATAGGAATTCCTAAGTATTTGATACCCTGTGAGGGCCAGGCAAAGGGAAAGTTGGACTGGATGGAATCCTATATGGATTTGGGGAGGGAGACATCGAGGGCCTCAGACTTCGCTGCATTGATTTTAAAATTTGACCATGTAACAAAGTGATCTATTTCAGCCATAACAGCAGGGATGGATATATGTGATTGAATGATATATACTAGTACATCATCAGCAAATAGAGAGCACTTGTACTCGGTGACTCCCACCTCAATCCACCTAATATTGGGGTTATGGCGAATTGATGAGAGCAGGTGCTCCGTCACTAGGATGTATAAGAGAGGGGACAGAGGACATCCCTGCCTTGTCCCATTGGTGATTGTGAAAGGTGATGAAAATGTACTGATGCACCCCCTGGGCCTTGGGACACCCGGAGCCGGACCCTTTTTGGTGGATGCTGGTGGTTGTAGTCTTCGTGGCGGCGACCCGGTTCCGTGGCTCAGGGTGGTCAAACCAGTGGCGGAACTATTTATGTGGTTTTGATGTTTAAATGTCCGACTACGCCACCCGTGGATTGCGATCAGAGTGAACCGCCGCTGCAGGGCAGACCGCTGAGGCTGGTGTTGTGGGTGCAGCAGAGCGTAGCATAACTCCCCACGGGAGGAGTATAGCCTCAGGGCAGTGTATGCGGAGGATGGGGGTGATGGTGCAGGGCAGCAGCAGTAATGACACGGAGTCAGTGATGCAGTCCAGGGCCTTTACTCACAGTTCTTATTATCCAGACCACGTCTGCAGGTAACGGCTGCCCACGTCGTACTGTGCTCACCAGGTGAGGGGCTCAGACAACTCCCAGATAACTTTGGAGCGCTTCACAGGACCCCCTTTGTGTGTCCTTTGTCTGGCCTTTCTTACCAACCTTTCTGTCCGGCTGCCTCGGGCCTCCTCTTGGTAAACTTGGCGCCAGTTTCCCTGACCCTATGTGCTGCCCTCCTAGCGGGTGTAGCGAGGGACTGCGCCACATAAAATGTCACAGCCTCCGGTTTCTAGCTGAGGGTCGTTTCCTGCCTCCACTAGTTTCGGGGACCGGTCTCCCCCTTTGGCCTGACCCCTCCATGCAGGTGGATTCGGGCGTGCGGTGGCGACTCGCCCGTCCGCACCCCTGGGATCCCTTCGTTCCTCGTTCCTGGAGCCTTCTCCACTCCTCTTCCTTACTTCTCCCTCTTCCAGGCCTGGGCCTCTGTTACTAGGCCCGCCTCCGGAGCAGAGCTCATGCAGAGCCCCTGCTCCCTGCCACTTCTGCTCAGACTTCTCTGCACTGAACTAAGATGGTGCCCACCTTTTATACTCCCTTCTCAATGCACCCAGGAACTGCTTCCTCCCTGCTCCTGCACTACAGGGTTTCCCTTCCTCAGTGTTCCCTCCCCCCACTCCAGCCAGGGACAGGGACTGTCGTGCCCATCTCAGGGGCATATTGGTCGCCCTGCCCCAATGTGGTGTAATGCATGCAGGTGTCGGGTCCTGATCCACACTCCATCCTTACCTGAGAGTGAGATATCACACCTCTGGGTGAGGTGCAATACCTCTGTAGCAACCGAGCCCTCAGGGTGCTGCAGTTCCATTTATCTTCAGCCTAGGTGACGTATTGCGATACAGGGCCGTGATTTTGGCTATAAAAGGGTCCCCTAGACCCCTACCCCAAGCTTTTTAAGAGAATCATATATGGCGTGCCAGGAGACTCTATGGAATGCTTTCTCAGCATCCAACGAGAGTATCTAATTACAAATTTTTAACTGCATCTAGCCCAGGAAATACTTTGTGCCTAGTAGCAGTGTCTGCTAGTCAGCGGATTATCCCGGCTGTTAAGCAAGCTACACCACCTGTAGTTTGGACACTTAATTTTTTCAAAGGAAATGCTTCGGGACCACGGGATACTCAGTGAAGAGCATCAGGAGGCACCCCAAGGCATAGGGGCTGGGACTGGCAGTAGGATGCCTTGCGGTGGACAGCCGAGCTCGATCCTTATAAAAGCTTTTTAACTGCAGCAGCTTTAGTGGACGCTACTGGAGCTGGAATTACGCGGCTGCTGGCATGAGACTTGCCCTCCAATAGATCCTTGTAAATGGATTTAAAGTGTATTCATTCAAATTAGAGAGACAATTTAAATTAAAAAGCTTAGAGCTGCCTCCACCACAGGGGGGCTCGCTCGACCCACCAGCGGACAGGCACCAGTATTGGGAGAGGGGGGCTGGCCGTCAGGGTTCACCGCGGCTCTGGCACAAACCCGGCGACACGGAGGTGGCACGGGCAGGAGCGGACTGAACGTGTCGACTTCTCACTTTTTGGATTTTAGAAGGGCATGACATGCCTATATCTGTGTCTCCCCCTCCTTTTACTCCTCCACCTCTTTTCTTTTCTCATGACTATATGTACTTGTCACTTTTCCATGTGTTAGTTGTGTCTTCTGAGCAGTTTGTCAGCTTTTGGACACCTTTGAAGGTGTTTTCTATGTGTTTCTATGTGTTTTTGTTTGCCTGCCATTGGTTTTAACGGTGTTCGAAGGTGTTCGACGAACAGTTCGACGAACACACGGGTGTTCGACGAACCGAACCGAACTCGAAAACTACGGGGGTGGCTCAACACTAGTGACAACACCCAAAGTTGAATTTGTATATTTGGTTTGAATTGTATCTGCAGAAAAGGGATTTAAAAAAACAAAAATCACTTTTTCTCCGTCCCCCCAGACCTGTCCTTCTGCCGTCCAGTCCTCTAATTGGCTCCTCTAATTTGGCCGTGTTCTCTTTTAGGGTATTCTGTTTTTCCACATTGCCATTGACATTAAATGTGACACACATCATTGACATGAATGACCACAATTGACCGAGCTGACCACAAGGGTCAGAAGACCCTGATTTGTCAAGAAGAAAAAGAGGCTGGAGAGAAGATGAATGTAGCAGCACCAACAGATACGGAAGGGTCAAGGAGCGGTGAGTTTAAAACTTTAGGATCCAGCAAAATTGATAGAAGCTGAACAACATTTTGTTGCAATTGCACAATTGAATTAAAAATTTGATTCATTAGATTCTCTCAACCCTGAATCATAAACTTCCGAGAGTTATAATTGAAGGAAACAGAAAATAAACAGATAAATAAAAATTAACAATAAAACAAAAATCTTTCAGCCTGCCATCACCAGTAGAGGGAGCTTTTGTGCTTCCAGCAGACTGATTATATTTTCATATAGAATTTTAGTTATCGTGTTCGCTCCCTCTAGTGTTAACTGCAGCTCTCAGGGAGATATTTTCTGTTTAGACTTTCTGACCTCTTGACAGTGGCTTCCCATGAGCTGAATATATAACAGTGATGTATGAAGACCCTAACTGCCTGTA